>NC_064820.1:129900000-130525000 GCF_024166365.1 Elephas maximus indicus
TTGGAACCCTTATCCATTGTTGGTGGGAATGCAAATGGTATAGGTATTGTGGAAAACAGTGTGGTGGTTCCTAAAAAAAAACCTAAAAATAGAACTACCATATGACCCAGCAATTCTACTACTAGGTGTATACCCAAAAGACTTGAAAGCAGAGACTCAAACAGACACTTGTACACCAATGCTCATTGCAGCACTATTTGCAATAGCCAAAAGGTAGAAACAACCTAAATGCCTATCAACAGATGAATGGATAACCAAAATGTGGTACATACATACAATGGAATACTACTCAGCCGGTAGGAAAAATGAAGCCTTGATACATGTTATAACATGGATGGAGGTGGAAGACATGATGCTGAGTGAAAAAAGTCAGTCACAAAAGGACAAATATTATTTGATGTAATTTATATAAAAAGTCAAGAAAAGGCAAATTTATAGAGAACAAAGTTTACTTGTGGTTTCCAGGGGTGAGAAAGAAGGGGAAAGGGGAGAGGGGTTAACAGTGGTAGAAATATCACATTGATTAAGGGTAGTATTGCACAGTTGATTATTGTAATTACTGTCGATAATTTGTACACGTGTAAAAAGTTGAATTGGAATAAGTTGTGTGATAGATATATCTACAACAACAACAACAACGAAGAATGGCTGCTGAGGCTGCTTAAGTACAACCAAAAAACCTCATAGGATTTGGTTTCCTGGTTTGGAGATTTAGGGCCATGGCTTCATGGGACATCCCAGTTAACTGGCCTAATATGTTTAGTGCTTCTGTTCTACCTCCTAGTTTGTTGCACAGTACCTGGGATCTTAAAACCTTGCAAGCAACCGTCCAAGGCACAATTGCTCTCTATTCACCCAGGGCAATGGAGAAAGAAGTAGAGTCAGGAATAAGGAAGATATGGAATCTGTGAATAATTACCTCCATGAACAACTGCCTCCTTTGCCATGAGACTAGAAGAACTGGATGGTGCCTAGCTACCATTACTGAACAATTTGATCAAAAATTCTATAGAAGAATCCTGATTAAAAGAGTGATAATGCAGAACAGAATTTCAAGTTCTCATGGACTTCAGACTTCCTGGAACCATGAAGTTTGGATGTATCCTTGAAACAGACACTTTTAAATCTTAAACCAAAAATATTACCTAAAGTCTTATTAAAACCAAACAATAGTTTAGCCTAACTAGTGAAAATGTTTACCTCGAGCATTAGGTTCTTTTAAGACTATCTATATAAAAAAAAAAAAAAAATTTTTTTTTTTTTTTTTTTTTATATGGGATCAAATTGACAACAACTCAAAAGATTAGATAGGAACCCTAAGAGCCAGGGAATTTATGTAAATGGGAGAGGAACAACTCAAAAAAGGAGGGTAAGAATGGTTGTACAACTCAAAGAATGTAATTAGTGTCACTAAATGGTGATTAAATGCTCAAATGGATGTAAATTAAATGTAAATTGTACATGTAGAAACTGTTGAATTGGCTTACGTTTTGCCGTATACATTGTGATGGATTGAATTGTGTCCCCCATAAATGTGTTGTAAATCCTAACATCTATATCTGTGGTTATAATTCCACTTTGGGAATGGGTTGTCCTTGTTATGTTAGTGAGGCAGAATTAGTGTAGGGTATATTTTGAGTCAATCCCTTTTGAGATATAAAAGAGCTTAAAAAAGCAAGCTAGGAAGCAGAGGTAGGGGAAGATAGGTTCCAAGACACATGAAAACTGCTCAGGAGCAGAAGCTCAGAAGAGACAAAGACCTTCCTCCAGAGCCTACAGAGAAAGCTTTCACCTAGAGCTGGCACCCAGAATTTAGACTGCAAGCCTCCTAAACTGTAAGACAATGAATTTCTGTTTGTTAAAGCCACCCACTTGTGGTATTTCTGTTGTAGCAGCACTAGATAACTAAGACAGAATTTGGTTCTGGGAGTGGGGTACTGCTGTAAAAAAAGGACACCTAAAAAATGGAAGCAGTTTTAGTATTGGGTAATGGGTAGAAGCTGGAAGAGTTTTAAGATGTCTAATAGTAAATTTTTTTTTTTTTTTTTTAATAGTAAAAGCCTTCAAAGTTGATTTAAGACATTTTGGATGATATGATGGGGTGAATGTGTTTTGCACATGGGAGGATATGAATTTTGGGGAGTTGTTTTAATTATCTAGTGCTGCTGTAACAGAAATACCACAAATGGGGGGGTTTAACAAGCAGATATTTATTTTCTTGGAGATTTGGAAGCTAGAAATCTGAATTTAGGGTGCTGCCTCTAAGAGAAGGCTTTTTTTCTCTGCCAGCTCTAGAGGGTTGTCCTTGTCTCTTCTGAGTTCCTGACCCTGGGCAATCTTCACGTGGCTTTGCATCTCTCTCACACATCTCTGCTCTGCTTGCTTGTTTAATCTCTTTTATATCTCAAAAGAGATTGATTCAAGATATACCTACACTAATCCTGCCTCATTAACATAACAAAGACAACCCATTCTCAAATGGGATTATAACCACAGGCATAGAAGTTAGAATTTACAGCACATATTTTGGGAGGACATAATTCAATCCATAATATTCCACCCTTTGGTCTCCCAAAATTCATGTCCTTGCCACATACAAAACACCCCATCACATCATTGCAAGTCTTAAATCAACTCCAAGTCCAAAATATCATCTTCTGAAGCATCTAAATCAAATATGGGTGAGACTTTAGGCATATGGAAACCCTGGTGGTGTAGTGGTTAAGTGCTACGGCTGCTAACCAAAGGGTCAGCAGTTTGAATCCACCAGGTGCTCCTTGGAAACTCTATGGGGCAGTTCTACCCTGTCCTATAGGGTCGCTATGAGTCGGAATCGACTCGACGGCACTGGGTTTGGTTTTTCTGGGTTTAGGCATATTCCATCCTGAGGCAAAATTCCTTCTCATCTGTGAACCTACAAAATCTGGAATATAAGTTATCTGTTTCCAAAATAGAGTGCTAGAACAGTCACAAAGTAGATGTTTCCATTATACGTGGAAGAAATTGGAGGAAAAGAAGGGATAACAGGCACCAAGCAAGTCCAAAAAACAGCAGAACAAATTTGCTCTCAAGGCTTGACAATAATCCTCTGTTCTCCGAGACCATCTGGGCAATGGCCCCACCCTTCAGACTCTGGGTGTTGGCCATGCCCTCTGGATTCTGGGTGGAGGGCCCTCAGTCCTGGGCTTCAGCTCTGCCTTCCAGGCCTACTGGGATGGCAACTCTGCACCCTCACTTGGCTTTGTGTGGTCACATTCTCCTAGCTCATCTGAGTGACGACCCCATCCTCTCAGCACCGGCAGTCCCTGTTCTTCTGCCCCTTGGACATGGAAGCTCCCCCCTTTCAGCTTTGGTTGGTGGCCTCATCCCCTCAACACAACTTAACAACATCCCCACACTCTGGAATTGAGTTGGCGAAGATCAGACTTTTGAAATCTAGAAGACCATGGCCTCACCCTTTGAAACCAAGAAGGTACTGCTTCTGTGCTCCTTTCAGGAGTTCTGCAGATCTCTGAGCTGCTCCAGGGGTCTTGGAGGACAACAGGTGAAGCTCCTTTGGTCTGTTTCCTGCCTGTAGAATTCCAAGAGGCAGAGAGCATTCTTTCCTTTCGTTCTCTCTCTGTCCACTTCAGTCTAAGCTGATGGTTTTTCTGTTGTGGTAGTTGGTTAGGTCCATCTGTTACAGGGTTAATCTCTATAACAAAAGATTGTGTAGCCACGTCCTTGGCAAACATTCTATTATACTTGTCCTAAAGATTTGTGCAACAGAATTTTCCAAATCTTTAAGTTCTGTTTCCATTTTGCACAATTCATTTTTAAGTCCATCTCTTTCCTTTCAAATTTTATTATAAGTGGCAAGGAGAAACCACGCAGCCCCTTTAAGATCTTTCTCAGAATTCTTCTCAGCTAAATATCCAGATTCATCATTTACAAGTTCTACCTTCCACCAAGCATTTGAACATAATTAATTGCCCTTCCTCCATTATCCAATCCCATGTTCATCATTTTCTCTTAAAGCCTCACCAGAAGCACATTTAACGTCCACATTTCTAGCAACATTCTGTTGCTGGTGCCATGTGTATTCTCTAAGACAATAGAGACTTTCTCTATACCTCTCCTTGCTTTCTTCTAAGCCCTCATCAGAATCATCTTTGATGTCCATGATTATACCAACAGTCTCTTCAAGGCAATCTGGGTTTTTGCATTAGGCACCTTAAAATTCTTCCAGCTTCTATCCATTACCTGATTTCAAAACCACTTCCACATTTTACGTGTCCGTTAGAGCAGCACCCCACTCCCGATACCAAATTCTGTCTTAGTTATTTAGTGCTGCTATGACAGAAATGCCCCTTGTAGATGGTTTTAACAAACAAATTTATTTTCTAACAGATTAGGAGTCTAGAAGTCTGAATTCAGAGCACCAGGTCTAGGGGAAAACTTCCTGTGTAGGCTCTAGAGGAACGTCCCTGTCTCTTCTGAGCTCCTGCTTCTGGGCGATGTTCATGTGGCTTGGTATAACACTCCACTATCTCGCCTCTGCTTGTTGTTTAATCTCTTTTATATCTCAAAACAGATTGACTCAAGATATACCCTACACTAATCCTGCCTCAATAACATAATGAAGACAATCCATTCCCAAATGGGATTATGACCACAGTCATAGAGGTTAGGATTTACAACACATCTTTTTGGGGGACATAATTCAATCCATAACAGGGGCAAAAGCGTGAAATGAATGAATTGTGTCCCCCCAAAATGTTTTGTAAATCCTAACCTCTATGCCTGTGGTTATAATTCCATTTTGGGAATGGGTTGTCCTTGTTATGTTAATGAGGCAGAGTTAGTGTAGGGTGTATTTTGAGTCAATCTCTTTCGAGATATAAAAGAAATTAAACAAGCAAACTAAGAAGCAGAGATGACCAGGAGCTGAAGCTCTTAAGAAGCTCATAAGAGAGGACATTAGGACATTCCTGTAGAGCCTACAGAGAAGGAAAGCCTTCCCCTACAGCTGGCATCCTGAATTCAGACTTCTAGCCTCCCAAACTGTAAGAAAATAAATTTGTTTCTTGAAGCCACCCACTTCTGGTGTTTCTGGTATAGCAGCACTAGATAACTAAGACAATACTAACAATACCAACAAAATAAATAAAATTAAAAAAAAGGAACCCATGTTGTATCAGTGTTTCAAATCCCTTGATAATCCATGGGTGTATTTAACAAATAGGAGCCGCTGGGTGGTTCAGCTGGTTAAGCTCTTGGCTACTAACTGAAAAGTTGTCGGTTTGAATTCACCTAGAGTCATCTCAGAAGAAAGGCCTGGTGATCTATTTCTGAAAGGTCACAGTCTTGAAAACCCTATGGAGTGCAGTTCTACTCTACATACGTGGGATCATCATGAGCTTGAATCAACTCAATGGCAACTGTTTTTTTTTTTTTTTTTTTTACTGGCACACACACACAGCAGAAAAGAGAAATAAAACAGAAATTCCAATATGTGGAAGAAAGTAATCTTGATTTGTAATCTGAAAAGGCTTAATGTGAAGTATAGTTATTAAATTAGCTAGCCTTTAATCATTTGTATTGTTTGTGTTTATTCTATCTATCCAAGAACCTGGCATCACACTGTATATATTTTCAAGGAAAGAAGATTGTATCTAGTTGCTTTTCTTTTGCTTTTCTCAATAGCACTTTTAATTTTTTGATGGGACTTTTATTGCTAACTTCTGTAATAGATACATGAGCAAAAACACCTGAAAAGTGGATAAGGAATTCTACTAGAAGTAGTATATCTATGGACCTGGAACAGCCAAGTAAGCAATACCAACAAGGGTTGAACATTTCTACTAGATGGATCCCAATTTTCCAGGCATAAAACTTACTGAGAAACGTTTTAGCCCAAGACATTTTTAGGGCATGTTTTTCTGACCAGGTTACATTTCCCAAAGCAGATAAAATTGTAAGAGAGAATCCAGCTCATTAGAAAGAGCTGATTTTCTGAGATTCTCAATGCTTTAGTTCAGTTCAACAAACATTGAGTATCTATTCTGTACTAGGCCTAATGCCAGATGCTGGAAATTCAAAGATAAATAAAGCATAATCCCTTCCCTTTGGAAGCTTTTGTCTTAGAAGAGATACAAATATATAATAAATTTTCAATGTAATGTTTCATGGCAGAGTATACAGAAGTGTGAGGTTGATAAATAACATTGTCTATGTAGGAAATCACATACCATTTCTTATTTCTAGAATTCAAGTGCAAAGTGTAGAGAGAAAAAGCAGGAGGGATAGAAGCTGGGTCATGAAGATGTTTTATGTGGTTCTAAGCAGCTTGGTCTTTATCTTGTAGGGAATGGAAGTGTTTTAGGCTTGGACAGATGCATGCTATAGATAGATCACTCTGGTAGTATGAGGTGGGAACATTTTTTAAAGGAATTTTTAAAAGGATGAAGTCTAAATGTAGCAATTTCATTTATGAAATCGTTTCAATGGTCCAAGTGAATGAGGGGATAATTGGGGAACAAGAACATTTGAGAAGGAAAGTTCAAATTGAGTGATTGGATGTGTGTACATGGGGTGATGGTAAAAAAGGTGATGGTAGAGTGGTTAAAAAGAAATTATTGGATTTCATAATGCAGTGATTCCCAAACTTTCATATGATTTCCAAACTTTAGTGTATGTAAGAATTACCTAGTAAGTTAGTTAAAAATATCAACTCAGACTTCTGATCAAGGTGAAAGATTGGATTGATATGAGGAGGCACTCTTTCCATACCAGTCACATGGTAATGCTGAAAAATATATTACAAATCTAAAAAAACCCCAAACCTATTGCTATCGAGTCAATGCCAACTCATAGTGACCCTATAGGACAGAATAGAACTGCCTCATAGAGTTTCCAGGCAGCACCTGGTAGATTTGAACTGCCAACATTTTGGTTAGCAGTCGTAGCTCTTAACCAGTATGTCACCAGAGTTTCAAAAACATACGTAAAAATTTCCGAAGCAGGAAAGCAAAAGGTCTGGGTAATCATGCAATGGGAACTCAAAGCAAGGAATTTTGAACAAAAGTGGAAATGAAGCAGTGAGCAGGGGCATCATGACCAAACATAGACCTAACTTTTTGCCATTGAGTCAATTCCAACTCATAGCGACCCTATAAGACAGAGTAGAACTATCCCATAGGGTTTCCAAGGAGCTGCTGGTGGATTCAGACTGCTGACTTTTTGGTTAGCAGTCTGAGCTCTTAACCACTGTGCCATAGACCTGGGAGGTGAGAATTTCAATGATCAGTCACTAAAGGGAGTCAAACCTCGCAGGTGTTGTGCATGGCAAGCAACTGGAACAGGGCTGTTCTTTCCCTATGTATAACCTGGAGGTAGGAACAAGAGGGTTTTCAGTTGGGAAAAGAAAGGGCTAAAAATACTCCATCCAACATCTCAGGGACATCGTAAGAGGTAATGGTAGAAAAGGAAACATCTTAGAGAAATTTGAACCCCAAATCTATCCCACGTGTGGTGTGTGGCTCTGATATTCATTTATCTTGTGTTGTAAAAACCGTGAGCCAAAAAATATAAAAATATAAAAACTGGCACAGAAGAATGAAACATTAAGGCTTCCAAAACCAAACCCACTGCCATCAAGTGGATTCCGACTAATAGGGGCCCTACAGGACAGGCTGTAATCTTTATGGAAGCAAACTGCCACATCTTTCTCCCAGGGAGCAGATAGTAGGTTCGAACTGCCAACCAATAGAGGTGAAATTGGAACTGTGCAGTAGAAGCTCCCATGGAAAGCAAGGTCTGCTAAAGATAAGTTCACAGTCCAAAATTATAAAACAAAATTTAATTCACTGCCATGAGAGAGAGGGAATCAGCATCCACAACAAATAGGAGAATTTATACTGGAGAAATGTTAATAAAAGATAAATTTGAAAGGGTCTTTAATGTTCAGAAGTATGTATTAAAATTCATATGATAAGAATAAGACCTAATGGAAAAAGAATGGGTATGAAAAAGAGTATAATCATTGAAAAATATATATGTTAAACTGTAGAATAAATATAGCAGTCAAGAAGAGACTTTAATAAATTGGCAGATGATCATGAGGGATATTATGCTCCCAGAGAAATGAAGAGGAAAATATGGAAGAACATTTAAGAGACATAGAATAGGGAGGGGAATATCTGATATGAGTCTAGCATACTTTCCAGAAAGAAAGAAGAGAGAATAGGGGAGGGGCAATATACCAAAAAACCCACTGCCATTGAGTCAAATCTGAACCTCCCCATAGGGTTTCCAAGGCTGTAATCTTTATGGAAACAGACTGTCACATCTTTCTCCCGTGGAGTTCAAACTGCCGACCTTTGGGTTAGCAACTGAGCGCTTAACCACTGTACCACCAGGGCTCCTTACAGGCAATACATGAAGTAAAAATGGAGAATTTTCCAGAAATTAAGGAGGGCATGATTCCTCAGGTTTAAAAACTAGATTGAGTTGTAGCAAAAAAAAAAAAAAAAATATGTATGTAAATAAAAAATAAACATCTTGGATCCTGCTCCTAGGGATTGTGATTCTGATCCATCAGGTCTGAGGTGAGTTCCCTTGGATAACCACCCTAGGTGATTTTGATGCATGTCTAGATTCTCAAATTCAAGGAGCAGTTCTCAAATGTTAGTGCACGTAAGAATCACATGGGGAACTAATAAAAAATGTGAATTCCTTGTCTGACCATGGAAACTTCTGACTGGAAAAGATCCTCCAAGGGGGTTGAGTTAAATATTAACACTCTTTTTTTTATAGAAGAAATAAAAGTAAGACAGAGTGTTATAGCTGGCTCTGGGTTTTTGAGTTTGTCCCTCTGAACATGTCAGGCACAGAATAGCTCAGGAATTTATCCTGGAGAGTTTGATCCTAATACCATAGTGTGGTTTTAGTCTTTTGTTCTACCGATCTGCATGTCTGTCTGTATGATAATAACGCACTGTTTAATTGCTGTCGCTTTATGATGTCTTGAAATCAGGTAGTAAAAGTCCCGTAAATTCGTTCTTATTTTTCAAGATTGTTTTGACTCTTTCAGGCCCTTTAGTGTCCATATAGATTTTAGAGCCATCTTAATACAAATTTTTTAAAGTAAATTTTTAAAGTTTTTTTTTTGGGTATTTATACAAACAACTGCTGGAATTTTGACTGGAAATACATTGCATCTATATATCAATTTGAGGAGAAGTGGCATATTAAAATACTATCTTTAAATCCATGAACATGTTATATCTCTCCATGTTTTAAGATCTTTAATTTCTCTCAGCAATACTTTGTAGTTTTCAGTATACATATTTTACATATGTTTTGTTTAACTATCCCTATTTCATGCTTTTTGATGCTATTGTAAATTTATTTCATTTTCAGTTTGTTGTTGCTAGCACATAGAAATATAATTGCTTTTTTAAAAAATTATCTCCCATCCTAATAACTTGCTAAAGCTTACAAAATTCCTTAAAATTTCCCTTTGAATTTCCTTAATATTTTCTGAAGATCTTATTCTTCAAAGAAAGACACTGCAGCACACTCAGGTCTCTCAGGTCTTCCTTTTTGAGGGAAGAAATTGGTCCAAGGAGTGCTGTTAGTTGACTGGTTCTAATAACTGTGAAGGAATGCTTCTAGCAAGATGATGTTGTTGTTGAGTACCATCTAGTCTATTTCAACTCCTAGTGACCTCATGGGACAGAGTAGAACTGCCCATAGGGTTTTCTACACTGTAATCTTTACAGGAGCAGATCTCTAGGTCTTTCTCCCATTGGCTATTGGATGAGTTGGGACCACCAACTTTTCAGTTAGTAGCTGAGTGCTTAGCCATTGCACCACCAGGGCTCCTTGCTGACAGGCATATGGAAGAATAATGGGAAACTGACTAAGCCCTGGTGGCTTGGTGGTTAAGAGCTTGGCTGCTAACCAAAAGGTCAGCAGCTCAAATACACCTTGGAAACCCTCTGTGGCTGTTCTACTCTGTCCTACAGGGGTGCTATGAGTTGGAATTGACTTGATGGCTGCGGGTTTTTGGTTTTGTTGGTGGTGAGCAAACAGCTAAAATCTAAGCGTGAGAGCTAGCAGGTGTCTTTAGTAGCCTGCAGAGGGACTTTTCTCCTGCAGTGGTAGAAGAGTCACAGTCAAGAAGCAAACTCAGGATCTGATCAGAAGAGTTTTAGGGTTGCTGCTCTTCAACGACAATTGAGTGCTCAGCGGAGGCAGGTCTGTTATGGTAAGTCAGGGCTCTGATTGAGAAAACCTGAGACTCTGAATCATGGAATGGGGACACCAGGGTGGAGTCCACTGAAGCTTGTAGCTCTGCAGACTGTCCTGAGTCCTCAGAATCAGCCCTTTCTGTTAGAGCTAACACTTTCACTGTGTAGAAAAATACTGCAAAGGCCTTCCCCCACAAGGCTGAACAGGTGTCCCCCCGACCCCCAAGAGCTGCCTCCACCTTCTCTCCTGCCTATCAAGGGTAATTATAAAACAAAGGTAATAATCAAAGTTAGGCAATGATCAAACATATTTTTTATGTTTGAAGAAAAAAATTGTGAAAATGTGAGTAACTGGCATCAAACACAAAAGAAAGTTCTGTTTTACATACATATGCAAAAGAATGATAACCATCTGACTGACTGGGATAATTCAAGGAGAAAGTCAAGGGGAGGAGGCACTAGAGTCTGCACTCTGGGGAGTGGGTATTATGTGAAACATTTTGTGTGCAAAACAATAATTACTAATTCAGGATTTAGAGAGTGAACCATAAAAATAGTGTTCAAATATAATTTCAACTGTTAAATTTTGAATGGTTGTAAAACTGATAACTGATCATTTTTTTTATAACCATAAATATTTATAACTCAACATTTCATGGTCCACCTCAACACAGTACTGTGAAACACCAGGTGGTAAACTGAGATACAGCCATATTAAGATGGGTGTATGGGTTCAAGGCAAATCATTTTACTTAGTTGTAAACAACTGAGACCAACTTAAGTGAAAAAGAATTTACTGTTGGAAGACTTGGAGAGCCAGATGGAGAAATAGGGAGACTTTGCAGTAGCCAGGACCACTGACACCTTTACCTACCCCCACCCCTCCCCACAGAACTAGCCTAGTGAGAAAGACTATTGCTGCTACTAAGCCTCAGGCACTGCAGATTGCAAAGCTTTTCCTGTAGCACTGGGTGCTGGATGCTTTCCCCCTGCAACCTCTATCTTTGCTGCTTGGGCTTTGGAATTTGCTGCTAACTCAAGGAAATCTCCTTGCCCTTTCCTGTACATCTCGAACTCCCAATTCACAGTCCAAAGAATGTGCACATGATTGGTCATATTCTTTCACCTTAGCTGCAAAGGAGGCTGGGAAATTACCTGGCCTGCTTAGCTTAATCTGAAGACTCATACAACGGAGAATTTCCTCACTATAGAAAAGAGGTTCAGAATTCTGGGCAACTAAAACTGCCCATCAAGATTGCCACTGTATCCCATGAAGCACTGCTGTGGGAATTAGCAAAAGGTGCTCCATAAGGTAGATGCAGCCTTATGGGCTAGCCAACAGATGGCTTCTCTCTTCTGGGAAAAGCCATTCCTGAGCCAAGGTGTTCACTTAAACAAGCAGAATGTTGCTGGATTTTAGTTCCCACTTGCCCCTCAGCTGGGCGTATTTGTTTAGGAATAACCTATGCAACCATATACAATGGTTCTGATTATCTTACACCTGCCAAAGATAAGGGGATTAAGTGTGATCATGAAACCACATGCGAAGAAGTGGCAGACCCAGGTGGCAGCACTGATCCCAAACTCTAATCTAAATAAGGCCTTTACTTCACAACCAGCGTGAAAGCCATAAACTCTTGCTTCACAGTCAATTGTTAGATGTAATCAGAAAAGGAAGATAAGACCCCTCTTTTTTCTTTGTTGTTATTTTCCAGGTCCTGATCTGAGTAAGGAGCCCTGGTGGTGCGGTGGTTATGAACTTGGCTGCTACCCAAAAGGTCAGCAGTTTGAATCCATCAGGTGTTCCTTCACCCTATGTGGCCGTTCTACTCTGTCCTATAGGGCCACTATGAATCGGAATTGACTTGACAGCAATGGGTTTGGTTTTTTGGATTGGACTGAATAAGTGCAGAAGTTTGGCAACTGTGATGAATGCAAGGGATCCTGCTTTGACTCAAGAGTTAAAGGGTCTTATTTGAATTTTCTGAGTCCTGTCTTGAGGATTCTTCTTCATCAAGAATCTTTTTTTTTTTTTAATTTTTATTGTGATTTAAGCGAAAGTTTACAAACCAAGTCAGTCTCTCATATAAAAACTTATATACACCTTGCTATCTACTCCTAGTTGCTCTCCCCCTAATGAGACAGCACACTCCTTCTCTCCACCCTGTATTTCCGTGTCCATTCAGTCAGCTTCTGACCCCCTCGGCCTTCACATCTCCCCTCCAGACAGGAGCAGCCCACATAGTCTCGTGTGTCTATCAAGAATCTTTCTTAACTGAGAAAATTTTGAGATTTTGGTCTTGATTCAAGTTAGGAAACAAGGCTGACTTTAGGAAAATGTATTGATTCAGAAGTTAGTAATTTGTTTCCCCTTAGTCCGTGGCTAAGGATCTCTGGTGGTACAGTAGTTAACGCTCAGCGCTAACAGAAAGATCAGCAGTTGGGACCCACCAGCCACTCCATGGGAGAAAGATGTGATAGTCTGCCTTTGCAAAACCTACGGGGGCATTTCTACTCTGTCCTGTAGGGTTTCTATGAGTCAGAATCAAGTAGACAGCAATGGGTTAGTCCTTGGATGCTGCAACAGCTAATTTTCAGGCCTGGCCATCTACTTCTGAAAAATCAGCCATTAAAAACCCTGTAGAGCACGATTCTACTATGACGCACATAGGGGTTACCATGAGTTGAAGTTGACTCCACTGCAACCGGTTAGTCCTCCTTGAAGTTCACTCCTCGCCTCTCAAGTATCTTCACTGGTCTGTAACCCCAGTCAGGTATAAAATCACTCATTTGACAAAATTTTGATTTTTACAAGCTGTGGTTGCCTAAGGCCAAGAGGATGAATCTCTCATGATGGAATTTAGACACAGAAGGCAGTGGAGGAAGGTTCTCTTGGGGCCAGTGAAATCACCCTCATGTCCTAGTAAGTTGTCAAGTAGGTTTCAACTCACAGTGACCCTATGTACAACAGAATGAAACACTGCCCAGACCGGCACCATCCTCACAGTCTTGCTACGTGTGAGCCCATTGTTGCAGCCACGGTGTCAATCTCTCTCATTGAGGGTCTTCCTCTTTTTCACTGACCCTCTACTTTACCAAGCATGATGTTTTTCTCCAGGGATTGGTCGCTCCTGATAACATGTCCAAAGTACGTGAGATGAAGTTTTGCCATCAGCCTATGTAATTTTAAAATCAAACTTTAAATATTTTCCCAGTGAGAAAGGTATACCATGGCATCTTATTATTATTTTGATTTAATTTAATTTTGAAGGAGTCAAACATCTTTTCATATTGGCTAGTCATACATATTTTTCTTTGTATTGTCTGTTTATATTTTATGTCCAATATTATACTGGGTTTAAATATTAGTCTAAATTTCCTATTTTCACTTGCCATCGAGTTGATTTCAAATCACGATGACCCCACATGTGTCAAAGTAGAACTGAACTCCATAGAGTTTTCAATGGTTGATTTTTCAAAAGAAGATCACCAGATCTTTCTTCAGAGGCATC
The DNA here is from genome assembly GCF_024166365.1 of Elephas maximus indicus. NCBI lineage: Eukaryota > Metazoa > Chordata > Mammalia > Proboscidea > Elephantidae > Elephas > Elephas maximus. The sequence continues at coordinate 129,913,748 of NC_064820.1, forward strand.
TCTGGGTGAACTTGAGCTTCCGATCTTTTGGTTAGAAGCTGAGTGTGTTAGTCATTTGTACCACCCAGGGCCTCCCACTTAACCTATACCACAAATATTGTTTCATATCTTTAAAAAATAATTTTCTTTTGAGAAATACCATCAGCAGTACAAATGTAACTGAATATTCACTATATGAATTTCAAGGGAAGAAGTTCATTGGAGAGAGTTAAATGGAGAAAAAAATTGGAAAAATAATTATGATTTTATCGCATGGGCTGGGAGACAAGAATATTATAAACAGAGCAAATAACATGAGAAAAGGCATGGAATGATGATAGTGTCAATCCTGAAGGACAGAACTACAGAATGGAAAGAGACTGAATCCAAAGCATATCAAGGGATTAAATTGTGCAAACTGTTAAAGACCATCCTGAGGAATTTTGGAATTTATTCTATAGAAAATGATGGATTATATTTTTAGCCTGTAGATGGGCATTTGGAAATAACATAGACCAATAAGCGAAAAACTTGGGTCAAGGAAACTAAATATGGCACTAATGTAATAATCTAGCTGAGCAATGATGAAGCCTGCACAGAGCGGGACTGTAGGAACACCAACTGGGAAACATATTCATCAGACTTTTCCAAGAAGGAATTGATAGGATATGGGAGCTAACTGGTTATAGAAATGGGGAACAGGGAAGGATCGCCAGTTTCCCTGTGTTCTAGCTTTGTTGACTAGGTGGATGACAACTCTTTTAACTGAAATAAGTAATACAAAAACAGAAAAACCAGTTACCATTGAGTCAACTCCAACTCCTGGTGACCCCATGTGTGACAAAGTAGAACTGTGCTCCATAGGGTTTTTAGAGTTTGATTTTTCTGAAGTAGGTCACCAGGCCTTCCTTCTGAGTGGACTCGAACCTTCGACATTTTGTAGCAGCATGGTAAGTTAACCGTTTGCACTACCCAGGAACAAGGTAATACAAAGAAAGATCAGATTTTTTTTTGGGGGGGGGTGGTGGTGTGGGGTGAGGTAGGTAGAAAATTAATCCAATTTTCACTTTAAGATGCCTATAAGAGGTCAACGAGAAGAGTCAGCCTTGTTTAATGCGTTCATTTAGTCAACAAATACTAGTGTATGCCTACTTACCAAGTACTGTTCTAGGAAAGACAAAGTCCTGGACTTAATAGTAAAAGTAGCTAGAATATAAACTGCAGGACAAATCATGATGCACAAGAATTGTATTTTATTCTCTGGGCTCACTGAGGTTCATGGAAGCCTTTTATACAGTTAATATGTATAGCACATAGATGTCCCTCTTGATTCAACATAATTTTTGTTTATTAAAATACTATAAAGATTTATAGTTTTATTACATGCTGCTGTTTCTGTCTAGGATCCATTTGATGCCAAGTTCCTGCTCAGCAATGAAATCCTCACATATTACCAAGTTCATATAGGAAACCAGGAAGCATTATAATGATTTTCTTGATGATATAGTCTTCAGAAAAGCAGTGGTTAAATGTAACCTCTCTGAGCCTCAGTTTCCTTATGAGTTAACTAAAGGGATTGCACAAATATTCTCAAATGTTACCTCCTCAAGCTCAATGGAGTCTATCTAGTGTGATATCCTTGTCCTGTCACTTCAACTCTTTTCTCAATATTATCCACAGTTATCCGCCATTGATCTGTTGCCCCCCACCAGCCACTTTCTTTGATTCTTTTCCCTCTGGGGCCAACACTGGTGCTGCTGAGTTCTGAACCTCACAATCTTACACCTTAAAGCCACTATACAATCTTAGTCTCTAATCTTGACTTAGTTTTCTAGTGCTACTATAACAGAAATATCACAAGTGGGTGACTTTAACAAACAGAAATTATTCTCTCAGAATATTTAAGCTTGCTTGTTTAATCTCTTTTATATTTCAAAAGAGATTGACTCAAGATACACCCTGATCCTGCCTCATTAACATAACAAACATAACCCATTCACAAATGGGATTATAACCACAGGCAGAGGTTTGGATTTACAACCTATGTTTTGTGGGGGACACAACCCAATCTATAACAAATGTCAGTGGAGTCCTCAGACTGGCCCAGCAATCCTTCAGAGCTTCTCTTGCAGCTTGGTCTAATTTCCCACCATGGCCAGGTCAAGCCCTCACTATTCTCCACAAGGATCCTAAACTAATTAATTCCCCTTCACTCTCTACAGATGAGCTGGCCAGCTATTACACAGAGAACAAACTCCTTAGGTAAAGAATTCAAACAGGAGCTCCATCAGATCCAGGCCTCAATGTCCACAGAGTTATTTGCTTTCACCTCTATCCTTTCCTTCTTACCCTGTTCTCACAGTTGGAAGAGGTACCCTATATAGGCCTGCAGCTAATCCCTCCCCATTGCCTTTATATGCTCTGGGTCCCATCTGTACCTACCATCACAATGACTTTCCCCTCTGATCATCCCTTCTTTCATATCTTCAAACCCCCTCTCTCTAGGTTCATTCTTAACAGGTTTAAATATGCTTAAAATTTTTCTATTTAAAAAGAAATTAAAAAATAAAACACTTTATCCCATATCTCATGATCTAGCTATCACCCTCTACTTCCGTTCATAGCCAAACTTCTTGAAAGAGCTGCCAGTTCTTGCATTTCCCATTTAACATCTCCCATTCACTTTCCAACCTTGTCTAAAATGGCTCCAGTTCCCACTATTGACATGAAAGTGTTGAGTAAATGAAAACATGTTGGACCAACTGACTGAAATGAAATATCTCAGGTCACTTTCAGATTTTAATTCATAACATTTGAATTAGTAAGATCTTCATATGAAGTAGAAAAGAATAACATACTTTCTTGAGGACAGTTTACATTGGGCAAGTATTTCTAAATACTTGGTTATATTCTTTTGATCTAAAGCATTTCTACTCTTATAACTGAACATTAATGAAATCTAGAGAAAACAAAAATGAAACCCACCACTAGTCATACTGTGGTAGCTTGCATGTTACTGTGATGCAGGAAACTATGCCACTGGTATTTCGAGTGCCAGCAGGATCACCCATGGTAGACAGGATTCAGTGGAACTTCCAGACTAAGACAGACTAGGAAGAAAGGCCTGCTGATCTATTTCCAAAAATCAACCAGTGAAAACCCTATGGATCAAAACAGAATATTGTTTGACTCGCTTGCTTTGGACATGTCATCAGGAGTGATCAATGGCTGGAAGAGAACATAATGTTTGGTGAAGTAGAGGGCCAATGAGGGTGAGGGAAACCACTGGTGGGATGAGTTGGCACAATAGCTGCAATGATGGTCTTCAACATGCCAGTGGTTGTGAGGATGATGCAGGACTGAGCAATGTTTCATTCTGTTGTAATTCAGTCACCACAAATCAGAGTTGACTTGATGGCAACTATCTGTCTTTCTCCCTATCAGTTGAAAAGTAAACAAACACTTCTCTTTGATAGGCCAGGTTTTGACCGAAAAACAACTCCATTCCTAGGCCCAAAATTTTGAAGTAAATACAGAGAAATAGATGTGTAGTTGAAATAGATATGTGAAATTGCTTTCAACCTCAAGCCATTCCCTATTCAGTAGAAGTAACTGGCTATCACATATGTGCCTGCAGGGCACATCTTCTCTTGGACTATAGTATTTGTCATAGAAACAACAAAGCTGAAACATGTGGGTAAATAGGAAGAGTTATTGGCCATGTATACAATGACTGGTTCTGAGTACAATCTTTCTCATGGTCTGCATGTGACCATCATGCTTCCATGAAAAATAACACACTGATTACACCAAGAAGTCCTCCACGTTTTACATTGATTCTTTGAGTGATAGCGGCTATTTCTTCAAGTGAAAACATCATCTTTTCTGCTTTGCTTGGATGGTGGTATTCACTTGTTTTATTCCAAATGTAGGCTTTTCAAGTCAGTACACCTCCCTGTCGTTATCTCAGAGTTCTTTATTCTTCTACCCATGACCCTTCTTAAAAACAGAGAATAGCAGTGGAATCTTGCTATTTTCAAAGAACCACAAAGAGTAGGGTGGCACCCTTTGGTTTAAAAATAACAAACAAATGACAAAAGCCAATGTCTTGTGAAATGGTGGCACAAGGCCCTGTGTGGCCACAAACATTATTTCCTCTTCCTGTCTTCCCAGGGTTACTTGGTATTTTAGGGGCACCTGCTGACAGTATCAGCTACCAGAATATTGCTTGCACCACATGGTACAAAATAACAAAGGAGCAAACACAGGGCCCTGTTGGCTCAGCTGCCCAGCAGGCTGCCACCATGAATGCACAAAACAGCAGCCACACCATCCACATCTTGCTGCGTCCCCAAAACATCTTGCTCATCTGCTCACAACCCTTCCTCCCCAACTTTTGTTTCTGTGAGAGGGAAATCCAGTCTAGCATTGGTGCTAAAGATTCAGGAGATCACAAGGCAAGGGCTCGCATGTCAAAGAAAAATCGCTTCATTTAAACCAAACTCCTAATCGGGATAGGACTAGGGCTCTTATATCCAAGGCACAGGTTGTTTGTTTCTAATATTTTACTTTGTAATCTCTGTTGAAACTGTTCCTGAGAACACCTTCTACCCATCACAATCTCTTTCAACTAAGTTGTCTCTGTTGCTGTTGTTGGGGGCCAGTGAGTTGATTGCGACTCATAGTGACCCCATGTGAATGAGTAGAACTGCCCCACAGGGTTTTCTTGGCTGTAATCTTTACAGAGGCAGATCACCAGGTCTTTTTCCTGCAGAGCTGCTGGAAACCTTTTGATTAGTAGCTGAGCACTTAACCATGTGGGCCATTAGCCCTTTGATTAATTGCTTCCTTGAGTCTTTGGTTTTCTTCACTCTCCTTTGCGCCAGACTGGAAGAGACCAACAGTTGTATCTTAGATGGCTGCTTGTAAGCTTTTAAGACCCCAGAAGCTATTCACCAAAGTAGTATGCAGAACATTGTCTTTATGAACTATGTTATACCAAATGACCCAAGACTATGATCCCCAACCCTCAAGCCCAGTAATTCAGTCCTACAAGGTGTTTGGTTATGTCTAAGAAGTTTCTATGGCTGTGCCCCCTGTGTGTTTGATTGTATTTGTAAATATGCATGCACCACATACAAGTATGTATGTAGAAATATCCATAACCTACCCTACATACTGCCAGTCAGTTGGCCAGGAAGCTGTCCTGACCAACTGACTGGAAGAGATTCATATTTATGCCTATTCCCAAGAAAGGTGATCCAATCGAATGTGCAAATTGTAGAACAATATCATTAATAACACACGCAAGCAAAATTCTGCTGAAGATCATTCAGAAATGCCTGCAGCAATATATCAACAGGTGACTGCCAGAACTTCAGGCCAGTTTTAGGAGAGGTCGTGGAACCAGGGATATCATTGCTGATGTCAGATGGATCCTGGCTGAAAGCAGAGAATACCAGAAGGATGTTTACCTGTGTTTTGTTGACTAAGCAAAGGTATTCGACTGTGTGGATCATAGCAAATTATGGATAACATTGTGAAGAATGGGAATTCCAGAACACTTAATTGTGCTCATGAGGAGCCTTTACATAGATCAAGAGGCAGTTGTTTGGACAGAACAAGGGGATACTGATTGGTTTAAAGTCAGGAAAGGTGTGCATCAGGGTTGTATTCTTTCACCATACCTATTCAATCTGTATGCTGAGCAGATAATACGAGAAGCTGGACTATATGAAAAAGACCAGGGCATCAGGATTGGAGGAAGACTCGTTAACAACCTGCGTTATGCAGATGATACAACCTTGCTTGCTGAAAGTGAAGAGGACTTGAAGCACTTACTAATGAAGATCAAAGACCACAGCCTTCGGTATGGATTGCACCTCAACATAAAGAAAACAAAAATCCTCACAACTGGACCAATGAGCAACATCATGATAAAAGGAGAAAAGATTGAAATTGTCAAGGATTTCATTTTCCTTGTATCCACAATCAAGAGCCATGGAAGCAGCAGTCAAGAAATCAAGTGATGCATTGCTTTGGGTAAATCTGCTGCAAAGGACCTCTTCAAAGTGTTGAAGAGCAAAGATGTCACCTTGAAGACTAAGGTGTGCCTGACCCAAGCCATGGTAATTTCAATTGCATCATATGGATGTGAAAAGTGGACAACAAATAAGGAAGACTGAAGAAGAATTGACACGTTTGAATTGTGGTGTTGGCGAAGAATATTGAATATACCATGGACTGCCAAAAGAACGAACAAATCTGTCTTAGAAGAAGTACAGCCAGAATGCTCCTTAGAGGCAAGGATGGCGAGGCTGCGTCTTACATACTTTGGACATGTTGTCAGGAGGGATCAGTCCCTGGAGAAGGACATCATGCTTGGCAGAGTACAGGGCCAGCGGAAAAGAGGAAGACCCCTAGCAAAATCCCTATGTTGTCTTCCATGATCTTTATAGTTTTAGATTTTACATTTAGGTCTTTGATCTATTTTGAGTTGGTTTTTGTGTACGGTGTGAGGTATGGATCCTCTTTCATTTTTCTGCAAATGAATATCCAGTTTTGCCATCACTGTTTGTTAATGAGACTATTTCTTCCCCATTTAATGGGTTTCTACCCTTCATTGAAGATCAGCTGTCATAGGTGGAGGGATTGACTTCCGGGTTCTCAATTCTGTTCCACTGGTCTATGTGTCTGTTGTATCAGTATCAGGCTGTTTTGACTATTGTGGCTGTATAGTAAGTTCTGAGATCGGGGAGTGTGAGGCCTTCTACTTTGTTCTTCTTCATTAATGCTTTATTTATCTGGGGCCTCTTTCCTTTCCCTGTAAAGTTGGTGATTAAAGAATGTTGTTGGAATTTGGATCGAGATTGCATTATATTTGTAGATTGCTTTGGGTAGTATTGACATTTTTACAATGTTAAGCCTTCTTATCCATGAGCATGGTATATTTTTCTATTTATGTAGATTTCTTTCAATAGTGTTTTGTAATTTTCTTTGTACAAGTCTTTTACATTCCTAGTTAGATGTATTCCTAAGCATTTTATCTTTTTTGGGAGCTATTGTAAGTGGTACTATTTCACATTCTTTGGTAGGGTGGGGTCCAACACAAAACTAAAATCTATAAAAATAGCTAGTCCATATACCATCTGGTAACCCATAATGTACTTATTTATACTGTGTTAATAAAGATTAGGACACACACACATACACATTAGACTATATTTATAGGTTTGTTCACACTATTTTTTTTCTCTTAAATCACACAGTGTTATTAAATCTGGTAGCATGAGGAAAGGAGAAAAGAAAGCAATTGCTCACACCAAAGTCTGCAGTCCTTGTGAATTCCTTGTAATGTACTTCCTGCCTTAGATTGGGCCCCTAGAAATGTACTGACCCCTAGGTAAGTCAAGAGATATTACTTGGATAATTACTGTGTAAATGGTAATAAAATCAACAATGACTTACACTCCCTGGGTGAAAAATGGAAGTCAGCAAAAGATAAACTTTCTTGGCAGACACACAGGCCAAGAAATTACAGAGGGAAGCAAAATTGCACACTGTCACAGATGCCATCAGACTCAGAGTCTTTGTGCTTGTTGTTATGTGTACTATGCCCAGGAAAAGCAGCTCCCAACAGGCCCAATGTAGTGGGAGTTATATATGACAGCCTCTGCTTCTATGACTCTTCCCTCATCTATAGAATAAGGGGACTGGGAAGGTTGCCTCTAAAATCTCATAGCTCCATCTTCTAAGATCTAGCATTATCACTGAGAAGATCTGTAGGGTTGAAATCTGTTGCCCACCACAGACTAATTAGCTTACTGATGTGAGGCATTCACATTTTAAATTTGAATTACTGATAAATGTTTAAAATTGGAATATTTTACATAAAACTATGAATGGACAGTTTCTCTTGAAAATAGGACTGGTTACATTATTTTTTGGGCCCTAAAGCAAAATGAAAATACATATGCCCCTTGATCAAAAATTTATAAGAATTTCAAGACCGCGACAGCAGATCTTTAAACTAAGTGCGGGGCCTTCTAAGTGCAGGACCCCGTGTGATTGCACAATGCAAATGCCCATGAAGCTGGCCCTGCTTGAAAAATCAGAGGAGCTGGCAACCAGGCTCATATGCCCAAGACAACAATCAGCAGGGCCGAATGGTGGCTGACCCTTTAAAATGGAGCCTGCCTTTTCCAGATCACCATTGCCTTCTTTCCTCTGTTTTGTTCAAATTGAGGCCAAGTGTCAGTCAACATTCATCTTTGCATTTGCTCAATTGATTGTTTGACCCTAGCTTCACTGAGCTCGTGTACATGACCTGCCTGGCCCCTGTAGAAATGAGTTCACAGTTAAAACTGCCCATACCAAACATGCTTACTGATCACCCACTGGGAGCAGTGACCTGCTACAAGGCTTTGTGGCTAATTGGGAGTGGGAGTCACACACATACACAGGCTGGACAACTCTTTTGGTTCTAAGAATGCAATCAAGGGAGGAGGGTGAACATGTATGTTAAGAAGTAGCTCAGCCTGATCCCCAAAGCCTTCTCTCTTCTATGACCTGAGCATGCCTTTCCTCTCCCAGGGGAATTATAGGAAATCATGAAAGACTAGAAGATGGATGAATCCACTTTCACTCTAGGATTCAAAAAATAGTCTATCATTCTATGAAAACCTAGAAGACTTTATTCTAAAACCCACGTCCTCCCCACAAAAAAAAAAAAAAAAAAAGATTGGCAGGTACAAATGGCAGTTTAAAAAAATCACTCTTTCTTCGTAAATCATTCTTTGCAAATCAACACTCATGGAAAGTGTTGAATATCAGCCATTCCCTTTGACCTCATCTGATGTACTTGGATGCACCTTTCTCCTGAGAAAAAGAAATCATGCACTTTGGGAACTTGGAGGACTAATCGGAAGGGTTCAGCTCTCATTGGATGTTAACCAGTTGCCACTGAGTTGATTCCAAGTCACGGTGAGCCCACGTGTGCAGAGTAGAGCTGTGCTCCATAGAGTTTTCATGGCTGTGACTTTTAGGAAGCAGATTACCAGGTCTTTCTCCTGAGGCATCTCTGGGTGGGCCTGAACGCTCATCTTCCAGTTTGTAGTCCAGCATGTAAGTGTTTGCACAACCCAGGGACTCCTATTGGATGTTCCTATACTTCAAAATATTGCTCGAGCCTCAGAATGATCCATAGGCTTGCAATTTATATGGACTCCACTGTGGCCACCGTCCTGCACTCTGAAACTGATTTTGCCTTTAAGAGCACACAAAAACTGAAGGAATATCTTTCTGCCCACAGTTCCTTCTTCCCTTTAAGCCCTGGCACCACAGAGTATTTCATTTTTCTGGACCATTTCCAGTCCAAGTCTTGTTTTTATACAAGGTTTGTTCTATTCAAAATCTGAATAGGTTGAGTGGTCAGGATTCTGGTTGACTCATTCTGCCAGATTTCTCCCACTTGGCCAACATTCTTTACCATGTTTCCTACCTATAGTCTTCGCCAGCGCTTTTATACTCACCTAACTTAAGCACCCACGTGGTAAATATTTGGTAATCTATAAGTGAGTAAATAAAAGCACAGTAGATTTATCCCTTAAGTGTCCAAAATGAAGTATACTGTTTTTTAATGCTATTAATAATTCTTTTTTACTATTCTTGCTATTAAGTGAAGATAATTTAAGAATACATTCAGTCACAATAGGTCCTTTTAAAAAAGTGCTTGAGATAGAAAAACATTAATTTCTGAGAACCTTGTTGCAGCTCAGGAAATGTGAACTAAATAAAAACATATTTTTAGCATTTCTCCATTTTTCTGTATTTATCTTTATTCTCTTCAACTGCAATATATGCATACCAGTACAGATTTGTTAAATTGCAAGTGTTTTTGCATGCATGTCTTTATTTTGTTGACTTGTTTGGAAAGTCCTTAAGAAAAGTGATGGCAAATGTGCTTTTTCTTTGTAGCTCTATCTCCACCCCCATCCATGCAACTGTTGGGCTCTCTCTGTGTGCTGTGGTTACTCAATAGATGTAAGGATGGATTAGATAATTTGATGACTGCAATGCTTAAACCACTCAAACTCAAACTCTCTTTCTCTTTTATACTCTCAAACCTAACAATGTAACTTTTTACCTAGTCATTTGAGAATTACAAGTTTTCCTTGTTTTTAGGACCCTAACTTTCCACTGTAGAGTTATGCTATAATTTAATACATAAGTTGTTTCCAATTTTTCATCATTGTAAGTACAAGTGATGGGCAGCCTTATTAGGACTCCAAGAACTGTTTATACTTTTTTCATCATCATGCTATGCTCTGCGTATCAGTAGAATTAAGAGAGTAATGTGCTTTCCAGGCAGAAGAGCTGCAAAGTTGGAGTGTCTGAGACATGCAGGGCTCAGGTGGGGAACATTTCCCTAAAAAGTCCACCTGTGGTTTCCTGTGGAGCCACTACCTGGCATTGTTCAGCCTCTTTGGAGATTCTATCTTCACTAGAAAAGGCACAGGCAGTCAGTGTGTTTGATGATGAGTCACCATACTAACAGGGCCTTTGCTCCATACAAGTTCTGGTCACATAATTAATGTGGAAGCTACAATCCAGGGTCTGCTTTCACGGTGTTGGGGCCTAGAGTATGTGGCACATAGAAACTGTGGGCTGGGGATTGTGGGTCTGGGAACTCTGGTATAAACATTTTTAGGGTTCTTCTCTCTTTTTTTTTTTTTTCCTTAACTTCTCAGTTCTGAAATAGGGAAGGAAAATCAATGAGGAACCATCATAGTAGAGTTCAGACTTTATAAAAAGGTCATAGAAGACTGAAAGAAAGGTTTAAGAGAGTCCGTGGGAAGACTATGCATTCTTGACAGCCCATCCATTAATTTCCAGAAAGACATTTTGTACATATTCCCACCTTCAGAAAATAACCACTGTCAATTGTGGCTTTTATTTCCCGGGTATATACGTTCATGTTTACCAATGTGATTAAAAGAGTTTTGAAAATTACTGTCTCTTGAAAACTAAGGGATATTTTCTCAGTATTCCCAATTAAAAGACTTCAGTAACATCTTTTACTTTTCAATTTTATAATCCAGAACTAGGTAACCATAACTTTCTCTAAGTGAAACTAACAATCCTACCCCATTATAGTCAGTACTTGCTACGTGCCAATTCTACACATGACACTATACGAGGTGCTACAAAAATCCCAAACCAAACCTGTTGCCATTGAGTCCATTCTGACTCATAGCAACCCTACAGGACAAAGTAAAACTGCCCCATAAAGTTTCCAAGGATCGGTTGGTGGATTCGAACTGCCGACCTCTTGGTTACCAGCCGAATTCTTAACCACTGCACCACCAGGGCTCCAGGAGGTGGTATAGAAACTACCAAATTCAAATAAGACCATGCTTCTTGCTTTACCAGAAAGCATCAACCACGGCAGCGTTTGAGGATGTAGTATGGGTCAGGGAGATGACATAGAACAGTGAATGGTGGAGGTAGTGGTAGATAACATATATTTACATAAAAAATACTTTCTAGAATTCATATTTCAGAATCAGTTTGGATTCTGGCCACTTCTTATTATTCAGTACAAAACAATGAATGTTTGTTTTGAGGCTAATGGGGGCATTCCCAGGCTGGCTCTTGCACATAAAAAAAAATTTTATTTATTTACTTTTTTGCACAAAGCTAAGGTATAATCCCTGTGTCCAAAGCATTTACATTCTAATACCAACAGCCAGTTGCCATCTTCCCTAGTCAATTCTGATTCATGGCGACCCCACGTGTATCCGAGTAGAACTGTGCTCCATAGTGTTGTCAGTGGCTGATTTTTTTTCAGAAGTAGATCCCCAGGCCTTTTTTCAAAGAGCCTCTGGGTAGACTCAAACCTCCAACATTTTGGTTAGCAGCTGAGCATGCTAATCGTTTGTACCACCCAGGGACTCCTTTTATTCTAATAAGGGGAGAGAAATTTCTCCAGAATCGCCATGACTGAAGGTATCATCTGAGAAGGGCTACAAGAAAGAAAAAGCATTCAAAGGAAGAAGAAGCTATGTTTGTTGAGGGTGTCAGGGAGGACTCAGCCATAAAAATAGGAGCATGAGGAGAAAAGACACCAAAAGGACACATACCAGAGTGAACTTGGGAAGCTGCAGAATCTGGGTTGGCTGCCGAACATTATGGAACATTTTCTGATGTATAAGCCAGGCTGACTTTCTCCACAGAATTTCAAGTTTAGTAAATGTGCTATCTATTTTAGAATTCCTCTAAATTTCTTGTGGAACGAGATCTGATGCCTAATAGATCTCAGAGGACCAAATACAAGGAACTAAGTTTAAATTATTTTTTATCATGCCTGTTAGCTTAAATAGGATTTACAGTTATGATCACTATTCGTATTTCTTCCCTCAAGTTGCAGACACTTTCTGAGACAGTTGGTAGACTTTGCTCAAGAGAAAGAAAATTTTTTTTGGAACTACATACTTTGAATTTTTCATATCAAGTTTACCAATAATTTAAAATCTGTTTTTCTCTGCTTTGTAAAAGAAAAGCATATGCTGGCCCTTTAATGGTACTGCAGCACTTAACTGCACATTTACCCTTTTTCATTATTGTGCAATCATATTTTCTTCACTCATGAAGTGATGATGTTTTTACAGCTTCAAGACACAGCTGCTTCACCCTTCACTGGAGACTTAGGCAATTAGCAGGTCTACCCTCGGGGATGGGGTTGTTTGGCTCTGTCCTGTGGAGCTAGTTGTTTGCATACAACTGTTGCTCCCTTTAAAAAAAGATCTCTTGGTGATGAATTTGAATTTTTTCAATTTGAAGTCCTCGTCTGCAAAAATACTATGATTACAGTGTGTTATAAACTAAATTTTTATATTTTATAATTATAAAGTTTAAGTTCAATGATAATTAAATAATATTAATTTAAAATTTTGCTTTTTATTATTGTAATTTCCAATTCCTCCACCTGATCTCTAAATAATTTTCTCACAATTTTGTAATTGTGTAAGATTTTTAGTGTGTGACTCAGAAGAAATTTTCAAATTCTCTGTGTTGGTTGGAAATTAGGAAATAATTCTGAGAGAGAATTCAAATTGATTGTTTCTATTACAGCTTATTCTAACATTATTATTGCTAACTACAGTGCTTTGACCTTGTAGAGTTGAAAATAAGCATTTTTTTGTTTGTTTGTTTTTGTTTTTTAACTCTAGGAGTACAAAAACAGATCATCTGAAAAAAAGTACTGGTTTCAAACATTGGAACTCTCTGAATGGCTTTGCTTTGGTAAAGAAAAAACATACCCCAAAACCCAGAGCCGTCCAGTCGATTCCAACTCATAGCGACCCTATAGGACAAAGTAGAACTGCCCCATAGAGTTTGCAAGGAGCGCCTGGCGGATTTGAACTGCTGACCCTTTGGTTAGAAGCCATAACACAACCACTACGCCACCACGGTTTCCAGAAAAAACATAACAAAAAATAGCCTTCTACGTAATTAGTCATTCAAGCAATATGAAGCAGTTATTGAAAGTAAGGTACTGTGTAGTTTAAGGAGAATACACAGAAGATAATGCCCCTGCCCTCAAGAAGCTTATTATTTTATATCTATAACTTTTTTTTTTATATAACATAAAAAAAAATTTTTTTTTTTTTATAGTATAAACAGAGACCGGAAGAAATAATTCCAAGAAGTGCAACTCAGAATATACTTGAGCACCTAATGTGCCCAACATTGGATAAGAGGACAGTGAATAAGAAGCTAAAGTAGTTTAAACAGTGATAGACACATAAAATAATTCCAATAAAGTGTAATTTCAATAACATATTTCATATAATAAAAGTGCTGGAATAGAAAAAAAAAAAAAAAAACATGGAAACCCTGGTGGCTTAGTGATTAACTGCTACGGCTGCTAAGCAAGAGGTCCACAGTTGGAATTCACCAGGCGCTCCTTGGAAACTCTGGGGGGCAGTTCTATTCTGCCCTATAGGGTCACTATGAGTCAGAATTGCCTCGACGGCAACAGGTTTTATTTTGTTTTTTATTTGCTGCGCGAGAATTAATTAGCTAACTATCTAGTAGCAACCCCATCAGTGAAAGAGAACAAGGCAGGACTGTGAAACGAGAAAAAAACGGGCTTATGAGAATGTTAACAGTTGAGTTTTGCATCAAGCCATATTTTCTGAGCAAGAACTATACAAGGGCAACCAAAGAGTAAGGTCATCTATTAAGGACAGGGCAGAGATTAAATAAATAAATAAATAAATAAACAAAATTTCCCCAAAATCTACCATCATGTTGAATAACCCCTTTCTTTGACTTAGTTAAGAATAATTGCTAAAAAAAAAAAAAAAAAGATCAGGTACTCTGGCCACAAATTCAACAACCAGGAGGTCTAAGCCCCAGGATGGCGGCAGTCACCTGGAAATGGACAAGACCTGCTGGCACATTTCGGCTGACATATGTGCTCCCAGCTAATTCAAATATGCCTGGGCTCCAAGGTACTATTGTTTTGTTCTGTTTTTAGATACATAGGAACAGGATATAAATGTATAGTTTGGTTTTTGGTGATTTGGTTGAGTCTAGGTAAATTAACATATTAATGGATGTGTCATTTGTTGTGTGTGTATAACATTGCAAATAAATTTGAAATTCACTTTGTTCCAATCCCCAGTTCTACTCTCCAAATTTCTCTCTCCCCAGGGGCAACTATTATTATGAATTATTTGTGTGTGTGTGATATTTTTTCAGGTTCATGTTTTTATTCTTACTCTATTTTGTTCCATGATTCTTTTACATATACTGTTACTACAGATAGTTGCTTTTACTCAATTTTTCACTTTTTTTAAATTACGTAAACACAATTATACTATATATACCATTTTACAGTGATTCTCTGGTATAAGAGTTTCTTCATAATATATAGAGCCAGAAGAAGAAATGTAGGGAGACAATACATGGGCATTTTCATCTTACTGCTATTGCCTGATGGCTCTAGAGCGAATATAAACTCTTCCCAGCATTTTGTGATAGTTCTTGTTTTTCACGTTCTCTCTAATATTTGATGTCCTTGTTATTTCATCCAATCTGAAATGGTATCGCATTGTTGTATTAATCTCTATTTCCCTCATTACTAGTGAAATTAGAGAGACTTTCGTATATTTATTGGCCATTCAGGTTTTCTTCTAAATTTTGCTTTTCATACTCTACCTATTTTGCTATCATGTTGTCTTCTCTCTTTTTTTTTTAAAAAATTGATTTGTAGAGTTCATGTTTTATCTATTCCTTTAATTATTTCATTCGTTCTATTCATTTGAGTTTCCTGTGTTATTCTTTATCTAGCATTTAAAATTCAGCAACAAAATTCATTTATTTTCAGTTTTTTAAAAATAAATACAGTTAGGACTATGATTTTCCTTCTATGACTTGAAGTTATATTTCATAAGATTTTTTAATATAGTACTCTTACTGTAATCTTGTTTAAATATTTCATAATATCTATTGTAATCAAAGAAATTTTAGCCCATATGTTAATCAGGAGTGTACGTGTGTTTAGTTTTCAAATGCATTTTTAACTGCATTTAATTCTATTTCAGTCAGAGATCATGGTCTACCTGATACATGGTCTTTGAAATTTGTCAAGACTTAACTTTGAAGTTGAATGATGGCCAGTGTTTAAAAATGTTTTATGTATGTCTAAAAAGAATATATGTCTGCTAAGTTATATAGTATTCTACATATTAGAAAACATGTATTGTGATTTAAAAATATTCTGTATTCTTTCAGTCATTTCTCATTTATCCATTGTTTCTGAAACTATATTGAAATATCCAAATGTAATAGTGTATTTATCTCTTCTCCTTGTAATTCTACCAGTTTATATATATATATATATATATATATATATATATATATATATACACATACACATACACACATGCATATATTTGCTTACACACACCCAAACATAGCTTTAAATTTGGTTATGTTGGAAGAGTGCTTATGTTCAGTAAGTCCTTTATCTTCCTGGTAGACCGTTTTTTAATTATTATGTAGTGTCTTTTATATTGCTATTAAAATTTATGCCTTAAATTCTATTTTGTTTCACATTATTACTATTATTATGCTGCTTGTCCATTTGCTTCATCTTTGCTTAGTGTTTCCTTATACATCTCTTTATTTTTACCCATTTTATGCTAGTTTGTTTTAAGTGTGTACCAGATAAGCAGCACAAGCTGGATTTTAGATTTTTAATCTAGTCTGATAATCTCTGACTTTTAATGGTAAGGTTAATATGTTTACATTTATTGTGATTCATATTTGAATTATTTCTGTCATATTATTTTGTATTTTCTATTACTTTGTTTACCTTTGCTTCCCGTTTTTCTTATTTTCCTTTCAGGCTTTATGCTGGATTGATCAAATTTATTTATTTTTTACATTCATAAACTGAGGTTTATTGAATCAGTTTCTCAAAAAATTCCATTAAGTGGCAGAATACCTATTGCACATTGTTGTTGTCGTTAGGTGCCATTTAGTCAATTTCAACTCACAGAGACCCTATGTACGACAGAATGAAACACTGCCTGGCCCTGCACCATTCTCACGATAGTTGCTATGTTTGAGCCCATTGTTTCAGCCATTGTATCAATTCCATGTAGCTGGGGGTGTTCCTCTCTTTCACTGACCCTCTACTTTAGAAAGCATAATGCCCTTCTCCAGGGACTGGTATTGAACATTGATTGCTGTATTTTGCTGTTTGTCATTAAAAATTCCTTACCATATTCTAGTAAAAGAGTATTTACATTTTAATGGATAAGAAAATATTTTGCTATTAGATGTTTCCATTCTTGAAAGAAAACACAAAGGTATTATAAATAATTACAACAATTTAAAGAATACAAAAATAGTGAATAAGGTGCAAATATTGTTGTTTGGAGATCTATAGAAAATTAAGCACAGCCTACAGTGGTCTTTGCAACCCTTCGGAGGCTAAGTTTAGATTACGATTTCTTATCTTTTCTTTACCCCTTTCTTGAGAACTTCCAGTTGTGCAGCATTTTTAGCATGCAGAATATACTGAATGTATCTATATTGTGATTTCAGAGATTCTAAATATGGATTTCAAGAACATTTCAAGATCTATCCTGAATTACAACACTTGTCAGTGATACGTTAATGTCCATATGCCTATAAGGAAGACCAATTAACATGACTATTATTCAAATTTACCCACCAACCACTAAGGCTAAAGATGAAGAAATTGTAGATTTTTACCAACTCTGCAGTCTGAAATTGATCAAACGTGAAATCAAGATGCACTGATAATTAGTGGTGATTGGAATGCAAAAGTTGGAAACAAAGAATTTGAAAAATAAGGCCTGGGCGACAGAGACAAAGTCAGAGATTGCATGATAGAATTTTGCAGGACCAACAATTTCTTCATTGCAAATACCTTTTTAAACAACATAAGCAGCAACTATACATGTGAACTTCACCAGATGAAAAACACAGGAATCTAATTGGATATATCTGTGGAAAGAGATGATGGAAAAGCTCAATATCATCAGTCAGAACAAGGCCACGGACCGGCTGCAGAACACAACATCGATTATTCATATGCAAGTTCAACTTGAAGCTGAAGAAAATTAAAAGAAGTTCATGAGAGCCTAAGTACAATCTTGAGTATATCCCATTCAAATTTAGAGAACATTTCAAGAATAAATTTGACACACTGAATGCTAATGACTGAAGACCAGATGCGTTGTGGGATGACACCAAGGACATCATATGTAAGGAAAGCAAGAGTTCATTAAAACAACAGGAAAGAAAGAAAAGACCAAAATGGATGTCAGAAGAGACTCTGAAAGTTGCTCTTGAAAGTAAGTAGCTAAAGTGAGAGGAAGAAATGATGCAGTAAAAGAGCTAAACAGAAGACTTCAAAGGGCGTCTCAAGAAGACAAAGTAAAGTATTGTAATGAAATGTGCAAAAACCTGAAGTTAAAAAACCAAAGGGGAAGAACACGCTCAGCATTTCTCAAGCTGAAAAAACTGAAGAAAAAATTCAAGGCTTGTGTTGCAATATTGAAGGATTCTACTTGAAAAATATTAAATGACACAGGAAGCATCAAAAGAAGATGGAAAGAATACACAGAGTCACTGTACCAAGAAGAAGTGGTTGATGTTTAACCATTTCAGGAGATAGCATATGATCAAGGACTGATGGTACTGAAGGAAGAAGTCCTAACTGCACTGAAAGCATTGGTGAAAAATGGGGCTCCAGGAATTGACAGAATACCAATTGAGATGTTTCAACAAACGAATTCAGTGCTGGAGGTGCTCACCGGTCTACGTCAAGACATTTGGAAGATAGCTTCCTGGCCAACTGGCTGGAAGAGATCCATATTTGTGCCCATTCCAAAGAAAGGTGATCCTACCAAATGTGGAAATTATTGAACAATATTAATCTCACACACAAGTAAATTGTTGCCGAAGATCATTCAAAAGCAGTTATAGCAGTATATCAGCAGGGAACTTCCAGAAGTTCAAGCCTGATGCAGAACGGGGCATGGAATGAGGGGTATCATTGCTGATGTCAGATGGACCTTGGCTGAAAACAGAGAATACCAGAAGGATGTTTACCTGTGTTTTATTGACTGTGCAAAGGCATTAGACTGTGGGGATCATAACAAATTATGGATAACATTGCAAAGGATGGGGATTCCAGAACACTTAATTGTGCTCATGAGGAACCTGTACATAAACCAAGAGGCAGTTGTTTGAACAGAGCAAGGGGATACTGCGTGGTTTAAAAACAGGAAAGGTATAGGTCTGGGTTGTATCCTTTTACCACAGTTATTCAATCTGTATCTGAGCAAATAACTCAAGAAGCTGGACTGTATGGAGAAGAACGGGCCATCAGGATTGGAGGAAGACTCATTAACAACCTGAGATATGCAGATGACATAACTTTGATTACTGAAAGTGAATAGAACTTGAAGCACTTGCTAATGAAGATCAAAGACCACAGCCTTCAGTATGGATTACACCTCAACATAAAGAAAACAAAAATCCTCACAACTGGACCAATAAGCAAATTGGACCAATAAACAAAGAAAATATTGAAGTTGTCAAGGATTTCATTTTACTTGAATCCACAATCACTGTCCGTAGAAGCAGCAGTCAAGAAATGAAACAACACATTGCGTTGGGCAAGGCTGCTGCAACAGGTCTTTTTCAAGTGTTAAAAAGCAAAGATGTCACCTTGAGGACTAAGGTGCACCTGATCCAAGCCATGGTGTTTTTGATCACCCCATATGCATGTGAAGGCTGGACAATGAATAAGGAAGACCAAAGAAGAACTGATGCCTTCAAATTATGGTGTTGGCAAAGAATACTGAATATACCATGGACTGCCAGAAGAATGAACAAATCTGTCTTGTAAGAAGTACAGCCAGAACGCTCCTTAGAAGGGAGGATGGTGAGACTTTGTCTCCTGTACTTTGGGCATGTTATTAGGAGGGACCAGCCTCTGGAAATGGACATTATGCTTGGTAAAATAGAGAGTGAGTGAAAAACAGGAAGACATTCAATGAGATAGACATATTGATACAGCTGCAACAATGGACTAAAACATAGCAATGATTGTAAGTATGGTACAGGACCAGGCCGTGTTTTCGTTCTGTTGTACATAGGATTGCTATGAGTGGGAAATGACTCGAAGGCGCCTAACAACTGCTCAAAGCTTATGAACTTTAATGAATATAGCATTTCTTATTTTTGACGTCATAACAAATAGGTAAACTTTGGGACAAAACAAAAATTTGAAGTTTTAGTGGGGGAAAAGTTTATTTTGTTTTAAGACTTACACTTCAAGCTGTCAATTAGATTTAGAAAGTCCCTACTGCTTATTTACAAACAAACAAACAAAATAACCAAGAGCTAGAGCATGTACAAATTTAGAAGTGGCATCTGTCAGAATTAACTGTAAACAACTCCCCAGCCCTGGAGGCTTTGCTTCCTTGCCAAGTTTGCTAGGTGAGCTTGCTGAAAACAGGGCCTTAACAGATACTCAATTATCATTCCAAGGGGTTTCCAAAATATGTTCTTAAGCTATTGTTTAATTAGTAGATAAATTTAAACCTTTACCTTTCCATAATGAAGCACAGTTTCTTTTTGTTCATTTGTGGATCATAAAGTCATAGTGGTAGGAGAAAAGAGTCCCCAATTCTTTATGCCTCCACAACCTTTAGAGTTGTTCATACCCTGTTTGTATGAGAATTTCAGGGAGGCAGGGCAATCATTCCTCTTCTCTACTCTTGGCAGGAATAAATGGGAACCTCTGCCTGGGTTCACTCTTTTTACTGCCCTTGGAGGTCCTGGCACACTAGAGATATCCTTCATTTTCTCGATAGTCCAAAAGGCACCTGTGTATCTTATTTTTGGATGTGAGCACTGTGCTGTTTGTTTCTTATTTGCTACATAGGATATATTATGAACTGACAATGTAGACTGCTTTAAAAACTGAGTTTTAGAAATTAACTTGGGATGAATGAAGGGTAGATAAGAAATATGAGTTCACATTCTATTCTTCATTCCATTTTAGGTTTTTCTTTTTCAGGAAAATGGATTATTTGTAGGAAAAATGCATTAGTTGAGCCACTTGCTTTTGTTCTCAGTTGTCACATGTTCTTGTCTGTGTCTATATCGTCATTAGTAAACAGTCGTGGGGGCTACGCCTAGGGAAAGGGCCCTGCCCTCTTCCCTAAGCTGTATTTAATTCCCTCCATGCAAATCAACAAATGATTATGAAAATAATTGACTTGAGAAGTAAAGCAACCTTAAAAAACTGAAAAATAAAATATTGTCCTTCTTCACACATCTTTTATTGAAAATATTTTATAAAATTGGAAAGATTTCATTTTTGTGCTTTAAGAATACATTTCATGGTAAATCTGTTCTTCACCTAACTCCTCCTATAACAACTCCTTTTGTTCCCTGCTATTCTCTTTCTCTTTGGTTACCAGCAATGATGTTACAAATAAAGAAATAAACATTAGAAATTACAGTGCTGTCAGAGATATCTGAAGGACAAAGGTGGAAAAATGTTTGTGGGTTCTCCTTTGCCGATTCCAGAAGATATTTATAAAGCTAACTCCTACAGAACAATTCTCAAAAGAAATATAAAAGAGGATCTAAATTTTTCTCTTGTTTACTCAACTTTTTTTTTAAATTGTTTCTAGCTTTGTTCTCAATTTTCAGCTTCAGACCTGCATTTTCAACTTTCTCCTACCCACCTGCCTTTACGTGCCCCAACACGTAAATCAAGGACAACAAACTCAAAATCAAATTAATTATATTCCCCCCAAACCTGCTCCTCTATAAGTCCTTAACTCTGTGAGTGGCACCACCTTCCACACTTTGCCCGAACCCAGGCACTGTGCTGGCTTCCCTCCTCTCACCTATGTTGCTTCCCTTTCCCATCTCCATTGCTGTGGTCCAAGAGAAGCCACCATCGCCTCTCATCCATACTCCTTCAGTAGGCATCCTCGCCCCATCTCCAGTCTAGTCTCCACATTGCCCCCAGCTTGATATTTCTAAAAGATAAAGCTATGTCCAAAACCATTTAGTGGCTACCAACTGTTCTTGGCAACAGTTCTAAATCCTTAACCATGTCTCAGGAAGCCCTTCATGATCCAGTTCTGTGCCTTTGACCTTTTTTCTGGACACCTGTCTATTCCAGGAAATGCCCCTGGATCCTTTTTGAGTCCGATGTTATTGAGCGTGTTGTTCCCTCTGCTTGATATTCTTTCTCACCTGCACTGTTTTGGACAATCATATTTCAACTCATATGCTATTTTTTTTCTGGGAAACCTTCCCACCGACTCTCAGCCTCAATTAGGGGGTATTCCCAGGTATTGTTACAGAGTTATGTGACACTTTGGCTTAGCACTTTTCATATTGCATTGAAAATGCCTGTGAAGTAGGTTGTGTTCTCCATCAGTCCGCAAGTGCCAAAAGGCTCCGACAATCTTTATGCTGTTCACCATTATATGTGCACAGAACCTGGCACAGAGTAGATGATTCCAAAACCGAAACCAAATCCACGAGTTGATTCTGTCAAGTCGATTCTGACTCAGAACAACCCTAAAGGACAGAGTAGAATTGCCCCATAGGGGCTCCAAGGCTGTAATCTTTATAGAAGCAGACTGCCATATCTTTCTCCTTTGGAGCGGCTGGTGGGTTCAAACTGCCGACATTTCAGTTGGCAGCTGAGCACTTTAACCACTGCACTACAAGGTCTCCAATAGACGATTAATAAGTACTTATTAAATGAACATGTAAAAAGTAATCAGTAGACAATTGCCACATTATTTCTGATGCACCTCTCGCTTTGTCTTTTTGTTTGAGTGTCTTAGTAGTGTAAACATCACACAAATGGGCTTGAAAAATCCTTAAGTGAACCTTCATCTTATTTCTCATACAACTCTTAAGGACAGTGATGACAGGGAGGGAAAATTAAATGGTACTGATTCCAAATGGATCAAAACATTGACTCATTAGGCCATTCCTGTTACTTAATAATAGAGCAAATGAGTAGGTGTCGTGACTCACTGCTCTTCTCAAGTGTAATGAGTTTTTCCCAAAGGCTTCTAATTACTCAGGAAAAGGCTAGCCTTTCCTCCAGAGCTCCTGTGTAGAAAGTGAAGGATATTCTGCATTTCTTGAAAACGCTGGGAAGAGACTGAAAAATCAGTTGATGACTCAATCCTGAAAATTCCTAGCAAATAAGTGGATGAAAAATTGCTGATCTTGGTTAAGTCTAGGGACATACCTCTCGATTTTCTGTCCAGGCATTACTGGGATTTCTTCAAAGGAGTAGGAAGTTGCTAACCAACAGAAAGATAAAATTGGAAGCAAGAGCTCTTTTATTGTCTTGACACTTATATGTTGGTCTAGTATTTCAGGACAGTCCTTGTACATTGTACAGCTGTGTCTTGCGCAGGGGAGACATGCCAGTGTAAATGACAGTCGGCAGTACAATGAGTTCTTCTGCAGACCACACCTAATTCTTTTACGCTGATTAAATATTTAAGAACAGCAAGGCTCTGTGTTTAAAGACACTGTAAACCATGCAAATCTAAATCAAAAGGTTTTAAAATGTCAGACCACGCCAAGACTTTAGGCTAATCATTCACCGTTGGAATGATAAAAATAAGCTAATCTTCTGAGTTCAACGTGTTTAGATTCTGCCATTAAGAATATCTGAAGTAAAGAAAATTGTACGGCAATTTCTTTTTCTTTCAGGCTTTATTCCCAAAGTATGCAGTGGACCATATATCAGGCCCAATAAAAGCAGATGCTAGAAGAGCACTAGAAACTGCCCTTTGAAGTTCATGCCTAGATTCCAATGTCTTGACAGAGCAAATGGGTATTTGATGCTTTCAGGGAAACCTATACTCCTTTTTACTCTTCCCAGAAGTAATAAAGAGCAAAATGGCCTGGCTACTACCCAAAATAGGTCTGTACTTCAGGAATTCTTACCACCTACTTTGTGGAGCTGCACAGCCCTACATATATCTCCCTTACAACTGGCCACCATCTTGGAACACAGGCTTCAGAGAGACTTAACTTACCTGCTACACTAATAATGACTTATTCAGCATTTCCATTTTCTCAAGGTTCATAACGTTTAAAATTAACATTAATGTTTCAGTATGCGATTTTAAATTATCTGCAGAAAGGTATACTAGTCAAAACATGGTTCTTTTAAAAACTTATTAAAGTTATCAAGGAGTCATCAGAACGTTAGAGGGCGGAGAACTTTAGAGATAGTCTTTAGTCTTGTTCTTCAGTAAAAGGGACTTATTCTTAAGGTCATTACAGAGTTCGATCCAAGATTACTATGGACCACACAACTCAACAAGGAGAAGAATGACTAAGTTTAAACCTGAGAACTGGAGACAGTGGTCTACAGAAGACATAAATTTAAAATCTACCTGAAGCCAAATACTTATTAAAGCCTTTAAATACTCTTAAAAGAAAACTTAAATGGCCAGCCCATTAATCTGTTAAAAAAATGCATAGGCTGGGCACAGAAAAAGTCAAAAGAAGGTAAGAACTTCATATAGTTTCACTAAAATGGTTTCTTTAGCAATCTATGTCCCCTTGTAAAAGACTCGTGTTTATACCTCTTTGACTTTAATACATTTCAGGGTATGCTGTGGTTTAAAGCAGTGGGGATTATCGTACAAGTTTCTGCTCAGAATTTTAGCTATAAATGTTATTTCAGACAGTACTCTTAATGGTCTAAAGATGGATACCATTAATATAACTTGCTGGATTCTGGACTATTTCTCTGAGCTACCATTCTGGGGGTAACTTGTTTTTTCCGAATTGTAAATTAGGGATGTGTTTTAATAGATAAAAGCAGGTGTCAATGCTATTATTTATCCCTGAGTGACTCTCCATTCCCAGTCAATCCTCCACAAGTCTCTTCAAGCAAATACTGATGAAGATGCCTTAATTTTTATTTGTATAAGTGTATCCAGATTTGGCCATGAAGCTTGACAGTCCTGTTGTGCCAGGCAAAGCATAAGTATTCAGATTATATTAAAAATTGGCTCATGTGCTAAAACAACTACAAAACTTGTCTTTTCCCTTATTAAAATATATTAATTAGAGTTTTCATTGTTTCTCTTGAAACAAGTATGTTTGGATGCAAAGGTTTCGCACTAACTAAACCTCATTTACCTTGACATAGTTGGTGAAAAAATAGACTATAAGGAGCTCTGTGACTTCCTAAATATTCTTTTCTCCAAGTGGGACTAATCTGGACTGGAGATGTGCAGCCCTGCCTGGGGCAGGAGGGGAGAAGTTGAAGGAGTGATGTGGTGACTCTGCATTCTACAGAAGACACAGGGCTCCCATCATCCATGAATCACAATTAAATTTTTAACATAGACTCTGACTTCATCTTAATCTACAAGGCAATGTTGAAATAAAATGCTATCTGAATTCTAGGAAGAGCCCTGGTGGTACAGTGGTTAAGAGCTTGGCTGCTAACCAAAAGGTTGGCAGTTCGAATCCACCAGTTTCTCTTTGGAAAACCTCTCAGGCAGTTCTACTCTGTCCCATAGGTTCACTATGAGTCGGAATCAACTCGACGGCAATGGGTTAATGGGGTTAAACTCTAGGAAGCAGTATCTTTGTTCTTGAGTTTATGAAACTTCATTAAAAAAGTTTTCAGAAAGAGTTCAGTTAGATGAAGGATTTGGCAAGTTTGAAAACACTAAAATAAAACCTGTTTAATTTATATGATCCCCCAATGAGGAAAGCATTAAGAACTGGAGTTTTGAAATAAAACTTTTCCACATTATTTCACAGGGTCTGTTTCCTTACTGAATGCTGCTTGTAGCTTTTTATAAATACTAACATTTCCTCCAGCTGGCACACTTAAACAGGATCCATTCAAATGAATTTCATGGGACATTGAGCAATTCCGGTACCTTTCTCAATCAAAACTAAAGGTTATATTATCCTTACTATCCTTTCCTTTCGAGTGAGTGGCCAGGAAAGACGTTGTTATTATCGTTAATATTTCCAGGAAAACTACAGCTGTTAATTTTTTTCTTAAGTGAAGTGCAGCTTTCAACCTTGATCATGTCCTTGAAGATAGACTATTTTAAGTGTTACTATTATTTCTCAAGACAGTCCCTAGGTGGACACAAATGGTTAAGTGTTAGACTACTAACCATAAAGGTTGGTGTTTCAAACCCACCCAGAGGTTTCTTGGAAGAGGCCTGGAGATCTGCTTCCAAAAAGTCATGGCCTTGAAAACCCAGTGGAGCAGTTCTACTAGGCATATGTTGGATCATCATGAGTTGAATTTGAGTCAACAGCAACCAACGACATTACTTCTCAAAGGGGAGCAGTGGTAATAGAAATCCTTTGTCTTCCATTAGTTTGCTCTCATTTCTTTGCTAAGTCTGCCTCACAGTTAAGAACTTTGCCATTGAATGGAGGTGCACACATAGCTTATGTGATGACCCTGGTTGGCCTGATGTACTGGGTTGCATGAGGGTTGAACATTTTGGAAATGTCTATGGTTTTCATCAGCAACGAAAAAAAAAAAGGTAAGTTAGCAACTTAAGGTCAAATTGATAATGATTCTTTTGTTCGGGCACAGTTGGAACAGAAAGCCTTTCACCAATTTTAATAAAACCTCTGAAACATGATTGTAAAGAGACATTGGAGAAAATCCTATGATCTCTTTGGAATATATAAGAAGGACACTCAGGGTGCCCTGGAAGGTCATAGAGGGAAAAGAGCCTTGCAGATGGCTCTTTCCAATGAAAGCAGTTCTGGATGTTCTCAAAGTTGTTTTAGAAGTAACAGAAACCCCAACAAAGCTTGAGGATAGAATCTGTTGGTTACTGTGGGGAAAAGTTGGCCTACCTAGTACAGCTTTGCAGCCTTTTAACCCATTTGGTGAAAAGAAGATAGTTCATTGTAAAATAAACTTCAGTGTGGGAAACTGAATTGGGAAAATTTGTGGAGAGAGGAGAATATGTTAAGGATATATTACAATGTGACTTCCAACAATGTGGCATAATGGAGACCTCTGGATGATCCTCAGAGCAAATGGATTCACCTGGCACTCAGCATTCAAAAGCAGAGGGACACTTTCTGACCAAAGACCTGGGAAGATGGTAGGGAAAAGAGGCATGGTTGCAAACAGCCCCAGACTCTGTCAACATCAACTGTATCCACGGACTTGAAAAGATGAACTTTACCCAAAGTATGGGAGGGACACCTGTACAATCAGATTACCACTGCTGCAGTTAGCTGTGACTACTCAGAGGACATGCACAAATCAACAAAACATACCTTGATAGACACATTTAGGAGAGGGGCAGATTTGCCTGAACTGCTGTTTTGCCATGCAGAGCTAGTAGGCAAAGTTATCTTCCTGAAAGATAGCTGATATTTTGCTGGATTTCTGGCACTCCTTAAAGAGTGTTGAGGGGATACCGGTTCCTTCTGCCCTTGGATATCTTGCCTTAGACTGGCACCATGGGAACGTACACAGCCTGTAATGTAGACATAGTCTAACCCTGCAGTTAGCTGACATTCACTGTGCCTCAGTGGCCTGAGGGACTCAAGCACAGCCTCTGATCTTCAGAAGGAACACGTCAGGCTTGAGGGCATTTTTTCTGTCACGCTTCAAACTCTCTGTCGGCAGAGATCTGTGTTCTGACACCAGGCATGTGACTTTTGCTCTTCTTGGTGTCTCTGTCTGGAACGTCCTTCCCCAAACATTGCCAGAGCTTGTTCTTTCTCTCCCTGCACACCTCTGCTCTGACGTCATTTTGCAGCAAGTTCTTCCCTGATCACACTACATAAAATAACCCCTCTCCCCAGGAGCCCTACCTCCTGTCCATGCTCTACTTTTCCTTTTAGCCTTTTTTACTATCTGATATATTATTATGATATATTTAATAGTTTATTTGCTTATTATCTTTCTTGTTTTTGTAGACTATAAATTCCACAAGGGCAGGAATTTTGTCTATTTTGTTTACACTTACGTTCCACTATTACCAGTTGCTCTCAACTGGATTCTGACTCATGGCAATCCCAAGTGTGTCAGAGTAGAACTGTGCTCCATAGGGTTTTCAACAGCTGATTTTTGGAAGCAGGTATCAGGCCTTTCTTCTGAGGCACCTCTAAGTAGACTTGAACCACCAATTTTTCAGTTAGCAGCCAAATGCATTAACTATTTTTACCACCTGGGACTCCAAATCGCACTATAGGCATTCTGTAAATATTTATGAAATGAACGAAGACTTAAACAACACTTTTAACTCTTTATGATCTCAATTAATTTCCTCAGACCTACGGGCAATTTGAACCCCAACGGGGATGACACACGGAAAAAGCTTCTTTGAAAAGAACATAACCTAAAAGGGGATAGGATTCCAAGGAACAAAGCGAAAGCCCCTTCATTCTGCAAAGAGCAACCAGTGTTTAGTGTTTCTTTGTTAGGTTTCTAAGGCAGGGCCTTACCAAGTCCAGAATGTGGTCCCTGGAGTGACAGCGGCAGTTTTTTGGTGTTTAGGGAAAAAGAATCAGAACAAGTGATTCAAATGTGGTCCTGGAAAACTTCAGAGTTTAGTATTATTGACTTGTCTCTTGATTTTCATCTCTTTAAATCTTCCCTTTATTGTTGCTTGATTTAAGCTTGTGAAACCAAAGTAACCAACAGAGTTTTTGAAATATTTATGATTATCTTAATAGTTAAATTTTATAGAAATAGTTATAATTGACAACTTTTTGTTATAATTGACAAGATTTTATGTTAGCCCTTCTGTTACATGGTTTCTTGGTTCCACCTTGTATCTGAGGGCTATCATGGTAGTTACAATCTTGCTGCCATAGAGGGAATGGTCACCACTAGGAAAGGAATCTTCAAACATCAGTGGGCTTCAGGATCACCTGAGGAGGTGCTTGATTACCCAAGTTTCCTTCTTGATGACTCTGAATTCCAGATACCAGGGACAATAGGTTCTGGGCTGGGCTTTATGACTTCTACAGGATGCCTGGGCAAACTGTTAGCTTTTGCACTGGTAAGATGGGCATAAACCATGAAAGTCCGTTTGCCCAAACCCAAATTGGGATCTACAGTAAAGCTTCATACAGTGTTTAGAAGGGATATGTGGGATCCTTAGAAAGATGAACTTTTCAATCCCTTGTTCACTTTGTATCAAGCAAGGGGGCTGAAATGGCTTTTTGGGTTTGCTGAAAGAGGCTGGTGCATAGACGAGTTTCTCTGCTAGCCATGAGAAACAAGTACCTCTTACTGTTGGCACCACAGTCTCAGTCAGTGCTGTCCTATAGCTGACTCATACATACTTGTAAGATCATGTTAAGTTTTTAGGAAAGATGAGAACTAGGTGATGTCACATTGGTAGCTTAAAAAGGGCCATGGTGGGAGCATTTAAACCACTGAAATCAACAAACACTTAAATCAGAGCTGTCTCTTCACCTCCTGAGAGCTGGTTATTAAATATTTACCAGCACACCACTGGCCCTCAGTCATCATGCCAACATTGCTGTGAACTCTTTGTCTGCCTGGGCTTCATCTGTGTGTGTTGTGTGTATATAGGGGTGTATGTTATGGGGATAGGAGGAAAAAAAAGGGGGGCTTGCAAAAGGGTTAGCCAGTTGGG
Source organism: Elephas maximus indicus (assembly GCF_024166365.1). NCBI lineage: Eukaryota > Metazoa > Chordata > Mammalia > Proboscidea > Elephantidae > Elephas > Elephas maximus. Next base: position 129,942,970 of record NC_064820.1, read on the forward strand.
GAGCAGAAGGCATGGGATGCATCAGCTAAAAGTTAATGAAACACTTTTATATTAAAAAGCATTTAGATTAAAACAATCTTTGTTAAGGATTTCGCTTTTTAAACAGTGTATCTTTAAAATATTTTTAAAATGTGTATGACTTATTGATAAGGGAAAAGTGTGATACACACATTTGGAAGGTGAAACATATAGGAGATCATATTTTTACAGAAACAAAAAAAATCATCCCAACCTAAAACAAATATACATGTATATGTGTGTTTTTGGAGCCCTGGTGGCACAGTGGTTAAAAGCTACAGCGCTAATCAAAAGGTTGGCAGTTTGTATCCACCAACTGCTCCTTGGGAACCCTATGGTGCAGTTCTACTGTCGCTATAAGTCAGAATCAACTTGACCGCAACAGGTTTGGGTTTGGGATGCGTGTTTTTATATGCTGTAGGGTATAGAAATTGCATACTATTAACATGAGGAGCTGGGAAATAGGAAAGAGGAGGAGAAGGAAATGTTTGAATTCATACACCTTTATATTACCGACTTTTTGGCCAAATATTCATCGGTTACATTTTGGAGTTGTAGAGCAAAGGCTGAGCAAAATGGTTTTAAGGAATGATTTTTTAGAAACCCAACAGGAATAAGAAGCTATAGATGTAGATGAAAGGTTCTGAGAGAAATAATTTTCATTCAATGCCAATGCCATATACAAAATTCACAGCATTAGCTTCTCAAGTAGGTAACAACACAAGAAGAATATAAAAATGATTGTAGGGGGCGGAGCCAAGATGGTGGACTAGGCAGACGCTACCTCGGATCCCTCTTACAACAAAGACACGGAAAAACAAGTGAATCGATCACATACATAACAATCTACGAACCCTGAACAACAAACACAGATTTAGAGACGGAGAACGAACTAATACGGGGAAGCAGCGATTGTTTCCAGAGCCTGGAGCCAGCGTACCAGTCAGGTACGGCACAAGCACAGAGACCTGCTCCACCCCCCTGAACTAACCCCGGGAGGGGGACCAGCCGGTTCCGCGGGCGGCGTGGGATGCAGCAGGTAGGAGAAGTCCCCAGGAGGCAGTGACTGGTCTTGGAGCAGAAAGAGCAGCGTCCGAGGCGGGGAACCGTCCCGCAGGGATTTGGACTGGACGCAGGTACGGCATAAACACGGAGAGTTGCTCCACCCCCCTGAACTAACCCCGGGAGGGGGGCCAGCCGGTTCTGCGGGTGGCGTGGGACGCAGCCGGTAGCAGAAGTCCCCGGGATGCAGCGACTGGTATTGGAGCCGGGAGAACAGTGTCCCAGCCGGGACACTCGGTCACAGCACAAGCATGGGGAGCTGCTCCACCCATCTGAACTAACCCCGGGAGGAGGCCCAACTGGTTCTCGAGGGCGGCACAGCCATGCTGCTGGAGGGACGAGAAGTCCCCGGGAGGCAGCGACTGATTTTGGAGTCGAGAGTGCACCGTCCCAGTAGGGGAGCCTTGACGCTGGGCGTGGGGCTGGAAGCGGAGGATCTGACCGTGACTCCAGCGGGCCAGACCCCCCCAGGGCAATCTCCACACAGCCAGCACACATAGGCGACGTGCCCACGGGAATCTCAGATATAATAGTCATTCCAAGCAAGACAAGCAACTCTGGCTATATTCTGAGGTGCTACTCTCCTATCTCTCTGTTCCCTCCTCCACCCTCCCCAGGTGGCTTCATTAACATCTGAATAGCCTGAGCTAGAGGGAGAACTCTGATAGGGATCTGACTGCATTTTTTTTTTAGCGGATTTTCTGGAAAAACTAGTTTCCCAGTGATGGCTCGGAGACAACAATCCATATCAAACCACTTAAAGAAGCAGACCATGACAGCTTCTCCAACCCCCCAAACAAAAGAATCAAAATCTTTCCCAAATGAAGATACAATCTTGGAATTATCAGACACAGAATATAAAAAACTAATTTACAGAATGCTTAATGATATCACAAATGAAATTAGGATAACTGCAGAAAAAGCCAAGGAACACACTGATAAAACTGTTGAAGAACTCAAAAAGATTATTCAAGAACATACTGGAAAAATTAATAAGTTGCAAGAATCCATAGAGAGACAACATGTAGAAATCCAAAAGATTAACAATAAAATAACAGAATTAGACAATGCACTAGGAAGTCAGAGGAGCAGACTCGAGCAATTAGAATGCAGACTGGGACATCTGGAGGACCAGGGAATCAACACCAACATAGCTGAAAAAAAAATCAGATAAAAGAATTAAAAAAAATGAAGAAACCCTAAGAATTATGTGGGACTCTATCAAGAAGGATAACCTGCGGGTGATTGGAGTCCCAGAACAGGGAGGGGGGACAGAAAACACAGAGAAAATAGTTGAAGAACTCCTGACAGAAAACTTCCCTGACATCGTGAAAGTTGAAAGGATATCTATCCAAGATGCTCATCGAACCCCATTTAAGACTGATCCAAAAAGAAAAACACCAAGACATATTATCATCAAACTCACCAAAATCAAAGATAAACAGAAAATTTTAAAAGCAGCCAGGGAGAAAAGAAAGGTTTCCTTCAAGGGATAATCAATAAGAATATGTTCTGACTACTCAGCAGAAACCATGCAGGCAAGAAGGGAATGGGACGACATATACAGAACACTGAAGGAGAAAAACTGCCAGCCAAGGATCATATATCCAGCAAAACTCTCTCTGAAATATGAAGGCGAAATTAAGATATTTACAGACAAACACAAGTTTAGAGAATTTGCAAAAACCAAACCAAAGCTACAAGAAATACTAAAGGATATTGTTTGGTCAGAAAACCAATAATATCAGATATCAGCACAACACAAGGTCACAAAACAGAACGTCCTGATATCAACTCAAATAGGGAAATCACAAAAACAAACAAATTAAGATTAATTAAAAAAAAAAATGATTGTATCTGAAATGCTAAGGTTAAACAAAAATTAGCTGTGGTGTCTGCACTTTAAAATACTTAATGAAAACCAAAAAAGAAGGAGAAACGTGTCCCAGAAAATGAAGGTTGAGGTTGCCCATTCAAGGATAAGCACCTCATAGACAATGAACTATTCATGTGCTCTGAGCAGGAGCTAAATGTCTATCTGCCTATTCCAGGTAGCAAACTCAATGACTCGCTAACCTTGAACCAGCTATTTCATCTTCCTGTAAATCATCTTACAGGGATTGTGGTGGGGATCCAAGAAGAGAGCAAATTTTGTGAAAGGATCTCAGAAGCTATGATGCCATCTATACATTCTAGCAGTAAAACCAAAAAAACCAAACCCAGTGCCGTCGAGTCAATTCCGACTCATAGCAACCCTATAGGACAGAGTAGAACTGCCCCATAGAATTTCCAAGGAGTGCCTGGCGGATTCGAACTGCCTACCCTTTGGTTAGCAGCTGTAGCACTTAACCACTACGCCACTAGGGTTTCCATTCTAGCAGTAAAGACATCTAAAAAGAAAACAATAATTATCAGAAGGTCTGTCTCTCATGCTACCTTTTACTGTGGTATTAACTGTTTGGCAAGATGTAAGCTTCTTTTGTTTCAGATCTTTAAAGTCACATTACAGATGACCACCCAGATTCAGTAAAAAAAAAGAACATATATTATCAGATCACTCTCTCTACCACATGAGATAAAAGCAACCTCCCTGCAACCTCAAATGTTCTTCCGGAAAAAAAAACACGGATTGTTTACCCTACCTGAGAACCACCTGTATTTGTATGGCAATCAGACTTGAAAGATAGTAAGAGTTCAGAGCCAGGAACCTGAACCAGGGTCTGTTGACATAATTAGGTGGTGACTATTCAACCCTAAAGTTCTTTCAGGGATAACAAAGAAATAGGCACCTCTTGCTCTATAAGGAAATTCCTTTTCAGTTTGCTTCCTAGTAGTTGCCTAGTTCATGCCCTCCTTGCTGTTTAGTAGTTACTAGGAAGAATGAGGGGATCTTAACCCTGGCCCATGGGCTCAAGCCAAACCAAACCAAACCCGTTGCTGCTGAGTTGATTCCAAGTCATAGTGATCCTGCCCCATACGGTTTCCAAGGAGCCTCTGGTGGATTCAAACTGCTGACCTTTTGGTTAGCAGGCGTAGCTCTTAACTACTCTGCCTTCAGGGTTTCCCATGGGCTCAGGCACTTCTAAAAAAATGCTCTGTGATTGATATGTATTAAGCCCTTTACAAAACATCTAACGAACTCCAGGATCCATTTCAACAGCTGATAACCTCACCAAAGAAGTCCAGGCTGCCAGGTTTTCTTCTACTGTGAGTCCATATTGCAGGGTATTAAGATATTGCTGCCTTTCTTCAAATGCAAGAAAGCAAGAAGATGACCGTGACCTGAAAGTCCCAGCATTGCCAACTCAAGTTGGTTTCTGAGGGAACTTCCAATGACTGTAAGAAAAGAAAACAAAACCAAGCAAAGCAAAAAACCAAAAATAGCCTGTTGCCGTGGAGTCAATTCTGACTCATGGCAACCCTGTGTGTTACAGAGTAGAAATCCCCTATAGGGTTTCCTAGGCTGTAATCTTCATGGGAGCCTACCATCAGTTCTTTTCTCCCATAGAGCACCTGGTGAGTTTGAACCACTGGTCTTTCAATTAGCAGCTGAGGTCTTAACCATTATACTACGAGGCTTCTTTTAATGGCTATAGCCAGCTATAAAATATATAATCAGGACATTTCTATGTGGCTTTTACTTAATGGTCCTCTCCTCAAGCTAACATTCATGCTCTTTCATCCCTTTTTGTCTTTGCACAGGCTACTTCCTCTGCCAGGTCACTCTTATCCTCATTTTACTTTGGACAATTCTTTCTCATAAGTTAATAATCAGCTCAGCTATCACCCCATATATAAAGGCTTCCCTGAGCAATCCCTACCTCCAAACTGGATTAGAGATGGTTCCTCTTTGTCTCATAGAAATTTTTCATTATCACCAACAGATCATTTGGCATAATGTACCATATGACCTATTTATGGGTTCATCACCTCTTTATAAGAGTGGTTCTAACTTTTTTTTTGCATATTTGAATGACCTGAGGGGATTTAAAAAGTCCTGATGTCCTGTCTGTACCCAGATCAATGAAACCAGAATCTCTGGGGGTGGGATCCAGAATTCAATGTATTCTAAAGCTCCCTAGTTGATTTCCCCTAGGTTCAGAACCATGCAGTGCATTAGATGGCAAAGTCTTAGAGGACAGAGGCTAGGGCTTTTGTTTATCAACCCAATGCACGAGCTTGTCTGATGCTACTAGTAAGAATTTGAAATATTTTGTTAAATTACTTAGTTAATACACTTCAAGGTAGAGCATTTTAGGCTTTTATCAAATGACATTAAGAGGCAGCAATTTATTTATTCCATAATACAAGCAAGCTAAGGTAAAAAAACATACAAATATGATACTGATTAAAAATAATTAAGTCCATTGATTTTACAGCAATGGTTTGGGAAAAAGCCATTGTGTTATTCATACACAGGTATGTATCACCTAACGTCCACGATTGTTGTTAGGTGCTGTTGAGTTCGTTCCAACTCATTAGCGACCCCACGTACAACAGAATGAAACATTGCCCGGTCCTGCGCCATGCCCACAATCACTGTTATGCTTGAGCCCATAGTTGCAGCCATTGTGTCAATCTACTTTACCAAGCATGATGTCCTTCTCCAGGGACTGATCTCTCCTGATAACATGTCCAAAGTATGTAAGACATAGTCTCACCATCCTTGGCTCTAAGGAGCATTCTGGTTGTACTTCTTCCAAGACAGGTTTGTTCGTTCTTTTGGCAGTCCATGGTATGTTCAATATTCTTCGCCAACACCACAATTCAAAGGCGTCACGTCCACAACATGTTCTGCGAAATCCGACCTAACGTGATTCGGATATTATGCAAACACTGTATTAAAACCTTATGGAAGTCTGCTTCCAATTGTCCTGGTTGCCGCTGCTGCTGCTGCTGGAGCTGCTGGCAAAGGCTGGAGGAATGGGCAGTAGCAGAAGTGGAGCAAGAGGAAGTGAGGGAGAAGGGATCCCCAGCCTCTGTTCTGCCTACCTGAGCAGCAGGAGCAGCCTGGCCCACAGACCCCACTGCTGCGGCCTGCCTGCCCACTGGACAAAGCACAAGAGACCACACCCAGAGCCATGTCCTGCCTTCACCTGCCTGTATCTCATCCGTGATCCAGTGCTTTAAGAGTCTGGGTTTAGGGCCTTTAAAACCATTAGGGGGAGATAATAAAAGGAGAGCTGCTTTCCCTTAAAAAAAAAAAAAACCAAAAAACCCTTACAGGACCATGGACATATATGCAGTCTGACGTTACCCAAATAGATGTTAAGCAAAACATACCTATTCTAAAGACTCTTCTGATAGTATCCTTTGCTATTTTTACAGAACTTTTGTAAGACAACATAAATAACTTTGAAAAATTGTGGATATATATGAATTCCATAATGTTATAAGAGATTTACACATGTAAGGTCCAGGTGCAATGCTTCTCAAAGTGTAGCTCGTAGACCAGTTGCAATCAAATAAAAATACGTGTTTCCAGACTCTATCTCTGAGCCACATTTAGATTATTTGAGAGAAAGATTCAGGAATCTACCTGCATTTGTTCCTCTCTTTTAAAAAATTTTTTTCACATCCTTTGAGTTTTAGTTTGTTTTTGTCTTTAATCCTAACATGTGTCTCTTGTAGATAGCATATAGACAGATTGTGTCTTTTTATCCATTCTGCCACTCTCTGTCCCTCTATTGGTGCATTTAGTCCATTTAGATTCAGCATAATCATGGATAGGTATGAGTTTAGTGCTGTCATTTTGATGTCTTTTTGTGTGTGTTGTTGACAGTTTTTTTTTTCCACTTATTTTTTTGTGCTGAGTATTTTTTCTTTATATATTGTCTTTTCCTCTTTTTCATTGTTGCTGATTTTGTTTTTGTTGAGTTTTTATGTTTTCCTTGTATTTTATTTTGATGTGTAGGATTGTTAGTATCCTTTGTAGTTACTTTATTATTTACCCCTATTATTCTATGTTTAAACCAAATTTTATCTCTTTTTATCACCTTGAGTTCCTCTCCATATGAAAGATCTCTGAGTACATTTTTTAGTCCCTCTTTTTTTATTTAATTTTGTCATCTTTTACATAATGATATCATTGTCCCCGTTTTGAGCATTTAAAAAAAATTTTATTTATTGTACTTTAGGTAAAAGTTTATAGATCAAGTCAGACTCTCAGACAAAAAGCCATACACATCCCACCGTGCACTCCCAGCTGCTCTCCCCTTAAAGAGACGGCACATTCTTCCTCTCCATCCTGTATTTCCTGTGTCCATCCAACCAGCTCCTGTCCCCCTCTTCCTTCTCATCTCACCACCACCAGGCAGGAGTTGCCCACATAGTCTCATGTGTCTACTTGAGCCATGAAATTCACTCCTCACCACCATCACTGTCTATCTTATAGTCCAGGCCAATTCCTGTCCATAGAGTTGGTTTTGGAAATGGTTCCAATCTTGGGCTATCAGAGGGGCTGGGGACCAGGTCCCTCCGGTCTCAGTCAGACCATTAAGCCTGTTTTTTTTTTTTTTTTTTTTAAAGAGAATTTAAGATCTGCATCCCACTGTTCTCCTGCTCCATCAGGAATTCTCTGTTGTGTTCCATGTCAGAACAGTGATCAGTGGTAGCCTGGCACCATCTAGTTCTTCTGCTCTCAGGCTGATGGAGTCTGTGGTTTATGTGGCCCTTTCTGTCTCTTGGTGAGCTTTTTTTTTAATCTTGATTTATTTTTGTGGTTTCCCTATCTGGGTTGATATCTGGTTGCTCCATCCACTGTTCTAGTCGTGGGTTTTGAGCTGATATTATTGATTTTCTAACCAGAGGACTCCCTTTAGTATTTCCTGTAGTTTTGTTTTGGTTTTTGCAAATTCCCTAAACTTCTGTTTATCTGGAAATGTCCTAATTTTACCTTCATATTTGAGAGACCATTTTGTTGGATGTATGATTCTTGGCTGGCAATTTTTTTGCCTCAAGACTTTATATATGTCACCCATTGCCTTCTTGCCTGCATGGTTTCTGCTGAGTAGTCCCAGCTTATTCTTACTGACTCTCCTTTGTAGGTGACTTTTTGTGTATCCCTAGCTGCTCTTAAGATTCTCTCTGTATCTTTGGTTTTGGCAAGTTTGATTATAATATGTCTTGGTGGCTTTCTTTTGGGATCTACCTTGTGCGGGGTTCGATGAGCATCTTGGATAGATATGTTCTCGTCTTTCATAATATCAGGGAAGTTTTCTATCAACAAATCTTCAACAATTCTCTCTGCATTTTCTGTTTTCCCTCCGTGTTCTGGTACTCCAATCACTCCTAGGCTATGATTCTTGGTTTTCTTCATTTTTTAAAATTCTTTTATCTTATTTTTTCTTGGAATATATTGGTGCCAAGTGTTTTATCTTCTGTCTCACTAATTCTGATTTCCATTTCCTCAATTCTGCTCATCGACTTTCTATTGACTTGTCTAATTCTGTAATTTTATTGTTAATCTTCTGAATTTCTGATTGGTGTCTATGGATTCTGGTAGCCTATTAAAATTTTCATTATGTTCTTGAATAACCTTCTTAATTTCCTTGACTGTGTATTCCTTGGCTTGTTCTGTGTTTTGCCTGATCTCCTTCCTGGTCTCTTGAAGAGTTCTGTAGATTAATCTTTTGTATTCCATTTCTAGTAATTCCAGGAAAATATCTTCACTTGGAAGATTTCTTGGTTCCTTGTTTTGGGAGCTTGTTGAAGTGATCATGGTCTGCTTCTCTATGTAATTTGATATAGACTGTTGTCTCCGAACCATCTATAAGTTTTTGTATTATTTTATGTTTGCTTACTGTGTCCTAGCTTCTTGCTTTGTTTTGTTTTGCTATACCAGAATAGGGTGCTCCAGTGAGCTAGCCTGATTATTAGCACCTTTGAAGCTCTAAAGTCCTGTCACCAGATGGCTAGAACTGTTACCTGGTATATGCACCTAGGAGTTCTTTCACTTTTCTTGTACGGATTCAGTTCAGTGTCCAGGTAATTGGCCACCAAGTGTGTGGTACAGGCTTTCACCTACAGTCTTTTTAGAGGAGCAGTGGTCGTTGGTGTATGCACAGGTACCTAGTTGCAGCAGGAGATCACACTCTGAACAAGGCTGGAGGCTGACAGCCATCCCCTGGGTATCTGTGAGCAATGTGCATCCTGTTCCCTAGAGCTCACAGGTGGGTGGGCTCTGCAGCCTCCTGTGGACACCCAGTTCTTTTAGGTGTAAGGACTGGGAGGCATCATTTATCTTTGGACCCCTGTCAAGGGTGGCTAGGTGGTATGGGTGGAACCCTCTGGCCCCTGATATGGGTAGATAAGGACCCTGCTTAATAGGCAGAGTGGTGACAAACATCAAAAACCCGCCTCTCCACCACACAGCGAAGCAGTTAAAGTCAAACCTCCGGTGCATACACACTTGCACCGTGCCAACAAGGGCCTACTTGCTGAAATGGGCCCACATGGGTTCATGGAGGGGTGAAAGGCATGTAAAGTCTGTGGACCTCTTGTACCTGGGCAGGAGCTGCTTCGGCCCTGAGTTCTCATCTTAGGGGAGCTGGCAGATTATTTTTTCCCTGTTTGTTAATTTGTTCCTTCTCCAAGGCCAGAATGGCTCAAGGTGTGCAGCAGAACCTATCTCAGGCCCAGGGAAATCGATTGTCACTGAAGCTCGCTTGGGGCCTGGGGCGGAGGGAGGAGGGATCAGATAAATGGGAGAGAGTTCTTTCAAAAGCGTGCTTTTAGATCTGCTCAGTAAATTAGATGCGAGCATTTTTTTTTTTTAACTTATACGAGAACACTGTTCTTCACTGATTCCAGAGGCATGAGTAGACTCTGCCGCTTACTCTCTGCGGCTGAGAAAACCACGTCCAGAACGCTACTGCCAGCTCCACTGCAGTCCTGCCAGGGGATTGGGGCTGAGGGGCGCTGTTTCCTGCCGAGTCAGGTCTGGCAACTTCTTGCTCCTTCTGAACAATCTGTCTGCCTTCCCCCCTCCACCCCCCACCGCTTGGTCCAATTTCTTAATTTTGCCTTTGTTGTTCAGGGCTCCTAGCTTGTCATATATATAATCGATTCACTTTTTTTTTGGGGGGGGTCTTTGTTATAAGAGGGCCCACCAGAAGCATCTGACTACTGCACCATCTTGGCTCCTCCTCCTAATGCCAGAACATTTTTATCACCCTAAAAAAGAAACTCCATACCCATTAGCAGTCACTCCCCATCCATCTCCTCTCCTTCAAAGCCCTTAGCAACCTCTAATCTATTCTTTGTTTCTATAGATCTGCCTATTTTAGACATTTCATGTAAGTGGAATCATACCATACGTGGCCTTTTATGTCTGACTTTATTTACTTAGCATTATTTCTTCAAGGTTCATCCATGTGGTAATACGTATCAGTGCCTCACTCCTTTTTATGGATGAATAATACTGTATGATGGTTTATCCATTCATCAGTTGATGGACATTTGCTTTGTTTCAACTTTTTGGATATTGTGGTTACCACCACTATGAACATTTGTAAACAAGTTTTTCAAATTTAAATTTAGATGTGGCAAAGGACAAGATTTAAAGAAAAGAAATAGCTAGAAATAAGTTAATCACTAAGAACTCTGGTATTTTCCCAGACTAGCATTCGGCTGTTAACCAAAAGATCAGCAGTTCGAATCCACCAGTTACTCCTTGGAAACACGATTGGAATTGACTCAACAGGAACAAGTTTGGCTTTTCTTTTTTTGTTGTTATAGTTGGATTTAGGAGTTCCTGAATGGCACAAATAGTTAAATGCTCAAAATGTTGGTGGTTCAAAGCCATTCGGAGACTCCTCAAAAGACAAGCCTGGTTATCTGCTTACAAAAGATCACAGCCTTGAAAACCCTATTGAGCAGGTCCACTCTGCACATATGGGGTCAACTTGAGTCAAAATTGACTTGACAGCAGCTAACAACAGCAACAACATAGTTGAACTGGTCTTGATTTTCTTTTGCTGAGAACCAGGAGCTTACAATATTATGCTCTCACTGCAAACCAGATTCTGAAAGTGATAGGTATGGAAATATGCCATTGTTTTTGCCTGCCAAACATCTTTAAACACTCTTCTTAAGCTTGGGGGTTTCCCCACTTTATTAGTCCTCAGCTTCTCAAAGTAGAAGCTCAAAATTCACTTGCTGCCTCCCTTTCATCCTCAGGGCAGCTTGAGCCTTCCTCTCCACCAGAAGTACTCATGCCAGAAATGAGATGAGGACAGTTGCTGTGTGTACTCCACTCACAGGAGAAATGTTCTGTCTGGAAGTAGTGGTCCTAGTGGAAGCCTCCAGGGTCCAGCATCGGACATACTAATTGTGGGGAGGCAGTGGTGGCTCCACTGGGGCAGCTCTGTGGTATGGCTTGAGCATTGTTCCTGGCTGCAATTTCCAAGTCTGGTCCTCTGGCCCTCCTGGAGAGCAGGGAGTTACCCATGACCTTCAATTAATTCCTATCCTGCTTAAATTGGCTGGAATGCATTTCTGTTCAACAAGAATACAACTGATAGCTCAAGACTCTATATTAGAGGCCCAACTGATGCTGAATTTTAAGTACACACTTGCTCCAAATTCACTGATTAACATTAGGGTCCTGGCAAATCTCTATCTGATTCCTTTGCAGAAAAGTCCCCCTTTTTGTGACTCAATTTGGCAAATTCTTTTTACCATTCAAGAAATAAAACGTAAAAGTTTCACTGATGCAATGTGAACCCCTTGTGAAGTTCAACTCTAATTATAAAATATTTATCTATGACAACAGCATGCTGATTTCTAAGATACTTTTTCTAGAACACGAGTTCTGAATCATTGTTTTTCTGCCAAGTCCATCAGTTTTATACTTTTAGGTGGTGCTATTTATTAACCACCTTCCCTACCCCACTACCTTTCTCAAACACATATGAATGTACCACAACAGCCTAATCTAAGCATCAATAGTGAAAAGAAAATTTTAAGAGAAAAAAATATGGAGATGTGATTTTTCTTGTAGTTTGTATGTACGTGTGTATTTTTAATGATAACACCTGATCAAGAATATTTTCAATCATTGATATTGGCATATAATTCTCTTTCTTATACTCGTCTATTTAAAAAATCTCCTTTGACATCACTGGGCAATCTAGAAGACCTAAGAGGAGACTGTTTCTGTGATCCTGATGGTAAATTCCACACACAGGAACCTATGAACTTACAGATTCTGCCTCCTACAATGGGCCACTGCATAGGCCCAGCCTCAAGACACAGGTTTTGAGACTCTTAGGTCATTCCTAAAGGAAATCCAACTGGAGAAAGGTACGGTTTTACCTGATACTCTGACAGTCTCATCTTTATCTGCACCAGGTTTAGTTTGCTCCATTATGTGGGAGTCTGGAGAAAACGGTGCAAATATCAATTGACCCTTTCTGAAACGTATTAATCCTGATGACCACAATAGCTCCCATGGCACCCACACATCATATAGACTAGAGAATGTATTGGTGGATCTACAGCTCCAGATTGAGAAGCACTGGCCCAGTGTTTTATTACTGTGCATTAAGGCTACAAGTGGTCATTGCTAAAAAAGAGAGATCCTGCTGTCATAATAGTTATTCATCAGCGATGCAGAGAATTAAATTCTTAGATTAGAAATTCTCCCAGAACATATGGCCTTGAAAATAAAACAAAGAAAAACTCATCCATGAAAACCAGTCAAAATTAAAATACCCTGAGAAAAAGAATTTGCCATACTTACAGAAGATTTTGAATACAAATGTTTACCCTCAACAATTAATTAAGATAACAGATGCATAAGTCATGAATGGGAGAGCCGTGGGGTCTGGCTAACGTAAAATTTTATTGGCGGGAACTTCCAAAGGGATGAGTCTCAAGACTGACAAGGAAGAGATCAATTTGCTGTGGAGCCATTGTGAAGCCTAAGTTCTTACCCTAAGATCCCTGGCTGAATGGCCAAGTGAACACTCAGACAACACAGTTTTGGAGAAATCAAGGAACTATCCTCCAAAATGTTACTAACTCACTATTCAAGTAAATTTTGAGCTACTCCAGTGAGCTAAAAACTATACAACTTTATGAGCATTTAACATGACAGATGCTCAGACTGAAATCCACCTCAATCCTAGGTTTCCCTCCAGTGAACTTTTTGTCTACAACATTGCACACCAACTTGTCTACCACATTGCAGACTTTTAATGGTTACTGTGTTAAAAAAAAAAAAAAAGAGATCTTTAATTACTTTGGTTACCTTCTGAGCTCTGTCTCTGGGGATGGGTGTGTTCCAGGCGTGGAAGAGTGTTGAGGGGGAAATGTTCCCATGAGCTTAAACTGGACATAAGTTGTTTTTAATGTTTAATGTAAACATCTAGCTGTATTCTCATTAGCAATTCCACAAAGCATTATAATGCCTTCTATTCTCATTTCCGCCTATTCTCTCTGCTGAACTTCCAGTCTGACTGTCTGCATTGTTCCTGCTCCCACTTCCACCCTGGCCTGCTCTTGAATTCTCCCCTACGCCTGCAGCCAAGCCTCCTGCTCCTCCCCTTAATCCTTCCTCTTAACCGGTTCTTCCATGAGGACAGACAATAACAATTCACAACCACAGAACCCTACACCCATTAAGCCTGAAGGGCAAGAGACAGGCTTGTTAGGATCAGCAAAAATAGTTGAATAATGAACAATTATAACTAATTCTTTTTGGTTTTCTATTTGTTTACTTCTTTCTGCAATTTTGTTTTTTTACTTGTAATGGAACCTTTCTATGAGAAGCTCAAAGTCCTCCTTAGTTCCTAAAACCCAGCATTGACATAATTTTTAATGCAAAAAGTTTAAAAGGTATGGAGCTTATTTTAGTTTTTCCTTAAAAAAAAAAGAAAACATGACTCATATCTGAACCATTTGTTGACTCTCTGACCTGGTTATCCTTCTTTGAGAATTAACACCCGTCTAAACAAGTCTGTCTACATCATTTATTTGTGTGGTAGCTGGTTATAGCTACAGATTCCAAGGCTATGACAATGCCTTTCCATTTATAAAGGCTCAAGAGAAAGCTCCCAGACCCCTTCTCCTTCCCTGCTGGCTCCCCACAGGTTTTATATCGGTCCTCAATAAATGTCACTTGGTACAAAGAGAAGAGATTGGGCAAAAGAGAAAATTAATTATATCTGAAACACTACCAGTGATAAACATCTGCACACAAGCAGTTACTTCAGTAAACATTTAAAATCAGAAAAAACTTCCTTTTTTTATTTTGCAAAAGAGTGAATTGACACCCTCAATGATTTTTAGGAAACTATATTAACATTTACCAATTAAGATTCTCAACAATTCTGGTTTCTTATTCAACTTGATGGAGGATAATTCTTTCCTAGAGGAATTCTGGACAGATTATTTGCGTCTTTCTTTAACAGAAAGAAGACAGAAGATAAAATAGGGACAATTTAAGTCCTATCTTGGGCACTGAAAATCAGCAAGATGAAGAATAATGTCAGAAGGGTCTCTTGAAAGGCCTGTGCTGGCTGGCCGTCCTCTGCCCTGCACTGCCTCCCACACCAAGGACAACACATGACCAAAGACACCAAAAACAAAGACAAATATCAAAGAAACATTGACAAAGTCAGCTGCATTTCATTTGGCACTACAGAGAGGGAATATGTGTCATTAAGAACTCCCAGTTGGGATGTTTGTTTGTGGGGACCAAGCAAGAATCTGAATGAGGTAGGATGCCATTCTCCAGGGCTGAAAAAGTGAAGGGTAGGAAGACAAAGGTGGAGGGACAGAAGTGTGGTCAGAATTGCTTGTAGGTGTCAAAGATGGTCTTTTCCAGTCACTCAACTCCTCAGCAGTAGTTTTCCATTCCCCATCGGATTAACATTTGCCTAACTCAATCATCATGGTCTTACTCTGGTGAAGATGAACAGAGACACCAGGACTAGTTCCTCTAGGCCTCCTTTGCTGGGTGCAGAACAGTCTCCTACACACTCTCTTCATGTGCAGCAAGAATAAGAGTCCTTCCGTGGGCTTGAAAGGGGCATATATTTATTTTGAAGACAGTGAAGTAATTAAGACTTAAAGTCAATAAAATGGAATCTGGTACCAGAAAATATATGCCTTTAAACTGTTAGATTAATGTCTAAGCGTATATTGCAAATGATGATCAGAACAAATTAACAATAGCAGTTTTTAATAATAATTCATATTAATAATAGCAATAGAGACCTATAATCCAGATGAATGACTTAAACATCGGTGTGGTAGAGTCTGATGACTGCTCACTAAAATCCATGCTCTCCTCTTCTTCCTGAGCACATAGCTAGACTACATTTCTCAGCATTTTTTGCATCTAATGTGGCCTCATGACTGAATTCTAGCCAATGTAATGTGAACAGAAGTGAGCTGTATACTTCCAGGTATGGCCCATTATAAAACTCCCAAGCACACTCTTCCATGATTGCTTCCCTTCTGGCCAACAGGGGAAGAAGGGGCCCCAAAGTGATGTTAGAACCCATGATAATGGCAGAGGCTTTTTAAGTCATTGTCACTAAATGACCATAAATAACAGAGTGAGCAAACCCTACCCACCAACAAGAACACCCAAAATGGACAGTTCCTTGTTAACCCACTGAAATTCTGGGATCTATTTTTTTTTTTTTACAGTAACAGGGTTTATCCTAACTAGATTAACAACAACAACAAAAAAACTACCAAACCATTGACTTCAAGTCAGTTCTCACTCATGGTGGCCCCATGTGTGTCAGAGTAGAACTGTGTTATATAGCGTTTTAAAGGCTGTGGCCTTTTATAGACAGATTACCAGGACTTTCTTCCAAGGTGGCTCTGGGTAGATGCAAACCTCCAAACTTTGGGTTAGTAGTCCACCACTTGCTCTTTGAGCCACTCCACTAACTAGACTAGAGTGGCTAAAACAACAACCACAAAAGCAAGCTAACTCCCCTCTCACCTACTATCACCACACATAATTGTCTTTTGTAAAGAATATCTTACGAATAGTAGAACAGATGTAAAAACAGGAGCCTGAATTAAAAATCAGTGTAATGCTCGTATTTAGGTGAATCCCAAATGCGTTTGTTTACCATACCAGGAAACACTGGTGGCGTAGTGGTTAAGTGCTACAGCTGCTAACCACGAGGTTGGCAGTTTGAATCCACCAATGCACCTTGGAAACTCTATGGGGCAGTTCTACTCTGTCTTATAAGGTCGCTATGAGTCAGAACCAACTTGACAGCAACAGGTTTGGTTTTTTGGTTTTGGTTGATCATACTGAGTATTTTATTTCAATTAGTTGTTATATTTATAAATAAGGAGATTTCACATGAAAATTTGGGATTTCATTTTCTGAAAAACTGAAGGGTCTGGCCACTGTTGGGCTCCATCCCCCTTTACGACTTGTCTGACTATCTTCCCTTCTCTATGTTGCTTATCTAGCCTTGGATGCAGTTGAATTTGGCCTCCTGGACTATCATAAATAACTACGGATTTAAAAAATATGCAATACCAATCACACTATAATTACAATGAGGAACAGTTACTTGAACTATTAACATGTTATGCCCTTGGCCTCTTGATGGAAATTGTTGTTGTTGTTAGGTGCTGTGCCATCTTCACAATTGTTGCCATGTTTGAGCCCACTGTTGCAGCCATTGTGTCAGCCCATCTCATCTGGGGCCTTCCTCTTTTTTGCTGATCCTCTACTTTAACAAGTATGATATCCTTCTCCAGAGACTGGTCCCTCCTACTAACATGTCCAAAGTACTACAGACAAAGTCTTGCCATCCTTGCTTCTTAGGAGCATTCTGGCTGTATTGCTTCCAAGACAAATTTGTTCATTCTTTTGGCAGTCCATGGTATATTCAATATTCTTTGCCAACACCATAATTCAGAGGCATCAATTCTTCAGTCTTCCTTATTCATTGTTCAGCTTTCACACGCATATGAGGTGATTGAAAATACCATGGCTTGGATCAGGTACATGGCTTAGTCCTCAAAGTGACATATTTGCTTTTTAGCCGTTTTAAAGAAGTCTTTTGCAGCAGATTGGTCCAATGAACACATCGTTTGATTTCTCGACTGCAGCTTCCATGAGTGTTGATTGTGGATCCAAGTAAAATGAAATTTTGACAACTTCAATCTTTTCTTAGCTTATCTTGATGTTGCTTATGGGTCCAGTTGTGAGGATTTTTGGTTTCTTTATGTTGAGGTATAATTTATGATGAAGACTATAGTCTTTGATCTTCATAAGTAAGTGCTTCAAGTTGTCTGCTTTCAGCAAGCAAAGTTGTGTCGTCTGCATATCACAGGTTGTTAATGAGTCTTGCTCTAATTCTGATGCCATGTTCCTCTTCGTGTAGTCTACTTTCTCGGGTTATTTGCTTTTTTTTTTTTTTTTTGCTTAGCGTTCAGATTGAATAAGTATGATGAAAGGATACAACCCTGATGCACACCTTTTCTGATTTTAAACACGCAGTATCCACTTGTTCTGTTTGAACAACGTCTGTTGGTCTATGTACAGGTTCCTCATGAGCACAATTAAGTATTCTGGAATTCCCATTCTTCTCAATGTTATCCATAATTTGTTATGATCCACACAGGTAAACATCTTTTTTCTATTCTCTGCTTTCAGCCAAGATCCATCTGACATCATTAATGATACCCTTTGTTCCACTTCCTTTTCTGAATCTGGCCTGAATTTCTGGCAGTTCCCTGTTGATGTACTGCTGCAACAATTTTTGAATTACCTTCAGCAAAATTTTACTTGCGTGTAATATTAATAATATTGTTCGATAATTTCCACATTCAGTTGGATCACCTTCCTCTGGAATGGGCACAAATACGGATCTCTTCCAGTCTACTGGCCAGGTAGCTTGTCTTCCAAATTTCTTGGCATAGACAAATAAGGGCTTCTAGTGTTGCATCCATTTGTCAAAATATCTCAGTTGGTATTCCATCAATTCCTAGAGCCTTATTTTTCATCAATACCTTCAATGCAATTTGCACTTCTTCCTTCAGTACTATTGGTTCTTGATCCTATGCTACCTCCTGAAATGTCTGAACATTGACTAATTCTTTTTGGTACAGTGACTCTTTTTATCCTTTCCAACTTCTTTTCATGCATCCTGAGTTATTCAGTATTTTGCCTCTAGAATCCTTCAATACTGCAACTTGAGGCTTGAATTTTTTTCTTCAGTTCTTTCAGCTTGAGAAATGCTGAGCGTGTTCTTCCCTTTTGGTTTTCTAACTCCAGGTCTTCGCTCATCTCATTATAATACTTTACTTGTCTTCTTGAGCCACACTTTGAAACCTTCCGTTCAGCTCTGTTCATCATTTCTTCCATTTGCTTTCGCTATTCACTCTACATGCAAGAGCAAGTTTCAGAATCTCTTCTGACATTCATTTTGGTCTTTTCTTTCTTTTTAATGACCTCTTGCTTTCTTCATGTATGGTATCCTTGATGTCATTCCACAACTTGTCTGGTCTTCAGTCATTAGTGTTCAATGCATCAGGTCTATTCTTGAGATGGTCTCCAATTCAGGTGGGATATACTCAAGTTTGTACTTTACTCTCATGGACTTGTTTTAATTTTCTTCAGCTTCAAGCTGAAATTTCATACAAGCAACTGATGGTCTGTTCCACAATCAGCCATTGACCTTTTTCTGAATGAAGATATTGAGCTTCTCCATCGTCTCTTTCTACAGATGTCAATTTGATTCCTGCATATAATCGCTGTTTATGTTGGTGAAAAAAGGGTATTTTCAATGAATAAGTCATTGGTCTTGCAAAATTCTATCATGCTCTCTCCAGAGTCATTTCTATCACAGAGGTCATAGTTTCCAACTATCCGTCCTTCTCTGTTTCCAGCTTTCAAATTCTAATCACCAGTAATTATCAATGTATCTTGAATGCATGTTTGATCAGTTTCAAACTACAGAAGATGGTAAATATCTTCAATTTCTTCATCTTTGGCATTAGTAATTGGTGTGAAAATTTGAGTAATAGTCGTATTAACTGGTCTTCTTTGTAGGTGTATGGATACTTCAGGATAGATCTTGAAATGTTCTTTTTGACAATGACATCCCTCTTCAACTTGTCATTCCCAGGATAGTTGGCCATAAGATTATCTATTCAAAATGGTCAATACCAGTCCATTACAGCTTTCTAATGCCTCGGATATCTATCTTCGTGTGTTCCATTTCATTTTTGATGACTTCCAATTTTCTTAGACTCATACTTCATACATTCTACATTTTGGCTATTAATGGATATTTGCAGCTGCTTTTGTCATTTTGAGTCATGCCACATCAGGAAATGAAGGTCCTGAAAGCTTTACTCCAACCATATCCTTAAGGTCAACTCTACCTTGAGGAGGCAACACTTCCTCAGTCGTATTTTGAATGCCTTCCAGCCTGAGGGGCTCATCTTCTGGCACTATACCAGACAATGTTCTATTGCTATTTATAAGGTTTTCACTGGTCAATTTTTTTTGTATGTAGATCACCAGGTCCTTCTTCCTAGTCTGTCTTAGTCTGGAAGCTCCGCTGAAACCTGTTCATCATGGGTGACCCTCCTGGTATTTGAAATACCGGTGGCATAGCTTCCATCATCAAAGCAACATACAAGCCACTACAGTACAATAAACTTAGAGATGAGTGGTGGTGATGGAAATTATATCCATATAAATTGTAGCCATATAAAACCTATTACTGCATTTGCAGGTCTGAGGTTAATTTTTTTTTCCTCCCACTGTGTCTCATTATTCTCTGTACGAAATCTAACAAAATTTCATTTCAAAATTAACTCATTAGAAAAAATTGGTAATATCTTTCTCCCCCAATACGTTAAGAACTATTTATCTGATCATTTTTTTCCCTTCATTTGCCTATGGCTGTTGGGAAGGTCAAAGTCATATTTCTTTTTCAACCACATTGTATAGGAAGTTATGGCTTACACAAGCATATTCCATTTTTTCTCCTGATACTGCTACTTTATGTCAATATATATTTTTCTCAATTATGATTATTTTTATACTTTTAAAAATCCTATTATTTAATATATACATTTCATATAAGCCACTCTAAATCCTTTTTGAAATTAAATAGAGGCTAAATAAACAAATATGGCTAAATTAAACATTATAGTTAATTTCTAATAACAGTATAAAATTGTATCAATAGAACAGCTGCAGCTCAATAATCATAAAACAGTAGGCTATACCTATTCGAGATGTAAATTTTTACTTGATTTTGTTTCTTTTGAAATACAATAAAATTGTAAATGAATTTCTTGGTATCTTTTCTGGGCAATTTTCTGTAAACTAGAGGGACATGCTTAATTTACTGTTGTCATTCTACCGGTTTTAAAAAGTTAACATTAAATGGCAGACACAGCACATACAGGTAGACATGCCTTCTCATTGATTTGTCTATTTATTCAACAAGGCGTCTACTGAATACCTACTTTGTGTCAAGAGTTATGCCATGTGTTAATAACATCAAGTCCCAGAGCTTAGGGAACTCAGACTAATGGAGTAGGATTAAGATTAAAAGAGAAACCCATAGTATGTACTATGGAACCACTCTAGAGGGAGGGGCAGGTTCTGCATGAGAAGTCAGGAAAGGCTTGACACCTGGAGGAGATGTGTACCAGGTGTTGAAAGGTGAGCCAGTCCCTCAGAGGTGAAGTCCATCAGGGCCCACTCTGCAAAGGCATGGAGGTCTGAATCCAGAGGAATTCTTAGTGAATCTGAAGTTCTCATATCAGCTCCATTGTGGGGTCAACTGGTAGTGGCAGGGAAAGCTGTCAATGTAAAAGTAGTAGCTACCTGGTCAAGGTTCTTACTTGCCATGGTCAAGGGTTAGTTATTATTTTGTAGTCAATATACGGCCAATAAATTTTTTTTTGATTGTACTTTAGGTGAAGGTTTACAAAACAAACTAGCTTCTCATTAAACATTTAGTGTACATATTGCTTTATGACATTGGTTAACAACCCCAGGACATGTTAACACTCTCCCTTCTCAACCTTCGGTTCCCTGTCACCAGTTTTCCTGTCTCCTCCTGCTTTCTAGTCCTTGCCCTGGGCTGGTGTGCCTCTGTAGTCTTGTTTTGTTTTATGGGCCTGTCTAATCCCTGGCTGAAGGGTGAACCTCAGGAGTGACTTCATTACTGAGCTAAAAGGGTGTGCGAAGGCCACACTCTCAGGATTTCTTTAGTCTCTATCAGGCCAGTAAGTCTGGGTTTTTTTGTGAGTTAGAATTTTGTTCAACATTTTTCTCCAGCTCTGTCCTGCACCCTTTATTGTGATCTCTGTCAGAGTAGTCAGTGGTGGTAGCCGGGCACCATTTGGTCAAACTGGACTCAGTCTAGTGGAGGCCGAGGTAGTTGTGGTCTATTATTTCTTTGGACTAATCTTTCCCTTGTGTCTTTAGTTTTCTTCATTCTTCTTTGCTCCTGAAGGGGTGAGACCAGTGGAGTATCTTAGATGGCTGCTCACAGGCTTTTAAGACCCCAGATGCTACTTACCAAAGTAGAATGTAGCACATTCTCTTTATAAACTATGTTATGCCAATTGAGCTAGATGTTCCCCTAGATCATGGTCCCCACAGCCCTCAGCCCAGCAATTCAGGCCCTCAGGGAGTTCGGATGTATCTATGGAGCTTCCTTAACCTTGCCTTGTACAAATTGTGCTGGCTTCCCCAGTACTGTGTACTGTCTTACCTTTCACCAAAGTTATCATTTATCTATTGTCTATTCAGTGTTTTTCCATCCCCACCCCCCCTTCCCTTGTAACCATCAAAGATTGTTTCTTTTTGTGTGTAAACCTTTTCATGAATTTTTATAGTAGTGGTCTCATACAACATTTGTCCTTTTGTGATTGACTTATTTTACTCAGCATGATGCCTTCCAGATTCATCCATGTTGTGAGATGCTTCCCAGATTCATCATTGTTCTTTATCATTGCATCATCCTCCATTATGCTTATGTACTAGTGATTGTTTATCCATTCATCTGATGGTGGGCATCTAGGTTGTTTCCATCTTTTTGCTAGTGTAAACAGTGCTGCAATGAACACGGTTGTGCATATGTCTATTTGTGTGATGACTCTTATTTCTCCAGGCTATATTCCTAGGAGTGAAATTGCTGGATCATACAGTATTTCTATTTCTAGCTTTCTAAGGCAGCACCATATAGTTTTCCAAAATGGGTATACCATTTTGCATTCCCACCAGCAGTGCATAAGAGTTCCAATCTCCCCTCGGCCTCTCCAAAATTTGTTATTTTCTTTTTTTTTTTTTTTTTATTCGTGCCAGTAAAGCTGGGGTGAGATGGTATCTCATTGTGGTTTTGATTTGCATTTCTCTAATGGCTAGTGATCTTGAGCATTTTCTCATGTGCCTTTAGCTGCTTGAGTGTCTTCTTTGATGAAGTGTCTGTTCATTTCCTTTGCCCATTTTTTAATTGGATTGTCTTTTTGTTATAGAGTTGTTGGATTTTCCTGTAGATTTTAGAGATTTGAACTTTGTCAGAGTTTCATAGCCAGAAAAATTTTCCTAGTCTGTAGGTTCTCTTTTTACTTTTAGTGAAGCCTTTCGATGAGCAGAAGTGTTTAATTTTTAGAAGATCTCAGTTATCTAGCTTACCTTCTGGAGTTTGTGTTTTGTTAGTTATGGTTTGTATCCTGTTAATGCCACATATTAAGGCCTCTAGCATTGATCCTGTTTTTTCTTCTATGATCTTTATAGTTTTTGGCTTTATATTTAGGTCTTTGATCCATTTTGAATTAGTTTTTGTGTATGGTGTGAGGTATGGGTCCCGTTTCATTTTTTTTTGCAGATGGACATCCAGTTTTGCCAGCACCATTTGTTAAAAAGGCTGTCATTTCCCCATTTGATGGACTTTGGGCCCTTGTCAAAGATCAGGTGACCATAGGTGGATGGATTTACATCTGGGTTCTCAATTCTGTCCCATTGATCAATGTATCTGTTGTTGTACAAGTACCAGCCTGTCTTGACTACTGTAGCTGAGTAGTAGGTTCTGAGGTCAGGTAGTGCAAATCCTTCTACTTTATTCTTTTTCTTCAATAGTCCTTTACTTATTTGGGGCTTCTTCCCTTTCCATATAAATTTAATGATTATTTTTTCCATCTCTTTAAAGACTGTTGTTAGTATTTGGATCGGGATTGCATTGTATTTGTAAATTGCTTTGGGTAGAACTGTCATTTTCACAATGTTGAGTCTACCTATCCATAAGCATGGTATGTTTTCCCATTTATGTAGATCTCTTTTGGTTTCTTGCAACACTGCTTTGTAGTTTTCTTTGTACAGGTCTTTTACATCAACTGTTAGGTTTATTCCTAAGTATTTTACTTTTTTAGGGGCTATGATAAATGGTATTGTTTTTGTGATTTCCTTTTTATCATTCTTTTTTGGTAACTGATTTTTTTTTTATGTTTATCTTGTATCCTGTTACTCTCCCGAATCTTTCTATTAGTTCCAGTAGTTTTCTTATGGAGTCTTCTGGGTTTTCTATGTATAGTATCATATCATCCACAAATAGGGACAGTTTTACTTCTTCATTACTGATTTGTATGCCTTTTATTTCTTTTTCTTGCCTTATTGCTGTAGCTAGGACTTCCATCACAATATTAAATAGGAGTGGTGATAAAGGGCATCCTTGTATTGTTCCTGTTTTCAAGGGGAATATTTTCAGCCTCTCCAGTAAGAATGATGTTGACTGTGGTTTTGTATAGATGCCCTATATTATGTTGAGGAATATCCCTTCTATACCTATTTTATTGAGAGTTTTTATCAGGAATAGGTGTTGGACTTTGCCAAGTGTCTTTTATGTACTGATTGAGATGATCATGTGATTGATTTTCTAATGTTGAACCATCCTGGCATACCTGGTATGAATCCTACTTGGTTGTGGTGTATTACTTTTTTGATATAAGGCTGAATTCTACTGGCTAGAATTTTGTTGAGAATTTTTGCACCTATATTCATGAGCGATATTGGTCTGTAATATTGTTTTAAATTTTTATTGTGGGGAAATATATAATAAAACATTGGCCATTTTAACCATTTTCACAAGTACAATTTGGTGATATTGTGTTCACCATGTTGTGCAACAAACACCACTCTCCATTTCCAAATTTTTCATCATCCTTAACAAAAACTCAGTGCACCTTAAGTAATACCCCACATTTCGCCCTCCCACCTACCCTTTGTAACCACCAATAAGCTTTTTCTCTGTGCATTTTTCTGGATATTTCATATAAGTGAGATCATACAGTAGTTGTCCTTTTGTGTCTGGCTTATTTCAATTAGCATAATGTTTTTAAGGTTCATCCATGTCATAGCATGTATTGGAACTTCATTTCTCTTTATGTCTTAATAAAATTCCATTTTATGGATATAGCACATTTTGTTTATCCAGTCATCTGTTGATGGATGCTTGGGTTGTTTCCACCTTTTGGCTATTGTGAATAATGCTACAATGAATGTTGGTGTACAAATGTCTGTCAGGTTCCCTGCTTTTGCCACTGAAGTTTTTAAGCAAGAGACTTACACGACTGAATCTACAGTCTACGGAACTAACTCTGGAAAAAATGCTCAGGGCTGTTTATGGAGTCAGTCTAATTACTTCCATCATGAATTCATTGATTTGGTCAATGTCACATTTCAGAAAGGATTTAGTGTAGCTTGAAAAAGTAAACATATTAAATTAGAAGTTACTAAAATAAGGATTTGAAAGATGAGGCAAAGGGAAATTAAGATAAAAGTGGGAAGGTTGATTCACACAATTCATGCATGATACCCTGTATACTCACTTGATAGAGGCACAAAGTTGCTCTAGCCTTTCTGGTAGCTGAAATAATCATTTATAAAAGCAGAGTAGAGTAAAAGCAAGCCCAGTGCTCAGTGGAAGCACCATAATTCTTGGTGCAGAGAAAGTAACGTGTCCTATGGTTCTTCAGGAAGGTATACTATCTTATATAATAATAAATGTCCTTAGTAATAATCTGATAGTAAACACACTGATAAGCTTCATAGGATATTTTCTTACAAAATCTGCCCAGACTAAGCCATTAGCATCATGTCCAACCACACTGCCAGATAAAAGCAATTCTAGGACAACTTGATCCAGCCTAGGAATGGGACTCTTTGTTGGTCTCACTTAATTTGGAAGAAGATTTTTTAGGCTATCTGTGTGAAAGTAAAAATGGACTATATTTTAGGTACTCCATTATGTACTTCCTTTCATTCAAGCTCAAGATTATACTCCTGGTAGAAATGGTCAGCTGGGCTGGGGTTAGAATTGGCAATCTCTTTTGAAATTTGTGGGGATTCACAAAGATACTGTGCGAATTAAAAGGTTGCCTATCTTCACTCATACACTAACTCATTCATTGACTCATTCACTCAAGAAAACTTACTGAGAAGCTACTATGTGGGGAATCCTGGGGTAGTACAAAAGGTAAAGCATTCCACTACTAGCCAAAAGGTTAGTAGTTCGAATCTACTGGGAGGTCCCTAAGAAACAGGCCTGGCAATCTACTGAAAAGTCACAGCCTTGAAAATCATATAGAGCAGTTCTACTCTGCACACAAGGTCACCATTAGTCAGAACTGACTCCATGGCAACTAACAACAACACTACGTGGCAGACAAAGTGAACTAAACCCAGGTCTACCCTCGAGAAGCTTATTATCTACTAAAGGGTAAAAACAAAGGAACAGACTACTACATTACAAGGAGATAGTTCTCTGAGAGGCTTAAGAAGACGTTCATTGAGGGAAGAAATGAGCTGAGGAAGTACTGACAGGAAAGGACAAGATTCTTCTTAGAAAGTAATTTTGGGTCTTTGACCAATTAACTTCCCAGTATCCCCTATAAAATGAGCTGGCAGCTAATATGTGAGGTGACATTCTTTAGGATTATTTACTACAACCTGTAAAAGTTTTGGAAGTTACTACAAAAGATAATTACATTTTGGGATAACTATTAATAAATTTATTGAACACTTTGTATACACCGGGCACTTTGCTAGCTGCTTCTTGTGTATTATCTCACTTCACAACTCTATGCGCCTTTCAAAAACTCCCATGAGGCTAAGTAACATTGTTACCTTCTTTCCATAAAAGAGGAACAGAGAAGCTAAGTAACCTTCTCAAGATCATGCACTAACTCCATCACTCTGGCAGCAGTTAGGTAGTGGGATCAGAAGCCTTTTAAAACCCCTTCATGATTCATTAGATCAGCAGCTTATCTCTCTGTTCTCTATAATGGAAGGGTATGCCTCTCATTCATCTTAAAGCTATTTAAGTTATTAAGAAAACAAAGACTAAAAATAAGACTCCTATTAGATTCTTATAATAGTATAGAGTGAGTGCCATATGAGCATTAATGGCTGGAAATTTAGGTAGATTAATGTAGCTCAGGATAGAAAGAGGAAAAAAGTTGCATGTAAACCTACATTATTCCCAACTGATTTTTCTACAAGGTGGTTGAGATTATAACAGCAATCTGTATTATGATATTCGGACTTCTAAACTTGTATATTTCTTTTATAGGATGTTGGTGTAAGGAGTTCAAGCTTGTCATGTAAGGTGTTAAAATACATTTTTGAAGAAACGCATAGTGTCATGGATTGAATTATGTCCCCCCAAAAATGTGTGTATCAGTTTGGCTGGGCCATGATTCCCGGTATTGTGTGAATTTCATACATACTGTAAATCTTACCTCTATGATGTTAATGAGGGAGGATAGGCAGCAGTTGTGTTAGTGAGGCAGGACTCAATCTACAAGATTGGATTGTGTCTTGAGGCGGTTTCTTGAGATATAAAGGAAAGATGCCAGCAGAGAGATAGGAAGACCTCATAGCACCAAGAAAGCAGCATCAGGAGCAGAGTGCATCCTTTGGACACAGGGTCCCTAAACCTATGAAGCTCCTCGACCAGGGGAAGACTGGGGATAAGGACCTTCCACCAGAGCCAACAGAGAAAAAAAGCCTTCCCCCGGAGCTGAAACCCTGAATTTGGACTTTTAGCCTACTTTACTGTGAGGAAATAAATTTCTCTTTGTTAGAGCTGTCCACTTGTGGTATTTCTGTTACAGCAGCACTAGATAACTAAGCCACATAGTAAGTTAACAGATATTTATAAAATATATTACACGCTGTGTCCAGGTGGGTGGCAAAACAAAGGTCAGACACACGCAATGGTTCTTAAGCAGCTGCGGTGGCAGGAATCGTCCTTGGGTGCTTTGTTCAGCGTAAACTTATTCATCATCTATCTGAAATAAGAAACTCATATTTTGTCAGAGAAAGGAAAATGAGCCTCCTGGGTGTCAGCCAGAGGCCAGGCTTACATGATTTAACTGGCCAACTCATACCTTTGGTCCAGGCCCCTCAATTTACCCTCACTAAATGTTCCCACAGCAAGTTATTGTGCCTTGGTTTTTTGAGGTAAAAAAAAAAAGATGAGTTTAACTAAATAAGATCCTTGGTGAGGCCTCCAAATTTTTATTTTGAATATTGCCTCTTCCACACGCTGCAGAATAGCTGTTTAGTCATGCCTTACTGGGCAGGATCTGTTTAAATGGATCACCATTTTCAGAGATTACTGTCTCTAGGTTATAAGCAACCTGCTAGGGTGAAGTGAGAGCTTATGCCCCCTCCCCTTCTGACTCGAGGGGAAGTTTGACAGCAACACTCACCAAGGGGATTTAGGAGCCTGCGTAATTCTTCTCCGATTTCTAACTTTTCCAGATTGAACGTGTGGAAGATGACCCATGGAATAACTACATGAAAGGTTAAATGTGGGAGTGAACAATCATTTGGTCCAGATAATCAAAAAGAAGGTAGGATGCAGAGATAGGTTAATTATAATGTAACCAACAAATGTGATAAAAACATTCCTGACATTTATGCCACATGCTACCATTTAGTACAACCTGGTTCTATTCATAGTCACTGAGGAATTTTCCATTGTAATTAATACATCTGGTTCTAAAAGAATGGCCCACACGGAAGGAATTTTCCTATTCCTTGTTGGCTCCAGGTAGGGCTTTATTAGATCCACTGCCAAAGTCTCTCCGGATAATTAACTCCATCATGGAGTCTGTTGAATACAATAAAGTTAAAAGATCATAGAAATTAACTTATTGACACAGCTGGTATATATGTATTGGAATATATAGGAAGCAAAAAATTCTGAAATGAAAGAAACAGTGGACCTAGAGTCAGAACATCCTGTCTTCTGCTTTGCTTTGCCTCAAACTAGCTATGTGTTTAGGGCAGGGTACTTAGTGTCTCTGACTCTTACTTTCTTTATCTGCTAGAGGAGGAATAATACCTGCCTCACAGGAAAGTTGCAAAAAATAAATGGCATAGTGTGAGTACCCCACGTGTCTGTCAGTTTGTCATACTGTGGGGGCTTGTGTGTTGCTGTGATGCTGGAAGCTATGCCACCAGTATTCAGATACCAGCAGGGTCACCCATGGAGGACAGGTTTCAGCTGAGCTTCCAGACTAAGACAGACTAGAAAAAAGGACCCGGTAGCCTACTTCTGAAAAGCCTTAGCCAGTGAAAATCTTATGAACAGCAGCAGAACATTGTCTGATATAGTGCTGGAAGATCAGCCCCCCAAGTTGGAAGGCACTCAAAAGATGACTGGGGAAGAGCTGCCTCCTCAAAGTAGAGTCGACTTTAATGATGTGGATGGAGTAAAGCTTTCAGGACCTTCATTTGCTGATGTGGCACGACTCAAAATGAGAAGAAACAGCTGCAAACATCCATTAATAATCGGAACCTGGAACATACAAAGTATGAATCTAGGAAAATCAGAAATCGTCAAAAATGAAATGGACTGCATAAACATCGATATCCTAGGCATTAGTGAGCTGAAATGGACTGGTATTGGCCATTTTGAATCGGACAATCATATAATCTACTATGCTGGGAATGACAACTCGAAGAGGAATGGTGTTGCATTCATCATCAAAAAAAAGTTTCAAGATCTATCCTGAAGTACAATGCTGTCAGTGACAGGATAATATCCATATGCCTACAAGGAAAACCAGTTAATATGACTATAATTCAAATTTAGGCACCAACCACTAGGGCCAAAGATGAAGAAATAGAAGATTTTTCTCAGCTGCTACAGTCGGAAATTGATTGAACATGCAATCGAGATGCATTGATAATTACTGGCGATTGAAATGTGAAAGTTGGAAACAAAGAAGAAGGATCAGTAGTTTGAAAATATGGCATTGGTGATAGAAACAATGCCGGAGATCGAATGATAGAATTTTGCAAGACCAACGACTTCTTCATTGCAAATACCTTCTTTCACCAACATAAACGGCAACTATACACACATGGACCTCACCAGGTGAAACACACAGAAATCAAATTGACTACATCTGTGGAAAGAGACGATGGAAAAGCTCAATATCATCAGTCAGAACAAGGCCAAGGGCCGACTGTGGAACAGACCATCAATTGCTCATATGCAAGTTCAAGCTGAAACTGAAGAAAATCAAAGCAAGTCCACGAGAGCCAAAATATGACCTTGAGTATATCCCACCTGAATTTAGAGACCATGTGAAGAACAGATTTGATGCACTGAACATTAGTGACCGAAGACCAGACGAGTTGTGGAATGACATCAATCATGAAGAAAACAATAGGTCACTGAAAAGACAGGAAAGAAAGAAAAGACCAAGATGGATGTCAGAGGAGACTCTGAAACTTGCTCTCGAAAGTCGAGCAGCTAAAGCAAAAGGAAGAATTGATGAAGTAAAAGAACTGAACAGAAGATTTCAAAGGGCGGCTCGAGAAGACAAAGTAAAGTATTACAATGACATGTGCAAAGAGCTGGAAATGGAAAACCAAAAGGTAAGAACACACTCGGTGTTTCTCAAGCTGAAAGAACTGAAGAAAAAACTCAAGCCTTGAGTTGCAATAGTGAAGGATTCTATGGGGAAAATATTAAATGACACAGGAAGCATCAAAAGAAGATGGAAGGAATACACAGTGTCATTATACCAAAAAGAATTAGTCGATATTCAACCATTTCAAGAGGTGGCATATGATCAGGAACCGATGGTACTGAAGGAAGAAGTCCAAGCTGCTCTGAAGGCACTGGCAAAAAACAAGGCTTCAGAAATTGATGGAATATCAATTGAGATGTTTCAACAAACACATGCAGTGCTGGAGGTGCTCACTCGTCTATGCCAAGAAATATGGAAGACAGCTTCCTGGCCAACTGACTGGAAGAGATCCATATTTATGCCTATTCCCAAGAAAGGTGATCCAACCCAATGTGGAAATTATAGAACAATATCATTAATATCACACGCAAGCAAAATTTTGCTGAAGATCATTCAAAAACAACTGTAGCAGTATATCAACAGGGAGCTGCCAGAAATTCAGGCTGGTTTCAGAAGAGGATGTGGAACCAGGGATATCACTGCTGATGTCAGATGGATCCTGGCTGAAAGCGGAGAATACCAGAAGGATGTTTACCTGTGTTTTATTGACTATGCAAAGGCATTTGACTGTGTGGATCATAACAAACTATGGATAACACTGCAAAGAATGGGAATTCCAGAACACTTAATTGTGCTCATGAGGAACCTTTACATAGATCAAGAGGCACCTGTTCGGACAGAACAAGGGGATACTGATTGGTTTAAAGCCAGGAAAGTTGTGCGTCAGGGATGTATTTTTTCATCATACCTATTTAATCTGTATGCTGAACAGATAATCCGAGAAGCTGGACTATATGAAGAAGAATGGGGCATCAGGATTGGAGGAAGACTCATTAACAACCTGTGTTATGCAGATGACACAACCTTGCTTACTGAAAGTGCAGAGGACTTGAAGTACTTACTAATGAAGATCAAAGGCCACAGCCTTCAGTATGGATTACACCTCAACATAAAGAAAACAAAAATCCTCACAACTGGACCAATGAGCAACATCATGATAAAAGGAGAAAAGATTGACGTTGTCAAGGATTTCATTTTACTTGGATCCACAATCAAGAGCCATGGAAGCAGCAGTCAAGAAATCAAAAGATGCATTGCATTGCGTAAATCTGCTGCAAAAGACCTCTTCAAAGTGTTGAAGAGCAAACATGTCACCTTGAATATTAAGGTGCGCCTGACCCAAGCCATGGTATTTTCAACCACATCATATGCATGTGAAAGCTGGACAATGAATAAGGAAGACCAAAGAAGAACTGACGCCTTTGAATTGTGGTATTGGCAAAGAATATCGAATATACCACAGACTGCCAAAAGAATGAACAAATCTGTCTTGGAAGAAGTGCGGCCAGAATGCTCCTTAGGGGCAAGGATGGGGAGACTGCATCTTACATTCTTTGGACATGTTGTCAGAAGGGATCAGTCCCTGAAGAAGGACATGATGCTTGGCAGAGTACAGGGTCAGCGGAAAAGAGGAAGACCCTCAACGAGGTGGATTGACACAGTGGCTGCAACAATGAGCTCAAGCATAACAACGATTTTAAGGATGGCTTATGACTGGGCAGTGTTTCGTTCTGTTGTGCATAGGGTCACTATGAGTCAGAACTGACTTGACGGCACCTAACAACAAAAACAACAACAATAGTGTGAGTGGAAGAACTTAGGAAATTGTAAATTGTTATATGACTCTAAGGTGTTATTCATAACTTTCACTTTACAGTAGAATTATTCACAACAAGCTTCAGGAATGAAATGATACTTCTAGAGCACATAGGCAAATGTGTGGGATTTAGAGAGGAAGGGTAGGAAGATCATCCCCATTTAACTTAACAGTTTCATAAACATGTACCCTGTGCCGTAATCCCGATTGCTGTGCTAAGAATCAGGCCTGGAGATACTCCCCAGAAACAGGAGCATTAGGGCCAGAGAGGCTGGCATACCATAAGTGCGATGCTGGCCAAGCACAGTGATTCTGTGAGAACAGAGGGTCTATGCTGGAAAGTGGTGGGGGCGGGGTGTGGGGTGGGGAGGCTTATTAGCTTATTAGGACAGTGCTTCTCAATGTTTTTTTTTTTTCTTCTCAATGTTAGTCATCATCAGAATCACCTTGAAGACTTTTAAAAACATATACTCCTAAGTTCTACCTTCTAGAGTTTCTGTTTCGGTCAATATGGGATAAGGTCTTAAAACTTGCGTTTTAAACAAGTCCCAGATGATGGTAATGCTGCTGGTCCAGGGGCTGTGCTTTGAGAACTCCGTGAACAGTGGAGGAACTAGAATTTCTCAGTTGTAAACAACTGAATCTGATCTGACTAGCTTAAAGAAAACAGGAATTTATTGTCAAGCTATTGGGACTTGATAGGAGCTGAACTCAGAAACAAACAAGACCTGGGGCAGTTCTGGTCCACGCTGCACAAACTCCTTCACCATAATATCTGGGCTTCACGGACAGAATGCATTGGCTCCAACTCTTTTTCCTTTCTTGCTTCACCTGATTTAATATTCAGAGTCCCTGGGGGAAAGAGTCCAGTTGGTTTAGAGCACATGCCCACTCTCCAGCTCTTAGTTGATGGAATACTTTGAATACCAGCCCCTCCAAGACTGCACACAATGGGAGAGATACAACCCAAAAAGCTATCAGGTAGTGTTGCCAAAGGTGTGTTAATGGATGTTTACCAAAAGCCAAACCCATTGCCTTCAAGTCAATTCCAACTCATAAAAATAGGGACCCTATAATGGATGCTTAAAAAAAAAAATAATGGATGCTTAGGCTTCCAAAAACAAAATACAAAATAACAAAAAGCAGCCTGTGTCCTTAAAAAACAATTAGTGGGGGGTCTAGAATTCTGAGAGGTTACAGCCTGCACTTGATCTAAACTGTAGGCCCTTGTAGATTCTTAGTTTAGGAAATGGAATGGCAAATTATAGCTTCTTTAGAGAAGGAAAGGAAGAAGTTACACCGAGTCTTTCAGAAAATCATGCCACAGGTGTCTATGGTAGGTCCTCCAGAGTCCTACTCCTGACCTTGAGCTTCAAGACTATTGCTTCTGGATCTAAGTGTGTCTTCAGGAACTAGGGTTAACCACAGTTCCTGGGAGCTTCTGATTTCAAGACACACTTATCTATCCTGCATCTTGAAACATGCTGTATAATTCATTTAAAGGGTTCCTTCTTCTGGATTTTTTTTTGGATATTTTTAACTTATTAGTTTATTGAGCCCTGGTGGTACAATGGTTAAGCAGCTCAGCTGCTAACTGAAAAGTTGGTGGTTTGAACCCACCCAGTGGCTCTGTGGGACAAAGACCTGTCGATCTGCTGCCATAAAGATTACCGCCTAGAAAACCCTATGGGGCAGTTCTACTTTGTCTCATTGGATCACTATGAGTCGAAGTTGACTTGATGGCACTTAAGAACAACAACATTAGTTTATTATGAAATATTTCAAACATACAGGTCAGTACAGAAAATAACAACATCTACCATCCAGCCACCCGGGTTTCTACTTTTGAAGTAATCCTTTAAGATATTAGAGAAATTTTGGCCCTGGTAGGGTCTTGGAAATAGCTAGACATCAAGAGATGAGATGTCCATTGGGATGGAGGTGTGGGGAGAGGTAAATCTTTGGACTGCTGTAAATAATTAAATCACCAATGATTCAGTGGATGGATGGGGCAGGATATTTAGATCCTCAAATGCTAAAAATAGACAAGAAGTATATTCTACAATTTAGAAGACATTGTTCTAAAAACACTTTTTTTCCTTAAGGTACATAGTCCTGACTCAAATTGCCCTAGAAATAACAATTATTTTTAAGTGATTATAAGCAATCACTTCAAATATTTGTTTCATTCTGTGTAGGTCTCTAAGAAGATAAGTAATCACATGGGAGGGAGTGATTAAAATGCCCAGGGGCAGATTAGCCCTGTGGGTGGCTCAGCCTGGGTGCCCACATGTGCATTTAGGAGGGGCAACTTTTTATAATCTTTTTTAAAGCATAAGCTGTGACTAGTAAGGAAAGTTAATGAGATGACATTTTTATCTTGAAAATATTGTCAGAGGACAACTCCCTCCAAAATGTCAAGGCTTGTATCTCCTCTCCATTTCATAGCTATCAATTTAGTTATGCGGTAATACAATTCAACTATGGGGTTGTGAAGCAGTGAACTCGTTGGATCCTAGGTTGTTAATTTTCATGCTAAGATGATAGTTTCCTTTAGACTGCCTTCTTAGTTCATCTGAAAAATACGACTTTCTCCATTATTTTTCCCTTCTATTTCCACCCTAAGAGATCCATGCCTTTTGTCCTAGCGTGTTATTCCTTGAAAGCTTCAGCCTCAAATTAATATAATACCTTATGTAACTGGCATCTTTAAGGAATACAATCTTTGATACAGTGATTTTCCCAGAGATCTAAGGTATGTCCCCTATGAATGCCAAAAAAACTGTATTTTTTAATTTAGCCATTTTAACAATTCAATCAAATGAAATTTGCACAAGGCACTGAGACAGACAATGCAGGAAACATAAAGATGAGCAGACTTGCTACCTATTCTCCAGTGGCTCACAGTCTTGGAGAAGAGAGAACACATTAAATAACTATATTGTGTGGCATAATGTGACAGTGACAGAAAAGTGGTACAGGAAGGGCTATGAAAATACCAAGGAAGGGGAGATTACTTCTGGGTTCAGGGAAAAACTCTTGGAAGGAACAATCTTGATGAAGAATGAGAAAAACTTGAGAAACACAATGGTGGGAGCAGGTATTGCAAGTGGCAGAAAAAAAAAAAAAACTGTGAGGAGAGCCTCTAGGACAGGAATACATGCGTACTTGGAGGCAGGGGGATCACAGACATATGGCTGAGAAAAGGCAGAAAGAAAGATCAGGCCCTCATTTTTAATGTAATAAATGCCATGCTCAGGTGGTTGAACTTTATTCTGGAATAATGGGCAATCGTTGTCTTACTTAATGCTTTGGAATTGTGGAAATGACATGATCAGAGCAAAATTCAATTCAGCACAGTTTATTGAGCGGCTACCAAGTCCCCAGTACAGAACTTGATATAGTAGATACACAGACAATCTTAGCACTGCTCTCAATGACCTTAGAGTGTAGTGGGGAGACCAATGTATAAACAGATAATGTCAATAGCATGTAGCATATTGAGCTAATTAAGATACATGTATATACAGGAGCCCAGGGAAGGGGCATTTTACCTAATCTGATGATTAAGGAAGTAGTTGATCCCTGCTTTGAGTTCTGCAGGAGCAGTGAGAGCTATTTGGATGGAGGGGAGAGGGAAGGACATTCCAGGCCAAGAGAATAGCGTGAGCACAGTTACAGAGGCAACACATGGCAATGGAGGTGTCATGGATTGAATTATATCCTCCCAAAAATGTGTGCATCAACTTGGTTAGCCATGTGTTGCTGTCCTCCATTTTGCAATTGTAATTTTGCATCGAGAGGATTAGGGTGGGATTGTAACACCACTCTCACTCAGGTCACCTCCCTGATCCAAGGTAAAGGAAGTTTCTCTGGGGTGTGGCCTGCACCACCTTTTGCCTTTCACGAGATAGAAGGAAAGGGAAGCAAGTAAAGAGTTGGGGATCTCATACCACCAAGAAAGCAGCATGGGGCAGCAGAGCACATCCTTTGAACCCAGGGTCCCTGTACCTGAGAAGCTCCTCAACCATGGGCAGATTGAGGACAAGGACCTTCCTCCAGAGCCAACAGAGAGAGACAGCCTTCCCCTGGAGCTGGTGCCCTGAGTTTGGACTTGAAACCTACTAGGCTGTGAGAGAATAAATTTCTCTTTGTTAAAACCTTCCACTTGTGGTAATCCTGTTATGGCAGCACTAGATGACTAAGATAGGAGGTATAAAGAAAGACAAGCAGCTCCATTTTACTAGTCTACTCAAGTATGAGGCAGAGTGGTGGGGAAGAGGGAGAAGAAGGAGATTAGGGTAAGGACTGTGCCCTCACTCAGGCTGAAAGCAGGACACGCAGGAGACCACTACCAAGGCCAAGTCCTAGAGCAGTGTTACAGCCCAAACATGAACTCCAAATTTTACTCATGACTTTCTCAAACACTAGAGTTTCAAGTACATGCTAAGGGGCAATTTTTATTAGTACTCCTTATCATTTCTTAATCTTCAGTACCCTCCCCAAACACCCAGATGCCTTACAATCTCCTATTCCAGAAAAATCCTCACTCCCAACTTGCTGTGTTCCATTCCCGATATTTTTGTCCCTTGATCTGCTTTCTCTTCTCTGCCACCACTATCAGTTACATCCTCCTTGAGAAAGTTATCTTTTGGCTCTGTTTGGTTTTCTGTCTCTACCCACAAATCTTTACACATGGTTTTAATTCTTTGTCTACTCTGCAAACAGGGCTTGGTGTCAAAGCCAAGCAGGCTACTTTGTGTTGGGAAAGTTGTAAACCAACATATGCTAATAATCTGGGGTCAGTCACAATAGCTAAATATAAGATGGTAAAAAAAATTTTTTTTTTTTTTAAGAAAGAACTAGGAAAGTGGCAATGGGCATGGAATGACTTAAAGAAATGGCAAGTGATGACTTATAGAAATGTACTCAGGGCCTGACAACTAACGGGATGCTGATGGAGCTGTGGGGGGGGGGGGGGGGGCTAGGATTTAAAAACAGCTTTTTTTTTTTTTTTTTTACAGTCTACATCTAGAATAAATAATGGTAGTGTGTATCCGCCATGGCTGTGGAATACACACAGAGGAACATACTTGAGAAATAGGAATAGAAAAATGCTAAAATTGACTTTCTATATACACTGAGCTGAGGTGTCAGCAAGATATTCAGGTCACATTTAGCAAGTACAGTGCTTTGACTTTATGCGATATGGCCACAGTCTTCAAACATGTGTGCTGTAAAGCACAATGCATGGTCAAGTACCCTTGGAAAGTGACATACTACAGCCATTTCTTGGAAATTGGTTATACACTAGTAAGTCCTGCAGTAAATAAACCTGTTTAACTTAACTTTGTTTCCTATCCCTCCTCCCTACTTCTTTTTTTTTTTTTTTCCTTTCAGAATGCCTATTAGAATTCTATAGAATGTTTCCCACCCCCCGCCCAGGAATGTTTTAAGAAATGCCATTAAAGCATCAGGGCTGTAATCAGGAGATGATTAAGAAAGCAAGAACTTGGTGGGCATGGAGGACACTGTTTATCTGAATGGAAGTGAGAGTTGAAGCATTATGAATGACGACTCACTAAGAGCAAATTGAGAGATAGAAGGAGATTGAAGATAAAACCTTTATAAATACCATTTTGACACCACAAATGGCCTGTAGAGAATACAATTCAGGGAAGCAGCAGGTTGTGATTAAAAAAAAAAAAAAGCAAGGGTTTTAGAGTGAGATGTGTGATCGTGGTGATTTAACGTCTTTATGACTCAGTTTTCTCATCTGAAAAATAATGCCCACCTTGTTAGGTTATACTGAGATTAACATATATATTTATATATATAGCACGTACCACACACTAGACACATAAGAGTAATAAACACTGTTATTCATATTATTTTTACTTTATTTTTTCTTAAGGAGTTGAAGCAAAACCTTGATGATTATACCTGGACATGTAACATCTGAACCTGAACACTGAACAATTACACATGATGAGAGTCTTGGCCATTGGTATTAATATTCTAATACAAAGAAGCAACCCCAGATCAGACAAGTCTGAGACAGGAACAACATGATACAGGACATGAATCCGTAGAAACAAAGCATGGAAGAAGACACAACAGGAATTTTCCTAAAGTACCTGTGACTCTGTTTTTTTA
The DNA here is from genome assembly GCF_024166365.1 of Elephas maximus indicus. Classification (NCBI taxonomy): domain Eukaryota; kingdom Metazoa; phylum Chordata; class Mammalia; order Proboscidea; family Elephantidae; genus Elephas; species Elephas maximus. Next base: position 129,980,873 of record NC_064820.1, read on the forward strand.
ACCAGTTTTTCGTGAAAAGACACCACAAGCTAATATCAGAAACACAGTAAATACACCTGTTCTTAAAAAATTCTGAGCTAAGAACCCCTGCCATGTGTGGCTGAAGATGTCAACCTGGCATGAGGGGACATCCTCTGACAATAGTCACTATATGGTACCCTCAGGTAGGCTAGGGGAGATGTGTTTGTGACAGGATACTGGGCTAATGAGATGTACTTCTGTCTGAATATATCACAAGGTCACAAATACAGGCCTTGGTCATTTTTCTTATTGGTCAATTCAGGATGCAAGGTCAAAAACGAGTCTGAATTTAGGGTCAAAAGCTATGGCACCTGCCACTACAGATTAGTTTTTCTCTTTCCTCAGCATTGCAGCGAAGAGATTACCAAGACCTTGTCCAGGTCAGCTCATTTCAAACCCCAAAGGGGTGGTCAGCGCATTTACTATTTCGCACAGTCTTTTCTGCAAGTTTTCTCGACTACAGCCTTTTAGGTCTCAGATCTGCCTGAGAAGCCTGATGTTGTTAAGATTGGCCATGTAACAGGACTGACAGTGTTCTTAATCTGGCTAATCTTGTGGCACCTAGATGTAGATGGAAGAGATGACTAAAAGGCTTGAGGTGTGGGGGTTGTTTAGGTTCTTGGACAGGAACAGTGGCAGGAAGACTGGATTATGAGCATGAAGACACACGGGTATTGTGACGGAAAATGTTCATTAGTTGTTCTCTGAGCAATGACGGATTACTAAAAAAAAAAAAAAAGGCTAAAGTGTAAATGAAATTTACCCTAGAAATGCACAGGGTATCCCTCAGGGAGCCCTTGTAGCAGAACATGGGCAATTATGTACTCTAGCTGCTTTATAAAGTCACTTGCAGATTCTTAACTACAAAACAGTACTGCTCAAACCGCAGTCCAAAAACTACTGGCATCCGCACAATCCTGGATCTAATATCACCTAGAAATGCAAATTATTAGGCCCCCTCCCAGGCATTCAGGAAACAGGATGTTTGGACAATTTAAGAAGAATTTCCAGGTGATCCTTACGTACACTTTGAGAAGCACTGTTCTAAATCTATATTCTGAGTCTACAAATGCTGCAACTCTCCACTTTTATCCACTCACTAAGTTAGCCTGGTTTCCTTGTTTTTCTACCCTTAGCTTTCAGTTCTCTTTCCCTGATGGTACCTGATTAAACCATCTAGTTATGGAGAACATCTCACTTTTGTAATTTTTATCATCAGCATAAATCAGAATTCTAGCTACGGAAAGCAACTCTGTACAATCTGTAGAAGTATAGATTCTAAATCTTATGATTTGGTTTCTAGCAGACACCTCTCACTAGAATGGCAATAATATAAATAAAAGGATGAGAAAGAAGGAAACACTTACGTGGGCTATAAGCTGTTCCTGGGATGCTTTCACTTCAGCTTGTAATTTCTCAATGCACTGAAAAGTGAAAAAGTAGGGGGAAAAAGTACATAACTTTTACTATTCAAAGTATTCCAGATATAAATATCTACCTGCTCTCAAATCTTGTGAATAGCAGCATTATTTCAGCTAGATGTTTTAAAAACCATCATTGAAGAAATCATTCCTCCCATCCCAGCTCCTCTTCCATTATATGGAAGAGCCTAACAAGGAAGCACATAAATATGTTAAAAACTAGGAAATGATTGGGAAAAATAGTGTTAGCTTGATGTAATACAGTTAATGGTAACTCACCTTATATCATACATACATATATACTGTCATACAAAAATATGCATGTACTGCAAAGGCAGATACAAAGTCATTTGGGTTGAATAAGAGGTAGATTTATATAATAACACATATATAAAGGCCCAGAGATTCAGAGATTAATCAGTTTTTGACTGATTAATTCAATCAAGTAATTGACTAAAAACATATGCCAAATTTTATGATCTGCTTGTTCTACTACACTAAAAGAAACTATTCCTTCATTAGCTTCAACCTCGAAAACTAAGCAACAGTTGTGTAATTAATACCACTTATAAATATTACACTCAGCTAATACTGTTCAAAAGGATACATATCAAACAAAATTGAAAAAAAAATTAATTTTTGCATGTGAATATTCACCAAAGAATAAAATTACCTATAACAAATACAAATATTGTTATTCACCATCTTGAACTTAAATATGAACTTCCAACCCAAGCAGAAATGGCTTGGCAGAATTGCCAGTTTCAATAAGTTTAGATAATATTTAAAAGAAAGATTATTTTTCCTCCACAACATACCTGGTTTTTGGCAAGAACAATTTCTTCATATGGTTCCCCACTGCCTTCTTTATGGTCAGCAGCCTCTAGTTTTTCCTCCAGCTGGGAAACTTGCTCAAGCAGTTTTGATCTTGTTCCTTCAGAAGCTGCAAGCTAAAGGTATTTTCGTGTAAGGATGTATAAGTGCAGTGCTTTTTTAAAGCTCCTTTTAAAAGTCTAATTTATAAATGAATTGACTTCCACTGGTATCTGTTACATATGAAGATAGCTTCTGGCTCAATCCTTATAGACGACAAATGTTTAGTATAGAGAGAGTAAAAGAATGTTGATTTTATTTATTTTTTAACAATTAAGCTCTTTCTGGGCAAGGGATGAGACCACATAGTTACAAGAGGCAGAGAGATTTCTAGTGCGAAGATCTCAACACTCATCTTCATTGTGTTTCAGGATTGCACCTTATTTGTACAGCTGAGTCTGCAAACCTATGCTGTGGTCCACAGATGGTCTTGAAACTTAACTCTTGGGGGGCTACAGCTCTCTAGAAAGAGCAAGACCTCTGACTCCCTTGAATGTTTACTACATAAGCAGCAGGGTGGATAGAGCTGGAAGGAAAAGCAGGAATTTCAAGTTAAAACCTGATTAAAGGCAGAGCTATGCTAAACCCCAAGCAAAAAAAAAAAAAAAAAAAATGTAATGGTGGCTTTGTCTTTGTTTTACTGTTCGTAGAGTTCCCTGAGAGGAAAGTGGTAGTTTGATAGTCCCTGGCCCCTTTATTTCCCTTGGAGAGCTCTTGGGCTAGCTTTTGCTTTCATTCAGACAGCTTATTGTGCTTTTTCTCTGTTGCTCAGTGATAATTTTGAGTCTCTAAAAGGGACACACAACTTTATATTCACTCCAACTCCTACTTTATCCTCTGGGGCCTTGGATTATCTCTAAGTATCTTTTCTCATGACTCCAAGTGTTGTTGCAAAGCATTCTGTCTCATCTTGAAGAGCAAAGCAAGTTTGTGTTTTGTTTCATAACTGACAAAGATTTCATAAACACATAAAAATCTTTAGAAATGTTTTTTAAAGGTTCTGAAAAATCAATTCACAATGTAAGCAATATAACCAAAAAAAACCCAAACCCAATGCCGTCGAGTAAATTCCAACTCATAGCGACCCTACAGGACAGAGTAGAACTGCCCCATAGAGTTTTCAAGAAGCGCCTGGTGGATTCGAACTGCCAACCTCTTGGTTAGCAGCTGTAGCACTTAACCACTATGCCACCAGGGTTTCCGTAAGCACTATAAATGATAAAATTATAAGAAATGATTAATCACATTAGTAATCAAAGGAATGCCAATTAAAGTCTGAGTAATATATTTATTTTTACCAATGATTTTGGGACTGTTTCTGAGGATGTATGAAACTATCATACTAATTTCAAAGATATTCCAACAATGCCATTTCTGGAACTTTATTCCCCTCCTCAAAGCATACATCAGTTGGAAAATACAAAGATGTTCACTGGAACATTGTAGTAGAGAAAGCTGGAAATAATCTAAAAGTATATCTTCAGTGGAATAGTGTAAATTAGGATATAATGAAATAACATCAGCTGTTGGAAGTAAATGTAAAGATGGTCTGGATATACAATTAAAAAAAAAAATTAGGTTGGATAAAATGAAACTGAAAAGCAATATGCATATTAAAATCTATTATAAAATTAATAAAATGTTAATGTCTGCATCCAAATGTTAGGAAACATAACTTAAAATTTTAGCAGTGGGTCTCTCTGGGAGGTAAGATTACACTTTCTACTTCATATATTTGTGTTGTTTACTTTTTTTTTTAATTGTGGTAACACATGGAATCACCATGAGTCAGAACTGACCTGGAGGCAACTGGTTTAAGGACATATGTATAACAAAACACTTGCCATTTCAACAGTTTTGCATGGACAATTCAGTGACAATAATTACGTTCATCATGCTGTTCAACCTTTACCCCAGCAAGTTTTTAAAGACAACTTACCAAATGGGGAGTCGTGAAAAGGTTGGTGTGCTGTGGAAATAAAGTGGGCACATCATATATGCTGGCACTCGTTCATTCATTCAGCCACACGATCATTCACTTAACAAATATTTGTCCAGTCGATGCGCTCTACAGGCAGTGTGCTGTGTGCCGAGGATTGTAGTAGAGGAAGGTGAGAGCCAGAGGGAGCACATACGTCATGAACTGTTGGCTGTGCCTTACGGCTCTCAGTGACCTGAGAGGTCTGTTGTGCGCCTTGTGGCCACTTACACGTTTAACTTTTGGATGGATGGTGGTGTGTGGATGTATTCTGTTTTCTTTAAGCACCCTTCTATTTTACTAGAGATCCAGGGTAGTGTAATGGTTAACCCATCAACCCTTTTGGGTAAAAAAATCTGTTTCGCTACTTACTAACTATGCGATTTGGGCGATTCGAGTTCAGCCTCTCTACGCTTGTTTTTCTTATCTGTAAATGGGGTTGAGAATGAAAAGAATGATACCTCATGGGTGTGGTTTGAGGATTATATGAGTTTATACAAGTGAAACATTTAGAATAATGTCCAGAACATATCAAGCACTCAGTGGTATTGTTATTTCTTCTACCTCCTCTAGATCACAGTCAGCACTCATCTGGGTTTTATTGCAATATAGATTATTTATCAAATTGTAAAACACAAAATATCTGAAGATATCATAGCCCCTATGAGCTGGTTACCATGAAATCAAACTGCATTTGGTTTGCTCACTTCCTGCAACCATTGTAATCTTCAAGGAAAACCCCTCTTTATATCTGGAATTATTTCCTTTCATATATATTCTCTCTCAATCTGGCCCATTCTGTTCCCATGTCCTGCCTGTCTAGTAATCCATCCAGTCACCATTTGGTTGTCTTTTTTAAAAAATCTACCTTCCAGAGTTTTCAGACCTTTGTTCATTCACTCAACAGCTTTCATTTATTCATACATTTGTTAAAGAAGTATGTTGAACAGTTATTCTGTGTAAGACCATGGAGATATAAAAATGAAAGTGATATTGTTCATACCCTCAAAAAACTCACACTTCAGCAACAAAGACAGATGATTTAAAACCAACCATTACACAATATGAAAATGTCTAGATGAGTAAATAGTAATAACGATAAGAATAATTCTTAAATTTACTGGTCACTACAGGCCAGGCACTCTGAAACCTTTTATTTTCACATTTATTTCACTATCCCAATTCGTCTCCAAAACTTCGTAAGAGGTTCATGTTATTATTCTCCCTATTTTACAGATAAGAAAATTGAGACTTAGTGAGAAAATTTAGGTTCAATAAAGTTATATACCTTGCCCAAGGACATAGCAAGTAAGTATTGGAACCTAAGCAGTCAAACATCAGGTTTGACTCCTTAAACCCCAAACTGACCCCAGCTCCAGAAGGGAACCCTGATAATGGTGATAATCCCACCCTTTTTGCTGCCGAATGGTTCAGGAATCAAGGCCTAAACCAATCAGAGCCTGGCTCTCCTCTAGCAATGGCTGTTGAGGAGATGTGACCTAATTTGGGCCACTCACACTGAGAGGAAGAATGATTTGGAGAACTCTCTCTCTTCCTTTGAGTCAGAATCGACTTGACAGCAATGGGTTGATAATGGGTCTCTCTTACTTATCAGATATAAATACTATTTGGAGCCATGCTAAAAGTGTCAGGGAAGCCAGGCATAGGATGAAGTCACACTTTGAATAGAAGAGAGAACGAATAAGAAAAAAACCTGGGTTCTTTTTTTAAATTTTTTATTGTGCTTTAAGTGAAAGTTTACAAATTTAGTTTCTCATACAAAAATTTATATACACCTTGCTACATACTCCTAGTTGCTCTCCCTCTAATGAGACAGCATACTCCTTCTCTCCACCCTCTACTTCCGTGTCCATTCAGCCAGCTTATCTCCCCCTCTGCCTTCTCATCTCTCCTCCAGACTGGAGCTGCCCACATAGTCTCAGGTGTCTACTTGATCCAAGAAGCTCACTCCTCACCAGCATTATTTTCTATCTTATACTCCAGTCCAATCCTTGTCTGAAGAGTTGGCTTTGGAAATGGTTCCAATCTTAGGCTAACAGAAGGTCTAGGGGCCGTGACCTGTGGGGTCCTTCTAGTCTCAGTCAGACCATTAAGTCTGGTCTTTTTAAGAGAATTTGAGGTCTGTATCCCACTGCTGTTCTGTTCTCTTACGGGTTCTCTGTTGTGCTCCCTGTCAGAGCGGTCATCGGTTGTAGCCAGGCACCATCTAGTTCTTTTGGTCTCAGGCTGATGGAGTCTCTGGTTTATGTGGCCCTTTCTTCTCTTGGGCTTATAATTACCTTGTGTCCTTGGTGTTCTTCATTCTCCTTTGCTCCAGGTGGGCTGAGACCAATTGATGCATCTTAGATGGCTGCTTGCTAGCGTTTAAGACCCCAGACACCACTCCGCAAAGTGGGATGCAGGATGTTTTCTTAAACATGGTCCCCAAACCCACACCCCTTCTATGCTGGCCTTGGAAGTGTTCAGTTTATTCAGGAAACTTCTTTGCTTTTAGTTTAGTCCAGTTGTGCTGGCCTCCCCTGTATTGTGTGTTGTCTTTCCCTTCACCTAAAACAGTTCTCACCTCCTAATTAGTGAATACCCCTTTCCCTCCCTCCCTCCCCACTCTCGTAACCATCAAAGAATATTGTCTTCTCTGTTTCAACTATTTCTTGAGTTCTTATAATAGTGGTCGCGTATAATATTTGCCCTTTCACAACTAATTTCACTCAGCATAATGCCTTCCAGATTTCTCCATGTTATGAGATGTTTCATGGATTCATCATTGTTCTTTATCCATGTGTAGTATTCCATTGTGTGAATATACCATAATTTATTTATCCATTCATCTCTCGATGGGCCGCTTGGTTGCTTCCATTTTTTTGCTATTGTACACTGTGCTGCAATGAACATGGGTGTGCATATATCTCTTGTAAAGGCTCTTATTTCTCTAGGATATAGTCCAACACGTGGGATTGCTGAATTGTATGGTAGTTCCATTTCTAGCTTTTTAAGGAAGCTCCAAATCAATTCCAAAGTGGTTGTACCATTTTACATTCCCACTAGCAGTGTATAAGTGTTCCGGTCTCTACACAACCTCTCCAACATTTACTATTTTGTGTTTTTTGGATCAATGCCAACCTCGTTGGAATCTCATTGTAGTTTTGATTTGCATTTCTCTAATAGCTAATGATCATGAGCATTTCCTCATGTATCTGTAAGCTACCTGAATGTCATCTTTAGTGAAGGGTCTGTTCTTATCCTTTGCCCATTTTTTAATTGGGTTATTTGTCTTTTTGTTGCTGAGTTTTTGCAATATCTTGTAGATTTTAGAGATCGGACGCTGATCAGAAATGTCATAGCTAAAAACTTTTTCTCAGTCTGTACATAATCTTTTTACTCTTTTGGTGAAGTCTTTGGATGAACATAGGTGTTTGACTTGTAGGAAGGAGCTCCCAGTTATCTAGTTTATTAACATTGTCAATAATGTTTTGTATACTGTTTATGCCATGTATTAGGGCTCCTGGCATTGTCCCTATTTTTTCTTCCATGATCTTTATTATTTTACAGTTTATATTTAGGTCTTTGATCGATTTTGAGTTAGTTTTTGTGCATGGTGTGAGGTATGGGTCTTGTTTCATTTTTTCTGCAGATGGCTATCCAGTTATGGGAAACCCTGGTGGCATAGTGGTTAAGTGCTACAGCTGCTCACCAAAGGGTCGGCAGTTTGAATCCGCCAGGTACTCCTTGGAAACTCTGTGGGGTGGTTCTACTCTGTCCTATAGGGTCGCTATGAGTTGGAATCAACTCGACGGCACTGGGTTTTTTTTTTGTATCCAGTTATGCCAGCACCATTTGTTAAAGAGACTGTCTTTTCCCCATTTAACTGACTTTGGGCCTTTGTCAAATATCAGTTGCTCATATGTGGATGGACTTATGTCTGGATTCTCAACACTATGTTCCATTGGTCTATGCATCTGTTTGTGTACTAGTATCAGGCTGTTTTGATTACTGTGGTGGAATAATAGGTTCTCAAATCAGGTATTGTGAGGCTTCCCACTTTGTTCTTCTTTTCCAGTAATGCTTTGCTTATCTGGGACCTCTTTTCTTTCCATATGAAGTTGGTGATCTGTTTCTTCATCTCATTAAAAAAAGTTGTTGGTATTTGGATTGGAATTGCATTGTATATATAGATCGCTTTTGGTAGAATAGGCATTTTTACAATATTAAGTCTTCCTATCTAAGAGCAAGATATGTTTTTCCACTTATGTAGGTCTCTTTTGGTTTCTTGCAGCAGTGTCTTGTAGTTTTCTTTGTATAGCTCTTTTACATCTCTGGTAACATTTATTCCTAAGTATTTTATCTTCTTGGGGGCTACTGTGAATGGTATTGATTTGGTGATTTCCTCTTCGATGTTCTTTTTGTTGGTGTAGAGGAATCCAACTGATTTTTGTATGTTTATTTTATAACCTGAGACTCTTCCAAACTCTTCTATTAGTTTCAGTAGTTTTCTGGAGGATTCCTTAGGGTTTTCTGTGTATAAGATCATGTCATCTGCAAATAGAGATAATTTTACTTCCTCCTTGCCAATCCGGATGCCCTTTATTTTTTTGTCTAGCCTAATTGCTCTGGCTAGGACCTCTAGCACAATGTTGAATAAGAGGGGTGATAAAGGGCATCCTTGTCTGGTTCCCGTTCTCAAGGGAAATGCTTTCAGGCTCTCTCCATTTAGAGTGATGTTGGCTGTTGGCTTTGTATAGATGCCCTTTATTATGTTGAGGAATTTTCCTTCTGTTCCTATTTTGCTGAGAGTTTTTATTGTGAATGGGTGTTGGACTTTGTCAAATGCCTTTCCTGCATCAATTGATAAGATCATGTGGTTCTTGTCTTTTGTTTTATTTACATGATGTATTACTTTGTTTTTCTAATGTTGAACCATCCCTGCATACCTGGTATGAATCCCACTTGGTCATGGTGAATTATTTTTTTGGTGTATCATTGAATTCTATTGACTAGAATTTTGTTGAGGATTTTTGCATCTAAGTTCATGAGGGATATAGGTCTGCAATTTTCTTTTTTTGTGGTGTCTTTACCTGGTTTTGGTATCAGGAGTATGCTGGCTTCATAGAATGAGTTTGGGAGTATTCCATCCTTTCCTATACTCTGAGATACCTTTAGTAGTAGTGGTGTTAACTCTTCTCTGAAAGTTTGGTAGAACTCTGCTGTGAAGCCATCTGGGCCAGGGCTTTTGTTGTTGTTGTTGTTGGGAGTTTTTAAATTATCTTTTCAATATCTTGTTTTGTTATGGGTTTATTTAGTTGTTCTACTTCTGTTTGTGTTAGTTTAGGTAGGTAGTCTGTTTCCAGGCATTTGTCCATTTCTTGTAGGTTTTTAAATTTGTTAGAGTACAATTTTTTGTAGTAGTCTGATATGATTCTTTTAATATCAGTTGGGTATGTTGTAATATGGCCCATCTCATTTCTTATTTGGGTTATTTGCTTCCTCTCCTGTTTTTCTTTTGTCAGTTTGGCCAATGGTTTATCAATTTTGTTAATTTTTTCACAGAGCCAGCTTTTGGTCTTGTTAACTCTTTCAATTGTTTTTCTGTTCTCTATTTTATTTAATTCTGCCCTAATTTTTATTATTTGCTTTTTCGTGTGCTTGAGGCTTTCTTTTGTTGCTGTCTTTGTATTTGTTCAAGTTGTAGGGATAATTGATTTGGGCCCTTTCTTCTTTTTGGATGTGTGCATTTATTGGTATAAATTGACCTCTGAGCATTGCTTTAGCTGTGTCCCAAAGGTTCTGATAGCAAGTATTTTCATTCTTGTTTGAGTCTATGAATTTCTTTATTACATTTTATCCTTAATATCTTCTATAACCCAGTTGTTTTTGAGCAGGGTTTTGTTCAGTTTCCAAGTGTTTGATTTCTTTTCCCTCCTTTTTCTGTTATTTATTTCTACTTTTATGGCCTTATGGTCAGAGAAAATGCTTTGTAATATTTTGATGTTTTGGATTCTGTTAAGGCTTGCTTTATGACCTAATGTGTGGTCTATTCTAGAGAGTGTTCCATGTGAGCCGGAAAAGAAAGTATCCTTGGCTACTGTTTGGTGGAGTGTTCTGTATATGTCTACAAGATCAAGTTGGTTGATTGTGGCATTTAGATCTTCTGTGTCTTTACTGGGCTTTTTTCTGGATGTTCTGTCCTTCATGGAAAGTGGTATGCTGAAGTCTCCTAATATTATTGTGGAGCTGTCTATCTCACTTTTCAGTGCTGTCAGAGTTTATTTTACGAATCTTGAAGCCCTGTCATTGGTTATATCCTCCTTGTATCTTGTCCCTTTAATCGTTATATAGTGTCCTTCGTTATCCTTTGTGGTGGATTTAACCTTAAATTCTATTTTGTCAGAAATTAATATTGCCACTCCTGCTCTTTTTTGGTTGTTCTTTGCTTGATATATTTTCTTCTATTCTTTGAGTTTTAGTTTTTTTGTGTCTCTAAGATGACTTTTTTTTTTACGTCTGTGTCTCTAAGTCTAAGTCTTAAGTCTAAGATGTGTCTCTTGTAGGCAGCATATAGACGGATTGTGTTTTTTTAATCCATTCTGCCACTCTCTGTCTCTTTATTGGTGCATTTGGTCCATTTACATTCAACGTAATTATGGATAGGTATGAGTTTAGTGCTGTCATTTGATGTCTTTTTTTGTGTGTTGTTGACAGTTTGTTTTTCCCACTTAATTTTTTGTACTGAGTAGTTTATATATTGTCTTTTCCTCTTATTCGTTGTTGTTAATTTTGTTTTGCAGAGTCTTTATTTTTTTCTTTTATTTTGATGAGTAGGATTGTTAGTCTCCTTTGTAGTTACCTTAATATTTACCCCTAGTTTTCTAAGTTTAAGCCTAAGTTTCATTTCTTAATATCACCTTGACTTCCTCTCCATATGAAAGATCTGTACTACGTTTTTTAGTCCCTGTTTATTGTTTTAATGTGGCCTTCTTTTACATAATAACATTGCTGTTTCCTTGTTTTGAGAGTTTTTTTAATGTTGATTTATTTTTGTGATTTCCCTGTCTGGGTTGACATCTGGTTGCTCTGTCCAGTGTTCTAGTCTGATATTATTGATTTTCTAACAGAGAACTCCCTTCAGTATTTCTTGTAGTTTTGGTTTGGTTTTTACAAATTCCCTAAACTTTTGTTTATCTGGAAATGTTCTAATTTCACCTTCATATTTGAGAGACAGTTTTGCTGGATATATGATTCTTCGCTGGCAGTTCTTTTCCCTAAGTGCTTTATATAAGTCTTCCCATTGCCTTCTTGCCCACATGGTTTCTGCCGAGTAGTTCAAGCTTATTCTAGTTGACTCTCCTTTGTAGGTGACTTTTTGTTTATCCATAAAAAAAAATTATCCCTAAGCCGCTCTTAAAATTCTCTTATCTTTGGTTTTGGCAAGTTTGATTATAATATGTCTTGGTGACTTTCTTTTCAGATCCACCTTATTTAGCTGCTCTTAAAATTCTCTTTTTATCTTTGGTTTTGGCAAGTTTGATTATAATAGGTGTTGGTGACTGTCTTTTGAGATTTACCTTATGTGGAGCTTGATGAGCATCTTGGATAGATATCTTCTCATCTTTCATGATATCAGGGAAGTTTTGTACCAACAAATCTTCCACAACTCTCTGTGTAGTTTCTGTTATCCCTCCCTATTCTGGTACTCCAATCACTCGTAGGTTATTTCTCTTGATAGAGTCCCTCATGATTCTTAGGGTTTCTCCATTTTTAAAAATTCTTTTATCTGATTTTTCTTCAAATATATTGGTGTGAAGTGTTTTACCTTCAATCTCCCTAATTCTGCCTTCCACTTCTTCAATCCTGCTCCTCTGACTTTCTATTGAGTTGTCTAATTCTGTGATTTTATCGTTAATCTTCTGAATTTCTGATTGCTGTCTCTGTATGGATTCTTGTAGCCTATTAGATTTTTCATTATGTTCTTGAATAACCTTTTTGATTTCTTCAGCTGCTTTATCTGTGTGTTCCTTGGCTTGTTCTGTGTTTTGCCTGATCTCATTCCTGATGTCTTGAAGAGTTCTGTATATTAATCTTTTGTATTCTGCATCCAGTAATTCCAGGAAGACATCTTCATCCAGAAGATTCCGTGATCCTTTGAGAACTTGTTGAAGCGATCGTGGTCTGCTTCTTTATGTGATTTGATATTGCCTGTCGTCTCCGAGCCATCTATAAGTTACTGTATTAGTTTATTTTATGTTGCTTACTGTTTCCTAGGTTCTTGCTTTATTTTGTTTTGATATGTCCAAATAAGCTGCTTGAGTGAGCTAGCTTGATTATTTTCAGCTTTGAAGCTCTAACATCCTGTCACCAAATAGCTAGAGCTGTTATCAGGTATATGAACCTAGGAGTCCATTCAGTTTTCTTGTATGGATTGAGCTCAGGTGTCCAGGTAATTTGTCTTCAAATGAGTGGTACAGGCTCTGTCCTACAGTCCTGGAGGGACGGGGTGATTGGTGTAGGTACAGGATCTTGTTGCAGCAGGGCATCACGCTCTGAACAAGACAGGGTGCTGACAACCATCCACCGAGTGTCTGTGAGGAAAGCGCATCCCTGTTCCCTAGAGTACACGGGTGGGTGGGTTCTGCAGCCGGACCATGGGTACTCAGTGCTTTCAGTTGTAAGGACTGGAAGGCACCACTTATCCTTGGACCCCTCTCAAAAGTGGCTAGGTGACGTGGGTGGAGCCACCAGTCCTTAGGCCTCCGATGTGGGTAGGCGAGGACCCTGTTTAATAGGCAAAGCAGTATCAAACATCAAACACCCACCTCTCCTCTGCACAGCTGAAACAGTTGCAGTCTGCTAACAAGTGCAAATTCTCCTGAAGTGGGCCCACATAAGTCCATGCAGGATTGAAAGGTATTCAAAGCCTACAGGCCATTTGTGCCTGGACAGGAGCTGTTTTTGTTCTGAGCTTCCCAGCTTTGTAGAGCTGGCAGATTATCTTTTCCCCCAATTGTGAATGTATTCCTTCTCCAAGGCTGGGAGAGTGGCTCAGGGAGTACAGCAGGGCCTATCTAAGGCCCAGGGAAATTGACAGCCACTGAATCTGGCTTGGGGGCTGAGGCCATGGTAAAACAAATGCAAGTACTTAGCTTTTGCCAACAGCGTCATTCCATCTCTGGTTCTGGAGATGTGAGTAGGCTACATGGCTCACTGTCTCTCCCTGAGGATACCATGTCCTGAACACTACCACCAGCCCTGCCTCAGTTGCTCCAGGGAATGGTGCCTGGGAGTTTGCGGCAACTCACGTCCAGCAACTCTTTGCCACTTCTGAACTATCTCTCTCTCCCCATGCTGCTCAGTCCATTTTCTAACTGCCTTTGATGTTCACAGTTCCTATCTTTTCATAAATATAATCGTTTCACTTATTTTTCATGTCTTTGTTGTAAGAGGGATCACCTGAAGCATCTGACTACTCTGCCATCTTGGCTCCCCCTCAAAACCTGGGTTCTTGATGACATTCACCAGTCAATCTTGAAGCCCACCCTATCTCAGGTCTTTGGTTAGTGAGCCAATAAGTTTCTTTATTGTTTAAGGAGTTTTCTATTACTTGCAGCCAGAAGGATTACACTGATATTCTGCAATCCCAAAATCCCATGCTCTTAATTACAAGTGAATAAAGTATGGGAAAAAAGCAGCAACTAATGTACATTTGGCAGCTACCCCATACTAGGCATTGTACTGGGGGCTATGTACGTACTATCTTATTCTATTTCTCAAAACCCTGTTGTTTTTGTGTGCCATTGAGTCATTCTAACTTCTAGCAAGTATGACAGAATAGAACTGCCCCATAGGTTTTCCTAGGCTGTAATCTTTATGGGAGCAGATTGCCATGTCTTTTCTCTTGTGGAGCTACTGGTGGGTTCAAACGGCTGACTTTTCAGTTAGCAGCTGAGTGTTTAACCATTGTGCCACCAGGGATCCTTCTCAAAACCCTAAAAGCACTTTTATTTGTATTTTTTTGTTATCACCAATTTAGAGCTTGAGGAACTAGGGAGTTCCTTTTATAGGTGAAGTAGGTTGCCAAACATCCCAGAGCTAATAAGAAGAGGTTGGATTTGGACACTCATTGGTCTGCCTCCAATCTATGGGCTTTGTATCACATCCAAACCCTAACTCTGAGGCTGCCTGTCAAGAAAAGTCTGTGATTTTTTCCTCTTACTATGTGGTCCTTAGTGTTCTTTCTCAGCATGTTTACTTGTCTACCTGAGAAAAACTTACTTTTTTTTTTTTTTTAAGACCTAAGAAATCTCTCTTTCCTGCCATTTTGCTTCCTTTTTAAATGAATACATGTCTTTTCTATTCTTTTATAAGGTGTTTCTGTCCAAATATCTCTTTGACTCAGATAGGTTTAGCTCAGGTTCAGCTTCACTGAAAAACCTTGAGTTGGAATCAGGAGATCTATGTTTTAGTCTTAACCCATGATTCTCTGGCTGTGGGACCTGATGCCCGTAACAGGTTTTACTATGCTAATCACTATATTTTTACACGGTACTTCTCTAGTCATATATTTAAACTAGATTGTAAATTCCCCAGAAGGATGAATGGAAAATTCTGTTAAAACTTACAAGAAAACACAAATTTGCCAGGAGCAGTTTTTGCTAAGATTTTTCCATTGAATAACTTTTTAACTATGAATCTTGGTTCTCATTTGCATTATCACCTGACAAAAGCAAAATAAAAGGACCTTATTTCCTTTTCATGTGGACTATTGGGGCAAGGACTGATAATTTATTGTTGGATTCCATTATATAGTGGTGGGACTGTTTATCAGCACAGGACAATTGGCTTTCCCTCAACCCCTTTGCAAATGGCCCATCAAATTAGCCTGCAAATCCAAAAAAGAAAAAGACAAGGAAAATAAAAAAGAAAAATTATAGGTCTGAGGCACTCTTTAAGCACTGCATAAAAGATTGTGCTGTACTGTTGAGTCACAGCATATTAGCTGCCATCTTGAATTTGCTCCATTGTCTTGACAGGAGTTTTGGGGTTTTTTCAAAAGCCTAATTCCCAGTTCAGGAAGCCCTTAGGAATGCTGCTTAAACTCAAATTCAAATTATGGAATAGAAAACACGGCATCAAAGTAGAAAAGAGGAAATCCAAGTTAGCAGCTACAGGATAGCACAGTTGAATTTTGAATCTCTGGGGGTATTCGGCACTGCTGCTTCTTTGTTCTTGTTTTTTTTTTTTTTTAAGTAAGAGCTGCTTGGTTTTACAGAGTAACTGTTTTGAAAGAGCATGGGACAGAGGGCTCAATCCAACCTAGTATCAGGTATCTGCTTACAAAAAAAGGCACACAAATACGCATATTTTTTAAATGATCAGTTTTGATACATCCTAATTAGCCACTTTTACGGGAACTTATGGTTCACACAATGCTGGAAGGCTAATATTCTACCCCTGACTCCTTTGGAAGACCCGTCCCCGCTTCTCCCATGGTCCAAACTAGTTTGGAGGGAGGAGAAATAAATAAATAAATAAATAACGACCTTCATCAATATTCATTCTAAGAATTCTGTAAAACAAAGCGACTACTTCCAGATCATGCATCTGAAGTTGTGTAAATCCACTATGAAAATTTGACTTTCAATATTTACCCCAATGTTCAGTAAAAGCTATTCATAAAACAATTGCAATACATTAAAAATCAAAGAAAGATAAACTGTATCCATTGCACCATACAAATACAGTCAAGAAATTGTACTGATATATTTTAGAATAATATTCAAGAATATATAATCTCTTAGTTAACTCTCTGGTCCAGGAAACCAGCAATATTAGATACAATCATTGAATATTATTAAGAGGAAAACCATGGAATAGGATTTGACTACTCTTAGTTTAAATTGATGAGCACACATCTCAGATACCTACTCAATACTGCCCTGAAATCAAAGTACCAGTACTTTTTTTCTTAATAATCTGACTTTCCTCCTCTCTAAATTAGCTATTATCATCTACTTTCTCTTCAAATATCGTTTTATACTCTCTCTCTCTTCAAAATTCCGTTCCCATTTTTCACCCCACATGATGCCCTCGCTACAATTCACTGAAAAAGTAGAATCTGCCAGATGGCTACTCCCTTACCTTCCCAGACCCAATATATAAACTTTACTGCAGCAGACACTGCTAATCTCTTTCCCAACAGTTGTTTCCCCTATTTATCTTGTCTAATGGAAACTCAATTTGGGTTAGCTATCAGCCATGTGTTTAGCGGAGCTTGGCCTTGCCTAGCTCCAAGGCATGATTCATGATTCATGATTGAACTAAGCCGGCCATGCTGGTCTCATTTTCAGAGACCAGAGATTATTTTACGTATGAGTGTGCAAATCAGCAGAGGCCCCTGGAACCAGAGGAGAAATATTTTACCAGATTAAAAAAAAAAAAGACACACAGGAAGAAGCACATCTCTTTTTCTCTGGATGTTTTCTCTGCCTAAATGCTTGGAATTGTTGCAGATATCTTGAGATAATGATACAGCCAACACATTAAGGATGGTAAAGGATTGATAGCACCTTTATTCCTGGTGACATTCTTGAGCCACTGAATTAACGAATGCTGGGACTGTGCCACCTCTGAGCTTATTGTTAGGTGAAATGATAGCTGTCCTTATCAAGTCTCTTTAATTGGGTTCTTATTACTTGAAGGTGAAAGTATCATTATTAAACAAATAGAGAAGATATCTTTCTAATAAAAACCACTTCTTTCATTTGGCCTTGACTCTAATCATCTCTTCTGGGCACAAAGACATTGCTCTGTAATTTCTGTAAACACACCCCCGTTGACCCCCTACACCTATTTGGTGCTGCTTCTATTATTTCCTTATTCTTATTATTTCCCAAGGCAGAAAGCTTTCTTCACATACCTAAAAAAAAAAAAAAAAAAAACACTGCGATGAGTCGATTCATAACAACCCTGTAGGACAGAGTAGAACTGCCCCATATGGTTTCCAAGGAATGGCTGGTGGATTTGAACTGCCAATATTTTGGTGAACAGCCTGAGCTCTTAACCACTGCACAATTCTTCACATACTGGAACAAAAGCAAAGTTTTCTTCTGGTAACAAATTTAGAAAGGACTCTATTTGGACCATCTTAGTTCACATGACTTCTCCTGACTCAATCTTTATGGCCAGGAAAATGGGATATCATAAATGACTGGACCTAGGTCATGTGCTACAAGGTTATTCCCTCTATCCAGGAATACCACAACTAATAGCCACAGAACTATCATAAAAGTGAAGTCAGAGAGGGACAGTTCTCTAGAGAAGGCAGACATAAAACAACAAAGGCCAATTTCAGTCCATCCTCTGGTTGTTCAGCATAGTTAGGCACTTATGCCAAAAGGTCAGCAGTTTGACTCTATCAGCTGCTCCTTAGAAACCCTAAGAGGCAGTTCTACTCTATCCTGTAATGTCACTATGAGTCAGAATTGACTTGATGGCAACGGGTTTGGTTTTTGGTTTTTCATTCTATATTCATCCAAAAATGAACTCACCCACTCCCAAAGGAGGCAACCACAAGTCATATCTAATTACTGTATCTAGCTCCACATTCAGATCCCCAGATCTCCAAAAGGAAGCACATTCCTTGAATCAGATCCAGATGAGACTCCTTATGATATGACACCAAAAGACGAAATAAAAAATGTACCCTTCTGTAATATGCTCAATATACAGGGAACACGGGACAATCACAATATAATTTCCATTTAGAAAAAGAGACAATGGGAAGCAAATTCAAATTGTCACCAGCCATTGCAAACACTACGTTCTACTAGTCAGAGATAGAAAAGGTCTCCCTGTCCTGGCAGTGCAGTGAATGGAGGTAGCCAAACTGAGAGTCTTCTTTGTCTCTTTTATCCATGGTCACAACCAAGAAAAGGGTTACCAGTTCTAAACTAAATTCCAGTCTGGGGTATTTCACCAATTCCTATATTCGTCAGGACCTTTTCAGTTATGTTACAAAAACACAACACAAATTCTCTTAGACTAAAAAAAGAACTAATTGGCTCATGTAACTGGGAAATCCAATCCAATCCTGATGCCCCTGATGCATCAGGATTGGAGGAAGACTCATTAACAACCTGCGTTATGCAGATGAAAAAACCTTGCTTGCTGAAAGTGAAGAGGACTTGAAGCACTTACTAATGAAGATCAAAGACCACAGCCTTCAGTATGGATTGCACCTCAACATAAAGAAAACAAAAATCCTCACAACTGGACCAATGAGCAACATCATGATAAATGGAGAAAAGATTGACGTTGTCAAGGATTTCATTTTACTTTCATCCACAATCAACACCCGTGGAAGCAGCAGTTGAGAAATCAAGAGACGTATTGCGTTGGGTAAATCTGTTGCAAAGGACCTCTTCAAAGTGTTGAAGAGCAAAGATGTCACCTTGAAGACTAAGGTGCACCTGACCCAAGCCATGGTATTTTCAATCGCATCATATGCATGTGAAAGCTGGAGAATGAATAAGGAAGACCAAAGAATTGATGCCTTTGAATTGTGGTATTGGCGAAGAATATTGAATTGCCCAAAGAATGAACAGATCTATCTTAGAAGTACAACCAGAATGCTCCTTAGAAGCAAGGATGGTGAGACTGTGTCTTTGGACATGTTGTCAGGAGGGATCAGTCCCTGGAGAAGGACATTGTGCTTGGAAAGTACAGGGCCAGTGGGAAAGAGGAAGACACTCAATGAGGTAGACTGACACAGTGGCTGCAGCAATGAACTCAAGCATAACAAGGATTGTGAGGATGGCACAGGACTGGACAGTGTTTCGTTCTGTTTTTCATAGGGTCGCTATGAGTTGGAACTGACTTGATGCACCTAACAACAACTAGAAAGTAGAGGTACCACTGGATTCTGATTCTCAAATTAAATGGTCAGAATATTCTCACCCTGTCATCACTGGCTTTACCTCTCTATCTCTCTCTCTCTTCCTCCATTTCTCTCAATTTTTCAAGTAGCTGGGAAGATGGCTGCAAGTAGCCCTGAATTATGTCCTCCTTCCAATCTCTCCTCAATCTGGCTTCTGTCTTCCACTGTTCTACTGAACTGAGCTTGTCTAGGTTGCCTGTGACCCTCATTTTTCCAAATTCAATGGAAAATTATCTGGTCATCTTATTTAATCTTCCTGTAAAAATTAACACATGTGAGCACTCAATGCCACTTGAAATACTCTCCTCCTTTTGTTTGCAGGATACTATTCTCTGGCTTTCATCCTGATTTTCAGTTTTATTGGCTAGCTTTTCCTCATCTTAAAGTTCTCAAAATACTGAAACTTGAGGTTTGATTTTGGTCATTCTTCTCTCCATTATGTAGGTGACTTCATTAGGAACCATGGTTTAAACGCAATTCACATGTTGGTGACTCCTAACATTTTCTTTTTTTTACACGTGTAAACATTTTTTTTTTTAAACATTTAGCTTCAGAGTAATACATTTGACAGCCTGCTTAATATTTTCACCTGAATGTCTAATGACAAAGCTGATATATTCAAAATTAACTCCTCATAATCTGTTCCCTCTCTAGACTACCCCATCTCAATATTTGGTACTACTTATCCAAAAAAATTTTTTCTTTTTTTTAATCCATATGTTTGGAAACCCTGGTGGCATAGTGGTGAAGTGCTACAGCTGCAAACCTTAAAGTTCAGCAGTTCGGATCTACCAGGTGCTCCTTGGAAACTCTATGGAGCAGTTCTACTCTGTCCTATAGGGTCGCTATGAATCGGAATCGACTCAATGGCAATGGGTTTTTTTGGTATCCATATGTTTACAACACAAACATATTTAAGATTTCTCTTTCCCTCATCTAACTAATGCATCAATGAGTACAATGATTAAAATCACCCCATTAAGTAATGTGAATTTTCATGTTTATTTATCCCCTCTTACTGTTAGTTCTTCCAGATCTCCTTCTGCAGACCTCCTCCGTGACCCCCTCAACACACATATCAATTAATATTTCAGAATAGGTTTCCAACATCACCATAAAAAAAACATTAAAAAGCAAAATGAGTCTTGGCAAATCTTGTAGAGCACATGCTACAGAGCAAGGAGGGGCTTAACTTAAACACAAAGACTTCCCTTATACTAAGTCCTTCATAAGCTGACTTGGACTAATATGCAAACTTTGAAGTCCCCGGGCAATAAATAACTGAGGCAAGAGCTTTAAAAATTACCTGTCCTACCTGTGGGCTGGGCAGGAATCTCTGTGTTTGAAGATACATTTAGTTCACAGAACTGGTTTGGTCCCATTTCAATTTTACAGCTAAAAGCAACAACACATTCCTCACCCCACCTGCATTCTAGACAAACATTTACATTTATTAATATTTCTGCCTTTAACAGGCTATTTTCAGTCATTTCTAGGTTTATCCACATCTTAAAATAAATCTCCAAAGACATATAATTTAGAAGCATAGCTACCACCAAATGATTTTGGAGAAAAAAAATTCCTGAGTAATGAAGGAACATTTAAGCTCTGAGTAAAAATAGAGAGCAATTTTACCAAAGGGTCAATCAACAATCAAAGGATAAAGTTAGGATCCAGGCATAGCTCTTCCTAAAATTCTTTAACCTCCAAGAAAGGCCTCTGGGACTTATGATTAGATAAGAATACTAGAGAGGAATGAAGAAACATGAGAAAAGGCAAGGCAATTAATTGTCAACTTGGATATAAAGGTCAAAAAAGTAATAATGTCAGATTCTGAAAAATTAAAGCCAACATGATATTGGACATAAAATAATTAAATAGAAACAGAGCTACTGTTGCCAGGTGTAATGGAGACAACTTGAAGGCCACAAACTCAAGTATGCAAGAAATAATATTTTTTTCTATTCCGTAAATCATATTTATTACAACTCAACACCCCCATTTTTAGGCAGGCAATCATTTCTAGGGGTCCCCCTTCCCGGAGTTGTTCACACTATGGGACCCTTATACAGCCTCATGGCACTGGGGAAAGCTCTCTGGTCTCAGAAACAGCTCATCCCAAAGCATGGATCCCATGGGTAAGCTGAGTCTATGGCTTCACTGTAAGGGCCTAAGACCAATTCCTAGGATGCAGCTGGTCCCTCTAATGTTCCTGCATGTTCTTGGAGCACTTTCAGGGAGCTGGACACAGGCCTCCCCTGCTGGGGGGATCCACCAAGTTGACTCTCCAATCCCTCAGCTTGGAGGAAATGCATTCTTCTATCTTTGAGTTTCTCTTAGAGGTCTCTCTTTCTCCTTAATCTCTATTGGTTTGTTTGATGAGTTTAGACTTTTGGGGAAAAAAAACTAGGCAACTTGTACTTTTTGCCCTACAGGTAACCTTCCCAGAAGTAAGGAAATACAAACTCCCTACCTTGTTTAAATGAGGATGGCAACCATTCTTAGATGAAATTTAAAGCAAGAAGTGATTGTTCCCACCAGAAAGATATCATAACTCCCTGATCCTTTAGAGTATGTGTGTATGTATGATCCAAAGGAAATACAAAACTCTCTAGATGTCTAGATGGAGATGGAGGAATGAGAGACAAGGTGAGAGGGGGAGAGAAAAGGAGATAAAGAGTAAGGGAGAGAGAGAAGAAAGATGAGGAGGAGGAAGAGGAGGAGGAACTGTTGCCATGGCCTCAGGATACTATAGAGTATAGATAGTAAGTTTTGTTTTTGTTTGTTTGGTTGACACAGGACCTAAGCATACACAGATAATAAGGGACTTTGAAGCAACAAGTAGGCACCCCGACTTGGCTGGTGTGTGACAAGACAACAGATAAGGCTAAGGGAGTAGTTCTGGTCTAGTATGGACTTTTAAGGCAGGTCCAGGGCCTTCTGTGGGTTCCATGTTCTGAATTAGAAACCGGTATCAGAACCTACAACCTATCCTCTCTAGATTTTTTTTTTTTTTCCTACATACCTCTGCATTCTCAACAAATTCCTTTCTGATGTTCACAAAGTTAATGAACACTCCTAGAAAATCTTTCTGTGACTGAGTAGATCAAACCTGACCATGAAAACCAAGACTCTGGTAACCATCTTAGGCAAAATCCCATAATAGCGCCCATCTCTCCTCCCTTACACAATTCCAGAAAAGGCATATGTCTGCTCAGGTGTGCTATCAATTAAAAATAATTCTGTCATAATCAGAAATGCAGTATCAACACAGGGCATATTTGAATGGACTGAGGTCATAAAAAATAGTTTTAAGAAGCTGAAGACGGGAAGTGGCGGGGGGGGGGCCTGTTTCTATGACAGGTTGGACAAAATAGCCTCTGGGGAACTTAGGTGCATAAATAATGGGAATGGGAGGCAAGGATGAAAAAGAATTCTCACCATGTGGACAATTCTTTTATCAGTCACAGACTTGTGGAAGTATGAATAAGAAACACTTCATGTCATTGATTTCTTTCTACTAATTGACGGATGTTTTCTCTTCAGTGGCAAGTTGACCAACCACCCCAGTTCACTTACAACTGCGGTTACCCCTTTTCAGGGGGCCTATGTAGCATTTATCATTTTATCAATCAAACTTACAGTAATTAACCATCCACCTGATATAATGGTGTTTCTATCACGATTCATATTCTCAAACAGGCTGTGCTTCTTGCCTCACAGTATACAGAGTCACTAGGCCAGCAGTTTGCAACCTTTTTGTTCTTAGGACCTCTTTATGTGCTTAAAAATTATTGAGGAACTTAGCCAACTTTTGTTTATGTGGGTTGTATCTATTGATATTTATCATACTTGAAATTGAAACTTGGAAATTTAAAAACTATTTTTAGTAATCTATTTTAAAATAACAATAACAAACCCATTATATAAAAAAATACTAACATAAAAATGCATGTTTAATTAAAAATAATTATTTTCCAAAAGAAAACTTAGTGAGAATTACACTGTTTTACATTTTTGCAAATCTCCTTAAAGTCTGGCTTTAATAGAGAATGGCTAGGTTCTCATATCTGCTTCTTCAGTCAACCTGTCAGGTAGAGTCTAAAAAACTCTCTTGTATACTCAAGAGAGAATGATAGTGGAAAGGCCAATAACTCATTAGCGTTTTGTGTAAATAGCTTTGACTTTGGAGATCTCCTAAAGTGTATCAGTGACCTCCAGGGGTCCCTGGGTCACATTTTGAGGACCTGTGCACTAGATGGTACCTGTCACAATACATTCATTCAATAATCTCAAGAGATTTGCATTTGTACTACTCCAAATTTAAACATTAAACTGTCCCCAGAGCTAACAAATGAGATCTTAATACACAAAACACACGATCATCAAAATTTTTTTCTTTGAAACCTCAGGGACAGCAAAATGGCAACACGATAAACCTATTTCTAATAAATAGGTTAAGGGTTTGATGTAATATCAAAAGGCCTGCCAGATTCAGAAGACTGAATTAGACCTAAATACAGAAATCTAAATAAGAAAGCTCTCAGAAGCATCCAAGAAGTGGAAAATTGAGCCTGCATGGAGTTTTCCATATGAAATGAATCATCTCAAACATCCAATGATTCAAATATAAGATAGTCAGGGTGACCACAGCTCACCCAGTCACTTGAAATGTGAGATCAGTCTTGAATATTACTTTTTCCTCAACCCTCTTATTTAATCCAACCAAATCCTCATAAGTATTTCTTGTATCTGTAGTATCCTTCTCACCACCACCTTATCATCTCTGAACTAGATTTTTGCAAAAGCCTGGTAGGCTCTGGCTCTGGTCTCCTCTCAAATCTTTCCTTCTTAGTATCCTGAGTTTCCTCTCTAGAATGCAACTCTGACCATGCCTCCTTCAAACACTTCAATGACTCTCCATTGCCTACTGGTAAACTCCAAGTCTAATAATAGAAAAAGCACAGACTTTGGCTTCAAAGAGACAAGTGAGTTGATCCTAACTAGATTTGGGACACCAGGGGAGTTACTGTCTGAACTTCATTTACTGCTGATGCAACTATGAAGCAAACAGACAGACATGGTCTCTGCTTCTGTGGGACATATGGTGTGGTGACAGATACAGACAATTACAGTTGGTTGGTTGTGGGAAGGCGAGAGAGAAATTATGAAAGCACCTAGGAAAGACTTCTAACCCAAAACTTGAAAGAGGAAGGAAAGCTTTTTGGAGGAAGTGATCTTTAATTGAAGATCTTGGATATTGGGAAAGCAGGTAAGAAGCAGTGTGAGCCAAGCAGAGAAATTCTAGGCAAAGGAAACAGGGTGTTCACATTAAAATTTGATTCTAAAGGACACAGTCTTTTGCTTTTTCTTAGATGGATGGATAAGAGAGATTATGATAAATTCAGCAAATTGAAACTATTTTCTTAGAGCTGGTATAGTAGTAATAGGCAAGGAGTCGTGCAAGGTAAAGCTGGAGAAACAAGTAGGAGGTCAGATTACCAATGGCAGTAGATGCTCTGTTAAGGAGTACAGAATTGACCCTGGCAGTAAATGTGGAATAAGTATAGATTTGAGGCCAAGGACAAATATGATGAGATCTGTGTTGTAGAATGTTCACTTTGGCCGTAGTGGGAAGAAGTCATGAAAGCAAGAAGACAAATCAGGAGGCTGCTGCATATGGTAGCCTAGACAAAGATGGATTTATGTGTTATCATTCATCCATCAATTCGATTAATCAATTTAGCTTAGCAATCGATTGGATGTATGGGGTAAGGAAGAGGAAAGAATCAAAATAGCTCAGATTTCTGATGTGAGTCACAGGCCCATCACTGGTCTAGAGAATATGGGAGAAGGAGCAGGTTTTGTGCAGAAAGATGAGAAGTGAATTCTGGACATGTAGACGTTGATGCAGCACTGGAGATGCATCGCTGGAGGTGCTCACTCATCTATGCCAAGAAATATGGAAGACAGCTTCCTGGCCAACTGACTGGAAGAGATCCATATTTATGCCTATTCCCAAGAAAGGTGATCCAACCAAATGTGGAAATTATAGAATATCATTAATATCACACGCAAGGAAAATTTTGCTGAAGATCATTCAAAAACGGCTATAGCAGTATATTGACAGGGAACTGCCAGAAACTCAGGCCGGTTTTTGGAAGAGGACATGGGACCAGGGATATCATTGCTGATGTCAGGTGGATCCTGGCTGAAAGCAGAGAATACCAGAAGGATGTTTTCCTGTGTTTTATTGACTATGCAAAGGCATTGAATTGTGTGGATCATAACAAATTATGGATAACATTGGGAAGAATGGGAATTCCAGAACACTTAATTGTGCTCATGAGGAACCTTTACATAGATCAAGAAGCAGTTGTTTGGACAGAGCAAGGGGACATGACTGGTTTAAAGTCAGGAAAGGTGTGCGTCAGGGTTGTATTCTTTCACCATACCTATTCAATCTGTATGCTAGGCAAATAATCTGAAAAGTGGACTATATGAAGAAGAACGGGGCTTCAGGATTGGAGGAAGACTCATTAATAACCTGCGGTATGCAGATGACACCACCTTGCTTGCTGAAACTGAAGAGGACTTGAAGCACTTACTAATGAAGATGAAAGACCACAGCCTTCAGTATGGATTGCACCTCGACATAAAGAAAACAAAACTCCTCACAACTGGACCAATGAGCAACATCATGATAAACAGAGAAAAGGCTGAAGTTATCAAGGATTTCATTTCACTTGGATCCACAATCCACAGCCATGGAAGCAGCAGTCAAGAAATCAAAAGACGCATTGCATTGGGTAAATCTGCTGCAAAGGACCTCTTTAAAGTGTTGAGGAGCAAACATGTCACCTTGAAGACTAAGGTGCGCCTGACCCAAGCCATAGTATTTACAATCACATCATATGCATGTGAAAGCTGGACAATGAATAAGGAAGACCAAAGAAGAATTGGCGCCTTTGAATTGTGGTGTTGGTGAAGAATATTGAATATACCGTGGACTGCCAAAAGAATGAACAGACCTGTCTTAGAAGAAGTACAACCAGAATGCTCCTTAGAAGCAAGGATGGTGAGACTGCATCTTACATACTTTGGACATGTTGTCAGGAGCGATCAGTCCCTGGAGAAGGACATCATGCTAGGCAGAGTACAGGGTCAGCGGAAAAGAGGAAGACCCTCAATGAGGTGGATTGACACAGTGGCTACAACAATGAGCTCAAGCACAACAACGAATGTAAGGATGGCTCAGGACAGGGCAGTGTTTTGTTCTATTGTGCATATGAGTCAGAACCAACTCGACGGCACCTAACAACAACAACAACAACAGGCGCTGAGTTGACCGTAAGAGCCTTGGTGGAGTTGTTTAGTATGCAGTTCAATGATCAAGTCTATTGTTGTTGTTGGGTGCCACCAAGTCGAAATCAACTTATAAATACCCCATGTGACAGAGTAGAATTGTCCCATAAGGTTTCCCAGGCTGTAATCTTTATGGGAGCAGATTGCCAGATCTTTCTCCCATGGAGCCACTGGGTGGGTTCTAGGGTCAGGAAAAAGATCAGGACTAATGATGATGTCTTGATTTTTACAAGCAGATCGTGTGCCCTAAAGCCATGTCATCAAAGGTAGAGTGTATGGAAGGAGCAAACAAGAGGGTCTCAAGCCCGCAAAAGGACTTCTCTCATTTGCAAAATGGGGTTATGATTTCCTAGGGTTGTTGGGAGAAATCCATGAGCTAACATATTTGGAAGTATCTAGCAGATGCCTATCTTCTAGTAACGGCTCAGTAAATATTTATTGAATAAATAACTGAATGAGTGTATATACCTAATTTGCTTGTAGATATTAAGCAAAGTGAAAATTTATCATCTCAGAGAAAACTTTATGGGGAAAATGCAGATTAAGTCAGTACAGAAAGACACCTACTTTTAGTAACAAAGCCATGACTCTTAAGGCACAAGGCCTTTTGCTTTTTCTTAGCTGAGGAAGTCACATTTATTAACACCCGGTCAGCTATTTAAAATTGATCTCAGTTTGATCTTGACATTTACAAGCAAAAGGAAGTCTTTAGTTACATAACAGACCAGCAGTCCACGCATCCTGCCTGCAAAAATAATAAAAACAGAAGCTGATTTGTGAATTATTGTTGTGCCTGGCTCTATTCAAAACAACCCACATATCTTCACCAGCTAGTTTTTTCTTCTCTTTACATTCTCTAAGGCCCCCAGTTTATGCCTAACAACTCAATAATAGGGTAAAGACTGACAGTTGCTTAGATGTCAGGTTTTTTTGTTTTGTTTTGTTTAAAAAGAGAACTCTTCTTCCATAAAATTAACCAGAGCCCCAGCTAACCAAATTGTTTAAGGAAGTTCCTGATAACTCGGTTTCATGGTTAGAAGAAAATTCATTTCAGGGCAAACTGATCGCTTGTGATTTTATGGCATTATAGTAGACTTCAAAATAGATTGGAAAACAAAAACTCTTTCACAAAAACTCCTGATTTCAGATTGGCATGTCAAGCACAATTTCCGAGTGTTTGCAGAAATGAATACTCCTACCAAGGGCACATTACTTATTTCAAATAAACTTGACATCAAGGGATCCACTGTTGCATTTAAACAATGATAAAGAACCAGAACAAAAAAAGAAAGAAAGAAAAAGAACCAGAACAAAAAAGAAAGAAAAAGAACCAGAACATTTTTGGGGTAATCTCAGTACGCATCAAATCTTTTTTAGCCACTCAATACACATATTCAGCATTCACAGTTTGCAGGAGATCTATATTCTTTCTATCACTAAACTTAGAGAAAATACAGATTGAACACTACGGGGTACTATGAGGGAGTTCATTTCGGTGCCATAGGTATAAAATGATGAATAATTCCTTGATTATTAAAGTGAAGCATAATATACTAGTTTTTTTTTTATTTTTGCCTTATTGAATGTTAAAGTGAGAAACTTAATTCTCTTAGAATCCAAATTTCTGGGTCCATAGAGCTGGGGTGATCTATCCAGGCTATTTCCTCTTGGGTGTCTTTTGAACCTTGAGCCTTAGAAAAAGTGGTTCCTGGGGGTGGCCTTTGAGTCAAAAAACAGTCTAGATAAACCAGTTTCACTGTTAACCTTGGGCATTGTGCTCTTTTGAAGAATTCAGTCAGTTTTGGGAAACAGGCTCTAAGAGACTAGGAGCTATGTTTAGGGTAAATCAGAAATTATTTTAATTGTTCTTCAAGACAAATGCAGTATGAAAATCCTTCCCTACCTCAAATGCTTATCAGTTCTGTTCCAGCACTTTTTCATGGCAATGCTGAAAAAATTTGGCCTAAGAGTGTTTCACGGTTCTGTCATTTTTAGGATATTTTTGGCTCTCTAGTCAAAATGTCACCCAATTTCCAAATTGTATATTAAATAAACTTCAATCAATTTCTATTTTGGGGTTAATATGATTTTTGTTTTAACAAAGGTAAAAGATCAGTCAGAATATTCAATCAATCCTCAGCTATCACATAAATAAGGGAGGTCCATTACTCAACGGCAGTGGGTTTGGGTATTGCTGTCCTCACACTAAGAAAGGGTCATGGAAAAGGACCCAAAAGACTGAGTCTGAGCTCCAGCTCAAAAATTTACTCTTTCAAAAGGAATAAAAGACCTTCTAAAAACTGAAAGCAAAAATGCCCCCCATTTGCAAAAAACAAACCAAATTTACCCCACAAAACTCCACACTAACCAAAATATATACCTGACCTAATCTCACATTAAACACATAGCAGCATTTTTTCACATTTTTAAAAAAAATCTGTTAGTTCCTAGTCCAAGTTTTATATCAACACACACAGATATGCCTGGAGAATTAAGAGGAAATATTAGTCAAGTTGTTAATACTCCCAAGAGAAGACAAGCTGTGAAAATCCTTCCTTTTCTGCTACTCTAATTTACTTCCTCTTGCCCTTACCATCTGCTATTCATCCCCATTTCATTGTTTATGGCACATTCTAAATGCCATTTGTACAACTGCGTTTGTGCAACCTTACGTTAACTTTGTCCATACCTTATGACCAAAGAAGTCCTAAACGGAAAACTCCAGTTTTTCTTTGGAAACCCCATCTTGAAGAGAAAACTTGAGTCCCAAGTGCCTTGAAGTAACACAGGGCAATAACTTGGCCTTAGCTTTCATTGTTTACTATCGAAAGTAAGAGGAACAACACACACCCACACCCCTATATTTACCATCTTCTCAAGGCCAAGGACCTACTGGGTACTGAGTAATCAGACTTCTTAATCAGATTTAAGATACAAAGTGGCCCCACAGACACTTTCTAACATGACCCTGCAATGTACTTAACACCATCCGAAGCTCTATATATTTAAAATATTTATTTATTATCTGTGTCCTTCCACTAGAATGTCAGTTCCATGAGTCAGGGATTTTGTGGTTCTTGTTTACTGCTGTGTTCACACCTCTTAGCACAATGACTGGCATATAACTGAGTGCTCAATAAATGCTTGTTGAATTAATGAATGCTATTAAAAAAAATAATAAGTTAAACTTGTCTTGGTCATAACTTTGACCAACCTGCAAAACCACTAGTGCCAAAACTGAGTCCTTACAATAGGCCAAAGGGGGAGTAGGATGTGGGAAAACCAGTCAGGTCAGACACAAGTCATCTTCAGAATAGAGCTGTTTTCCCTTCCCTTTTTCCCTCTCTCAGATTTTCCTTAAATTTCTTGTTCATTCTGATAACATACGCATTAGTTTTCTTTCTTCAAATAAAGATCAAAGGTAAATTGTCCCCACCTCTTATATTCCAGGATGCTGTTGTTTCTCACCATCTGCACCTTTTCCGGTGTTAACAGTTCTCCTCACTTCTTTCTGAGTCTTCTATCCGTTCACAGTTTCAAAACCACTTCCACATTTTAGGTATTTGTTAGAGCAGCACCCAGTTTTCTCCTGGTACCAAATTCTGTCTTAGTTATCTGGTGCTGCTATAATAGAAATACCACAAGTGGATGGCTTTAACAAAGAGAAATTTATTTCTTCACAGTAAAGTAGTCCAGAAGTCCAAATTCAGGGTGTCAGCTTCAGGGGAAGGCTTTCTTTGTTGGTCTTCTCATCAGTCTTCCCTAGGACTAGGAGCTTCTCTGCACAGGGACCCCAGGTCCAAAGGACACGCTCCGCTCCTGGCACTGCCTTCTTGGTGGTATGAGGTTCCCCTGTCTCTCTGCTGGCTTCTCTCTTTTATATCTCAAGAGATTGCCTCAAGACACAATCCAATCTTGAAGATTGAGTCCTGCCTCACTAACACAACTGCTGCCCATTCTGCCTCATTAACATCATAGAAGCAGGATTTACAAGCACAGGAAATCACACAATACCAGGAATCATGACCCAGACAAATTGATATATTTTTGGGGTGACACAATTTAATCCATGAAATTTGGGATTTGGCTTTGTCTCTTGCTGAGAATTGCTCTGTGAACTGGATGGAGTACAGGGTTCTAAGAACAATATTTTGTGTATACTTCCTACACAGTTTCTGCATTAAAAGAATGTCCAATTGCTAAGGTATCTGTCTGGGACATTGTCACTATGTCAAGGATTTAGAGAAGTGAGAAACCACGAAAACTCATTTCATTTGATTCCGTTTGAGATGCTTAAATAAACATATACTATATATATGTTTCTGTCTATATGAAGTGCCCCAAGAACATAAATATTGTCCCAGGTACAACCCTCATGCACTGGGGCTTCCAATCAGCAGCTCTTACTGAAGGTTGCACAGTCCTTTGGGGTTACTAGGATAAGGCACTATGTGCAACAGTGTGGTCAAGGGGCCGGATGAGTATGGCAAACACCGCTATTTACCAACCCAGTATCCATTCTCCCCTTCTTAGTAAAAGAATCCCCATACTATTGGGAGTGGCAGTGCCTACCCCTACTTTGCACTCGCTCCTTCCTTTTTCATGCTGCCTGAAAGGTGAATAGGATGGCTTCTGCTGCAGGGGTAACTTTGACCTTGAGGATGGAAGCCATGTCTGTGATAGCAGAAAGCCCAGGTCTCCAAGGATTGTGGAGCTGCCATTCCCATGCTGGGCCGCTTGTGTCCAAACTTACTTTATATGAATGAAAAATAAACTTGTAACTTGTTTAGGTCATTCTTCCTGGACCCTAATCTTAACTGATTCAAGCAGTCCCCATGAAGCTCATGACATATAGCAAGAGTGAAGAGGAACCTTGGTCTAGTGGCTAGAACGTGAGTGACCACACAGCATCAGAAACTCTTGGCAGATAGAGGGTGGAGTGGGGGGCTTCACATCCAAGTGTTCTCTGGTGCCCGTGATTACAAGAAAGATGGTGGAAGTATTTGCTCTAATAGTTGCCAGGGGACTCCGGATGATGCCACCTGGTGATGCTCAAACAAGTGAATGTGATTTCTGGATCAGCTGCATCAGCATCACCTGGAAGCTTGTTAGAAGGGCAAATTCTTGAACGCTGCTCCAGACCTACTGAATAAGAAACTCTGGGGGTAGGCCCCAGCAATCTATTTCTTTAGCCCACCAGGTTCCAGTTTGGGAACCAAGGCTAGTTCTTGTTCAGGTGCTGCTTGTGTAGGCAACTCCTAAATGACTTGGACTATGACCATGTGCTCTTAAGAGCAGGGGCTTTGAATTTTAAACATACATAGGTTCTGCTACCAGCTTCACCATTCATTCACTGTTATGAGATTAGGCACTGACTTAATGTTTTTGAGTCTCATTTTCCTCAATGGTAAATGGGGATTATAACAGTACTGCCCCTCGCAGGGTTATTGTGAAGATCAAACGAAATGTAAATCTAAGCTGGAACACTGTAGGTGCTTAATAAATATTAGTTCCTCCAGTCCTTGTCCACCATTCACACTGTACTGCAGGAGTCTGGTCCCAGCCATGCATTCCTGTAGAATGACAACTTAGATCCCTGGGCTTTCATGCTTTGCCTCCATGATTGCTCCTGTTACTCTTTAAGGCTGGAGACAGGCCGAGGCAGGGAGAATCCGGAGGAAAAACAAAGTAAAAGGAATCTTCTTTGTGTATAACT
This sequence comes from Elephas maximus indicus, assembly GCF_024166365.1. NCBI lineage: Eukaryota > Metazoa > Chordata > Mammalia > Proboscidea > Elephantidae > Elephas > Elephas maximus. The sequence continues at coordinate 130,013,194 of NC_064820.1, forward strand.
GGTCAGGTCAGTGAGCTACAGTGTGAGGATATAGAGATACCCTGTTACTAGTTTATTTTGGATCTGAGGGAATGTTTCTGTCATCAGATAAGGGAAAAAATATGCCCCACTGGCAGATGAGCTATCATGCAGAGGTAAGAAAAACACACATGCTTTTTTCAAAAATGGGGAAATAAAACCACCATGTTCTCCATTGAAATTTCACTGCATTTTTAGTATAATCAACAAAATTCTCTTTATGGAAACAAAAGGGGTAAAGTCATTATTTTTATGCTTCAAAACACCGTAAAGGAGCCTCTTGCCATGCCCTGTCTATGCCTGATGCACCATCGTCCCTACCTGGGAGAAACAATCGTTAGAAAAAAGGTCAAGTTTCCCATCTGCTAGACCTTGAATAAAATGAAACTTCTAGCCAGTGGTCATTGAACACCTAATATGTGACTAGTATTTTGTTAGATACGTTAACTGGAAGGTGTCAGAAGTTAACTGTGACTACATAGTTTCTTACTAGACTCCCTTCGCAGTGAGGAAATGATCCCTCTACTACCCAGGCTACCAGATACCAGCTCTGTTCATCTCTCTCTTGTGCTCCCAGTCTGGGCAGAGTCAGGGAATGCGCAGAAACAGGCAGAAGACCCAAGAGATGAAGCAGAAAGAATGAAAGAACAAAGTTAAATAACTTAAGTCCCTTTACCGAATGGAGAAATTTAGACAAAGAAACCCAAGCTAAGGTGAGCCAGTGCAGGGCGGAGGGAGGGGCTTTTTCTAGTTGAGTGACTGAGATTGTAAGTGCTAAAGAAGAATTGTGGCACAGTGATTAAATGCTCAGCTGCTAACTGAATGAAAAAAGATGTGACAGTCTGCTTCCAAAGACTACAGCCTTGGAAACCTTGTGCGGGCAGTCCTACGCTGTCCTACAGGGTGCCTATGAGCTGAAATCAACTCCAAGGCAATGGCTTAATGGACAGAAAAGAATTGGCCATCTTTCAAACATTTCGAAAGACACAAGAAAGAAATTTCATGTGTGTGTGTGAGATAGAGACAGAGAGACTTTTGGTTGGCTGAAACTGTGGTTAGTTCATGTGGCTCAAGGCATCAAGAGAATCACACCATTCTTATGTTCACTGGCAAGAGTGGAGATAAATTAACACTCACTGAACACCTACTAAGAGCCAAACACATCTTATTTAATCCCCATAACAGCCCCATGAAACTCTCAATGTTTATCCTGCTCTAGATAAGAAATTGCTGCTCAGTGAGATTAAGTGAATTGCCCAAGGTCATAAAGCTAGCAAATAGTGGAGCAGGAAGAAAACCTAAGCCCTCCTTCTGTCCAGTGCTGGGAAGCAGAAGTCCCTGATGAAGAGAGAAACCCTTGGTGAATGTTATTGCCAGGGTAATGCTATCTCCGGAACTTGCCAGAAACATTCCTCTGCAATTGAGAGTCTCTGAACCTGGGCTCCAGTGTGAAACTGTGTGTTCTGCTGACATTCTTTTAGGATCTGTTTCAGCAAAAAAGCTGTGGAATCTATTCATTTGTGTATGATCATAAACTGAAACTCTTTTTTTGATCCTCTCTCTACTCGGGTGATATAAACAAGCACACACGCAAAGCTGCTTTTTATGGATTTCTCTGCAAACGCTTTTTTCACTTTTCTCCTCTCTCCTGCGTCTAGCACTTTTCCTCTCTTTCCTGTTCCCCCACTCAATTTCCAGGCATTTGGCTTTCCTCCCACTGTTCGTAACCTATAGGAAACATAATCAAGTATTTTCTTTAGCAAAACTTGGTAATGTTTTGAATTTTTTACCACTATAACCCAAGACAAGAGTTAGATTCATATGACCCTTTCTCACTCTAGCCAGCTGAATTGCTGTGAATTATTTCTCATAGCCTTATATACCTAGATTATAAATCCTATTTTTTTTTTATTGCAAATTACCCTGATCTCAGATTTCTCTGATAACAGTGACATGACTGAAGGGAAATAAAGAATAATTGTTAGTGAGAGGAAAGTCCAACAAAGAAGTCTGTCTACTGTGTGACCTCCCAGAGGAAGTGGCCATAGTCTCATTTCTTCAGCCTTTCTTTCTAAATTTCTTCTTTCATAGTGGACCAAGGGAAACCCTGCAGGAAGAGATCTTAGTTTGAGTAAACTGAGGCCCAGGACTGACAGAAGCTTAGTGGTAGATGGAAACCTCATGCCACTGGACTTTCCATTCTGAACTATTTCTATATTACCCTCAAGGATTCCCTGACTGGAGCAAACGGTTAACTTTGGCTGCTAACTGAAAGGCTGAACGCTGGAGTCCACCCAGAGGCACTTTAGAAGAAACACCTGGAAATCTACTTCTGAAAAATCAGCCATGGGAAACCTTATGGAGCACAATTCTACTCTGACACACGTGGGGTCACCATGAGTCAGAATCAACTCGACGGCAACTTTTTTTTCCCCTCAAAGAGGCCAGGAGATGAGGATTCATCTAATAGCAAGATTTACCCTTTTCTCTAGGCTAAAGGACCACATGAACCACAGCCACCGCCAGCCTGGACCCAGAAGAACTAAATGGCGCTCAGCTACCACCACTAACAGCTCTGACAGGGATCACAAAAGAAGGTCCTGGACAGAATAGGAGTAAAATATAGAACAAAATTCAAATTCACTGAAAAAAACTCCAGACTTACTGGTCTGACAGAGACTGGAGTACCACCCCCCCGCCGCCCCGAGACTCTGGCCCCTGGATACCCTGCTAACTCAGAACTGAAGACATTCCCAAAGCCCACCTTTCAGCCAAAGATTAGACAGACCTAAAAAACACATGTGAGGAATGTGCTTCTTAGTTCAATCAAGTATACGAGACCAAATGGGCAACACCTGTCCAAAAACAAAGACGAGGCGGCAGGAAGGGACAGGTAATCTGGACAAATGGATACCAGGAACCGGGGGTATAAAGGGAAAAGAGGATAGTGCTGACACATTGTGGGGATTGTAACCAATGTCACAAAACAATTTGTATATACATTTCTGAATGAAAAACTAATTTTCACTGTAAACTTTGACCTAAAGCACAATTAAAAAAAAAAATTCTTAGGGCAAATCTGCCTGAGCAGGAAGTGGGGGGTAGGTGGGAAAGATTTACCCTTTTTTCAAAGACAGGATCCACTGGCTGACAGCACCACGAGTCACCCTTAGTTCCTACACAAATCTTGGTCTTTGCCATTTCCTTTGCTCACCTCACCCCACCCAAGCCCACCAAAGCCAACCTATCTGGCCAGTGTTCAGCCACATGGCTAACACACATGATTTGAGTTACCAGTTAAAGCCAACTACCATTCCCAACTTCCTGTGACATGTCCTAAATTAATGACGTTTGAAAGAAGGTGTAACTTATATAGCAGGCAAAAATACTCCTACGCACACACAATGTCTTTAATACTAAAAAAAAATCTCTCCTTCTGGAATCCCTTAGTGGTATAGACTGGTAAGGAAGATAGTGGCACCCAGTGGACAAATGTTTGATTGTCTGAGACAGGCATTCCTTTCTGAAATAGTCTCATGTTTTAGTCTTAAGAAAGGTCAGTTGTTCCCTTTACCTTGCTCTATTTTTCTCTCCCACCATTTTTTAAAATGTCAATTAAAAAAAAAAAATGAGGGGAGGCAAATGTTCTTATAGCTTTTATGTTTTCTAGGTTAAAACTAAAACACCAAAGAAAGCAAAATCTCAGGATTAAATCCTTTGAGAACAGTGTCTGTATTTGATTAACCTGTTTCAAAAGTAACAATGGAGACCACCAAATCTAATAAAGTGCTCAACTTAGTTAAAAATGGAATATTGAAAATGCCTATAATGTGTTTTATTCATCATACTCTACTTTCCCTCAAACCATTGCCAACTTCCAATTCAATTCACTTGGTTATGCAAACTTGGCAACTTCAGGGATAATACTTTAGGAAAATAACACACAGAGACCATTAAAATGTCCATTTCGTCTTCAGGTCTTTCAATGATTCTATTCGGCTGTGAGCTTAGATGTCTCTCTTCCTAAAACGCCCAAGCAACATTCTTACTCATAGAAAGTATACAAGAAGTTGAGTGAAATACAATTTTCATTTTATAGATTTAATTCGATAAAACACTGGAAAAGGTAAATAAACCAACAAAACAAACCTGTTACTGTCAAGTCAATTCTGATTCATAGCAACTCTGTAAGATAGAGTAGAACTGCCACATAGGGCTTCCAAGGAGCGGCTGGTGGATTCAAACTGCTGACCTTTTCATTAGCAGCTGAGCTCTTAACACTGCACCACTAAGGCTCCAGAAAAGGTAAATGCATCTAATTATTTAGTGTTACATAAAGGGATATTGCGCTAAGAATCTTAGATATTAGTGGATATTTGTATTGGAGAAAAATATTTTATAAAGAACAAAAGGGATGAACATTCGTCTCAGTGAATTCAATTCTACTGACTTAAATGAGAAGTCATTAAAAGCCATTCAATTACAGAAGAACACATTATCTTCTTAATGCAACTTAAAGCCAGCTGGAGTGCCCCCTTTTGGTCAGCCATTCAAAAATCCTTCCCAGTTTTGAGGCTCTGAAATTCTTCGTTCCTTTGGTTGGAAACGGTACCCTGTGTTCGTCGTTATGTTCTTTGTAACTCATAATTTTGCCACAGTTTGAGGCTTCTTTTTGTTTGTTTTAGAGAAAAGACCAATTGGCAAGCCAGGGAGGCTGTGGCATGCAGCTGGGATAGAAATTTTCCAAAAGGGTTCAGGCTTAGAGCAACACATTTTAATTAAAGGACGCAAGTCCCCTGGTGGTCCCTTGCATCAGTCACATTTAGCCAATAAACAATAAACACATCCCAAAGTCAGGGATGCACATTTTAGTGAGTTGAAAATGAAATGGAGGTCATTTGTATGTCACTACATTGCATGGTAAATTGAGTTCATTTTCTCATAACAAGCAACTTTTCCCTCCAGTTTCTGCAAAAATTCTTATAAAATCAGATTGTATTGCACAGATATTAGCTTTATTATTTAAAATCTCTTAAAACGGTTTTTCAAAAGTTTCTAAAATGTATTATCATCACATTTTTTCAATCCATGAGAAACTGACAAACGTTGATAACATTTCAGGATCTCTTCTGTCCTTTTCCCCCACTATTGCCAAGAGTAAGCATTGGTGCCCTGTGCTACAAGGAGAACGCAGACTTCAGACAGCTTTGCTCTCCGGGGCCAAGCCCCCTGGTCCAGAGGGAAAAGGCAACAATTACAATGAGATTTTCACTATGCTGTATACTATTTATAAAGTTTAATCATGTTGGGAAATGATCCAGCCCTAGGTCTGAGCTTTACTGACACAAACAGCTACCAAACAAGTAGTTGCCGTCAAGTTGACTCTGACTCACAGAGGCCCCATGTGTGTCAAAGTAGAACGGAGCCCCATAAGGTTTTTGCCTGTGATCTTTCGAAAGTAGATCACCAGCCCTTTCTTCCAAGGTACCTCTGGGTGGATTCAAACTGCTAACCTTTAAAATCAGAGCACTGCTGTGTATGCAGAACACCTATAATGTGCCCAGGCTCAACCTGTAATCTACTTTGCTTCTGTGAATTTCAAAACCTCAAGAGGGTAGCCAATATTTGAAAACCTCTCTTCCAAGTGAATTTTTCTCGGATAATTTAAGAAAATTACTCCTGTGTAGTTCTGATGGGTTTTATTTGACTTTAGGCTTATCTGTTTACGATGCACATAACCTGTACCAAAAAAACCAAACCCGTTGCCAATGAGTTGATTTCAACTCATAGTGGCCCTGTAGGACAGAGTAGAACTGCCCCATAGGGTTTCTAAGGAGTGCCTGGTAGATTCAAACTGGGGACTTTTGGTTAGCAGCCAAGCTCTTAACCACTGTGGCACCAGGACTCCAGGACAACCACTTGTTTAAAGATGTATTGCCTAACTGAGTTGGTTGTAGTGCATGAAAATCAAATGAAATATAAATGTGAAAGTATTTTTAAATGCTGAAAAAGCCACAGTGATATAAGTAATTATTGCTATATCTAAAACAAATGTCATGTCGTGTCTGTATGTGCATGTGTGCACACACGGGTATGTGCATGCATGCGTGTATGCACGAATGTGTGTGTTTATGTGTATCAATAGGGGCAGAGGTTAAAACATACATTTAGGTTTACACTTGCTGTACTGCACACTGGAGACTATATATTTCCAGTCCAGATGACAAGTATTACCTGCTCGGATAAGGCTTTAGCCTTCTCTTCTGCCTCCTTCAGGCAAATTTCCAAGGCATCGAGTTGTGCCAAAGTCAATGCCATCTCTCCATTTTCCAGGGATTCTTTCTTTAAAACAATAATCAAGTGTTACTTTTTGACATGGATAGTTTCCTAATGATAGGCTTAATAAACTCAAACGAATTCTCTACTTCCCTTAAGATAGCAATAAAACAGCAAAACATTACAGAAACAACAGCCTTACTTAGATTAGGACGTCAAGGGAGGGCAAAAATTGCATAGTAAATTATGATTATTGCATATTAAATTATGACATTGAGGAGTTTTAGAGAGTTGAAGTACAATTATCCATATTGGATCTTGGCTAACCCACAACTTTTATTCTTGGTGCAAAGAGAACTTGGCTTCAAGAGGTTAGGACCAAAGCTTCCCATTCTAATGGGAGATGTTACCTGCAGAATGCCTGTTTTTAGCATTCATGTCTCTTGAGGAACAGGGTCATTTTGAACTCACAGGAGCCCTTGTTTCCTCTGATCTTCACCTTTTATCACGAGTTACATTAAAGGAAAGACACTTGAAAGAAAATATCGCATGCTTTAGAATCAGATCTTTCTTTCCAGGGCATGGTTAATATCATTCGAATCAGATGTGTAGACTTTGCTTCTCAAAAACATTCTAAAGTTACCCTTTCTCAGCTATAAGCTGAAAAGAATGCAAAATTGATATGAAAAAACCAGTTGCAGGTCCCACTGACCCTAAAATACTTTCTGACTACTCTTTGACTGTTGTGACAATTAATAATTACGAAGCAATCTGAAAATTTAAAATGAAAAACCTCATGTATGTGAGATTATGACCTTCCTATAGCCTCCCTGGGTGTGCTCTTTTTTCTTGTGAGCGCGCTGGCTGCTGCAGCTGCTTCCAATTAATCCTAGAAAGGAAGATCTGTATTCCTACATATTTTAAAGGTCAAACTGTGCTTTGTTCGTCTTGGTTTATGAGACCATCGATTTTACACATGGGTGCATTTCCTGATGATACAATAGAGCCATCTGGTGGTAAATGGAACCAGGCATAAAAATACAGCTTTCATTCAGTTCCTATAGTTGTTCCTACTGGACTCTGAACCTTGGGGCCCTGCCTATGATACAGATGGAACTTCATGGGAGGAGGGGCAAAGAAAGGGCGAACGTCTGAAGGCCAAGTTGGGTCCTAGGTCAAGCTCTGTCACACACAGCTACATAATCTCCTCTAAAAGGTAGACTTTTGAGGGATGAACATCTTGCACTAGAACCATAATACGTGGGATGAAGTGAACCAATGATTCTTAGCATCCAATAGTGATTCCAATAATTTCAAGAGTACCAACACCAGCACCAGGTGCTATCGAGTCAATTACAACTTATGGAGAGGATCCAAAAACTCTCAAAAACCAAGCTTCGAAACAAAATTTTGGTGTATTTCAGTTACAGATAGACATGCTGTACAATACTTTTAACAGGAAGGGGGAGTTGTCAAAAGGTCAAACTACTCCAAAAATATGGCAAATCCATGAGCTAGACTCTTATTTCCAGGGAGAATTGTATTGTCTGATGTTTGATCTCAAGACAAGTTTTTTTTTTTAATACATGTGAGTAAACCCAACAAGTTCGGCTAATCCATTTCTCCAGGCCTTTTTCTCCAAACAATAAAAAATTTCCTGAGCCAAGAAGGACAACTATTTCCAGTAATACAAAAGTATTATAAGCCAAAACCAAATAAAACAGGTGTAACTAAAGACTTATTAAGCAACACAGAACTTTTTGTACAGATACCAACCCCCATTGTACAGATAGATTCAGGAAATGGCTGTGTGTTATAGAATAGGAAGAGACCTGAGCAAACTGTGAAGAACACAAAGTCTGTCTTTTGCCCCTTTCCCCCAGCTGGAACTGGCTTTAACTTGCCAGACCTTTCTTCCTCCTGCTTCCCCTACTCCCTTAAGGCAAAGAATCATAAATGCATCTATACTCAGGTAAAAATGGCTTATACAAAGACAAGCACCTTTTAGTAGGAGGCAATACCCATTGACCAAACAAAGGAATAAAAATTCAACTACAATTTCAGGAATCAGTAAGTAAATGGGCATAGGTACTTTGGAGGTAGGTATATGCTCTCAGAGACCCTAAAATGTTAGATGTAGTCAGTCATTGTCCCAGTTTTTAGGGTGCAATGGCAGAAGAGCAGAAAGGAAGGATTTATACCTTTAAGTTCATTCTGCTTCCAGGTACATGTGGATATATCCCATACAAAGGAAGCCCTGGTGGCATAGTGGTTAAGTGCTATGGCTGCTAACCAAGGGGTCAGCAGTTCAAATCTGCCAGGCACTCCTTGGAAACTCTATGGGGCAGTTCTACTCTGTCCTATAGGGTCCCTATGAGTCGGAATCGACTCTACTGCACTGGGTTTGGTTTTTTTTTGTTTGAAAGGAATTCGTACTTATCATGAAAATGAACAATGTCTCAGTGGTTAAAGTAATTAACATGTGAATTATATTAATCAGCAGTGATTACATGATCCAAAAATGCCAAAAATGTAGAAGATATACCAGTGTTTGCAGATTGAGCCTGTGTCTGTGGAATTCCATATGGTAAATTCCAGCAATTCAACGGTAATTTTGATTATTTATTTCTATTCTTTGTCCTAAAACTTTCTACCTAATATCAAGCCAATCATTGAAATACATGTAGCTAAGGTAACTAAGATGATCAAGCTAAAAGAATACTAAACAATATTAAACATTCAATAAATTCTTTGATTAATGATACCAGAATGTTAAGATTGTACTAATCAAAGAAATCTTATATGAAATTATAAGACTAGATTTCCTTTTGGTTACAGAGGTTCCTCATTTGAGAATCTATAGGAAAATCTACATATTTTTTCTAAGTTTTTCTTGGTTTTCCTAACCCACCCCAGTACCTTCTCATTGTCCCCTTCCTCACATTAAAGCCAGTCTTTCTCTATCCTCTAATGACCCCACTCTTCTCCCTCGGCCAAACAAAGGACTTTCACCCTTCAGGACTTGATGTTCAAGGTCTCTGATTGATGCAACTCCTCCTCCACTCCCTTCTGAACCCACGTGCCACTCTAAGAAAGGCTCCCGCGTGCAGAGCCTGGCAGGACTTGCTGAGCATTTAGCAGGAGCTCAATGCATAATTGCTGAGTGATTGAAGGCTCAGCAGTCAGGAAGGTGGTTACACCAGAAGGAGCAGTCCTTCATGATGAGAGGCTGTAACACTGACTTCTTTGAGCAATACTCCTCATGCATAGCACACGGGACACTGACAGGACCAGAGTGCCAGAGAAGCTTGGCTTGCCAAGGCCAAGGGCCAGACGGTGCAGCAGAAGACATGGCCATGAGGGTGGGCAGAGTGGTGAGGAGTAAACGAGGTAAAGCAGATAAATATTTAGACGGTTGAAGTGCTCAATAAATAATTCCATTATCCCAACTCCTTCAAAGAGAAGAATTTGACATTAAAACTTTCTTGCTTATTTCAAAAACATAGTAAAAAAGGTACCCATAGAGACATTTTTGTTACAAGTGGTCAAACAGCAGCAGTGGGAAATTTATTCAAACATGCATTTAAGAGCAAAGTTAACATGTTAAATATATATATGTGCATTTATTTAAAAGCAAGCTTGCTAAACTAAGGTGAGTTGTAGTATATTCCATCTTTACAGAGGAAAAGTTGACATAGGTCAGTCTTAAGAGAATTTAGTGTCTCGAGCAGCCTGAGGAGGAGCCCTGGTGGTACAGTGGTTAAGTGCTTGGCTGCTAACTACAAGGTCAGTGGTTCAAACCCACCAACAGCTCTGAGGGAAAAAGATGTGGCAGTCTGCTTCCGTAAAGATTACAGCTTTGGAAACCCCAGTTCTTCTCTGTCCTATATGGTCCCTACAAGTCAGAATCAACTCGGCGGCAATGGGTTTGGGTTTTGGGTTTTAGCAACCTGAAGCTTCAGATGTGCCAGGGCTCTAGCGGCAGCTGCTGCTCAGTGGTACAGTTGTTGAAAACTGCTTTTAACAAGTTCTGCAATGGTTGAGCTATCTGTCTGATGTCTCATCTGTTTACTACTGTTGTCCATTCCTCTTCGCCCCTGCTTGACAGGCACCGAAGGCCGTATGCTTCCTTACCCTTCTACAACCTGCTCATATTTCTCACTCAGATTAAAATCTTAACCTAGCTGATCATATTCCTCCCTGTTGCCCACCCACCTCAGACCCTTTCCTGGGCAGATTGATGTCATCCCTCCCTCCCACCTTTGGGGATCAGAATTCATTCCACAGTGGAAATTTCATCAGTCTCAAATCCTTTTGTGCTTAGCTTTTGCAATAGTTTCTTAGGCTAAATTCCCAATTTTTATGTAGGCAAAAATCTAACAAAACCTCGATTTTTCTGATTCCAAGCCATTCCAATGAAAACAGTAGTTCTCTGTGTTTTGGGTTGCCTCAATAGACACCTAACAAGATATTTATATGCAACTTGAGGAAACTACAACTATTGTCAAAGTCCAGTGGGAAAAGATTCTAAAATATGCCTTTCAATGTGACTGTGAAGGTCATGGCCAGGTGAGCACTAAGTAAGGAGCACTCTAGCCTGGAGGGCCCCAGTCCGGACCCAACCTGATTCGTAACTGACGGTGTGACTTTGCTCCTCTGGGCCTCAGTTTCCTCATCTTTAAATGAAGAATGTATTGGTCAAGTCCCATCAAGAAACCCATGGCTCCTCCAATGGGGTCATTGAGGAGAGTTTAATAAAGGAACTATTTACAAAGATGTGGGCATGGTTAAGGGCATAACAAGAGATGATGAGGCATCTCAGGGCTAGAAGTACAGGTACCATTTGCCTTACCTTGCCTGAGAAGTAGGGGGAGAGGTAAGCAGAGAGAGCTCAAGCAGAGTCATCCCACAGGCTTTGGGGTGGAAGAATACCAGCGGGGCGGTGGCATCGCTGGTGGCGCTGGTGGGAGGACGGAAGGAATAATTAACCTGACCTCATCTCTTCTCCCTCTGTTTTTTTGCCTGTATTTCCTATGCGCTGAATCCAACAAGAAGTCAAAGGGCAAGAGATCCGGAATAACAGGCCTGGCTTCCAGGGAACAGAGCAGGGTGGGAAAGGGTGGTAGTGGGCCTGGAGGGGGAAACGAAGAAAACTCAGGCTAAAGGGGTTTAATTATCATAGTTCTCAGACACCAGCCCATAGATCAGTGTTGGTTTATGATAACATTTTCACCAGTCAGCAACAAGAGGGCGAGAGAAAAATTAAAAAAAAAAAAAAAAAAAAAACCATTGTGAATTTCTCATGAAGCCAAATTTATTCTGTTTAGAGGACCATCTTTTATCCTGAGATTATAATCGTTCTCTCTCTCTTTTTTTTTTTTTTGGTGTAAAAGGGTATTTTTTAACAAAATGATAGTGATAGTGTATGGTAATTATTGTTTTAGGGTCTTTCCTTGAAAAGTTTTGAAAAGCGGGCAGTCCTATGAGAACTAACCCCAGTTATTTTTGAGTAGAAATACTTACTGGTTTATGAAATCTGAAAATGCAGAGACCCCTGATTTAAGTGATCTCTATTAAATCATAAATTGAATGTTTTACCAAGTGGCCTTCCAAGAGCTATGGTCTCTGAATTCCCCTGGACTGAGACCAAGATGGACCAATATTCTATATCAAGTTGTCTGTCTGCATCAGCAAGATTCCAGGATACCACTTTCCTGGATCAAAACACATTCCTAAAGTTCAATCTTTCCTCCTGTGAAAGATTTAACTACTTTTCCATTTCTGTAGCATCACTGATGGAATAATAGAGAAAGGCATTTGAAAGGAAGACTCGGGTGTTAATTTATAAAAAAAAATGTTGGCATGGAAGTTGAAGAGAATTGGCCATGTGAGGTTTGATAGCTTCATAAATAACTTTAAATAATGGCTTATTAGAAACTCTTAACCTGCCAACCTTCATTTCAACTCAGTTCAAAGCAATTCAATTCATTTAAGTTAAAACATATTTATTAAGGGCTTACGATTTGCCAGATACCGTGCCAAGCATTAGAGAAATAAGGAGTAACAGACTTTTATACCCTCACCAGAATACTCAGCTTAGAATTCCTCTCAATACAAAAAACGCCAGGATTTGGTTTTACATGAGATCAAAAGAATGCCAAACATTTGGTGGTAAATTTAACACTTACGTGCTCACTCATAATACACTGCTGAGTGCTTTGGGGCCTCGTTCTTTTCTCTTTGATGAGGATTCTTATAGAAGTAAGAAAGTGGTAACAGGTAGTCCTAGCTTGTTTTCAAATATTTCAGTTCTATCTCAACTAACACTGGCTTATAGATTTTTTAGAGACCATGTATAAGTAATATCACAGAGTTTGCTCTAGGAGATCGAGAAAAGGTACCTAAGAAACTATGTGTATCTTCTATCTTTTAAAGTCAGCAGTAAAACAAGGACTAGAGACTAGAGGAGATCTGATTTGAGTTAATATTATGTTACGGAATTTGTTCTGTGACCTAAAATAGCCCTCTAATGTTTTGATTACACAGAGACATTTCTTAAAATACTGAATGCCACAAGCCCCTATGAGAACCTGATGAAATCTGTAAACTCTCTTCCCAGAAAAAAAGTGTGTGTAGTGTATGTACCCACACACAATAAACACACACTCGCATAATTTTGCATATATTTTCAGGGTGTTTCAGCACCCTTCTCAATGCCATCCATGTAGCCTAAATTAAGAATTTCTCATTTAGAAAAGAATATTCTATTCCAGCCACCTTTAACTGTTATTCTAAAATAAAATACAAAATCTTAATGAATGAGAGTATTGATAAGCTCTTGCTGCCTCTATTCTAAATCATGCAGATGAACAGACAAATACATGACTTATAATTTCTTTCTTGGGGAAATGCCCAACACTCAAAAGAAACAAAATAGTGTCTTTTCCTGGACAGTAGAACAAGTAGCATACCTTCCTAGGGAAGCCTGTTTCTTGAAACTAAAACCTCGAGGCTCCTAAATATAATGCATTCTGTCGACCATAAAGTGAAGATTTTAATAGCGGGAACATAGTTTATTTGTAATAATAATAAAAAATAGATTGTAAGCCAATCTTCCTATAAAAAAGGATTTTAATGTCCTTAAGAAAAAACAGGGGAAAAACATAGTAAGATAATCTTGAGGAAAGAAAGGATATTTATTTCTTTATTTAGAAAACATGCTATTTAAATGCTATTCGTTTTTAAATAAAATTTTCTATTTTAGTGGGGCATAAAATATTGAAAATACTTTTCCCATTTGTAAAGATGGTGATTTGAAAAGCCAAGTTTTTCTGTGACTCCATTACTTATTTTCTCAAACATCATACAGAAGTTTAGCTATTGAGCACCTTGCAAATTCACCAACAATGTCTTCCTTCTTCCACTGAATCTCATGTTTTAGGAAATATGTATGTCTGTAGGAAAAACGATTTCAAGTTGACTTATGAACGATATGATTGAATTTTACTACACAGTGAATAAACGATCACTGCACTGTGTATAAAGCAACAAGTTAAACGATCACTGCACTGTGTATAAAGCAACAAGTGCGTAGGATTCACAAGTGTTCAGAGTGAACTTTTTTTTATGTGATTTTTAGTCCCTGAATAAGTAAACTTAAAAAAACAATTTGAGAAACATAATTATAATGATGAATACTTCAAAACTCCAGCAATGCTGTCCCTAAAACCTAGCAAGGAAATCCTTAGTCGAACTCGATGTTACATGAGAAATCTTTTTTTTTTTTTTTTCCAGCCTGATATTTGCACAGGCTCCCTTTTTTACCAAGTTCTGAAGGAGAAATGAGTTATGCATCCTTTTGTATCAGATGAAAGTTCAGCAACAATTTCTATAATACATTCCAATGTGATAAGTTAAGCAGAGGACAGATGGGAGAGCTCACTTTTGCTGTAAATTTCCATTTCTTTTAAGGTATCCCTTTAATGTTACTCAGAAACACAGCCAGAATATAGAAGAAGGCATAGCGTGCTCGATATCAGCCGCCCAGTAGGCCTCGGTTTTCTCATCTTGAGCTCTTCGTGGCCATTCGCCATGCTCTTGTGACTGCCCAACATCTTCCCCTGTTTGGAGAATTTCTGATCTCATGAATCTCATCTTCCCAAAACAAATCAGAAACTCTCTCAAGCTTCACTTGCATCCAAGGTGCAGGCAAGTGAATTAGGCTCCACCAATCAAACCCACCAGCAAGAGACTTCAGTATGGATGTGGGTGGTATGTAGGAGATGCCAAATAGAATGGAATCTGGCTAGGTTGACAGGGTCATTCTGCTTTCAAAGGCTGCAGTTTCCAGAAGACTTAGAGGTAATATCTCATACCCAAGAGTAGTGACGAGTGATGTGGGGCCTATGCCCAGTGGCAGCAGTGACATATTTTTTTCACCAGAATCTGGCTGGGTAATGGGTATAGTCTCCAAAGCTGATCCCCTGGCTCTCCCAGAGAACATATGGAATACCTAATATCCTTTAATAATTCATTCTTCTGTTAATACTAGGCAGAATGTGTTCTGTTGTTTGCAAATAAGAATCTAATTAATACAGAGTCCCTAAAGTAATTATCACTTGCTGTTCGTGTGACTTTAAGCAAGTAGTTTGATTATTCTGAGCCCCCATTTCCTTATCTATAAAAATGGAGAAAATGATAACTCAGTGGCAACTGTGATGATTAAATGTGGTAATGTAGAAAAATGCTTAGCATAATGCCTGATCCATAGTAGAAAATAAAAACAACAAAACAGAACAATCATCTTTTTTATATAAACATTTTTTTGTTGTGCTTTAGATGAAGGTTTACGGAGTAAATTAGTTTCTCAATAAACAATAAATACACATATTGTTTTATAATATTGGTTGCCAATCCCGTGACTTATCAACACTCTCCCCTTCTGAGCTTGTGTTCTCCATTTCCATTCATCCAGCTTTCCTGTCCCCTCCTACCTTCTTGTTCTTGCCCCTGGGCTGGTGTGCCCGTTTAGTCTTGTATCCGTGGTAGAGCTACGTGTATTATTTTTTGTTTTATTGACTTGTCTAATCTTTGGCTGAGGGTAAACCTCAGGAGTAACTTCAGTACTAAGTTAAAACGGTGTCCAGGGCCATACTCTCGAGGTTTCTCCAGTCTCTGTCAGTCCAGTGAGTCTGGTTTTTGTGTGTGTGTGTGTGTGTGTGTGTGTGTGTGTGTGTGTGTGTGTGTGAGAGAGTTTGAATTTTGTTCTACCTTTTTCTCCAGCTCTGTCTGAAACCCTATATTGTGATCCCTGTCAGAGCAGTCGGTGGTGGTAGCCGGGCACCATCTAGTTGTGCTGGATTCAGTCTGGTGGCGGCTGTAATAGTTGGGGTACAATCACCTTTTTAAGGTCTAGGTTCTACGTTTCTTTGGTGTAGCTTTTGGGAGCTCACTGCCTGGGAAGAGGCTTGAAAGTTGATTATAAGGACCAGAAACTCTTAGAACCCCCTGGAACTCTTGGTTTTATGTTACTATACTTAACCTGGTTACTCCTTGTTGGAAAAGGTAAGTCATTATGCATAGTCTAAGGAAAAAAAATTAAAAAAAGAGGGCACGGTCTATATGGTGTTAATGGTGGTAGAATTATTTGGACAAAGATGTAGTGAGAATGGTTTCACAACATGAAGAATGTAATCAATGTCATTGAATTATACATGTAGAAATTGTTTAATTGGCGTATGTTTTGTTGTGTATATTTTCACCACAATAAAAAAAAATTGAATGCAAACTTATTCTATCTTGCAGTTATCATAAAGGTCTATTGGACTCTTTTAGAAATAAATAAATCTAAGACACATTCTGGGATCTTTGTGATCTTATTTTTCCTATATCTTGAAACATCTTGCTATTTTTATCATCCTAGGAATTATCTTTTATCACTAATTATCAAAGATTTCCAACTAAGATTTAAAGAGACTAAAAAGAAAACAAACAAACACACACACACAAAAAATGGTGGGATCACCTAGAAGGATGATACAAGAGTGAAATAAGCATCCTTCAGTCTTTTATTGTGCAGCCCAAAATACTACATCATCTTTCAAGATGGCATAAAAGAGGAGACACTGTTTTTGTAGTCTGATTTGAGCTTTCATTGAATTTAGTTGAGAATTTGGAATTTCTCTTTTCCCATCTATAATGCCTAAAGAGAAGAAAACTAACAGAGGAAGACGTTTCACAACTCTTAGGCAAGTCAGAAGACGAATGTAAAGAGCAGCAGCACTCTAGAATAGAACCGTCCAATATGGTAGCCAGTTACCTTACGTGGCTATTGAATATTTGAATGTGGTTAGTTTGAATTGAGATATGCTGTAAGTACAAAATACAAATTTCAAAGACTTAGCAGAATAACAGAAAAGTATATTGCTTACATGTTAAAATAATAATATTTTGAATATTTGGGGTTAAATAAAATTAATTTCACCTATTTAATTTTTTTAATGTGGCTACTAGAAAATTTAAAATTACATGTCTGATTGTAGTATATTTCTTTTCATTTCATTTGGGTCTCTTGTGATATCACCTATCTCATTTCTTTTTCGAGTTATTTGCTTCCTCTCCTGTTTTTCTTTTGTCAGTTCAACCAATGGTTTATTGCTTTTCAAAAGAACCAGCTTTTGGTCTTCTTAACTCTTTCAATTGTTTTTCTATCCCCTATTTCATTTATTTCTTCTCTAATCTTTATTATTTCCTTTCTTCTGGTACCCATGGGCTTCTTTCACTGCTCTCTATTTGTTCGAGTTGTAGGATTAATGTTTTGATTTGGGCCCTTCTTTTTGGATGTGTGCATTTATTGCTATAAATTGACCTCTGAGCATTGCTTTAGCTGGGTCCCAAAGGTTCCATAGAAAGTGTTTTGTTCTTGTTTGATTCTGTGAATTTCTTTATTCCATCTTTGGTTTCTTCTATAACCCAGTAGTTTTTGATCAAGGTGTTCAGTTTCCATGCATTTGATTTTTTTTTTTTTTCTTTCTTGCTCCTTATTAATTTCTACTTTTTTGGCTTTATCGTCAGAAAAGATGCTTTGTAATATTTCGATGTTTTGGATTCTGTTAAGGCCTGGCTTAATATGTGGTCTATTCTGGAGAATGTTCCATGTGCATTGGAAAAGAAAGTATGCTTGACTGCTGTTGGGTGGAGTGTTCTGAATATGCCTATGATGTCAATTTGGTTGATTGTTGCATTTAGATCTTCCATGCCTTTATTGACATTCTTTCTGGATCTTCTATACTTCACTGAAAGTAGTGTGCTGAAGTCTCCTACTATTGCTGTAGAGCTGTCTTATTTCTCTCGTCAATGCTGTTTGTTTTATGTATTTTGGAGCCCTGTCATTGTATGCATAAATATTTATTATGGTTATGTCCTCCTGGTGTATTGATTATTATATAGTGTCCTTCCTTATCCTTTGTAGTGGATTTTATTTTAAAATCTATTTTGTTAGAGATTAATATTGCAACTCCTGCTCTTTTTTTTGTTGTTGTAGTTATTTGCTTGATATATATATATACAATTTTTTTTCTTTTTTTTCATCCTTTGAGTTTTAGTTTGTTCATGTCTTTGAGTCTAAGGTGTGTCTCTTGTAGGCAGCATATAGATGGATTTTTTTTTTTTTAATCCATTATGCCACTCTGTTTCTTTATTGGTGCATTTAGTCCATTTACAGGAGCCCTGGTGGCATAGGGTTAAGACCTATGGCTAACCAAAAGGTCAGCAGTTCAAATCCACCAGGCGCTCTTTGGAAACCCTACAGGGCAGTTCTACTCTGTCCTATAGGGTTGCTATGAGTCAGAATTGACTTGATGGCAATGGGTTTGGTTTTTTGGTCCATTTACAATCAGCATAATTCTTGATAGGTATGAATTTAGTGCTGTTATTTTGATGTTTTGTTTTGTGTGTATGTTGTTGACAGTTTCTTTGTGGTCCAAAATTTTCTGTGTTGAGTTGTTTTTCCTTATGTATTTTCTTTCATCTTTTTCATTATTGTTGATTTTGTATTTGCTGAGTCCATATTTTTTTCTTTTTTATTTTGATGTGTAGGATTGTTAGTTTCCTTTGTGGTTACATTAATATCTACCTCAATTTTTCTAAGTTTAAATCAATCTTGTTTCTTGATATCACCTTGACTTCCTCTCCATATGAAAGTTCTATGACTGCATTATTTAGCCTCTCTTTTTTCTTTTAATGTTGTCATCTTTTACATAGTGACATCTCTATTTCCCTCTTTCCAATGTTTTAGCTTTGATTTATTTTTACGACTTCCCTATCTGGTTTGTTCCAGTCTTGGGTTGTTATCTGATATTACTGATTCTCTAACTGGAGGATTCTTTTTAACATTTCTTTTAATTTTGGTTTGGTTTTTACAAATTCCCTTAATTTCTGTTTATCTGGAATGCACTAATTTTGCCATGATATTTGAGAGACTGTTTTGCTGGATATATAATTCTCACCTGGCAATTTTTTCCTTCAAGGTTTTATATATATGTCATCCCATTGCCTTCTTGCTTACATGGTTTCTGCCAAATAGTCAGAGTTTAGTCTTATTGACTCTCCTTTGTACATGACTTTTCATTTATCCCTAGCCTCTCTTGAAATTCTCTCATTATCTTTGGTTTTGGCAAGTTTGATTATGTCTTGGTGACTTTCTTTTGGGATCTACCCTGTGTGGGGTTTGATGAGCTTCCTGGGTAGATATCTTCTTGTCTTTCAAGATATCAGGGAAGTCCTCTGCCAACAAATCTTCAAAAAATTCTCTGTGTATTTTCTGTTATCCCACCTCCCCCCATTCTGGTACTGCAATCACTCTTGATAGAGTCCCACATAATTCTTAGGGTTTCTTCATTTTTTTTAATTCTCTTATCTGATTTTCCTCAAATAAGTTGGCATCAAGTGCTTTATTTTCAATCTCACTAATTCTGGCTTCCATTGCCTCAATTCTGCTCCTATGACTTTCTATTGAGTTGTCTAATTTTGAAATTTTATTGTTAAACATTTGGATTTCTGTTTGCTGTCTCTTTATGGATTCTTGAAGCCTATTAAATTTGTCATTATGCTGTTGTATAACCTTCTTAACTTTCTCTGTTGCTTTGTTTGTGTGTTCCTTGGCTTGGTCTGCATTTTGCCTGATCTCCCTGATCTCTTGAAGAGCCCTGTATATTAATCTTTTGAATTCTACCTCTGGTAATTCCAAGACTTTATCTTCCTCCAGGAGGTTTCTTGGTTCTTTGTTTTGATCACTTGCTGAAGCTATCATGGTCTGCCTCTTTACATGATTTGATATTGGCTGTTGTCTCCAAGCCATCAATAACCTATTATATTTATTTATTTTATAAATAAAATAAATACTGGGTCCTAGCTTCTTGTTTTGTTTTGTTTTGATATGCCAAATAGGCTGGTCGTGTGAGCTACTTTGATTATTGGTGTCTTGGAAGCTCTCATGTCCTGTCACCAGGTGGTTAGAGCTGTTACTAGGTATGTGCGCCCAGAAGTCTATTTACTTTTGTTGTATGGATTCAGCTCAGGTGTCCAAGTCGTTGGTCACCAAGTGTGTGGTGCAGGCTCTCACCTACAGTCCTAGATGGGCAGCGGTGATTGGAGTAGGCACAGGTATCTGGCTGCAGTAGGGGTCATGTGCTGAGCAAGGCAGGGGGCTGATGGCTGGCCCTGAGTGCCTGTGTGGAAAGCACGTCTCTGTTCCCTAGAGTGTGTAGGTGGGTGAGTTTTGCAGTTGTACTATGGGTACCCGATGCTGTTGGCTGTAAGGACTGGGAGGTACCACTTATTCTCAGACCCCCATTGAGGGTGGCTAGGTAGAGTGGGTGGAGCCACCGGTCTTCAGGCCCCTGATGTGGGTAGCTGAAGACCCTGCTTAATGGGCAGGGTGATGTCAAATGCCATGAATCTGCCAATCCCCCTTACAGCTGTTGCAGTTGAAAATAGGCTTCAGGTATATACCCTGTTGTACTGTGCTAATGAGGGCCCACGCTGTTGAAATGGACCCCCACAGGTCTAGGCAGGGGAGAAAGGCATTCAAAGTCTGTGGACCCCTTATGCCTATTCCTAGGCAAAGGGGCTGTTCATGCCCTGAGTTCCAGGCTTAGGGGAGCTGGCAGATTATTTTTTCCTGTTTGTTAATTTGTTCCCTCTCCAAAGCCGGGAAAATGGCTCAGGATGTGTGATGGGTCCTACTTCTGGCCCGGGGGTGCAGCAATCATTGAAAGTGGTACCCAGAGCAGGGTGGGGAGAGGGCAGATAAACGGGAGAAGGGTACTTCCCAGAGGGAAGTATGGCTATTTTTCAAGTATGCAAAAAGTTCAGAACTTGTGTTACTTGGAAATTACCTGTAAGTACTAGACTGTTTTAAACCACAAACCAGTTCTGAGACTGGACCATTTAGATCTCAGCATTACATGAGAAATGTCACACACAAAAAAAACATTATCACAGGAGACTATTGTTTCCAGATTTTTAGGAACATGATTATCATAAAAGAACGTAAGAACAGATTTGAAGGCAAAAAGCAAAATGTTGCTGTATGCAAAAGGGGAAGGATTAATAAGATTCAGAATATAGTCACCACACACATGGATATTTCTATTTTAAGGGAGATTCCAAGTAGTAATAGCCCCTAGGGAAAGCAGGCTGTTTTAGAATTTATAGCATTTTCCTTAGGCACTTGAGACAAGCAAAACAGGACTTATTCCTTTCCAAAGAATTTTTCTGAGCCACATTTAATTGAAAAACTTTACAATTTAATTTTTCTTTGCATTAAGTGTATGACTCAAGAGAATTTTCTTCCGTAACTGAAAAACAATGTGTGCAGCTACTCAATAACAAACACATGAGACTCATTCACATATTTATTGTGCACCTTTATATGTAAGGCCCAGAGCTAAACCCTGGAGGATAATCACATCCTTACACTTCAGGATTCGGAAGCTTGTAGTGTGATGGTTGAGAAAGTAGGGAGAGACATTTAGACATTCAGTGGACTTCAATATCTTAAGGATGGGAAAGGAGAAAGGGAATAGAATACCTGTTAAGTATTATCTCTGGATTTCAGATTTTCTATATATTATGTCATGAAAATTCAGACAATATACCAACCAAACAACCAAACTCATTGCCACTGAGTCTATTCCAACACATAGAACAGGGTAGAACTTCCCCATAGGGTTTCCAAGTCTGTACATCTTTAAAGAAGCAGACTGTTGCATCTTTCTACCATAGAGCAGCTGATGGATACGAACGACTGACTTTTCGATTAGCAGCCAAGTGCTTTATCTGTGCCACTAGGACACCTTACAATATAAAATATTGTATAAATAGTTTATATAAAATATTATTGCATAAATAATACAATATAACTGCATATTTTGTATAAATATTTTATACGCAACTATATAAAAGTTTAAAATGAAAGCAAAAATCATCCAGAATCCTACCATCCAGAAATTGCTACATTTGATGTTTTATCTTCTAGACTTATGTGTGTGTATGTGTAAGATGCAATAACATATAAAGCAAAGATTCATCCTATACTTGTTAATTTGTGATTATTTTCAATTAACAATATGTCACAGGCATAATCTACATCTGAAAAATGACAGATGTCATTTTCCCATAATTTTTAATTTTTGAAATTACCATAGTTTTTAATGGTCACAATAAATTTTACTACATGTATATGTCTGTTAGTATTTTTAATTCCCTGTTAGACAACTCTGCCATAAACACATTTATATATGCATCTTTGTGAACATCTTACATTATTTCCTATAAATTGCAAAAGGTGGTTGCTGGATTTTACAGAGCATATGCTTGATACATATTTAAGATTACATCCTGGAACTTAACAGTCCGCCAACCGTATTTGAGAGTCCTTAATTTTTTTTACATCTTTGCTAATAATGACATTTTCATAATTTTTATATTTGTCAAATTGACAGGTGATAATGATACCATGGAAACCCTGGTGGCATAGTGGTAAAGTGCTACGGCTACTAACCAAAAGGCTGGCAGTTCAAATCCACCAGGCGCTCCTTGGAAACTCTATGGGGCAGTTCTACTTTGTCCTATAGTGTCGCTGTGAGTCGAAATCGACCATAGTTAAAAAAATTATTTGTTTCTTTACCTTCTATTGAGTTTGGACACCTCTTTTAATATTTGGGAGTTTGGACATCTTATTGGATATTGGTATTTCTTCTTTTTAGATTGTGGTTTGTGTCCTTTGCTCATTTTCTATCTGAGTGCTAATCTTTTTTTTGCAGATTTCTAAGGGATCTTAATATTGTTATGATAGATGATACAAATATTTTTCTATTACTTATATGAATATAAATAATCATGGTTTGACACAGTGGTAAGTTTTCTTATGAGATACAGAATGTTCAGAGACTAAATTATCTTGTCACTTTTGTGTGTTAATGCATAACTTTGTTCAAGGAGAGAGTCAACTTCTTGAAGAAGTAAACTTTAATCAAAGCTTGGAGAAATCTTCAATTTCTCAGAACCTCAATAAGTTGAAATAATATATCACATTGATTCAAAGTATAAAACAGATTTCAAAATAGCTGATTGATGCTGATACCTGATCTAACACAAACAGTTCGGCTATTGACACGAAGACTTGAGGCTATTATTCCTAGCAGCAAGTTTCAGTTCAATGAAACTATTAAAACAAATTAAGCCAGTGTTATCCAATCTGATGATACTCAGGGCAACCAGAGGCTAAGCCTTATCCCTGACAGCCCGCATCCTTGTCTTCTCACCATCATGCTACCCCATACTCTTCCAACCACTCTACAAGCATCTTAAGAATCTTGAGATTTATGCCTTCTGGGAAGACTAGGTTAAATGCTTTTCCTAACCCTTGGGAGGATGTGCTTACTCAAGGAAATTTTGAGCAATTTTGGAAAGTATTTTTCTTCAGAGTACAAAAATTGATTTGTACTCTCAAAGTCAGACTGATTGATTGACCCAAATGCACTTCATCCTTGTCTGATTGAAATATTCAGGTTTCAGAAGATGTACATGAAACTTGATTTTACCCAAAACAGTAACCCTGTGTGTATATATATATATATCGATATAGAACGTCTGTTCCCTGTCCACATCTCACAATTCCTTCCCTTCTGTGAACACAAACTTCTGAATGCTTCCACCCTCACAGAAAATAAAATGTGTCAGCACTACATGGACAATACAAATTAGCATGCTTTCCCCAAATAATGCCCATTGTTTGGAACTTTTTGCCATTTGAAGGAGCCAAATAGAGAAAAAAAATGTCACAGGCAACTGATGAAACAAATTTGCAGACAGTCAAATGTTTCAGTTTATAGAGGTCCTGTGCGCCACTGATGCCTCTTGGGGAAATTCTGAAAAACAGTCTATCTGTAAACAATCTGTTTCAGTGCCACATGTTTTCTAAATTTCTTTGCCTGTTGACATTTAAAAAAAGTAAAGGAACGCATTTTCATGAAAACAGGACCTTTTGTTTCTTATACATTCACTCTATCATAAAAATTAAAAAATGAAATAGGTCATCTTGCCCAATTGCTTACAAAAGATCATTTTTAAAAGACACTTTCCAGTTCTTTGGCCAACTTCATTTTAAACTGTTAAGACCTTTTTGTGACCTCTGTTCTCAGATTAAAAAACCTATCAGTAAAATAAGAAATTCTGTAGCTAATGCTTTCCTGTTTTTTATGTCTTATCTGTAGCATTTCTATTATTTTCTTAGGTTTATTTCTTTTGAAAAAAATTTGTTTAGCTTTAAATTGCTACAACTTTCTGTCCATCAAAATATTTCTGGAACTTCTCTCAGGCATATGATATGATTTCACTTCCCCTATCCTTGAAGGTAAGGAGCCCTGGTGGGTCAATGGTTAAGTGCTCGGCTGCTAACCAAAAAGCAGGTAGTTTGGATCCGCCAGTGGCTTCGTGGGAGAAAGATGTGGCTGCAGCTTTTGTAAAGATTTACAGACTTGGAAGCCCTATGGGGAAGTTCTACTCTGTCCTGCAGGGTTGCTATGAGTTGGAATCAGCTAAATGGCAATGGGTTTGGTTTTTTGGTTGGTATATTGTCTGAATTTTCATGACATAGTATGTAGAAAATCTGAGGCCCAGAGATAATGCTTAACACATATTCTTTTCCCTTTCTCCTCTCCCATCTTTAAGATATTGATTGATTTTTAGACTGAATGTCCAAAACTCTCTCCCCATTTTCTCAATCTTCATCATACTATAAGCTTCTGAATCCTGAAGTGTAAGGACATGATTATCCTCCAGGGTTTAGCTCTGGGCCTTACATATAAAGGTGCGCAGTAAATATGTGAATGATTCACATATGTTTGTTATTGAGTAGGTGGACACGTTGTTTTTCAGTTACGGAAGAAAATTCTCTTGAGTCGTATGCTTAATGCAAAGAAAAATTAAATTGTAAGATTTTTTCAATTAAGTGTGGCTCAGAAACATTCTTTGGAAAGGAATAAGTCCTGTATTGCTTGCCTCAAATGCCTAAGGAAAATGCTATAAACTCTAAAACAGCCTGCTTTCCCTAGGGATTACCATATGACCCAGAAATTACACTCCTAGGTATATACCAGAAGACCTGAAAGCTGAGACTCAAAAAGAGACTTGTACACCAATGTTCGTTACAAACTGCTTACAATAGCCAAAAGGTAGAAACAACCTAAATGTCCATTAATAGATGAATGAATAAACAGAAGTGGTACACACATACAATGGAATACTACTCAGCTAGTAGGAGAAATGAAGTCTTGATACATGCTACATTATAGATGGCGGTCGAAGACATTATGCTGAGCAAATAAGCCAACCACAAAAGGACAAATATTATATGATCTTGTTTATATATTAAAAAAAAGAAAAGAAAAGGCAAGTGTATAGAGACCAAAGTTTATTAGTGGTTACAAGGGAGGGGGAAAAGTGGGGTTAGCAGCGATGGAAAAATCACATTGATTAAAGGTAAGGTTGCACAGCCGATTATTGTAATTGCTTTTAATAAGTTGTACACCAGTAAAAAGTTCAATTGGCAAAAGTAGCGTGACAAATGGAAACCCTGGTGGCATAGTGGTTATGAGCTATAGGTGCTAACAAAAGGACGACAGTTCGAATCCACCAGCTGTTCCATGGAAACCCTACAGGGCAGTTCTACTCTGTCCTTTAGGGTCACTATGAGTCGCAATTGACTTGTCTGCAACTTTTGTTTTAGTGTGATAAGTATATTTACAACAACAGCAGCAAAAAAAAAAAAAAGAGTAGCTGCTAAGGCTGCTTATGTACAACAAAACACTTCATGGGATTTGGTTCCCTGGTTTGGTGGTATAGGGTCATGGTTTTATAAGATACCAGTTAATTGGTCTAATAACATGTTTAGTGCTTCTGTTTTACCTCCTAGTTCATTGTATAGTATCTGAGGTCTTAAGAGCTTGAAACCAGACATCCAAGACGCAACAACTGGTCTCTATTCACTTGGAACAACAGAGAAAGAAGGAGAGTCAGGAATAGGAGGAGGATACAGAATGTGTGGCTAATTGCCTCCACAAACAACTGCCTCCCTTGCCATGCAACCAGAAAACTGGATGGTGCCCAGCTACCATTATTGAACATTTTGATTAAAAATTCCATGGAAGAATCCTGATCAAAAGAAGAAAATGCAGAACAAAATTTCAAATTCTCAGGGACTGTAGACTTTCTGGAACCATGGAGGGTGAATGAACCTCTGAAACTATTCCCCTGAGATAATCTTTATACCTTAAAATAAAAATATTCCCTGAAGTTATCTTAAAACCAAACAATAGTTTAGCTTAACTAGTAAAAAAGGTCTGCTTTGAGCATTTGCTTTTTTATGAACTACCTATATGGGGTCAAATTGACAACAGCAACTTGAAAGATTAGACAGGAACCTTAGATGGCAGTGAGTTTATATTAATGAGGGAGGAACAGAGGGTGAGAATGGTTGCACAGCTCAAAGAATACAATCAATGTCATTAAATTGTACGTGTAGAAACTGTTGAATTGGTGTACATTTTGCTGTGTATATTCTCAGGAACACAAAATAAAGTTTAGAAAAAAAGATAAACCATTAGCCAATCACAATTGATAATCTAAAAAAAAGTAATGATAATCAAATTAAACTGAAATCAATTGGAGTTTTGGTCTTTCTTAATAATAGCCAAAGAAAAAAAAACTCACCAATTAAAATGACACTATCCTAGCACTATTACTTTTCTATGTACTGCTTGACCTGAAGTCTCTAGCTTTCTGTACAGAATTTGTTGTTGTCATTGTTGTTAGGTGCCATCAAGTCTGTTCAGACTCATAACAACCCTATCCACAATGGAACGAAACACTGCCTGGTCCTGCACCATCCTCACAATTGTCATCATGCTTGAGTCCATTGTTGCAGCCACTGTGTCAATCCATCTCCTTGAGGGTCTTCCTCTTTCTCACTGACCCTCTATTTTACCAAGCATGATGTCCTCCAGGGACTGATGCTTCCTGATAACATGTCCAAAGTATGTGAGATGTAGTCTCACCATCCTTGCTTCTAAGGAGCATTCTGGTTGTATTTCTTCCAAGACAGATTTGTTCGTTCTTTTGAAAGTCCATGATGTATTCAATCTTCTTTGCCAACATCACAATTCAAAGGTGTCAATTCTCTTCAGCCTTCCTTATTCATTGTCCAGCTTTCACATGCATATGAGGTGATTGAAAACACCATGGCTTGGGCCAGGAGCACCTTAGTCCTCAAGGTTACTTCTTTGCTTTCAACACTTTAAAGAGATCTTTTGCAGCAGATTTGCCCAATGCACTGTGTCTTTTGATTTCTTGACTGCTGCTTCCATGGCTGTTGATTGAGTAGGTATGGTGAAAGGATACAACCCTGATGCACACCTTTCCTGACTTTAGACTACATAGTATCCCCTTTTTCTCTTTGAATGACTGCCTCTTGATGTATGTACAGGTTCTTCATGAACACAAGTAAGTGTTCTGGAATTCTTTTTATTCGCAATGTTATCCATAATTTGTTATGATCCACACAGTCAAATGCCTTTGGATAGCCAATAAAACACAGTATAGAATTATGCTGCATGATTTAAATTGGGTGAAGTTTGATACGGTTGTATAAGAGCAGGGGTCAACATGGGGGAAGGAGAGTATGATATTGATCAGCTGTTCATTTAGCACAATATTTCGACATGAAAGTAGCTATAAAAAAATATATAAGAGGGTAAATAATGGGTTGAACCTTCTCCTAATATTTCTGTGGTGAAATGAGTTTCTTTATGTGGTCTTTTGCCTTGGTTCTTTGGAAAAAAATCTTGGGAGATTTTTTTTCCCCTATGCCCTGAAGAGTTACCTTTGCCCTAGTTTTCTATCCCAGAGGATTTGTTACTTTTGCTAGATTGATTGACATTTCCTTGGTAAACTGTAAACAACTTTTTTTGATACTTTTTGTCTGGTCCTTGGCTATAGCCTACCCTATGATTGGTGTGAACCTTTCATGGATGGGTCAGTAGACTATGCAAATGAGGTGAGCTGTAGCCTGGGGTTCAAATGAAGTAGTCTGTGGCCTACCAAGAGGGTATTGGTCCATTTGTGGCCCTGGTGGGAGTGCTACGCCTTGAAATTGACAAGGAGTTTGTATATTTCAGCAGCCAGTCCCACAGAGGTTTCTGAGGCAGAAAAAAGCAGGAAGAGAAGTAGGAAGAAACACACGAAGCAAGACTTCCTAAAAGAGCTCTAAAACTGGTCATGGACTGTAACACCGAAGACAGTGAGAGGCCTGGAACGGGCCCAGCAGCAGAGCTGACAGCAAAAGGCAGCAAGGCCAAAGCCTGTCCTCAGGGGGCTGAGAGGAGCCTTTCCTGAGCGGGCTGAAAGGAGCCTGTCCTCAGGGCACTGAAAGGAGCCTGGCCTCAGGAAGTTGAGAGACGGTTGGTAAGGTTGAGAGTTGCTGAGAGAGCTGTCCTACTCTGAAGAAGGGAGACTTTGCCTATGTGTTTCCTGATCCTGATCTTCAGTTTTAGCTTGTTGATCCTGATAATGAGTTGTACCCTGCTCCTTAATAAACCACTTAACTGTAAGTATGGTCTGTGAGTTCTGTGTTATTGAACCCAGAAGAGAAGTGGAGTGTGCTGTGGGAGGGATGGCTGGTGTGAGAATTGGTAAAAAGTTTGGGAAGTGGAGGTATGTGTTACCTCCACCTCATAGGGATCAGCATTAGGCTGATGTTTATTCTCAGTATCCACCCTGAAGTTAGACAGGTTCAGAAAATGACACTACTGCTACTCCCCCCACCATTTTACAATCTCACATCACAAGAGCTGGGTAAATAACATTATACCACGCTTTGGCTGATGTCCCTAAAAATAAAGATCTAATTAGTATACTATTTATGCTTTTTTGTGGGAAAAAAATGATTTTTTTTAGACTGAATATATGAACATTACATGATGGCTGCTTAGCATTTCTCATGGATTTCCATTCACTAGAACTTCATTTATTTGGTTACAACCTAGTCTGATTTTGTGATCGTATCAGGTTAGAGTTCCTGGGAAACAGATTCTGAAGTAAATTCTTGTGTGCAGTGAGCTTACTGGAGATGGCTCTTGGGAACGACAGCTATAAAAGGAGAGGCGCAGGAATGGAGCCAAGGCAACTCTAGAGTTGTGATAGCCGCTCAGAATTGCCCCCAGTCAAAGTAAGGAGGCAAGACCTTGTGCCCCTGCATCAAACAGTCATTGGATGCATCCCGATTCTATGAAGAGGGTGGGGACACCCTTAGGGCAATGTAGATTCTTTCTCTGAGGGTAGTTCCTGAAGACATTCAGCTGTGAGTCATCAGAAGACAAAATTCCCACAAGTTGAGGATGTGAGTCACTTAGTCCTGATGGCAGGAATCTAGATCATCATAGTGATGTTACTATTTTAGCCAAAATAATTTAAGTAGGTTATTTTATATATATACATATATACATATATATATATACCAAAAAACCAAATCCATTACTGTCAAGTTGATTCCGACTCATAGGGACCCTATAGAACAGAGTAGAACTGCCCCATTGGGTCTCCAAGAGCGGCTGTGAGACAGATAGGGTTAACTATGCTGGCAGAACAAAATAGCTGTTAAAAGATTACCATCTAGAAGTTGGGTAAGCAGGAATCACACCCTGTCAACATGAGATAAGGTTGAAACAACCCTGTGAATTGCTGTCTCCTTCTTAGTGTTTTTCTAGTCCCTTCCCCCTTTATATGCTCAATGTGCAGAAAAACAGTGTGACGGCTGTTTAGCCTTCCTTAGCCCTCCGAAGATGGCGATGTAGTCAATGCACTTGTGCTGTACCACATATTAAGTGATGCCAAGGGCTGCCAAGAGGACTCCATCTTGAATATCAGCGGGTTCCATCTTGGATTCCAGATGCACGTGCAACCAAATTAGCATGCACAGTCATTCTGGGAAGTACCCACACCTTGAAAGAAGCCCACTAAATATTCATTACTCTGTTGTCTCCACCAAACCCATATAAGCCCTAGCCTTGCTTCCCTTTTCAAGTCAGTCTTTTGCAGGGATTAGTCCCCCACTGAATCCTTTTGTTTGACTCAAGCAAAACAAAGCTTGCTGAAGATAAAGTTTGTCTTTCGCATGTATTCTTACTCAGGAAAAGACAAGGACACTTCATGTCAGATTGGCGATTGGTAACAGCTGGTGGATTCGAACTGCCAACTTTTTGATTAGCAGCTGAGCTGTTAACCACCGCACCACCAGGGATATGTGTATATATATATAAACTCTGGTGGCTTAATGGTTAAGTGCTACTGCTGCTAAGCAAAAAAGGTCAGCAGTTCGAATCCACCAGGGGCTCCTTGGAAACTGTATAGGGCAGTTCTACTCTGTTCTATAGGGTCACTATGAGTCAGAATTGACTCGACGGCAGTGGGATATATATATATATACATACATACAAAAATTTCAGGTAAAACTAAACACAGAGCCTTTAAATCAAGTAAGCTAGATATACAAATTTGTGATTAGATCTGTGGCATGTTGCCTTTTATTACCTTTTCCCTCTCTGAGTAGAATGCTGAAGCAATGATAGTATTATAAAAATGCAACAAACTGATATAAGTTTACTTGATATTAATTTCATGTATCCTTAGAAGGACAACAGAATAGGTTTTATTTTCTCTGTGTTAATTTTTTTTTTAATGAGATTGGAATATTTAAAATGATTAACCCTGACTTCCATTTCTTGTCAAGATGGAATAACAGGGACTAGATTTACTGAACCACATGAAACAATCACCACACCCCAGCAGACAAATATATTGAACAATGATTTACAAGACACTGTACTTCATGCAAAGAAGAACAGTGGCCCATGTGAGATGGGAAACAGAGGATGTGAGCTGTACAATTGCCTCAACTTACTGCCTTGAGATAATTTCCAGGCATCAGTGCAGGAAGGGAAAATCAGGACAGAGCTCTGCAAACTCCCTCAATTAGAGACAGAGCTGAAAGCCTAGGAAGATCAAAGCAGCTAGAATTCATAGAAGAGAAGTGGAGAGGAAAGAATTGCACAAAGAGAGAACTCTGGAGATCTGCAGACCCATGGCATGCATGCTGTCTAGCCAATTCTAACTCATAGTGACCCTGTAGGACAGGATAGAACTGCTCCATAGAGTTTCTAAGGCTGAAATCCTTACGAAAGCAGATTGCCACATCTTTCTCTTGCAGAGTGACTGGTGGGTTCAAACTGTCAACTTTTCAGTCAGCAGCTGAGTTCTTAATCACTGCACCACCAGAGCTCTTTGGAGACCTGCAGGGGTTAAGGTTAAGTATTCAGCTGAGTTCTAATCAGCATATGAGGAAACTACCCAAGGGTGGTAAAAGATCTTATACTATGTGTGAAGTGATACAATATCAACACCCATGGAAGCATCTGTCAAGAAATCAAACAACGTATTTCATTGGGCAAATCTGCTGCAAAAGGCCTCTTTAAGATGTTAAAAAGCAAAGAAACCACTTTGAGGACTAAGGTGCACCTGACCCAAGCCATGGTATTTTCAATTGCCTCATTAACGTGAAAGCTAAGCAACGAATAAGGAAGACCAAAGAAGAATTAATTGAGAGGATACCACATGGTTTAAAGGCAGGAAAAGTGTGAGTCAGGGTTGTATCCTTGCACTACACTTATTCAACCTGTTTGCTGAGCAAGTAATTCGAGAAGCTGGACTATGTGAAGAAGAATGTGGCATCAGGATTGGAGGAAGGTTCATTAACAACCTGCACAATGCAGATGACAAACCCTTGCTTGTGGAAAGCAAAGAGGACCTGAAGCACTTACTGGTGAAAATCAAAGACTATAGCCTTCAGTATGGGTTGCACCTCAACATAAAGAAAACAAAAAATCTGCACAACTGGACCAATAAGCACCATCATGATAAATGGAGAAAAGATTGAAGTTGTCAAGGATTTCATTTTCTTGGATCCACAATCAACACCCACAGAAGCAGCAGCCAAGAAATCAAGCAGTGTATTTCATTGGGCAAATCTGCTGTAAAAGACCTCTTTAAAGTGTTAAAAAGCAAAGATGTCACTTTGAGAACTAAGGTTCATCAGACCTAAGCCGTGGTATTTTCAATTTCATATGCACGAGGCATGTGAAAGTTGGACAATGAAATAAAAGAAGACCGAAGGAGAATTGATGCAAGAATATTGAATATACCATGGACTGCCAGAAGAACGAACAAATCTATCTTGGAAAAAGTAGAACCAGAACACTCCTTAAAAGCGAGGATGGTGAGACTTCATCTTACGTACTTTGGACATGTTATCAGAAGGCCATAATAATCCTCTATGTTTAGATACCTAAAAACAGAGCTTCAAATTATGTGAAGCAAAAATTGAGAAAACCATAGGGAGAAATTCTAAAAAAACACAATTTGAGTTGAAGATTTCAATGAAACCAGGTGCCATTGAGTCAATTTCGACTCATGGCGACCCTATGTGTGTCAGGGTAGAACTGTGCTCTAAAAGGTTTTCACTGGCTGACTTTTTGGAAGTAGACCTCCAGGCCTCTCGACAGACTTGAACCACCAACTTTTCATTAGCAGCTGAGTGTGTTAATCATTTGTACCACCCAAGGAGTCCTCATACATATTCTAACTTTAATGAATTCATACTCACATTCTCACTTTTGGATGTGTCAGTCTACATAATCAATGATATCATGTGTTTTGCATTGTTCATTTCTACATGTCAGGATTCTCAGAAAGCATTCAGGGGGAGGAGTCCTGAGCCAGGTGTTCTTTTCAGCACAGTTTTCTTCCAAAAGAATTTTTATTTCCTAAACAGCTTCAAATGAGATGATTTATATACACTAGCTGTTCTCTGTCAGAGGATGTTAAAATGGAGCATAAGCCATAGTTCAAATAAAATCCCAATCCTCCAACAAGCTCAAAAGAAAGTTGGGATAAATGAGGCAATGAGGCATCTAGATCTAAATAAACTAACTCTCACCGTATTATCCCATCACATTCCTTATACACTGTTGTAGTTATTTGCCATTGAGTCGATCCCTACTCATGGTGACTCCATGTGTGCAGAGCAGAACTGCTCCATAGGGTTTTCAAGGCTGTGACCTTTTGGAAGTAGATTTCCATGCCTTTTTCTTGAAGAATAAAAATACAACAAGCAGATATATGTTAAGCTTGCTTGATATTAATTTCTTGTATCCTTAGAAGGGCAACAGAATAGATTTGCTTTGTTTCTACTAATTTTCTTTTTTTTACAACATTGGTACTCACCTCTGGGTGGGGTTGAAGCCCAACCTTTCGGCTAGTAGTCAAGTACTTAGCCATTTGTGCCACCCAGTGGCTCCTCCCATTATAAAAACCAAACTCTTTGCCATCGAGTTGATTTCAACTCATAGTGACCCTATAGGACAGAGTAGAACCGCCTCATAGGGTTTCCAAGAGTGGTTGGTGGATTCGAACTGCTGACATTTTGGTTAGCAGCCAAACACTTAACTGCTGCGCCATGAGGGCCCCCCCAACTATAAAGTGAACAAATATTCTCTGATCACTCAACATCTAGAATCTCTCTGACTTGCCCTAAATCTCAACTCTCTAATTTCTAAAGTGACAGTAATAATAATTACAAAAGTATCAATAGAATAGTGAAGATGCTAGAAACAGTCCTCTCATGGCTGCTTTATGCATTCAGAGGGACGGCATACATCTAATGCCTAGTAGTGTCCCTGGAGCCCAGTACGTTTGTCCTGATTCAGCTAATGCAGATTGAGTGCCCCTTTGGTGTCTGGAGTTGTCCCAGGCACACAGAGGCTAATAAAGCCCAGTCCTTACTTTCAGAATGCACAGTTTACCAGTGGAGTTTAAGATTTAAAGATGGGTTCAGAGAACAGTACGGTAAAGGCAAATAAAGAAACACCATCTTTGCTCAGTGGTGGCACAAAGGTAAGATGTGATCCATTCTGCTTGGGTGGTCAAGAAATCATCATAGAGTTGAAAGTATTTCATCCTTCATCTCAGCCTTCTCTACCAAAATGAAATGGAACTATTGAAAAGAGGCAACTATGATCTGCCTGCAATTTGGTTCCTCTTAGTGCGTGGAAGAACCTGTTCTATTGAATAAACATGCTATGTATTCTAAGGCTCAAATGAGACTGAGTGACGAGAAAGCCGCAGTAATTGTGGCTATCCTGTGGCCTTGGGGTCTCTAATCCTAACTTTCTCTAGCTAAATGTATTCTTTTAGAAATGTAAAAAGATAGGAACTAAATCGGAACCAGTTACTTCAAGCCCCAGGGCTCTCAACCATGTCAAGTGTAATTGGTAGGGGATGGAGTCTGAACTCCAGGAGGTTAATTGGGAGTCCTAGGCAGAAATTCTAAATGTGGTCATTGGCACCACTCCTTTTCCCTGTCTTGATAAGCACTGTTAGAGGAAAGGACAGTAAACAGAGATTGGTGCACTGTTGTCTCCCATCTCCAAAACCCCAATTTAACTGCTAATCCAAGGGTTGCAACAAAACAGAAAAATTGTTTTCAGACAGAACCTGTGAGGAATACTATTTCTTTAGGCAACAGAATTGTAAATCACGCCACTAAAATAAAAATTCATGACCTATTTTTACACAAATAATGTGCACCTTCTATGTTTGCTTGCCAACCATACCCTTCTCCTTCATTTGGTAAGAACTGCTATGCAAATTTTTTTTTGTTTTTACGTGTTGCTGTAAAAAAAAAAAAAATTAGCATAGTGTGTTTATGAAAATAGTTCGAGAAGTGAAGAGGCACGGCTAGCAAGCAAACATAGAAGACACCTGTTACTTGTGTAAAAATATGGCGTTATATTTTCTTTTCTTATCCCCCCCAAAAAAAATGCAGTATAAGATTAAACTATCACTAGAGTTAAAAACAAATTTTCAATTTAAACCATATTCCGAAATGGTAGAGCAGAACCACAGAATCAAAAAAAAATAGAGAAATTAAAGAGCAAAGTTCCACAACCCACAGAGGAGCCTGCTCGAATGCTATAAACCACAAACTGTTTCCGAGTCAGTTCCTGTTCACGTCAGCGTAGAACTGTGCACCATAGGATTTTTAGTGGTTGATATTTTGGAAATAAATCACCAGGCCTTTCTTCTGAGGCACCTCAGGTGAACTCAAACTGCTATAGGACCTCAGTAACTATGTTGATAGCTGCCATGAAGTCGGTCCTTGACACAATGGAACTAAATGTTGTGCAGTCCTGCGCCATCCCCATGCTCGGTTGTGGATCAGACCTTGTGATCCATTGGGTTTTTATTGGCTAATTTTTTCAGAAGTAGATCACCAGGCATTTCTTTAGAACAGTACAATCTGTTCTTAGTCTGGAAGCTCTGCTGAAATCGACATATGGGAGGTGGCTGGGTATAAGGTGCTTGGGCCAGAAGTTGAACCTGCGTCTCCTGCAGAGAAGTTGAGAATTCTACCACTGAACCACCAATGTCGCCACCAAATAACTACCAAAAAAAACCCTATTGCCATCAAGTCCGACTCGTAGTGACCGTTAGGACAGAGGAGAACTGCCCCATAGGGTTTTCAAGGAGCTGCTGATGGATTTGAACTGCTGCCCTTTTGGTTAGCAGCCAAATGCTTAACCAATGCACCACCAGGACTTCATTGAATAACTATACTCTTGAACATTTGTAAGTACTTTACCAACCATTTTCATATCCCAGATGTCTTATTTGAGTCCTACTTGAGTAAGCTATTTGCGTCTTATCATCCTAGTTCTATAGATGAAAAATAAGGCTCAAAGAGATTAGATTACTTGGCTAGCATCACACAGCTCAGAGGTGGCAAAACTGGCCAGAGTCTTTTGATTCCTAGTCCTACGATTTCTCTCCTATATCAGCCTACCTCTACATTAGAGCTGGAAGGATTATTCTAGAAATGTCTGTGGCTAGAGTATAGAGGGTTCTGACTGAATATGAAATCAAGGGTGCTTGAGAAAAATACAGATTTTTTTTTTTCTTTTTTAGAGGAAAATTTCAAACTTAAATTAAACTAGACAATCTAGTACAATGAACCTCCACATATCCATTACCCACCTTCAACACTTCTTAACATTCCATACAGGTAATTTTGACCTAAGGCCTAGGAACGGACCCGGTGGTGCTCAGGTAAAAAGCTTTCCTGGAGCATAACAGAGCTCATGGAAGTAGGAATATCTCAGGGGTCAGAGTGAGACATGTCATCAGCCGTCTTGAAAGAGAATGAAAGCGGAAATATATTGGGAAGAAACGATTATTTAAATTCATCCCTCTCTAAACTGCATAATGTGATTTACCTTATCTGTATCATGTCCGAGTTGCAGAAGGCAAATACTTTGAAATGGCTGAGGATGTATACAGCCTTATAGAGGTTGTCTGGGATACAGTACACATCAAAATGGGAAAGGCCACACCACACTAACTTCCCTACTGACCCAATGACATCTTTGGCTGGCACTCACTCTGCCACCCTTTACCTCAGTCTTCTACTTATAAAAATACATTCCATGTTTTATTTTGAAAATCTTCGCTAGTAAAATATGGAAACTAAACTGTATCAGTGAAGTCTCAATGTTAAATCAATTAAAAATTACGGATTCATTATCTGTAATGCTTCTTTAAAAAAAAAAATTCATACAAAACATCATCAGTTCTTACCGATACTGTGTTCATTTGCTGAGTATCTGACCCTGAACTTCCAGATGCAGTGCTGAAATAAAGTAAGAGTTTAGAATTTCAAACCAAATTGCAAACATGGTTGCATGTGCATGTGTGTGTTTATGCATGTGCACGCACACACAGACACACCTCACATTAAACAGATCTATACAGTATAACATTTAAGACAAATTTCTAAATATAAAAAAAAAACCTCTTTCCTCCAAATGTCAATTTTTGGACATTTCTAAATGAAATCAAAACAATGGAATGTAAACTGTACTTGAAGAAGATAAAATAACTTTTGAAGGTTCTCTTTAGAATAAGCAGTCTGAATAGTACAATCTGTTCTGAAAACCTGCAAAATCTCTTGTTTCAACTAAAAAAGTGGGGGAAAGAAAGAAAGCATATCAACCTATTAAATAACAGACTTAGGAAATTCTTCTCTCTCTCTCTCATTTATATCATACCTTACAAACACGTTTATTTCCTGCATCTTGAGGCCTCTTTTGCCTTTAGTTTCTGATCAATTACTCTGGCTCCCTGTATACCAAAACTGTAATTCTCACTGTTTCTAATTCTTTTCTTCCCATTTTGTGTTAAAGCCACCACAATCATACTCTCTCAGGTACCACTCCACAGAGCTGCACTTTTGAATTCACAAATGATCCCCACATTACTATATCCTGTGGTCATTTGTCACAACTCACCTTACTTGACAGCATTTGACATGACTGATCACTACCTGCCTAAAATACTTTCTTCATTTGGTTCCCAGGACCCAGGTTTCCTTCCTATCAACCTGCTACTCCTTCTCAGCCTCCTTCAACGGTCCCTTCTCATCTCCCTGAGTTCTTAACGTAATGTACTCCAGGGCTCAGTCCTTGGACCTCCTCTATTCTCCATTCATATTCACTCTCTTGGTGATCTCATCCAACCTCAGAGCTTTAAATTTCATCAATATGCTGATCACTCCCAAATACACATCTCCAGTCCAAACATCTCCCTTGAAGTTCAGATTTCGTTCATTCAATCACCTTCTTAAAATCTCCACCTAGATGTCTAATAAACATCCCAGTCTTAACATTTCCAAAACCTAACTCACAGTCCCTACCCCCAAATCTGCTCTACATACAGCCTTCCCCATCTCAAGTGATGACAACGTCATCCTTCTAGTTGCTCAGGCTAAAAATCTTGGCATCATCATTGACTCTTTTTTTCTCAGAACCCATATCCAACCCAACAGGAAATCTTTGGCTTCACCACCAAAATATATTCAGATCCAGAATATGACCACTTCTCATCACCTTCACTGCTAACACCCAGTTCAAGCCACCATCAGCTTGTGCCTGGATTATTGCATTCATCTCCTGTTTGCCCTACTTTCACCTTTGCCTCTATGATCTGTTCTCATTATAGCAACCAAAGGAATTCTTTTAAAAGGTAAAAAAAAAAAAAATTATTTCACTGTTCTGCTCAAAACTCTCCGTCTTAGAATAAAACCCAAAGGTCATCATATAAAGGCCTACAAGGCCTTCAGATGTCATAGCCACTTACCCCCCATCCATGACCTTCACTCCACCCCTTTCTGCTCTCCCCCTCCCCCTATACTCACCCATCATTATCTCTCCGAATTATCTAATATTCTCCTCAATCTCTCCCCTCCAAGTCACATGGGCCTCCTTGCTGTTCCTTGACCCCCACCACCACCACATAGGCTTCCATCTCAGGTTCCTCCACCAGGAATACGTTCTCTACGTTATCCACTTGTTTCATTCTCACTTCCTTCTTGTCTTTACTCAGATTTCAGCTTCTCAGTGGGGCCTACTACATGCATCTCATTTAAAATTGAACCTCTATCTCCCTTATCCATCCTCCTCATCTTGTGTTATTTTTCTCTGAAGCACTTACTGAGTTCTAACATACTATATACCATAGCATAACATATTTGTTGTGGTAGAGTCAATTCTGACTCATAGCAACCCTAAAGGACAGAGTAGAACTGCCCCATAGGATTTCCAAGGAGCGCTGGTGGCTTCAAACTGCCGAAGTTTGGGTAACAACTGAACTCTTAACCACTACGCCTCCAGGGCTCCGTATATATAATACACTTATTTATTATGTTTATTGTCTGTTTCCTTCAACTGAAAATGTAAATTCCTTGAAGGTAGGAAATTTTCTCAGGTATTGTTAATATCTGTTGAATGAATGAATGATTCCATAAAACTAATAGAGGCACTAAGTCTCATTCTGTTGTTGCCAAGCAACAAGCCTTACTTTAAACTTCTGGGTAGTTGTATTATTTTCTACTCTGCTGTCTCCTTAACAAATGTATTGTTTTATTCCCATATTTCTGTGCATGTCCCTTACTTTTATCTTACATACTTTTCAAAAGATTTTAGAACCATTTAAAATATTTAGGCAATAATCAATGGTGACTGAACAAAATTAATTAAATTCTCACTCAGTGGAAGGAGACACTGGGGTTCTGAGAGATGTAATTGCTTTTCTCGCATTACACCTAACCATCAGCAAAACCCAGTATTTCTGTGGTTTCTACTTGACAGTACTTCTTTGTCACAAAATGGAAAATAACCTTTTGGTAATCACAGTTGTTGGTAAAATCAACAAATGGCTTTGAAGGACTAGTAATCTGGCTCCTCTTATCTACTAACTAATCTTATCTTCTATCAATGCAGCTCACAAAATGGATATTTTCACCAAGTGACTACCCACTAACTCCAGATACGCATGCCCCTTTTCTTAGGCTTTTACCTCTGACTAAAATGGTCCTGCTCCCTTCTCTGCCTATTGAAATCCTATCTGTTCTTCTCACCACAGCTCAAATGCTCCCTCCCCCTGAAGGCTCTTTTTGATCCTACCAGCCAGTCTTGCTTCTATTCCACAAGCAGTTTTTGGATCTCTGTTTTGTAGCCCCAATGCATTATGTATTGTCCTAGGAGGTTGTATTTGTCTACCTACGTTTTTGCACTTCTTAGTGACACCCTTATGGGGCACAAGAACTATGTCTTGCTTATTTTCTATTCAACAATCAAATGCCAAGCAAGAGATTAATATTTGAACACTGAATGAAGCAAAACAAAACAAAAACGTTCTGAGCACATACCCTTATGTGCATATTCAGATGTGCCCCAAATGCACCAGAGAATGTACTCTTTGAAACCACGTCCTCTTGATAATGCCAGAAACAAAAATACTGATTTAAAAGTGACAGAGCTTTGGCTGCCTGACAATAATGTTTAAAGGTCATGAGTCACGGCCTCAGAGCAACCATAGTAATTCAGCATATGCAGTAGAAGCCATGTTGTACAATAATTAAAAAGAAGAGCAGAGGAGGGGAGGAAACTTTGGAAAGACTCTTAGCCTTGAAATAAAACAAATTAGAATTAACAAATGTATTTTGAAACTTGTTTTTAGGGCAATGTTTTACTTTTTAGGTTTCATAGAAAGACTGGAAACATTTTTTTGAATTTCTATTGGCAGGGAGTAGCAATATGACATATCAGCCTTACAGTATTTTTTTGTTGTTTTTGTTAGTTTTTTAGAAGAAAACCCTTCTTAGTGTTTTAGAAGAACTTAAAGATTTCTTCTCTTTAAATATACTATCTGTTCTCCAAACTTTTTACTCTGAGTTTTGTTGAATTGAGGTAGTTATCAATTACCAATTAGTCCACGTAAATCAATGATTTTAATAAAATTGGCTTGGAAATATAGCTATGTATCCCCCAATTCTTATAGGAGAGAATTTCATGGGAAAATACCTTTTTGTTCACTAGGCTAATTGTATCCTGGATGGAACACCTCTCCCCCACTTGCATAGACAACATAGGAGCAAGTTCTCATTCAGTTGATAAACTGAATGATAAA
Organism: Elephas maximus indicus; assembly: GCF_024166365.1. NCBI lineage: Eukaryota > Metazoa > Chordata > Mammalia > Proboscidea > Elephantidae > Elephas > Elephas maximus. Next base: position 130,053,679 of record NC_064820.1, read on the forward strand.
GAAGAGCAGGGAGGGAAAAGCAGAAGGGCAGGCAGAGCAGATACATGGCGTCTGTTTGGTGCTGCTTAGAAGTGAAGGAGCAGAACTGAATCCAAGTAAAAATTAACAAAAATAGTTGGTAGCATGATACTCCCCTGGCTCCTGTCTCAATGTCTTGCTCTCTACTTGTACAGAACACTCAGATCCATGTACCAGGAGAACAGAAACGCTAACGGTAATTTACAGTGAGGACAAAGTCCTGCTTTCCACTTGGCCTCCCTGCTGGCTGTACACTGGTTGTTGACAACATTTCAGTGTTGTTCATCACAGGACATCCTCTCACCTTTTGGCAACATTATGTTCACCACTATGTTTTTCAGCATATTGACATATTATCTCTTCAGGCGCTAGTTCAGGGAAATTAAAAGAAAAGGAGTGCTTGCTAAATTTCATTTGCCCTAACAAAAATGAGTTAGAAAGCAAAACAAAAGCTTTCTCCCTCCCAGAGATTGTTAATCTTTTAGGGGTCATGTACTCCTTTGCACATAGACACAACATTTGACAAAGATTTCAGGGAATTCATGGGCCTCCTACTCCATCATCCATGAACCTCAAATCCAAGGTTGAAATCAAATAAAAACAAGGCTCATGCATTTCACGTAAGGAAAAAGACATTTAAAAGCATAAGCAAGCAGAACCCTGGTTGTCTGTGAACACTCCACAGAGGGCATCACCCCCAGGATACAGCTCCTTCTACAGAGGAGGTGCTTCGGTCTCCCATTCAAGGCTTAAAAAGAAGGTATTTTCACATCTAAAGGGGACCTGAGTATTATGCCAACATGCAAATTTCCCTGTGCCTAACTGTAGCTCAATTATAGAAGTGAACTGTACTTCCATATTTGTAGCCTGAGTAGGTTAGGGTTTTTATTTGGGGAGCGTAGACAGAAAGAATGACTCAGCTTCTTTTATGCATATCTGCTGGCAAAAGAATGGTGAAGGTGACATTTTCACTTCAGTAGTTCTGAGTAGGAGTCCCTGGGCAGTGCAAATGGTTAACACACTTGGCAGCTAACTGAAAGATTGTAGATTTGGGTTCATTCAGACACCTCGGAAGGAAGGCCTGGCAATCTACTTCATGGGGTCACCATGAGTCATAATCAATTCGACTGCAATTGGTTTTAGCTCTGAGAAAGGACTGACTCAGTCCTCCTTCACACCCTAGTAAAACAGTTGGGGTGGGTGAGTATGTGATTTGAAGAGTAGGTAAGTGAGGGACATTTTATTCATTCAGCAAATATACCTATACTGTATCCCAGGCCCTGCCCTATGATCAAGGAAGATAACTGTGATCAAAAAGAAAAGGATAAAGAGTTTTTCTGATGTTACTCCTCAGACTTTAAAGAAAGGTTTTCTTTGAAGCACTGAGTGGAAACCACTTTAATCAGAAATTCCCATAAATTCTTTTAAACCAGGAGAAGCTGGGAACTCACCTGCTTTTCTCTGGGGTTTCAGGCCTTGGGGCCACAGATTTCTTGCTATAACATGCTCCCATCTCCAGCTGGCCCACTGGGGTCCCCTGTCCATGGGACAGACATCAACTATTCCTGTTCTTTAGAGTTTTAGAATCCCTGCCACTGCTCTGCTGTCCCCTGTTGCTAGGTAACCACAATGGTCATAGGAAGGACAGTTAACTTCCCAAAGAGAAACATTTCAGTTACAAAGCCATAGTAACCCCACAAAACATCTCACAAATCAGATCCAGACAAGAGAGTGGATGAGGAATCGTCATGTATTCATCATTTCCAGAAAACCCATTCAAAGTGGGCCAGAAACAGTGGTTTTGTGTTCAAACCATGGCATGTTTACAGCCAGGACCAACGCTCAAAAAACAGTCTTGCTGCTCATCTGAGGGGGTGCACACACATAAATGGATTGACTTATGGGCCAAGCAGTGGTTTCTGCCACAGACCCCTCGTTGTGGTGGCCTGCTTTCCCTGAGACCCAAAGGCCCCAGACAGAAGAGGCCACCTGGCCATGTTCTAATTAAGGCTTCTCTCCCGACACAGGATGGCCGAGGTGACAGATTGCACCTGATTAACTGGTGCTTTGCTCACTGACACAGTTCATCTGTAGCCATTGCTCCTTCACCCTTGTTGTTTGTTTAAAAAATCACCAGTCACTTTCTCCCTGCCAGCTGTTGCATCTCTCTCTGGGTGCATTTGTGGACCTGGGTCAGCCTGCATTCACTCTCCTTCCTACTCTGGCAGGAAATAGATGTAGGAGCTCTGCAGCCCACAGATGAGGATCACTCCTGGGTTTTGATCCCTTATGTCCTAGACGCAGCCAACCCAATCACACAGCCCATCCCAGAATAAATTAGATTGGTACAACAGCAATTTTTCTAATCATAGATTCTGTCTCTAGGGAAGTATGGAGTATATAAATCAAATAACTGTAATAGATGAAACTTGTCAATTAAAAAGGGTAATTAGCATTTGCTTTTCAAATAAAAGTTTAAGTTGCTCAGTCCTTTGGTGAAACAATCCTATGAGTAAAGGTAAGAAATATTGACAATGGACTAGCAAAAGAACGAACAAATTAGTCTTAGAAGAAATACAACCAGAATGCTCTTTAGATGCGAGGATGGCGAGACTTTAGCTTGCTAACTTTGGACATGTCATCAGGAAAGACCAATTACTAGAAAAGGACATCATGTTTGGTAAAGTAGAGGGTCAGCGAAAGTAAGGGAAACCTTCAGTGAGATGAATTGACACACTAGCTGCAACAATGGACTCAAACATACCAGTGATCACGAAGATGGGGCAGGACCAGGCAACACTCCATTCTGTTGTACTTAAGGTTGTTGCGAGTCGGAGCTGACTCAATGGCAACTAACATCAACAAAAACAACAACAACAGGACTGAGAAGTTGGTATTGGGGTGGAAAAATCGACACTACCTGGGTAGGTGTCGAAAGATAAGGACTTGGATATTAGCCTTGTGTCTAGTTAGCAGGCAGCATAACATTCTAAAATCATCTAATATCTCTATGCTTCTGTTTTTTTTTTTTTTTAATAAAAAATGCCACTTGAACTGTTTCTGCCATCCCTTCCGGCTCTAACATTCTGTTCTATCTCCTTAACCTATCTTATTAAAAACCCACAGAGTGGATTATACTTTAATGCCTGTTAAAGGGATGTACAGATAGATGTTCACCATGTATTTGGTTCACAACTTCATAACATTTTATGAAAGGAAGGTCATCTCAATAATGGCTGGTGAAAGGCAGTGTAGGAACTACTTATTTGCAATGGTTATTAATCTTATCGTAGATCTCACTAATCAAAAGGAGGCAGGGAGATAGGTCTGGTACAAAAATAGACTTTCAAAAAAGTCCTTGAAAAAAGGGACTTTTCCATTCTCACACCTCCTTAAAAGAAGATTGTGGCAAAAGTGGGTAAAGAATTTCAAAAGGGGATGATGAAGAAAGTAGCAGGTTTGTTGAAGAATGACATATTGGCCTATAGAATTCTAGAATCGCACAGGCTAACTCATGAAATTAATGATATTGTTCTTTTATGTTTAAGTTCAGGAAAAGTACTTATGAATGAAAATCATTTAAATGGTCTTATTTTTAAAAGCTGAACAGAATTTTTACAAAAACTACAATTTTCCCCCTCTAATTCTTAAAAGAAAAAAGAAATGCTGTAACAAAGATTCTAGAAATATATCTAAATCGTTGTCACCCACCATTAACAATACCGTAAACTCAGAAAACACTGTGAGCTTCTTGGGACTCTCATAGACAACTGCCTACAATTTGAAAACTTACCCTTGTGGCCTATCAAAACTGTGTCTTTTCTTAGAATCAGAAGTCACACACACACATATATATATATACACATATATATATACATATATATATATACACACATATATATATACATATATATATATGACAAGAAGAAGTCTTAAGGACTATAGCATACTTTATGTGCTCTGCTGCTAAAGCCTATAAAGATGGCTTATCAAATTTAGTAAGTAAACATTTATATGACCAGAAGAATCCCTGGATAGCACAAATAGTTAAGCACTCAAACATTAGCTAGAAGGTTGGTGGTTTGAACCCACCCAGAGATGCCTTGGAAGATAGGCCTGGCAATCTGCTTCCAAAAGGTCACAGCCTTGAAAACCCTATCAAGCAGTTCTATACTGCACACATGGGGTTGCCATGAGTTGGAACTGACTCAATGATAACTAATAACAACAATAAGACCAGCTAGAAGGATAGAAAGAAACACAAGTGATGAGAAAAGAGCAAGACAGAATAGGCTGGGGAGGTCTTTGGAGGCTCTGCTTGGAGATAACTCTTTGGCTTTCATCAGTTCACTCATTCTTTTGCTTATTCATTTCTTCATTCACTTATTCACCATGAATGGAATTGATACTGTCCCGCCCTCATGGAGCTGACCATTCTGTCAGAGTTATCATTCCAGTACCCATTAATAATCTATTGGAAAAATACTAAATAAGGGATTTTCTAACATAACAGATTCTAAGCATCGAAAAAATATAAATAAGAACAAAAAGGAGCCTCGCCTAGATATTCTACCTGTGGAGCAATCCTGTGGAGAAAAATGACCTCCGTTCACAGACTCGATCCAGGGAATTTCACTATATTCTCATTGTGATGAACACAAGGTGACTGCTGTGTCCGAGAGCCTGGGTGAGTGCCCTGCACTGGACATGTATAGGGGAGGATCAGAGAAGGCAAAGTGGGAGAGAAACCAAAGCAACCTCACACAAACAAGTGAAGATCAGCCCACATACCGCAGCAACCAAAACATCTTTTAACTGATTACAAGGGCTTTCCTTCTGTTTCTCTCAAGATTAGCCAGATCACTTGTCTTTTTTTTTTTTTCTTGTAAACTTTTCCCTATGTTGCTGATTGCCTGACACAGTGGGTGTCATTATCTCTAAGCTTCCAGCCTGTTTTAATGGAGAGGGTTGTTTATCTGGGTGAGCGTCATGCTCACTCTGCCTTGACAAGAGTCTTGTCCACCCCTAGGGTCTTAAAGTTTTTTTTCCTCAGGCAACATAGGATGAAATTGAAAGCTGTTAATTGATGAGCAGGAATGAAAACTTTTCATTTATGGCTTGTTTATGGCAGGAGTGAACATTATTCTCCCTCCTTACAGCTCTTTACTGTAGCAAGTATTTGTCTTTTGGGGACTCCCTAGTAATACCTGATTTCCCTGTGGGAATTGCCTGTTTCCCCTTGTATTGATGGGTCAGTGGCAGAATTCTCACCTTCCGTGGGGGAGACCTGGGTTTGATTCCCCAGCCAATGCACCTTAGAAGGTAGGTTAGAAAAAGCAAGGGAGCACTTAAAATTTTTATTTGAAATATAATTTGAGAAATATTGTCTTACACAAAACTATGAAGTTAATAAATAGTAATTATCTAATGATTTATATATAATTTGTTTTCAGAATACAATGTTTATATTTAAAATACATTGCCTTCATTTATCTTGTTACATTCACTAAATTACCAATCACCTTATAGCTGTACCTTAGGAACTATTTTGAAATTATATGTCTACTGATGTATTTGTTTTACTTAACTTAGAAAGACACCCATAATAACGTCTCTACCCCAAAGAATAATGAATATTCATCTTTATCTTAATAGACCAGCGACAAAACAAATCTTGATCCAGCTCCAAAATTAACTGTAATCTTTCATCATGGTTCAATGCAGTTCATTTCATCGGTTATTCATTTAGTTTCTCACCCATTTATTCAAACGTCATTAAATACCTAGGAGCCCTGGTGGCACAGTGGTTAAGAGCTCGGCTGCTAACCAAAAGCTTGGAAGTTCGAATCTACCAGCCACTCCTTAGAAGCTTCGCGGGGCCGTTCTACTCTCTCCTACAGGATCTCTATGAGTCAGAATTGACTCAACAGCAACAGGTTTGGTTTTTTGGTATGTGCCAGGCACTCTACTAAGCATTATGTGCGTGTGTGTGTGCTTTGTTTGCACAAATGGAAAATGAATTTGAAAGGTTTCTGCAAACGTTTCTCCTTTCTGCAAATGCACACAGAACATGGAAGGAGAGGTTAAAAGATTCAGAGTTGAGATAAAGACAAGAGAGGTCAAGGATGTGATAAAGGTATACCTACTTGCTTTGGAAGAACTACAGCTCCAAAAGTCCTAATGCCAGGCCACTGAGTGGCAGGAAAGGGTTCGCAAGTACAAATACCAGAGTCTGAACATGACTGACAAGTGATATCTCTTTTACCGATAGGTACATCTTTGCCATCATCCTTCACCAAGTAGCCAACTCTTCGGTACCTGATGTGGATATGAATTGGAAATAAATGACAAGTACAAACGGCAATCAGCACTTTCTATATTTATTCAATGTAGGGAATGTTTAGTCATCTTAGAGTTATTAATCATCCTGAGCTACCAGCATGGTTAATGCCATACAATGGGGAGAAATGATTTCTCTTCAAAATTGCCTGTTTCAGCAGCAGATAGTATTTGTCTGTAGACAAAATACAGAAATGATTCAAAAGTCAACAATCTTAAAAAAACTAAAAAGTGTTGAGACTTGTGCTTATAGTTTTACTTTTAGAGAGTAAATGAATTATTAACTGTAATTAAAGCAAAAGTGAAGAAATTTAGAGTTGGAGAGGTTTAATGTATGACAGATTAGAAACAAGAAAAGAAATTTAAATAGGAGAGCAACTCAAAAGGCATACAATTTTGTCAGAGTTCTTGGTTTCAATTAGGAACACTCAACCTATATTGGACAAGGAAAAAATTCTCACAACCTACTCAACACATCTCAACCAGTAAGTCATTGCTTGTTCTTGCAAGACATTAATTATTTTTTTTATCTTTCTGTTAGAAGGTTTGTGAGATGCTTGCTGAATCTAAAAGTAATTCAGCAAGAATTTGAAGTTTCAGAAACTGGTCAACCAGAGCCACCCACCCACTTTCAATCTATCACACTTGTCATTTATCATTTACAAAAGACTGTTTTGGCCAGTCTGACTCACATTAGCAAAAAAAGTTACATAGACAGTAAATCCCAAAACTGGGGAGACATTATATGTAAAGCAAAGAAAATAACTCAAGAGAATGAAAGATAAAAAACATAATTTAAATTAAGTGCTTTGACAAATGTCATTCTTAACTTTTAGCCATAGTTAATATACTATTATTTGCTTTCATCAAAATGTTCTGGGGAAAAAAAAAAAACACAGTAGCTTCTAAACTGATTTTAAAATTTTAGTTCCTAAATAAAATACTAAAAATGGAGCCCTGGTGGCAGAGTGGTTAAACCAAAAAAGTCTGCAATTCGAATCCACCAGCCACTCCTTGGAAACCATATGGGGCAGTTCTACTCTGTCCTGTAGGGTCACTATGAGTTGGAATCGACTCAATGGTAACAGGTTTGGTTTTCTGGTTTTAGTGTACTAAAAATACGCAGGTTATACACAAAAGTGAAAAGAAAAAGCAATTACATTGCCATGCTTCCTTCTTTAGAAGTATATTGTTTATAATATAAGAATGCCATGTACATTGTTATAAGGAATTATTAACTATAATGTACCAGATGACTAGTGCCAGTCTTCCAGGCACCATCTTTCAATCTTTGCTACAGGAAACAAACAATAAACGAATCTTGAACAATAAAATATCTTCCCTGTAACTGACAATAACAAGACAACTTTGTCAAGAGAAAATCATTCTCTATGTAGTAGATACCAGCTGTCCTTTTAATCAAGAGGCAGTTCGATAAAAGGTAGGCTTTCAGAAACTGCTCCAAGAACAAATGTGTTCTTAGGACAGAACTGTTCCCAAAATAAGCTGTCATGTTTGGCTTCTCTCTGTGGGCAGATTGAATTTCCTTTTCGTGATCCTACTGTCATTTCACACGTGGCAGATGCAACAGATGAGTAACTAAACAAAACTCCTGCCAGCATGGACTGCTTCCTTACCAACACTGAAGCAACGGCTTTCATTTGCTTCTTGACTTACCTAAGCCAAACCAAACCCACTGCCGTGCAGTCAATTCTGACTCATACCCCATAGGTTTCCAAGGAGAGCCTGGTGGATTCGAACTGCTGACCTTTTGGCTACCAGCCATAGCACTTAACCACTACACCATCAGGGTTTCCATTTACCTAGTGACATTAAAACAGGGTTTCCAACTGGTTCATCCCAGTTTGAACCCCTGCTAAGAATTTGTATTTCCACCCCAGATATACTGAATCAGAATCTACACTTTAACAAGATCCCGTAGCGATTCTTAAGAATAATAAATTTTCGCTATTCTGTATAAAAAATTACAAGTAGTAATTCCTTATAATAACATATCTGGCATTTTTATCTTCTAAAGAAGGAAGCATGGCCACGTAACTATTTCTTTATGTTTTTATGTATAATCCTTGTATTTTTAGCATAAAAAAAAACAAAAAACCTATTGCCATTGAGTCAATTCTGACTCATAGAGACCCAATAGTATAGTTCACAAAATTTATATTAAAACTAGTTCGTACCAGTTCAAAGCCCTGCATTAAAACAGCAACAGCAACACAGTAAGTCTTGAAGTATATGCTATCATGGATTATCAAAATCCCAGAATTTAAGGGAAAATAAAGCAATCACAATCATTCAACATCATTAGTTGAAATTTAGAGATGTAAGTAGATCAAAATCATAAATGGGATGATAGGTTATCCTATTACCTCTCCTTAAAGGAAGTTATTTCCCCAGTTAATTTGCAATTTCAGAAATGAAATTTTAAAGGTTGCCTGATAGCTAAACTACATCTCCCCAAGATTTTCATATCTTTTGAAACTGATCATTCTGATCTTTAAACATATATTCAGAAGGTGTCATTGTGATTTATTTTTATTAGCAGAAATGTCAAAATTTACTGGCAGGGAAGTATTTTAGTCTTTTAACCATTCGTTACTTCCAAATAGTAAAACACTTTACATTAACCTTAATGCAGTACTGAAAGCAGAAATGAAGCCAAGTATTTAGTGGTAAACTTATCATCTTACTGACTCATTGTAAGGTTCCAATATCCATTTACTCCCTTTAAATCTCCATATGCTGGGAAAATAGTAGCTACTTTATGGAACTTTTAAAAAAATGCTTATTGCCAAAGCAATTATGAGAAGAACAAAGTAGGAGACCTCACAATTCCTGACTTCAAAACATTTTACACATCTGCAGTAATCAAAACAGCATGGTACTGGATAACAATAGACACAGAGACTAATGGAATAGAATTGAAAATCCAGAAATAAATCCCAATGTGTATGGTCAATCGATTTTCGATAAGGGTCCCATATCCATTCAATGGGGCAGGAATAGTCTCTTCAACAAAAACTCGTTGTTATCGAGTCGATTCCAACTCATAGCGACCCTATAGGACAGAATAGAACTGCCTCATAGGGCTTCCAGGGAGCACCTGGTGGATTCATACTGCTGACCTTTTGGTTAGCAGACATAGCTCTTAACCACTACACCACCAGGGTTTCCTCTTCAACAAAAGACGCTGGCAAAACTGGATTTCTGCATGCAGAAAAATGAAACGAGATCATTACCTCACACCACACAAGAAAACTAATTCAAAATGGATCAAGGACCTAAAAGTTAAATCTAAAACCATAAAGTTCTTGGAAGAAAATATAGGACTAACGCTTTGAGACCTATTTTTTTTTTCAATGATAGATTATGAAAGACAACGACAAATGCATGAGCAACAGTTGTTCACTGGATACAAAACTGCTAGTTAATAAGCCTGAGTTAAAATAATTGTATCTAAAAAACATCGAGGCATAAGATTACATTTCAGATCGCATTAAGAAGAGGGCTTAAACATCAATATTGTATATAAGGAGCTTCATTAAAACAGTCATTATATGAAAACCTGAGCTCATACAACAGATAAAGTTTGGTTTATTTACAGTGTCAGGTGTTTATTCGCTTTATTTTTCTTAACTTTTCTGGGGGAGGTTCATGCGCTTCTTTAATTATACAAACTTTTGCGTATATAAGGATTTGTGTGTTGGGGCAGGAAGATGACAGATCGCTTTCATCAGATTTTCAAAAGAATATATATTTCAATGAAGATTAAAAATTACTGCATTGAAAAATGCTCCTGTAGTATAGTGCCTACTACAACTATTATCATATAACGATTTGATTTACAAAACATTGATTTTGTTTGTCAGGAAAACACCTGCTTTGCAAAATAAAACATACTCACATAAGTGGAAAATGGTACTCTAAAATTACAAATATATGCCAACTATGAGGATGAATGGGCCCAGAACCTAGAAATATCATTAAAGTACATTACTACATCTGCATTGTTATATGTAATTTAAGAGTACATGAAAGATAGTAATATTAGAAGAGCTACCATTTATTGAGTTTTATGATGTGCCAAACTTGTTGTTGTTGTTGTGTGCCATTAAATTATTTCCAACTCATAGCGACCCTATAGGGAAGAGTAGAACTACCCCATAGAGTTTTCTAGGCTGTAATGTTTATGGCGCAGATCCCCAGGTCTTTTCTCCCAAAGAGCAGCTGGTATGTTAAAAACACCAACTTCTCGGTTAGCAGCTGAGCACCTAACCGCTGTGCCACCAGGGCACCTGTGCCAAACTTAGCATTCTACTAATATTATTTCATCTCAGCTCTTACAACACTGTGGGAATCATGATGATTATTATCCCTTTTCATATGAAGAAACTTACGGACGTTAAAAATGTGCCCAAGATCTCACAGCTAGTAACTACAAGGACTGTGTGATTCAAATCTGTGTCTTTTTGAGACTAAAATCCATACTCTTCATTTCTCTGCTGTAATCCATTTCCTATAATCCACTGCTTTCCAAAATATTATCTTGGATTTTGTAAACCTTAAAGTAGAGTACTCAAGTTTATTCACTGTTTTATCAGAGGCCCAGTGATCACAATATATCCTTCTAGAACCGGGTAAGTGAATATCATTCCCCTTCGCTACCATCCCACTGCCTCACATCTTTTCAAGAACAAATCTCAGCTCAGAGTAATCTGAAACTGAAAAGAGCTCACTTTCTGCTGAAAGAAAAAGGTGTGGCAACTTCATTCAACAATGATATTTCAGGATTGATTTCTTCTAAAGTTCATATTATTAAAGAGAGTTGTCATTTATGTTTTTTACTTACTTTGCTGGGGTAGTATTAAAGAAAATAGATTTTTAAAGAAAAAAATAATTTTAGTTAAAGCCTCTTGATTTTTAAAATTTACACAGTGAACCTCAAAGGCTTTTTTTTTTTTTTATCTACCATTTGAAAAACTTTTCTAGGGGTGCTCAGTGCCAGGCAGATCTTTGGATGTATCCTCCAGGAACAAATTAAGATTTGAATCCTCCGGGCTGTTTATGATTGACAGTTCCTTCTGCCACAGAATCTATGTTTTGACAACTAAGACATCCTGCTTCTCTTGGAATGTTCTGCAATTTACACTAACACACACCACACACACCCAGAGCAATAACCATCACCAGTGTAGTGTGTAGAACAACATATTTTATACTTTTTATTTCAGTGAATTTCAAAGCAACCTAGTGAAGTTGTTACTAACGAGGCAACTAAGGTTCAAAGAGCTCATGTAAGTGACATGCTTCCGTAAGTAGCAGTACTGGGGTAGAAGACAGGTGTTCTGATTGCAGATTATGTCCTCTCTTTCCACCATGCTGTATGACATAGCTGGTCTTTCTGAAAGTCGCTAAATGGAGAAGGTAGAGATGAAACCCTCAGCTGTCCATTCTTAGGTGTTAATCACTCTTCTAGGAAAATCTTGGAAGACATTTTTTTTCTTAAGGGATGCACCATGATTTATTGAGCTACTGTTTTACTCATGGACACAAGTTTGTTTTCCCTGCCTCTCCAATTTTTCACTTTCACGAACAATAAAACAGCAAACATATGTATGACTTATTACACAAGTGGGAGAATTTCTCCAGGCTGGTTGATTGCCAAAAAGGAGTTCACAGCCTAACTACATTTGAAATTACCCAATGTACTTCTTTTGTTTTTAAGTGTTATATATATATTTTAATTTATTTTATTTTTTGTTATTGGAAATATGCACAGCAAAACATCCACCAATTCAACAATTTCTACATGTACAATTCAATGACATTGATTACATTCTTCAAGTTGTGTAGCCATTCTCACCCTCTTTTTCCTAATTGTTTTTCCCCCGTTAACCTAAACTCACTGCCCCCTAAGTTTCCTATCTAACCTTTTGAGTTGCTGTTATCAGTTTGATCCTGTATAGTTATTTAAAAGGGTACAATGCTCGAGGCAGACGTTCTTTACTAATTAAGCTAACTATTGTTTGATTTAAAGAGGACTTCAGGGAATATTTTTGGTTTGAGGTTTAAAAATTGTCTCAGGGCAATAGTTTTAGCAGTTCATTCAGCTTCAATGGCTCCAGAAAGTCTGGATTTGGAAGGCAGTTCTTGTGTATTAAATTATAGCCTTACCTATTTAAGTGTGCTACAAATGAGGCTAGGATCTGCTCTGAATAGGTACAGATTATGTTGAAGTTTTCATCAGAGACAGTCTTTCTCCTTGTACTTGTGACTTATGCCTGAAAGTAGGTTAATCTCTCACCTCTTCCAGGTAAGGAATACTTACTTTTATTTCTTTTGTAGTGCCAAGACAGGGAACTCTCTTGGCCTTTAATGTGCATTTTTGAATCTCTTAACTAGTCAAAATAAGATGAAAGTGAAAACTTGTAATAGGAAGAAGGGATCTGACTTTGGACAGAAGGGGAAGCAATAACACTGATTTGTTTAGAAGAAAATGCGTATTGGACACTCAAATGTGTCTTGACCAGAGTAAAATTGGGAATCATGTGGTCTTTTTCCCCTTTTTTTACCCATCTCTTCATTTTGGGTTCTCCACCCAGTCTACTTCAGCCTGCCTCAAACTCTCACTTTTCAAATTCTTGTGTTGTCACCCTCAATTTATATGAGAAGAACATACTTGATAGATAAAACTATCAATCTCTTTTGTTTACTACTAAATTCATCATACTCAATGAAGACATAAGAATAAAATCCCAGTAAGATGTGCCTGGCCCAAGGCAGGGTCTTTTCAATCATTTCATATGTGTGTGAAAGCTGGGCAATGAAAAAGAAAGACAGAATTGATGCATTTGAACTGTGGTGTGAACTACTAGAAGAACAGATAAATCAGTCTTAGAAGAAATACAATCAAAATGTTCCTTAGAAGTGAGGATGGCAAAATTTCGGTTCGTTTACTTTGAGTATATCATCAGGAAAGACCAACTGCTAGAAAAAGGACACCATGTTTGGTAGAGAGTCAGCAAAAATGAAAGAAACCCACAATGAGTTGGAGTGACAAAACAATCAACTCTAACATACCAACAACCATGAAGATCGTACAGGACCAGGCAATATTTCGTTCTGTTATGTATAAGGTCATAATGAGTCAGATCTGACTTGATGGCAACTAACAACAACAACAAGGTGATATTAACTTTTTCTTCTAACCCCTAGAATATATGACATTTAAATGAGTAGAAGAAAATAATGTTTACCCTCCCCAAACCCGTAAAGAAATCTCTAGAGGTGGTATTTAACACAGCGAAGGCAGAAGTCAAGGAGTAAAAAGGGTGGATGCAATGTGGGAAGGGGAGAGAGGCTTTCCCTTCCCCATCAAATTACAATTTCTAGACTTTTGGGCATGCCTTATAATACCCAACCCTCCTCGAGAAATGTTTTCTAGGGGAATTATGCATCCGGGGGTCAAGAAGTAAGATATTTATCTCTTTAATCTCTCACAGAATCTAGAAAAATCTGAACAAACAGTAAGTAGATGCTCAAATCTATATAAATACAGGTACATGCAAATAAATTGTTATAGAATTGCCAATCTTTATTGTGAAATCAAAACAGAGGAGAGTACTTAAAAATCCCAGTGCTGTTTTCTTCTTTAGGTTCTTCTGCATTTTTTCAATATTTTATTCTGAGCATATTCCTATTTTATAATAGCAAAAAGCAATAAAGTTATTTCCAAAATATGTCCTAGTACAATTTCCTCCTATATACCCCTATAGAGGGATGCTTTAAGCTTTCATCATAACATTTGTTCATTGAAACAACACGGCATTAAAAGAACCTTTCACACTGAATGTATTGGCTGCTTCTATTGATAAATGGGTAAGTTCCAAGTCTTTTTCGGAAATTACTTAAAAAAAGAAAAAAAATCTTCTGAATTCTATAAACACACAAATATCATCAATCAAAAGGGAACTGGAAATTAACTGTCAGGTTTCTCCTTAACCTGGCTATTCTGGAAGAATAACTCACTGAGAAACCAGCACTGAAGATTTTGATTAGTTGAGTAAGAAAATAAATCTTTGTCTGCCATATGTAACCATCCATTCATCATTTATTCTTTAGAGCCTCAACATTTTTGAGCAGCCACCATGTGCCAGGCCCTGGGCTAAGTGCTGGGAATGCAACAGTAAATCAGAAACACTGTGCCTGCTCCTACAGCCCAATAAAGACAAATCAAAGAATGTCACTGCTAAAGGTGTCTCAGAGATCATAATCCAGAATTTCCAAGCAGAATTTGTACCCTTCTTTTCTTTACCTGTATGGTTTGGCAGTAGGTTCAAATTCATTTCTCTCTTCTCCTGTCCAGTAGTAGAGAGAATTGTAAGATGGACCCTGTCTTAGTTATCTAGTGCTGCTATAACAGAACTATCACAAGTGGATGACTTTAACACACAGAAGTTTATTCTTTCACAGTCTACTAGAAGAATTCAGGGCATCAGCTCCAGGGGAAGTCTTTCTCTCTCTATCGGCTCTGGGGGAAGGTCCTTTTCATCAATCTTCCCTGGTTGAGGAGCTTCTCAGTGCAGGAACCCCAGGTCCAAAGGAAGCATTATTCTCTTGGCTCTTGTTTCTTGGTGGTATGTGGTCCCCCTGTCACTTTACTCTCTTCTCTCTTTTACATCTCAAATAGATTGACTTAAGACACAACCTAACCTGTAGATTGAGTCCTGCCTCATTAACATAACTGCCACTAATTCCACCTCATTAACATCATAGAGATAGGATTTACAACACATAGGAAAATCACTTTAGATGACAAAATGGTGGACAATCACAGTATACTGGGAATCATGGCCTAGCCAAATTGATACACATATTTTTGGGGGACACAATTCAATCCATGGCACCTAGCATTTGTTGGACACTGTTTTAAGGAAATTGAGATATATATTAATGAACTCCAAAGGTTCCTGATATTTAGCAGGGGAGACAAACAATTAATAATAAACACAATTAAAATTGGGAATCATGGTCTAGCCAAGTTGACACACATTTCTGGGGGACACAATTCAATCCACAACAACCCCTAGGATCATTGCCCCTTGATGTAACTGCAGTGATTATGCTGTATTGTATGGCAAAAGAGATTTTGCAGATGTAAGTAAGGTTACTAATCAATTGATTTTAAGATAGGGAGAATATCTGGTGGCCTAACCTAATCACATGAGCCCTTTAAAAGTGAAGAGTTTTCTTTAGCTGGTAGTAGAAGAGGAAGTCAGAGAGATTGAAAACTTGAGAGGGATTCAGTGAGGGATGGTCTCCATTACTGATACAGA
This sequence comes from Elephas maximus indicus, assembly GCF_024166365.1. Classification (NCBI taxonomy): domain Eukaryota; kingdom Metazoa; phylum Chordata; class Mammalia; order Proboscidea; family Elephantidae; genus Elephas; species Elephas maximus. The sequence goes on from NC_064820.1 coordinate 130,069,389, forward strand.
GGGGGCCCTGGGACAAGGATCTAGGTGCACCCTCCAGGAGCTGAGAGAGGTCCCCAGCCGACAGCCAAAAAACTAAACAAACAAATACCTAAACAAACAAAAAATGGGACTTCAGTTCTATGATGGCAAGGAAGTGAATTCTGCCAATAACAGGATTAACCTTGGAAGAGGATGCTGAGCTCCAGATGAGAAAACAGCTAGCCGACACCTTGATTTCAGCCTTGGGAGGCCCAAAGTAGAGAATCCAGAATTCTGGCCTACAGAACTGTGAGATAATACAAGAGTGTTGTTTTACAGTTTGTGCTATGAACCTAATATATATTCTTTTTCATTTGTACATGATTTCTGGGGCTAGTTAGTACACTTGTCTACAATATATCTGGGGTTGAAACCCATGGATCTCAACTCTTCTACTTATTGTACAGATGGTGAAATTGAGGCACAAGGTTTCTAGCCATATTGGCCTTTAGCTTTCTCTTTTTTGATTTTTCCTTTTTTTTTTAATTTTGAAACAGTTTCAAACTTAGAAAAGTTGGAAGTATAGTAAAAAGAACTATTTTTCCCTGAACTATTTAGGTGTATACATTTCTGACATGATGCCGCATTATACCCAAATACTTCAGTGTATTTCTTATAAACAAGGATATTCCTCTACATACTTACAATACAACCACCAAAACCAGGAACTTAACTAAAAGAAATTCCTCAGATACCATTCCAGTTTCACCAATTAGACTAACAATTTCCTTTATAGACAAAGATCCAGTTTGGAGTCACGTGTTGCATCTAGCTGCCTTGCCTCTTTAGTCTCCTTCAATCTGGAAGAGTTAATCAGTTTTTCTCTGACTTTCATGACCTTAAAACTTGAAGATTACAGGCCAATTACTTTGTAGAATATTCCTCAATTTGGATTGGTCTGGTTTCTCTTTATGGTAGTTGTACACTTTGGTAGGAATATTAGAGAATTGAGGACCTTTTTTTTTCCCCCATTGATTACTATTAAGTGGCACATGATTTCAGTTTGTCCCATTACTGAGGATGTTAACTTTGATAACCTCATTAAGGTGGTATCTACCAAGGTTCTTCATTGTATTCTTTTTCTCTTTGCAATTAACGAATATTTTTTAGGGTGATACTTTGAGACTATGTAAATATCCTGTTACTCATCAAACTCTCAATTTAATCATGTATAATTATTATATCAGTATTAACTCATGGTTTCCTATTGTATTCAGTGTTTTATCACCTGTAAGTATCATTATTTATTTTGATACTCAAGTTGTCTGAAATTTGGCCAATGGGAACCCCTTCAAACCAGCTTTGCTTCTCTGTTATTTTGACAAGTCCTCTTTATCCTTTGAACACTTCCTTATTTTCTGGTGCAACAAGATGTCCTGGGATCATCATGTACTTTGTCTTCTTCAGTCCTGGGTTAGGAGTTTCTCCAGGGACTCCGGTTCTATATAGTGAAGAATGTGATTAAGAAACCAAGATATAGCTCTAGGTTTGTTCATTGCTTTTAGGGTGTTGGTGCTCCCAGGTACATTGGCTTCTTTTAAACTTCTCCACGACACCATGTTCCTTCCAGCCACAGGACTTTAGCATATGCGGTTTCTTCTCCCAGAAATGCCCTTCCCTCCTTTTCACATAATGAAATCTTCCTACTCATTGTTTAGATCTCAGCTTAAATCTTGCTTCCTCAAGGAAACCTTCTATAGATGCCCAGACTGAATGAAGTCTCCTCTTAGATAATCCTGTTCTTTAGAGTGTTTATAGTGTAAGAATCATTTAATAATATGTCTCCCTGTCACTAGACTAATAATAAGCTTTAGAGGACAAACAGTATCTGTTTTTGATCAACATCGTGTTACTAGTGCCTAATATGATACCTAGCACATAGTAGTTCCCAACAAATATTTGTTGAAGGAGGGAGCAAATTAATGAATGAATGAAGCCAGAACTAAATTCCAGTGCTTTCTCAGCTATTCCATAGTAAGAACTCACTGAGGTAGTCTCCACTGAATTCTTAGATATAGTGGCACAATTTGATTCCTTCTGACAAAACCTTGAATTTTGCACATTTAATCAAACAATTTTCCATCTTATTGTTCAAGTTATTTCTTCTTGATATGGATTCAGACAAAAATGGACAACCAAGTACCCTCTAAAGAGGTCATAGAGCTTGCCACTATTGATTTAATCTCTTGGTTCTATTCTCCATTAGACCTGTTTATATTCTGAGTAATTACACTAAGTTGTTAAGAAAACAGAAAGCTGTAGAAGTATATTTAATTTGATTGCATAACACTAAATCTTCACCACCTCCTGGGTCCCTAATTAAATCTTGTTTTTACATGGCACTTTGTCCTTGAATGTGGACTGCTTTGAGAATCTCAGGAAGGGAAATCCAGAAAGTTTCTTTGAGACAATATGAAAATCTAATAGTTCTGCCATTGACTCTACAGGAAGACCAAACATACAATTGTCTTCTCAGCTTGATGCTTTTATGGTTTTCCTCTGGTTTTGACTCAGACCAAGACTCAACAAAGACGCACCTTTGGTTTCTGCCTGTCTCTAGCAGCAACTCCCAAAACTGTCCCTGGGCATTATGTCAGAACTTTGGCATCCCTTGGAACATTTGATTATTGAATTCTGTGGACTCACCAGAAGGAAAGTGGGGTCGGAAAAGCAGGCCTAAAATAGTTATAATTCTTTGAGTCCTGTGAGATCTATTAGGAGAGTTTTCAAAAGGCTTTTTCTTATTTCTTGGTTTCTGAGATGGACTTCTGAGATGCTTGGTCATTGCTCTTCCATTCATTGTATGTCATATGGCATTTATTACAAAAGCAGAGACTATCATAGCAACTTAAACAATGAAAAATGATTATTTGACTATTTCTCCTCTTCCTTGACTTGCGCTGTGGTTTTCTTCCATTCTAAGTTATCTGGCAAAAGTGAAGACCTGGTTAAAAAAAACTAAGTGTGGTTCTATCTAAATCAGCTGAGATCTGCAAAACAGCACATGTGAATAAGGAATCTTTGACCTTCTGAGCTTGCGGTAAAGGCATGTTCTTTGTCATGCTGTGGCTCCTCCAACTTGACATTTTAATACTTCACACTAAGAATCTAAAAAATAATTATAAATTCAAGAAAAATCTTTCTACTCTTCCAGTGGTGTTTTCCTCATTCACTTTGTTATGTTTCAGGTGGTCTGGCATTCATTCAGGACCCATTTAATGTAACTTTAAAAACAACCAGTTGCTAGTTCAGCACATTTCAAAAATAATTGAAATGGATACAATTGACAGGTATGATTTAATTAACTAGGACGCTTTACCTACGCTCAGAAAATTATAATGTGGGTTTTACTAAACAAACTACAGTATCCTGATTAGGACCCAACTGAGTGTTCAAAGAATCAAAGGCAAAGAATCAAAACAAGCTTACAAAAATCTCCCCTAATGAAAACTCTGTCTGAAAAATACTACATTGTTCAGCTTTGAAGTGAAAAAATGCTTAGCTGCTAGGCTCTACCACTTGCAAAACAGAGATGTATTTTAATTGTTGGATCACTTTTGTATTTTCAAAGGAAGATTGGCAATTTATGTGCCCTTTCTAGCAAAGGGAAAAAGGAAGGTAATTGAATTTCTGTGTATCGTGCCTTCAACAATGGCCTGGAAGATGGAACCGCAAAAGGTCCATTCTTCCCTCTTGGACTGTAGCTCATTTGTCAAGGTGAATAGAGGATATCAAGCCATTTCCAGTGTTTAGCAATATTCTCTCCAGTTCAGCCAAGCACCACTCTATGTCAGGTGTTGGCAGAGCAGAGCATGCTAACAAGAGCAGAATTGCTGGGTTATATTTTAAGCTTACCAGATGACAGTCTCTGGCCACAAGGAATATTTGGTGGGGCTCTGTTAAATTATCCAAATAATCACTAAAGATCTGGTTCATTTGTCTGTATGGAGAAGCTCCTTCACATGCTGTTGAAAGCTACTTGGTAACATAATGTCTACAAATGCCATATTCCTGAGAGGAATTTAAAGTCTCTATCTACTTTTTTTTTTTATCTACTTGGGTGGCTGAGTAGGGGTGGTGTTATGGTAAGTGTGTATGTTTCTGGCATAAATGTTTAAACTTGCTTGTGCTTGTCAACAGCTGAGTACTTCTCTGTCCTCCCACTTTATGTTATCTGATATCCAGCGAGGATCACCTCCCTTAGAGCTAGCTAATGTTTATCTTCCAAGTGCTAATATTAAAACCCAGCTCTTGATTCAGGCAACAGAGAGCCAGGGGATTTCCAAGCATCATTTCTCCTCTTCTAGAGTCTTCCATGGGGGCAAATATCTTTTAAGAAGAGTCATCACTGAGCTACTTTCTTGAACACAAATTACAAGTGTCTTCTCTGTCAGAAGTAAAAAAACCAAATGTATATTGAAAATCCAAATAAAGAAACATTCATACCCAAACCTCATATATTTAGAAAATTCTATTGCTCTTTTACCTTGTAAACATGCTCCTTAAAAAATAATTTTTAAAAATGTTGACAAAAATGTAGTCTATGAGATGCCTGAAAATTTTCTTATTCAGGGTGATGGTTGAATGAGATGGATATGACTAATGTCATTGAACTACACACGTGAAGATTGTTGAGATGGTTAATATTTTGTTACATACATATTTACCACAATTTTAAAAATAAAAAGTACTTATTCAAGAAATGTACTTTCTTAGGTAAAAAATGAAATCACCTATAGACTTAGGAAATAAAATTTGTAAGATCTGTAAGGGTGGAGATTGGCGTAACCCCTGCCTAGCAAGTAATGAGTGGTTACTAATCATTTGTTGAATGATTAATAGAAGGATGAAATATTGATAAAATTAAGGTCCTGTTAGTAAGATAAAAATAGTAATTGAATAATGATATAAGTATATAATTCTTTAAGTGCTGAGAAACATGATTTTGACTTATTTTAGTATAATTTTTAGTAGATTTATCTCTATAAGAAAGACATCCTGGGAAATTTTCATTAGGGTTTGTATTGGTAATATATGAAATTGTTCCTCAAATCTCTGTGTTCATACTGTATTTGCCTTTTAAAAAATCTTTTAAAACATCATTTCACACCCATTTCTTATAACTAGAACTTTAGAATGGCAAGGACAACTGACTTCGAAAACAGAAAATCATGCTGGAAAAGAGTAAGGGCAAATAACCCAGAAAAACAAACCCATTGCCATTGAGTCAATTCAGAGCAAACCTGATTGTTTACTTGGCAACATTAAAAGCTTGTCATACCTATGATAATTTTATTGAAAATCATATGATAAAAGTTTAGAAAATTAGGTATATAATTTTTGTTTGTCAGAAGACTTCCAAGCCACAACTTACATCTCCAGGATATAGAAATCAAACTGTTGTAGAAACTTAGAAAATAATTTACAACAGTGCTTGGACTGTCATATTTCTTTTTTAGCTAAAGCAGAATACCAAACAATGAATGAGTATTTGTCATCTGCTATGTACCAACACCATACTAGACATTTCACAGCATATAAATAGAGTATATGTCATGCTTCCTACATTCAAGTGACATACTTCTTGTAGGGGAAAAATGTAACTAACAATCATGAAACAATCACTAAATTTCATGAAATGGAAGGAATTAAGTACTAGCTAGTTTTTTTTTGACTGGGAGTTGGAAAAGAAGGTCAACGTGATTTCAAGTGCTTGGAAAATATGTCATGAGGTGTTTGAAATTGAGGTATGCCTTATGGATAAGATTGGAAACCTGGTGGTGTAGCGGTTAAGTGCTATGGCTTCTAACCAAAAGGTCAGCAGCTCGAATCCACCAGGTGTTCCTTGGAAACTCTATGGGGAAGTTCTACTCTGTCCTATAGGGTCACTATGAGTCAGAATCGACTCAATGGCAATGGATTTTTTTAATGGATAAGATACAGGAAAATGAAGGGAAGGGTGAGCATGTCTTGCCTATTGAAGTGACAGGAACTTGACAGCAGATAGGGGAATGAAGGGGACATGAATGAGGTCAGAATACTGCCCCAGTAAGACCTAGTAGTGTTTTTTTTCAAAGGGATATACGGGACACTAGAATCCTATTTAGTGCACCCCACAAGCTGTTGTTAGCAGAAGTATAAATAGAATGAAAATTTTCTTTCAGGAGTCCTGTCAGACCTAAACAACATTCACTTGTCAGGGTAATAATTTGAGATATCAGTTAGTTCTTTCCTTTTCCCTGTGACCATTCTGCCTGATTCTTGAGTCATGGAGCTGCCGTTCAGAATTGTTAATCCATGTTCCTTTGAAAAACAAATTTACTAACTAGGGTACAATATTTGTGCAGAGTTCTTTTAGCCTTTAGCCTTCCAGCATCTAGTCAAAACTTTCTAAAGTTGCTTGGGTTGGTCTCACTCCTTCACTGTCTTTATGTTATCCATTTGTAATACAGGAAAGTTCATTTGCTACTATTTGCATCCCATTTTGAGATGCCGCCCCACCACCAACATACACATATAAACCCACTGCCGTTGAGTCAATTCCGACTCATAGCCATCCTATGGGACAGAGTAGAACTGCCCTATAGAATTTCCAAGGAGTGCCTGGCGATGTGGTTAGCAGCCATAGCTCTTAACCACTACGCCACCGGGGTTTCCAACATACACATATATTCTGGTTGATTTAAGTATCTGGTTATTTTGTAGGTATATGAAACTTTACCATAGCTCTAAAATCAGAACTATGTTAAAAAAAAAAAAAGAAAAGAAAAGAAAAAACAAGTGTGCTCAGAGAAGTGTCCCTGCCCTCCCATACCTCCTATATTATTGGTAAGTGGCTAATCTCATGAGTCTCTGGTTTATCATTCCTGTATTTCTTTTTCTACAAAGGGACAGATACATATATATTTACTTATGTCCCTTTCTTTATTACATCAAAGATAGCCTATTATAGATACTTTTCTGCACTTTTCTTCTTTTACTTAATATTTCTTGGAAATAACACCATATCGTTTCCACTTCGTGCATTTTACCCACCGCACTGTCTCCTACTGATCTCTCCTGTTGCCGCTTCTCTTCCATCACTTCTCACTGTCTTCAGTGATACAGTTCTCCGTCTCCTCGGCCCAGGAGCTTCTCAGCACAGGGATCTTGGGTCCAAAGGATGTATACTTCGATCCTGGCTGCTCTTCCTTGGTGGTGGTGGGTTTCTTTCTCTCCCACCTCTGGGATGGCTCACCTGAAGCCCAGAGGGATGACAAAGCTGACCAATTCCTTTGGCGGGCCACAATTACCCTATGTGCACAGTCTTGCCCAATCACTTGGTTGGGAGTTAGAAGACCACAGTGAGAAAGGCCACACAAAACAATCCATCACACCGCACTCAAGCTAATCATTTAGTGCAAAAGCCCTGCCCAAGAGAGCATTCTAATTGTGAAAATTACAACTTGAGTTTCTGGTCCTTGCTTGTTCCAGCGTAGAAACTTTTATTTGCATATTTTCCCCTCTACCCAGTCATCCAAGACCAGATCCTCTGACCCAGATCTTTTCTGTCTGATTCTCTAACAAGTTGACAACCGTCACATGCCTATCCTATTACTCCCCCTGACTCTCTTGGAGTTCTTTCCTAAGGAAGTGAAGTGTTTTGATGCCAGTTTTTTATCTGCTTCTGATAAAATGTATACCTACATTTGCCCAGTGGCACCTCTAGGAAGATGTGGGTAATTACAGACAGCACAGGTGACACTGTCAGAGGGGTGACACTAAAATGATTGTCTATAAAATTTTTGTGTAGCACAAATTAATTTTTTAATAAAAATATCCCTGTAGCAAGTTATAACAAGCATTTTTTGTATGCCCAGCTTACATGTATCAATATACCTACAAGATTAAAACACTATGCTAATATGCTTTTTGAACCTTTTAATTCACTCCAGTCAGAGCTGTCATTGTTGCTCAATTACCGTGACGCTTCCAATCACGTGGTCCCCCTGCATGCACTATAGGCATGCCCTGTTGCTTTTGTTGTTCCTGACATTGTTATAGTTGCTAATTTTGTCAAATTTTCTGGTGTTTTGGCTATAATATTGTGATAATCAGTATTTGTCAACCTATATCAATAACTTTTTTTAAGACTGAAGTAGTAATTAAAGGAAAAGAAGGAGAAAAATTGAAAAAGGCTTCTGCTCAGTTACTAATAATGTTGTAACTAATTAATAATGTTGCAAGTCAATGTGGAAAGATTTTACAAAACAATTTTTGTTGTTAGTATTCATATAATCTAAGAAATATTACATTTAAGCAATTTACAACTATATTTATCACATATTATCCTATGATTAAAATTGATAATAAATATTGCCAAGTATTCTTTACGGCCTGGTACGGGAAAAGGTCCATGAAGAGGACACCATGAGTTACTGCACAGGGTAACGCCAGCCCAAGTGATGCCACCGAGTTCACCTCCTCTTCCTCCACAGTTAAATTACCAGAATTCTGTTTTCTTCTATAATAGAAGTTACCTTCTCCTAAATTCTTTATTATCCTGATAGTTATTTTCCTTTTCTTTCTTTTTTTTTTTTTTTTGTGGTGATTTTATAATTTGTCACCTTGGCTAGGCTGAACTACCTTTCCCAGAATTCTCTTTTTCTGTATATTTCTGCTTAGGATGTACTCCAAGAAAGATTCTTGAAAATTCCCAGCCTCTTTAAATGGCAAACAATGTTAGGAAATGACTCCCAAGCAAAAATTAAATTCAGAGAACTGCCTGTAAAATGACGAAAATTCCAATTCCAGGAAAATGTAGCCTATAGGTGAAGCTGTGGGCATGACTACAAAATCTTTTGTTAAAAAAAAAAAGACCTTGGAAATATCAAAGGTGATACCTTAGAGAACTTTTCAGTCACATAAAAGGCTCTTTGGTGTTAAATATGTACCACTGGCACCTTGACTGAAAGAGACAAACACTATAAAAGTACAAAGAGGAAGCTGAACATCTCCCCCTGCAACACACACACACACACATGCACACACACACAAATGCCACTGTTATGAAATAGGCTGAGAAAACTGCTCCTCTGCAAACATGGGATAGCTTTCAGGACAGAGGAAGAATGACTCAGCAAGCAGAACCAATAGCACATAGGACAGAGCTGAAAGCCATGGGAATTATTCCTAGCCTTTAAGACCTAATCAAGGAATTTATAACATTTGCCCGGTTAGATTTTGCAATTTCTATGGACTAGTGACTCCTTCAAAATCCCAATATCCCTCTTTTTTGACCAGGAATATTTATAGTTGTTATCCTATATCCTTTCCACCATTGTATCTTAGATGGGGCAGGTAACCTAGATCTTTAATTTCAAAGGTCTATAGGGTAAGACCCAACACTGTCAAGTCAATTCAGAATCATAGCAACCTCAGAGGATAGGGTAGAACTGCTCCACAGGGTTTCCAAGGCTGTAAATTTTTATGGAAACAGACTGCTACATCTTTCTCTCATGGAGGGGCTGGTGGGATCAAACTGCTGACCTTTTGGTTAGCAGCCAAGCTCTTTATTCTTGTGAGCTTTGGTTGCACAGTGGTTAGAGCGCTCAGCTGCTAACCGAAAGGTCGGAAGCTCGAACTCGCCACCCCTCTGTGGGAGAAAGATGTAGCAGTCTGCTTCTGTAAAGATTTACAGCCTTGGAAACCCTAAGAGGCAGTTCTATACTGTCCTGTAGGGTTGCTAGGAGTCAGAATTGACTCAATGGCAGTGGGCTTTTATAGAGCAAAAGAAACTGTACATAAGTTGCTGTATATAAGGAACTTTACCTGAGGAGACTCATCCACACCTGGATCTGATTTAGGTGATGAAACTCTGGACTTCTAGTTGATACTGTAATGGACTGAGATTTTGGGGAACTTGAGAGGGGATGAAAGCATTTTGCATGTGGCATGGATCTGAATCATTGAGGGCAGGCCCTGGTATACCAGTTGCTATCAAGTCAGTTCTGACTCATGGTGACCCAATGTGTAGTAGAGTAGACCTGTTCTCCATAGGGTTTTCAATGGCTCACTTTTTGAAAGTAGATAGCCAGGGCTTTCTTCCTAGGTGCCTCTAGGTAGACTCAAACCACCAACCTCTTGGTTAGCAGCCAAATGTGTTAACTGTTTGCCCCACCAAGGGACTCCATGGACTGTGGTAGGCAGTCTCTAACATGGTCCCCAATGATCCCTCCTGCCTAGTATTCACACCCTTGTAATTCTCTTCCCTTGTCAGCTGGACATATGGACTTACTTCTAACAAACAATATAGCAGAAGTGGTGACGTGTCATTTCTGAAATTAAGTCACCAAAAGACTGTGGCTTCCATTTTGAGTTTGCTTTCTGACTCACTCTGTCTAAGGGAAACCAGCTGCCATGTTGTGAACTGCCCTATGGAGAGAAACACATGAGCAAAGTACTGATGCCTCTGGCAACAGCAACTGAGGACCTGAGGCTACCAAGAGCTACACGATTGAACTTGGAAGTGGATCCTCAGTTAGTCAAGCCATGAGATGATTTTGGCCCCAACTAACACTTTGATCCCAGCTTGTGAGACACTGAGCTGTGTTCAGGTTCCTGACCCACAGGACTTTGGAATAATAGATATTCTTAAGCCAGTAAATTTTGAAATCAATTTGTTGTACATCAAAAGATAGCTAGTGCATTTGTTATTCACTGTCTCTGTCCTTCTTATATCTTCATTGTGACTTTAACCTTCAATTTTCAGTCTCTTGGATCAGTACATATGTATATGTGTGTATATGAAATAGGCGGAAAAAATTAGCTTTTTATTATAGAAATTTTCAATATATGAAAATGTAGTATGAATAGCATAATGAACCTCCATGTACCCTTCACCAAGCTTCAACATCAGCCCAAGGTCAAGATTATTTCATTTCTACCTCTACACATTCCTCTAGCCCAGCTTGTTTTGAAGCAAGCCTTATACATCAAACCATTTCTTTTTTAAGATTTTCAGTATGTATCATTATTTAGAAAAACATTTTTAGTTTAAGGGTTGACCACAGAAATCATATCGAGGAGTATTTTTGTGATGGAGATGAGGCTTTCAGGATAGAGCCAAGTGGTAGCTATTCTTGGAAATATGGTCTACTTGAAGGTAGATAACTGTTCCACGGAAGAAATGAACAGGAATTTTGAAGACAGGTATTAGCAAGCCAAAGGTGGGGGGGACTCAGCAACATGGCAATAGGCTGAAGCCAGTGTTGAAGATATAACCAGTGCAAATCAACTGCAATAGGATTGAGAAAGTGACTTTTAAGAACAAGCCTATCCAACCTTGAAGGTTAAAACCAAAAAAAAAAAAAAAACCAAAGCCATTGCAGTCGAGTCGATTCTGACTCATAGTGACCCTATAGGACACAGTAGAACTGCCCCATAAGGTTTCCAAGGAGTGGCTGGTGGATTCGAACTGCTGGTATTTTGGTTAGCAGCCATAGCTCTTAACCATTATGCTACCAGGGTTTCCACGTTGAAGGTTAGGCTATATCAAATATACTGCATACTTGATATAAACCTTCAGGCCTCCAAATTCTTCAGAAAAATTGGCTACACACATAGCTTAGACTCAGGGTTACTTTGAGAGTAAAGGGGTGTGGACTGGACAGTGGACAGCAGGATGAAACAGTACAGAGAAGGGAAAAAACAGATAGGAAGTGAAAGACTGAGTACAGATTGAGAATTCAATAGAGCAAGAACTGGAAGTCAGAAGTGACCAGGAAAGATGTAAGCTACGTCCCTCCTTCCCCTCCTCCCCAACCAGTCCCAAAAGTTGCACAGTGGTTAAGATCTCAGGCTGCTAACTAAAATGTTGGCACTTTGACTCTACCAGCCACTCCTCGGAAACCCTTTGGGGCAGTTCTGCTCTGTCCTATAGGGTCACTATGAGTCAAATCCAATTTACTCTGTCTAAAAAAAGAAAAAAAATCAAAACAAAACACAGGAATTTAGTCCCTTTGTTTCACCCACTAAAGGCTACAGAAGACAGTGAGAACTTCAGATAAGAATCACCTATTCTAGCTTTTTTTTTTTTTTTATAATAGCACCCATGATTCACAACTTTCCTTCAATCCATAAAACTGGGAATTTTCATCTCAGTCATCAGACTCACTGTACTGTACTGAAGAAATATTTTATTTTTCTTGGATTTTATTTTCACACACTGGGGATAATATTACAGAGCAATTTCCTCTCCACTGTCAATAATAGTGATAAACCGAAAATGTGCGCAAGTAAGGGTAAAGTATGGTGTCAATCAAAAAACAATTTTTGCCATATAAAGAGCTCTTTTTTAATAAAAATATCTTCCTGGTATAAGTATTGACCTGTCCTTGATTTCTGAGAGGAGGATGGTTTTATTGAATATAGTCCAAGGGTAGCCAATACCTCATTTCTCTCTCATACCATCTCACTATATGAATTTGATGTCACAGATTAACAAATTACAAAATTATCATTTCCAGCAATTCATGTTTCAGAAATATTTTAATACTGGTGCAAGGCCAACATTATTTGGAGGTAAACCTATGCGTGTGTATTTATATACACACAACCATACAGAGCCACAGAGCATGTATGCATATATGCATGCATACATGTATATATGAAAGGTGTGTGTATATACACAGAGAGATTCTCAAGAAGGAAGGCTATGGGGAGGGAGTTAAGAATAGAAACCATTATACCATGCTTATTCCCTCTCTGAGCTTCCATTCACCTTCATCTTGCTCTTCAGCCTGTTGTATCCTTCTATCCTCCTCTCCTCATCCAACTTCTCCCTAACACTTTAACTAGATCCACTGAGTTCTTCCGTAACTATATTGTCTTTGTCGTGAGACACACGGAGTTGCCATGAGTCATAATTGACTTGACAGCAACTAACAAAAATAACATAACACACATAATGCATTATAATTAGATATTCTCACACCCTCTCTTGCTTGCTGTATCGTGGATGCTAAGTAAGTATTGATATACTGCAATAACAAACTTTCCAAGTACCATTTCCAAGTAATGTTGATTGAGAAATTATAAATGGTTCTTAAAATTTGGGCCTAAAATTTTCGGAAGGTTTCTGTGCATTTCAGACATCCATGTTCTTTATTTGAAATATAAGACAGTTTAATGGTTAAAGCACGCTGTGTTTGAATCCCAGGTCTCCAATTTACTACTGAGCAAGTAAAGTAAATGGCCTTTGCCTCAGTTTACTCACTATAAAATAGGAATAATGATAGGATCTAACTCAAAAGATACTGTGATAATTAAATGATTTAGTTCATGAACAGCATTGGGAACAATACCTGGTACTTGGAAAGCACTCTATAAGTGCAAATTATTTTGCTATGGTTGAACTGGCAACTTATGGAAAAAGTTGGCTGTTAATGGGTTTGAAGAAACCCCAGTCATTTTAGACTCAGCTTCTAGAAGATAAATAATGTATTTGAGAAGATACGAAGAGGAGAGGTCTGAATTAAATGATGGGAGGTTTATTCCAAACACAAGGCAAGAATGATCAAAGGCTAGTCTATGCCAAAAGCCTACAATGGAATGTCTTTCCCCAGTCCTAGACAGTTTTTGGATCCCTGATTTAAGAGAGTTTAGGTAAGATTGGTGAGGCAGGGTAGATTTTGGAAGCAATCATATTATAATAACCTGGTGTTCTGAGGTTAATATTCCCAAGATCCCAAGAAAGTATGTTGTTGAATTGACAGATGTAGTATTTATATGTATATATAAAACAAACCCATTACCATCAAGTCAATTTCAACTCATAGTGACCCTATAGGACAGTGTAGAACTGTCTCATAGGGTTTCTAAGGTGCAGCTGGTGGATTCTGTCCAAACGATTGCCTCTCGATCTATGTACAGGTTCTTCATGAGCACAAGTGTTCAGAATTCCCATTCTTCGCAATGTTATCCATAATTTGTTATGATCCACAGAGTTGAATGCCTTTGCATAGTCAATAAAACACAGGTATACATTTTCTGGTATTCTCTGCTTTCAGCCAGGATCCATCTGACATCAGCAGTGATATCCCTGATATCACATCCTTTTCTGAATCCAGGTTGAATTTCTGGCAGTTCCCTGTCAATGTACTGCTACAACTGCTTTTGAATGATCTTTAGCAAAATTTTACTTATATGTGATATTAATGATATTAATAGCACACACAAGGGTTGTATCCTTTAACCACACTTATTCAACCTGCACACTGAGCAAATAATCTGAGAACCTGGATTATATGAAGAAGAACATAGCATTAGGATTGGAGGAAGACTCATTAACAACCTTCATTATGCAGATGACACAATCTTTCTTACTGAAAGTGAAGAGGAATTGAAGCACTTGCTGATGAGGATCAAAGACCACAGACTTCAGTATGAATTACACCTCAACGTAAAGAAAACAAAAATCCTCACAACTGGAACAATAAGCAACATTGTGATAAATGGAGAAAATATAGAAGTTGTCAAGGATTTCACTTTACTTGGATCCACAGTCAACATCTATGGAAGCAGCAGTCAAGAAATCAAAGAATGTATTGCACTGAAAAATTCTGTTGCAAAAGACCTCTTTCCAGTGTTAAAAAGTAAAAATATCACTTTGAGGACTAAGGTGTGCCTGACCCAAGCCATGGTGTTTTCACTCACCACATGTGCTTGCGAAAGCTGGACAATGAATAAAGAAGATGGAAGAATCGACGTCTTTGAATTATGGTGTTAGCAAAGAATATTGAATACATCATGAACTGCCAAAAGAATGAGCAAACCTGTCTTGAAGGAAGTACAGCCAGAATGCTCCTTAGAGGCAAGGATGTCAAGACTTTGTCTCACATACTTTGGACATGTTATCAGTTGGGACCAGTCCCTGGAGAAGGACATCATGCTTGATAAAGTAGAGGGTGAGCAAAAGAGAGGAAGACCCTCAATGAGATGAACTGACACAGTGGCTGCAACAATGGGATCAAGCATAACAATTGTGAGGATGGCACAGGACTGGGCAGTGTTTCTGTTGTACATGGAGTCACAATGAGGCTAAATTGACTCGATGGCACCCAACAACAACATAAATCTATAAACCAAAAAACCAAACCCCCTGCCGTCGAGTTGATTCTGACTCATAGCAACCCTATAGGACAGAGTAGAACTGCCCCCACAGGGTTTCCAAGGAGCGCCTGGTGGATTTGAACTTTTGACCTTTTGGTTAGCAGCCGTAGCTCTGAAACACTACATCACCAGGTTTTTGATATATATATATAGTCCTGGGTGGTGCAAACATTTAAGCACTTCAGTACTAGTGGAAAGGCTGCTGGTTTGCACCGACCCAGAAGTGCCTCAGAAGATAGGTCTGGCAATCTGCTTCCAAAAGGTCACAGCCTTGAAAAACCCGTGGAGCAGTTCTACTCTGCACGCATGGGGTTGCGATGAGCTGGAATCAACTCTACAGCAACCAACAATACATACACACACACACATATATGAAAAGTGAGATGAAAGCTAAAATCAAAACTGGAGGGGTGCACTTGTAAACGCCTTCAAAGTAACCTGCCTGCCCACCCTTGGGGAGCCACCTTGGCAGCAGCAGCTCCCACTGTCTCCTTTTCCTTGTACAACAAAATAAACGTGACTTTCCTGTTCTCCCACCTTGGGCTCTCATTTATTAGACAATACGAGTCATGCTGAGCAAGAACCTGGGATTTCCACCCAGTAGCATCATTATTTAGTTCAAGCTTCTTATAATGCACATTTCTCTGCCTGAAGAACCTCCCTCCTCCAGTCTCCACCATTTATGCTGCATTCTGTTGCCAAATCCATCTTCCTAATGAGAGGTTCAAATTAAACTACTTCCTACTTGAAAAAAAAAAAATTCTTCTTGTCTATCAAATAAATTTTATAGCCGCCAGCTCCTTACTGCCTTACATATTAGCTGTGATGCTTTCAGATACCAAGGTAGGCAGAGCAAGATGAAGCTCTGTTTATCTGGATGAATTTTTATCTTTATTTATTTATTTATTTTTGCTTGGGGTATTTTTGTTTTGTTTTCTTTTTGGCCACATGACATCTGGCATCTCCATAGGAGCTGGTTAGTGACTTGACCAATCCTGGCTCAGAGAATGATAATCAGATTTTAAAAGCTGAAATAATATGTTTTCTTTGGTAATTCCCCCAAACCATCAGTGCTGACAAAGAGCAGCAACCTGTATAACAGAAGGAAGAAGAGGTTCCTCATACCACTGAAGGGCTGCAGCTCCTCCTCTGAGATGCTAGATTGATAACATTGTGTCTTAAAAAGACCAAGTGTCTATTTTTACCCATCGTTGGGACTAGTGTCTCTCTGAGAAGTGCAGGAATAACCAAAATGTTTCTGAAGCAATTAAACGGAGAAACTGAAAGTGCAAAGGGAAGGGCAGCAAAACCTCATGCAAAAATCTATCCATTTAGTACCGTTTTCTGAATGTCAAATGATGGGTGGAGCAGACTCAAAAGTTTTGCTGTTCCAAGCTAAAACCCAATACTGTTTTAATATCAGATCTTGTTATGATTATTAATATTTTTCTTCTTAGTTTCACATTCAAGGTCAAACTCTAATACCAATATTTCTTTCAACATGGATCCTATGCACCAGCTCATCTTGGTCAGTGATAATTCCATGACTATTCATATTAATTCCATGTCTTTCCTCATGCCACCCCCTTTGCCTAGAATGCATATAGTCATTGTTATGAGTTAAATTGTGTTATCCTCAAAATATGTGTTGGAGTCCTAACCCCTATACCTGTGGATGTAATCCTGTTTGGAAATAGGGATTTCTTTGTTATGTTAAGGAGGCCTTAACACTAATCACTTCTGAATTATAAAAAGAACTGATTAGACACAAAGGCTCTCCTGCCAAGGAATCAAGATATGAACCAAGGAGCCAAGGAACACCTGGGGCAATTCACAAAGAAGGAATCAAAACGGCTTTCTTAGGCTGCGTTCTTTAGAGAAGCAAATCCAGTAAAATGTATAAATATATACGTATAGAAAGAGATTTATATCAAGGAAATGGCTCACACAGTTGTAGACCCATACGAAGTCCATGGGTTAGGGCAGAGGCTTCTCCTTATTCACATGGTCTCAGGGGCTCGTCATTCCAAGATTGGCAGGTCGGGAAGCAGAGCTCTTGCTCACAGGTTGTGAAGATCAAGAATCCCAAGATCAGCAGGCAAGACTGGAGGTAAGCTGCTAGCTCAAGTCCCAAGAACCGGAGGTCAGATGAACAGGAGCCAGCTGCAGGATCCAGGATGAGCAAAAGCCCCCAAAACCCTGCCATAATGTCCACCCATGCTCGATGCAGGCCACACACCTAAGGAAACTCCTCTTCAATCGATTGGCTACTCACAGCAGATCCCATCATGGGGGTTATCACATATCAAATCTCAACAGGGAAGTGGCCAAAATATCACCAAAAAAAACAAACCTGTTGCCATCATGACTGCCGAAACACTGAGAATCATTGCCCAGCCAAGGTGACACACAACCTTAACCATCACAACTGCCAAAATGCTGATTTTGGACTTTTAGTATCTAGAATTGTGAGAAAATAAATTTTTGTTCTTTAGAGCCACCCACATGTAGTATTTGCATTACAGCAGCACTGGGAAACTAAGATAGTCATGGAATAGTAGCACTGGAAGCAAAGTTGGAGATTATCTATATTTCAACTGGTAATTTTGTAAATGAAGACCCCCAGGTCCTGGGGCTCATGAAGTAAATTTTCCAACAGAGGGCAAAGCCCAGATCAGCTACTTTCCAATCCTGTGCCTTTTCTAACACATCAAACATTCTTCCTCTTTTGTTCTGATTTTGCTTATTGAAATTTTACTTACTCTTCAAAGTCTAAGATAAATGACACCTTCTTTACGATGACCAACCAGCAATAACCCATTCTCCTGTGCTTGCCCACTCTCAGCCTGTAACCTGCCTGACCTTAGCTGCCTTCTTGGATTTTATGCATGTTGAAGGTGATGATGCTAGCTGACACAACAAATGTCCAGTAAAACCCTTCCACGTCAGAAACTCTCCATGCATGTTTGTCAAATAAATGATTGAACAAAGGAAAACAATGTAGCGACATGGAGCTTTGACTATTAAAACAATAATAACGAGAAAATGAATGTATGAAAATCTGAGTAAGCCGTGATGCAATGCATTCTGATCTCATTGAACAAAAAGGCTCCACATACATTGCAAGGTTTATATTGATTTAAAAATAATAATTTCATCCCTCATCTTTAAGCTTTTCCTTTCATTAAAACAAGCAGAAGGGAATGAATGGATTATAACAGAGACTAGCTTTTAGGGATTTACAGATTAAGTTTGGAAATCCATGCGTCTCCCTTAAAATATGAAGAGTGTCAGTTCAGCTGAGTGCAGAAAGTTTCATAGCCAAAAAGATTCAGCCGCATGAAATTGAAAAAGTGTTGGTTACTATCGTCAGTGAAAGTTTAAATGTAAAATCATCCATCATCCCGACTCTTCTGTTCCAGTATGTTTATTAAGCAAATGTTTATTATACTAAATTCCATTTCAAGCTGAGTGAGGTAGGGGGAGGCGACTTGTAAAAAGGAGGAATTACATACAAGAAGAGATTTTCTTTAAAAAAAAAAAAAAAAGAACATTAATATATTTCTATTTTTGAATATGATTTTTACATAGGATTAAAAGTAGGGTTAGAAATGAAAACATAGCCCTGAGTAAAATCACTACAGAAAAAAACAAAATCCCCATACAGAGAGCATACAAGTAATTTTAAAAATGGGAGAGAATGGGTGGGCAGAAAGAAAGAGAAAGGCAGTAATAGGCCTTCCGTATTTTTGGGATTAGGAGTCAGAGCATGAATGCATATGGAAAACAGTGTTTAGTGGCCACAGAGATAGATACTTGAGTACTTGATTTAATTCTAGTCTATTGCAGCCAACAAATAATTATCAAATATCTGTTATGTATAAGATAGTGTGCTGGCTAGGAAATATGAGGTAAATAAAGACGATTATAAAGAATTAACAAGGAGGAGGCAGAGCCAAGATGGTGGAAGAGACAGACACTTCCAGCGAGCCCTCCTTACAACAAAGCCAAAAAAAACAAGTGATAATGAGTACATTTGTGACAAGCTCGTAGCCCGGAGCTTCAAAGGCAAGTTTAGAAAAAAAAATGAGGGGCAAGGGGAGGAAGAGACCCTTTAGAAGTGGAGAGGAGTTACCAGACCTGGGTCGCAGGGAGCCCTCAGGCACCATTCCCGAAGCGGTGGTGGCGGGCTAGTACTAGTGTTTGGCCACAGTTTCCTCAGGGAGAAGCAGCCAGCCACACACCCCACTCAACATCGTTGGAACTAGAGAAGAACGCCGCTCTCGGCCAAAGCTAAGTACTTGTGTATATTTTACCGTGCCCCTCACCCCCAAGCCAGCTTTAGCAGCTGAATTCCCTGGGCCTGAGATAGGCACTGCTGAGCACCTACAGCCATGCTCCCGGCCTCGGGGAAGGAATAAATTTGCAATTGGGGGTAAAGATAATTTGCTAGTTCCATCAACCAGGGGAGCTGAGGACTGAAGCAGCTCCTGTCAAGCCATAAATGGTCCATGGACTTTGAGAACCTTTCCCTTCTGCATGGACTTGTGTGGGCCTATTTCAGAAGAATAGGCCCTTGTTGGCACACTCCAACCATTTCAGCTGTGCGGTGGAGAGGTGGGTGTTTGATATTTGACATTGCTTTGCCTATTAAACAAGGTTCTCACCTACCCACATCAGGGACCTAAAGACTGGTAGCTCCACTCAGGCCACCCAGCCACCCACGACAGGGGTCCAAGGATAACTGGTACCTCCCAGTCCTTACAATCAAAAACTTTGGGTGTCCATGGTCCCTCTGCAGAACTCACCCGCCTACACACTCTAGGAAACAGGAATGTGCTTTCCTCAGAGACACTCGAGGGTCGGTTCTTAGCCACCTGCCTTGTTCAGAGTGTGACCCCTGCTGCAATCAGATACTGGTATACACACCAATCAACCCTGCCTCTCTAAGACTGTAGGACAGAGCCTGTACCACACACTTGATGATCAGCTACCTGGACGCCTGAACTGAATTCATACAAGAAAAGTGAATGGACTCCTGGAGTGATATACCTGATAACACCTCTAGGCTTCTGGAGACAGGACGTCAGAGCTCCAAAAGTGAAAATAATCAAGCTAGCTCACTCAAGCAACCTATCTGGGTATACCAAAACAAAAAAAGCAAGAAGCTACAACACAGTAAGCAAGCATAAACTAATACAATAACTTATAGATGGCTCGGAGACAACAGTCAACATCAAGTCACATAAAGAAACAGGCCATGATCTCCTCAACAAGCTCTCAAAACCAAGAATCCAGGGATCTCCTAAATGAAAGCGCATTCCTGGAATTACCAGAGCCAGAACACAAAAGATTAATATATAGCCCTTCAAGACATCAGGAAAGAAATGAGGCAATATGCAGAACAAGACAAGGAACACATAGATAAAGCAACTGAAGAAATTAGAAAGATTATTCAGGAACATAATGAAAAGTTTAATATGCTGGAAAAATCCATAGGCAGACAGCAATCAGAGATTCAGAAGATTAACACTAAAATTACAGAAGTAGACAACTCAATAGAAAGTCAGAGAAGCAGAATTGAGCAAGTAGAAGCCAGAATGTCTGAACTTGAAGATAAATCACTTGGCACTAATATATTTGAAGAAAACTCAGATAAAAGAATTTTAAAAAATGAAGAAACCTTAAGAATCATGTGAGACTCTATCAAGAGAAATAACCTACGAGTGATTGGAGTACTAGAACAGGGAAGGAAAACAGAAAATACAGAAAAACTTCCCTGATATCATGAAAGATGAGAAGATATCTATCCAAGATGCTCATGGAACATCACATGAGGTAGATATTAAAAGAAAGTCACCAAGACATATTATAATCAAACTTGCCAAAACCAAAGATAAAGAGAGAATTATAAGAGCCGTGAGGGGTAAACGAAAACTCACCTACAAAGGAGAGCTGATAAAAATAAACTCAGACTACTCGGCAGAAATCATGCCGGCAAGAAGGCAATGGGGTGCCATATTTAAAAAATTGAAGGAAAAAATTGCCTGCCAAGAATCATATATCCAGCAAAACTGTTTCTTAAATATGAAGGAGAAATTAAGACATTTCCAGATAAATAGAAGTTTAGGGAACTCATAAAAACCAAACCAAAACTACAAGAAATACTAAAAGGAGTTCTTTGGTTAGAAAATTAATACTATCAGGTATCAACCCAAGACAAGAAGACCAGGCAAAACAAACAGAAGTCAGCCGAGACAGTGAAATCAAAAAAACAAAGCAAGATTAAAAAAAAAAAAAACTCAAAACAGGGTAACAGCAATGTTGTTATATAAAAGAAGACAACATTAAAACAATAAAGAGGGACGAAGAAATGTAATCATACACCTTCCATATGGAGAGGAAGATACGGCAATACAAAGAAATAAAAGATAGGTTTAAATTTAGAAAAATAGGGGTAAATGATAAGGTAACCACAAAGGAGACAAACTAGCCTACTCATCAAAATAAAATACAAGAAAAAAATAGAGACTCAGCAGAAACAAAATCACCAACAACAAATATGAGGAAAGGACAATATATAAAGATAATCTACTCAGCACATAAAATTAAGTGGGAAAAAGAAACTGTCAACAACACACACAAAAAGACATCAAAATGATAGCACTAAATTCATACCTATCCATAATTACGCTGAATGTAAATGGACTAAATGCACCAGTAAAGAGACAGAGAGTGGCAGAATAGATAAAAAAAACAAGATCAGTCTATATGCTGCCTTCAAGAGACACGCCTTAGACTTAGAGACACAAACTAAAACTCAAAGGGTGGAAAAAAATATATCAAGCAAACAACAATCAAAAAAGAGCAGGAGTAGCAATATTAATTTCTGACAAAATAGACTTTAAAGTTAAATCCGTCATAAAGGATAAGGAAGGACACTATATAATGATTAAAGGGACAATATACCGAGAAGATATAACCACATTAAATATTTATGCACCCAATGACAGGGCTGCAAGATACATAAAACAAACTCTATCAGCATTGAAAAGTGAGATAGCTCCACAATAACAGTAGGAGATTTCAACACACCACTTTTGGTGAAGGACAGTACATCCAGAAAGAAGCTCAATAAAGACACGGAAGATCTAAATGCCGCAATCAACCAACTTGACCTCATAGACATGTACAGAACACTGCACTGAACAGCAACCAAGAATACTTTCTTTTCTACTGCACATGGAACATTCTCTAGAATAGACCACATATTAGGTCATAAAGCAAGCCTTAACAGATTTTTTTTTTTTTTAGCAGAATCCAAAACACTGAAATATTAGAAAGCATCTTCTCTGACCATAAGGCCATAAAAGTGGAAATCAATAACACGAAAAGCAGGGAAAAGATATCAAATACTTGGAAACTGAACAATACCCTGCTCAAAAAAGACTGGATTATAGAAGACATTAAGGATGGAATAAAGACATTTATAGAATCCAATGAGAATGAAACCACTTCCTATCATGAACCTTTGGGACATAGCAAAAGTGGTGCTCAGAGGCCAATTTATATCAACAAAATTGATAAACCACTGGTCAAACTGAAAAAAGAAAAACAGGAGAGGAAGCAAATAACCTGAATAAGAAGATGGACGATATTACAACAGACTCAACTAAACTTAAAAGAATCATATCACATTACTATGAAAAGTTGTATTCTAACAAATTTGAAAACCTAGAAGAAATGGATGAATTCCTAGAAACACACTACCTACCTAAACTAACACAAACAGAGGTAGAACAACTAAATAGACCGATAACAAAAGAAGAGATTGAAAAGGCAATCAAAAAACTCCCAACAAAAAAAAAAAACCCTGGTCCGGATGACTTCACTGCAGAGTTAACACCGATACTACTAAAGGTATTTCAGAGCATAGAGAAGGACAGAATACTACCAAATTCGTTCTATGAAGCCACCATATCCTTGATACCAAAACCAGGTAAAGACACACAAAAAAAGAAAATTACAGACCTATATCCCTCATGAACTAAGATGCAAAAATCTTCGACAAAATTCTAGCCAATAGAATTCAACAACATATCAAAAAAATAATTCACCATGACCAAGTGGGATTCATACCAGGTATACAGGGATGGTTCAACATTAGAAAAACAATTAATGTAATTCATCACATAAATAAAACAAAAGACAAGGATCACATGATTTTATCAATTGATGCAGAAAAGGCATTTGACAAAGTTCAATACCCATTCATGATAAAAACTGTCAGCAAAATAGGAATAAAAGGAAAATTCCTCAACATAATAAAGGGCATTTATACAAAGCCAACAGCCAACATCACTCTAAATGGAGAGAGCCTGAAAGCATTCCCATTGAGATCGGGAACCAGACAAGGATGCCCTTTTTTCACCGCTCTTATTCAACATTTGTTGGAGGTCCTAGCCAGAGCAATTAGGCTAGATAAAGAAATAAAGGGCATCCAGATTGGCAAAGAAGAAGTAAAATTATCTCTATTTGCAGATGACATGATCTTATACACAGAAAACCCTAAGGAATCCTCAAGAAAACTACTGAAACTAATAAGAGTTCAGCACAGTATCAGGATACAAGATAAACATACAAAAATCAGTTGGATTCCTATACACCAAAAAAAGAACATCAAAGAGGAAATCACCAAATCAATGCCATTTACAGTAGCCCCCAGAAGATAAAATACTTAGGAATAAATCTTACCAGTGATGTAAAAGAGTTATACAAAGAAAACTAAAATGCACTTCTGCAAAAAACCAAAAGAGACTTACATAAGCGGAAAAACATACCTTGCTCATGGATAGGAAGGCTTAACATTATAAAAATGTCTATTCTACCAAAAATGATCTATAGATACATTGCTATTCCGATCCAAATTCCAACAACATTCTTTAATGAGATGGGGAAACAAGTCACCAACTTCATATGGAAGGGAAAGAGGCCCTGGATAAATAAGGCATTACTGAAAAAGAAAAACAAAGTGGGAGGCCTTATTTTACCTGATTTTAGAACCTATTATACTGGCACAGTAGTCAAAACAGCCTGGTACTTGTACAACAGATACATAGACCAATGGAACAGAATTGAGAATCCAGGCATAAATCCATCCACATATGAGCAGCTGATATTTGACAAAGGCTCCAAAACAGTTAAAGGGGGAACAGACAGTCTTTTGAACAAATGGTGCTGGCTTAACTGGATATCCATCTGCAAAAACATGAAACAGGACCCATACCTCACTCCATGCACAAAAACGAGCTCAAAATGGATCAAAGACCTAAATACAAAATCTAAAACGGTAAAGATCATGGAAGAAAAAATAGGGACAACGTCAGGAGCCATAATGCATGGCATAAACAGTATACAAAACATTACTAACAGTGCAGAAGAAAAACTAGATAATTGGGAGCTCCTAAGAATCAAACACCTATGCTAATCCAAAGACTTCACCAAAAGAGTAAAAAGATTACCTACAGTCTGAGAAAAAGTTTTTAGCTATGACATTTCCGATCAGCACCTAATCTCTAAAATCTACATGATATTGCAAAAACTCAACTAGAAAAAGCCAAATAACCCAGTTATAAAATGGGCAAAAGATATGAACAAAGACTTCACTAAAGAAGACATTCAGGTAGCTAACGGAAACATGAGGAATTGCTCACGATCATTAGCCATTAAAAAAAAAAACAAACAAGTTTTTTTTTTTTTTTTTTTCATTAGCCATTAGAGAAATGCAAATCAAAACTACAATGAGATTTCATCTCACTCCAACAAGGCTGGCATTAATCCAAAGAACACAAAATAATAAATGTTGGAGAAGCTGTGGAGAGATTGGAACACTTATATACTCCTGGTGGGAATGTAAAGTGGTACAACCACTTTGGAAATCAATTTGGTGCTTCCTTAAAAAGGTATAAATAGAACTACCATACAATCCAGCAATCCCATTCCTTGGAATATATCCTAGAGAAATAAGGGCCTTTACATGAACAGATATATGCACACCCGTGTTCATTCCAGCACTGTTTACAATAGCAAAAAGATGGAACCAACCAAGGTGCCCATCAATGGAGGAATGGATAAATAAATTATGGTATATTCACACAATGGAATACTACGCATCGATAAAGAACAGTGGTGAATCTGTGAAATGCGGAGGAACCTGGAAGACATTATGCTGAGTGAAATTGATCAGTTGCTAAAGGACAGATATTGTATAAGACCACTGTTATAAGAACTGGAGAAATAGTTTAGACTGAGAAGAAAACATTCTTTTGTGGTTACGAGAGTGGGGAGGGAGGGAGGGTGGGAGAGTGGTATTCACTAATTAGATAGCAGATAAGAACTACTTTAGGTGAGGGGAAAGACAACACACAATACAGGGGAGATCAGCGCAACTGGACTAAACCAAAAGCAAAGAAGTTTCCTGAATGCTTCAAAAGCCAGTGTAACAGGGGCAGGGGTTTGGGGACCATGGTTTCAGGGGACACCTAAGTCAATTGGCATAATAAAATCTATTAAGAAAACATTCTGCATCCCACTTTCAAAAGTGTCGTCTGGAGTCTTAAATGCTAGCAAGTGGCCATCTAAGACCCATCAATGAGTCTCAAACCACCTGGATCAAAGGAGAATGAAGAACACCAAGGACACAAGGTAATTACAAGCCCAAGAGACAGAAAGGGCCACATGAACCAGAGACTACATCATCCTGAGACCAGAAGAACTAGATGGTGCCTGGCTACAACCGAAGACTGCCCTGACAGGGAACACAACACAGAACCCCTGAGGGAGCAGGAGAGCAGTGGGATGCAGACCCCAAATTCTCGTAAAAAGACCAGACTTGATGGTCTGACTGACACTAGAAGGACCCCAGTGGTCATGGCCCCCAGACCTTCTGTTGGCCCAGGAC
Organism: Elephas maximus indicus; assembly: GCF_024166365.1. Taxonomy (NCBI): domain Eukaryota; kingdom Metazoa; phylum Chordata; class Mammalia; order Proboscidea; family Elephantidae; genus Elephas; species Elephas maximus. Next base: position 130,095,517 of record NC_064820.1, read on the forward strand.
AGGAACCTATCCCAAAGCCAACTCTTCAGACATGGATTGGACTGGACAATGGGTTGGAGAGGGATGCTGGTGAGGAGTGAGCTTCTTGGATCAGGTGGACACTTGAGACTATGTTGGTATCTCCTGCTTGGAGGAGAGATGAGAGGGTAGAGGGGGTTAGAAGCTGGTGAAATGGTAACGAAAAGAGAGAGTGGAGGGACGGACCTGACTGTCTCACTAGGGGGAGAGTAATTGGGAGTATGTAGAAGCAAGGTGTATATGTTTTTGTGTGAGAAACTGACTTGATTTGTAAACTTTCACTTAAAGCGCAATAAAAATTATTAAAAAAAAAAGAAGAAGAAGAATTAACCAGAGACTTGAGGCAGTGTGGATGCTGATTTTTATCACTCAGCTGATTCATCCCTTTTCCATTTATAGACTTAAGCACTAGTTCCAGGAGGAAAAGGGTGTGAATTACCTGGATAACTCTTCCCATTCATTATTTAACTGATTTTATTATTATTATTTTTTTATTTGGCTTCCTAGTTCTTCATATGGCCTAACCCCAAACATTTTCTTTAAATCCATCTTAAAGACATTTCCAGAAATGAAAAATTGAATGGTTCTGGGATCTGAAACCTCATTCAAGACATTTATATATTTCTAAAATTTTACTCATATGTCATATTTTATTGAATTTCATGACATGCTTTAAAATTATATTCACTGGAAAACTGGTGAAGCAGTTTGTTTCTAGAGGGTAAACTGAAATACAAATCAAACTGAAGGTGCATCTTGAGCAAAATTCCATCACAATGTGTTAGCATCTTCAAAAATGAAGTACTAAACAGCTGAATTTTTGATTGATGGTTTATTTATTTGCTTCCCAACTAGAATGTATACTCTTTGAGGGTCAAGACTGTTTTGTTGTTGTTTTATTGTGGTGAATAAATATATATATATAAAACATAAAATTTGCCATTTTAACCATGTTTAAGTATACTATTCAGCGACATTACGTTCACAGTATTGTACATCACATTTTATTTCCAAAATGTTTTCATCACCGCAAAGAACACCTGTACCCATTAAACAATGACTCTTCATTACCCCTTGCTCTCAGCCCCTGCTAACTACTAATAAAGTTTTGTCTCTATGCATTTGCTTATTCTAGATATTTCATATTAGTGGGATCGTACAGTGTGTGTTCTTTTGCTTCTGATTTATTTCCTTCAGCATGTTTTCAAGGTTCAACCATGCCGTAGCATGTATCAGAATTTAATTTCTTTTTAGCTGAATAATATTCCATTGTGTGTGTGTGTGTATATATAAAGAAAAAAAAATTATATATATATATATATAATCACATTTTGTTTACCCATTCATCTGTTGATGGGCAGTTTTTTTTTTTTCACATTTTAGCTATCAGGAATGATGCTGTAATGCACATTGATATACAAATTTGAGTCCCTGCTTTCAATTCTTTCAGGTATGTACCTAGGAATACAATTTCTGGGTCATATGGTAATTTACCACTCATCCATTAGTTTGTCATATTGTGGTGGCTTGTGTGTTGTTGTGATGCTAGAAGCTATGCCACTGGTATTTCAAATACCAGCAGGTTCACCCATGGTGGACAGATATCAGTGGAGCTTCCAGACTAAGACAGACTAGGAAGAAGGACCTGGCAGTCTACTTCTGAAAAAAAATTGGCCAATTAAAACCTTATGAATAGCAGTGGAACATTGTCTGATATAGTGCTGGAAGATGAACCCCTCAGGTTGGAAGGCACTCCAAATACAGCTGGGGAAGAGCTGCCTCCTCAAAGCAGAATCGATCTTAATGATGTGGATGAAGTTTTTGGAACCTTCAGTTGCTGCAACTACGGGCCCAAACAGAGCCATGATTGTGAGGATTGCACAAGACTGGGCAGTGAGTGTTTCCTTCTGTTGTACATAGGGTGGCTATGAGTTGGAACCAACTTGATGGAACCTGTCTTAGTCATCCAGTGCTGCTATAACAGACATACAATAAATGGATGGCTTTAAGAAAGAGAAATTTATGTTCTCACAGTCTGGTAGCTTAGAAGTCCAAATTCAGGGCATCAGCTCCAAGGAAAGGTTTTCCCTCTCTGTCAGCTCTGGAGGGAGGTCCTTCTCATCAATATTCCCCTGGACTAGGAGCTTCTCCACACACGAACCCCAGGTCCAAAGGATAGGCTCTGCTGCTGGTGCTTCTTTCTTAGTGGTATAAGGCTTGCTTCTCTTTCCTTTCATCTCTTGTAAGATAAAAATTGGTACAGTCCACACTCCAGAGAAATTCCTTTCACATTGAATCAGGGATGTGACCTTAGTAAGGGTGTTACAATTCCACCCTAATCCTCTTTAACATAAAATTACAATCACAAAATGGCGGACAACCACGCCATACTGGGAATCATGGCCTAACCAAGTTGACACATTTTGGGGGGACACAATTCAATCCATGACATTCCACGCTTTGGCCCCCGCAAATTCATATCTTTGCTGCATGCAAGACACATTCACCCCCTCCTATCATAGCAAAAGTATTAAATCAACTCCAAGTCCCAAATCCAAAAATTCCTCTTCATCTGTGAAATCTAGAATACAAGTTGTCTGCTTCCAAAGTACAATGGCAGAACAGGCACAAGCTACACATTTCCATTACAAATGGGAGAAACTGGAGGAAAAGAAGGCATAACAGGCACCAAGCAAGTCAGTAGAACACATCTCATTAGCCCTCAAAGCTTTGCAAATAATCCTCTGTTCTCTGAGACCATTTACATAATGGCCCTGACATCTACACTCTAGGTGTTGGCCACACTCTCCAAACTCTGAATGGAGGCCCCTCAGCCCTGGGCTTTAACTCCATCTTCCATGCCTATTGGGATGGCAACTCTGCTCCCTCAGCCTTAGACGCATCATTCTCCTAGTCCATCTGAGTGGTGACTCTGCCCTTAGAAACTCCAGAGGATGTGGCTCCACCCTTTGAAACCGCAGAAGTCGAGGCCATACCTTTTGAGACTAAGGCAGCTCTGCTTCCTTTGTTCCTTGTGTCTTCAGCTTCTGCTTCCTGGTTCTTTGGCCTCTCTGCCCCTTGGGCCTTAGGCCCACATCTGCCCTGCTGGGGCAAGTGTTGCTAAGCTCTGTAGCTCCGCTGATAAGTGCCTGGAGGCACCCCGCTCCACCATGAAGCCTCTCATGCAAAGGCACTCAGCTCTTTCACTACCTACATGGGTCAGCTCCAGTGCTGTCTGGTGCTGGTCTCCTCGTTCTGCTGCTGCTGCTAGTCCTCTGCTGCTGCCACTTCTCTCCTGATGCCTGTCCTCTGTCCAGTCACAGTTTCAAAGCTGCTTCCACATTTTAGGTTTCTGTTAGAGCAGCACCCTACTCTCAGTACCAATTCTGTTTTAGTTATCTAGTTTATTTAGTGATCTAGTGCTACTGTAACAGAAATACCACAAGTGGACGCCTTTAACAAACAGAGTTTATTCTCTCGCAGTCTAGTAGGTTACAAGTCCAAATTCAGGGTGTCAGCTCCAGGGGACAGCTTTCTCTCTCTGTTGGCTCTGGAGGAAAGTCCTTCTCATCAACCTTTCCCTGTACTAGGAGCTTCTCTGTGCAGGAACCCCAGGTCCAAAGGACATGCTCTGCTCCCAGCACTGCTGTCTTGGTGGTATGAGTTCCCCACTCTCTGCTTGCTTCCCTTTCCTTTTATCTATTTTAAGATAAAAGGTGGTGTAGGCCACACTCCACGGAAACTCCTTTTACACTGGATCAGGCATGTGGCCTTAGTAAGGGTGGTACAATCCCACCCTAATCCTCTTTAACATAAAATTACAATCACAAAATGGAGGACAACCACACCATACTGGGGATCGTGGCCTAACCAAGTTGACACATATATCTGGGGGACACAATTCAACTATGACAGTACCTAACAACAACAAATGGTAATTCGATGTTTAACTTTTTGAGGAACTACCAAACTGTCTTTCCACGGAGACTCTGTTTTTTATCTCTGTAAGTCTAATGAGGGCCTAATGCAGTATCTGATACTTGTTTTAAAAAACTCATTGCCGTCGAGTCTATTCCAACTCATAGCGACTCTGTAGGACAGAGTAGAACTGCACCATAGTTTCCAAGGAGCACCTGGTGGATTAGAACTGCCGACCTTTTGGTTAGCAGCTGTAGCACTTAACTTCTACGCCACCAGGGTTTCCGATACTAGGCACTCAGTAAAATACATTGATGAATGAATAAATGAATTAATGAAGAGAATATGGCCTTATAGCATTTTAGAAAGTTTTGTTTCTTAAATTGAAACTAAGCAGAAGGTAATCAAAGGCACAGGATGGCTTAGCAATATAGGGCAGTCCAAGAAAACATGCAGATGTTTCCCAGAGCCAAACGGGGAAGTCATTTTGAGAAGAGCCACTGAGTGAGGATGGTAGCTGATCATAGGATCTAATTCGCTCTGCCTTCCAATGATGTCCTATAAGATGCATCAGTTGTAGACATCTCTCCAGAGATGTTTGCCCCATGGAAGCCTCACCACCAAAGGCTGTGGCCAATGACCTGATTCACTGGTAATCTGTCCAACATACCGAGTAGAGCTATCCAATTCCATAGAGTAAACGGAATTTACTGCCAAGGATTCCTTTGCAAGAGTTAGAGGACATATCATTCTCATATTTTGCCCGCCTTGGTGAGATATTTAAATAAACACATAGTTTCATTCCTGGAGTCATTAGCTGGGCAGGCTTCTTTGAAACTTCTGTTAACAGATCACTCAAAGGAACAACATGACCTCCATGAAAGGTCAGGCTTGGAACTCTGTGAGGAGGGTAATCACAAGGCTAATGTTTTTCCTATTTAAAACTAAGTTCAAACTAAAAATAGCTTCCTCATTATCTACTTGTCTTAGGGGCAAGGCAGGCTGGCAAGGGGCAGGAATTATACCATTAGGGAACATTCATAATAAATTCTCCAGTGTTTGAACATTGAATACATTACTTGGGTACCAAAAGTAGCTTTTATCACATGTGCAATGTATGTTGTTTTATCAATAAATATGTGATCAATTCTTTTTTGAACACAAATGGAAGTGAATAATTTTCAAATATTTTAGTATTTTATACTTTTGCAGAATTTTAAGCACTCAAAAGATCATGTATTTATTTGTTGAATAGTCCATTTATCATCTACAGTTTATGTGGAATATGAAGGAATTCAATTGAATTTAACAAAGTCGATGATGAGAAAAACCTGAGCGCGAATCCTCTCTGTTTCCAAATATTTTGAAAGTTGGCTCATGTAAAGAGAAAAATATATATATGATGAAAGAGTACTTCTGGGAATGAAAAAGAGAAACCTTGTCTCTCAGTGCCTAGGGGTCTGTTCTAGTTCCAAAGACAAAGCTTTTATTAGGTGCAGAGCTCAAATTAACTGGCAATTTTCCTCATTATATATTGAACTTGGAAAAATAAATGAAATAATTGCAAAAGCGCAAATTTATAAAATATGTTCTTATTAGTCCAATTTTTAGTGGTGGAGTTTTGTATCTCAGTAAGGTATGCATATAAAAGATTCCTTCTCCATTGTAATATTTATTGAGCCAGTATTTATTAGAGCTTGTTAGTTAGCTAGGAGCCCTGGTGGCACAGTGGTTAAGAATTTGGCTGTTAACCAAAAGGTCAGCAGTTCGAATCTACCAGCTGCTCCTTGGAAACCCTATGGGACAGTTCTACTCTGTCCTATAGGGTCACTACGGTTTGGAACTGACTCAACGGCACCTAACAACAACAACAATGTGGGTAAGGAGTCCTTGGGTGGCACAGTTAAGAGCTTGGCTACTAACTGAAAGGTTGGCAGTTTGAAGAAAGGCCTGGTGATCTACTTCCAAAAGATCACAGCCATCGAAAACCCTATGGAGCACAGTTCTACCCTGACACACATGTGGCCGCCATGAGTCAGAATTGACTTGACAGCATCTGCTTGGTTAATGTGGGTAGAGTCCTTTGTTGCCATCTGTGTTGAGTCCCACTTGCCAATTTGGTTCCATGACATTTCAGCTGAGCTCCATCTTCTGAAGCTTTGCTGTATGACTTAAATGAATCTTCATGCTTCATAGGTCTCCCCATGGGCAGCATCTCCATGGAGCTTCCAGTGGGGAGAAGTTGTTTAAAATTACTGTTGCCAACTGATTTCTTAAATGCATTGAGATCTCTGTGGCATGGCCGAAGGCTCACTCTTTGGCTCTGATATGTTCAAAGTTTTATCAGTAACCTAAATAAAAATATGGGTAACTTGCTGAACCAACTTAAAGATGATACAAAGATGGAGTACGATATAGTCAATATGGTAAGGTGGGGATTGAATTATAAAAAGCCTGAAATGATGGACTAAACAGCATACGGTGAAATAAAAAATGGGACATTTCAAATTTCTGGACTTGAGTCCAAAAAATATCTGTAGGACAATAGGATGTAAATATTTCACATAAAATTGGCATAGGTTAGTTTATATCTTGGCACACATAAATATGCCCATGAGTTTAAGCTGATTGTGAACTTAATGAGAGTTAACAGTAATGTGATTGCCAAAAAAGATCATTTCATATTAGGCTGCCTTAAAACAGGTGGTTTTCAGAACAAAATGAATGACAATTTGGTTCTATTCATTTTAGGCAGACCACACATCTTTTCTGGACACCCGGGGCCTAGTTAAACAAAAAAGTATCCAGAATTTTTGACAAGAATGAGAGATAATTCAAAGCATGACAATACGAAGGATGGTTGAAGGTATTGGAGTTGTTTATCCTGGGGGAATATAACTGTCAAGAACTATGAAGGTTCTGAAATTCACCCTACTTGCAAGCTAGCAAGTTAGCCTGCCATAGTTTTAATGGATGCTGGCAGAAGACACAAGACTCCTGGGTCAGAGACAAAGGACAGTTTATTATTCACAGCAACTCCGGTACCCAGAATATCAGTATTTTCTTTTGCCAGTTTCTTGAATTCCAATTCCCACAGGACAGTGCTAAAAGGGACATATGATGTCTGTGCATGAAATGGGTTATGTTACAGGAGAAGAACCCTGAGCTGAGGAAACCCCAATCTTTTATAATGGTTTGCAAACAAACCTGCCTAACCTTTTTCCTATCTCTATTTTTTGAGGCTGTTTTCTATACAAACATCTCTGAAAAGAACAAAATGCTGCCAGTGCCTTTGCTGGAAAGACAGGCAAAAACAGGAGAGATCAGAAGGCAAAACAAGGTCCACTGGTGAAAATTATAGGAAGTTAAATTTCTGGCAGATAAGGAAACATTTTTCAAAAACCAACGTGCTCAAAATGGGATGGGTTCTGTAATAGATTGAATTGTGTTTTCCAAAAACATATGCCAACTTGGTTAGGTCATGATTTCCAGTATTGCATGGTTGTCCTCCATTTTGTGATTATCCTATGTATTATAAATCATAATCTCTGCTGTGGTTAAAGGGGATTTGGGTGGGATGTAACACCCTTGCTCAGGTTACATCCCTGATCCAATGTAAAGGGAGTTTCCCTGGGGTGTGGCCTGCACCACCCTTTATCTTACAAGAGGTGAAAGGGAAGAAAGCAGAGAGTTGAGAACCTCATACCACCAAGAAAGCAGTGCTGGGAGCAGAGCCCGTCTTTTAGACCTGAGGCTCCATGGAGAAGCTCCTAGACCAGAGGAAGATTGATAATAAGAACCTTCCTCCAGAGCCCACAGAGAGAGAAAGCCTTCCCCTGGAGCTGACACCCTGAATTTAGACTTCTATCCTACTGGACTGTAAGAGAATAAATTTCTCTTTGTTGAAGCCATCCATTTGTGGTATTTCTGTTATAGCAGCACTAGATAACTAAGACAGACTCCTTAAGAATTTAGACATGTTCAGGCAGAAACCAGGCAACCACTTGTGACTATTGACAAAAATATATCTCAGACAAGTACTAAATCTCATGGTACATTAAGCTTCTTACAGCACTCAATTATCAGAAAGATAGAGGGAGAGAAAGAGGTAGGGTAACTAGAAAAAAAGGCAGGGCAGAATAAGAGGAAGGGTACTTTCAAGCTTGAAATATCCCATTGTAACTTCTCTGATGCTCTATGCATGTCCCGGGAGGATTCACACATTTCTCTGATAAACCAGAGATAGGGCAGTGTCCATAGCCTTTGTATACTTTATGTTTTAATCTCCCTCATCATGCCTCTTCAGATAAGAAAAACAGCTCAGAAGTCTCAGTGGAAATCAACTTTGAAGCTTTATCTTAGATTGATTATGCTGTGTTTTGAGAATCTGAATCTTTGCTAAGGAATTCTCAATAATCTGATTAGAAATACTTCTGGTTGCACAGAAACTTAGGCTGACTCTTGGGAATATTCTCAAATGAAAATATTTTGTTCATAGGGCCTTTTTTCCCCAGAAACAAAGCACATTTGTCCCCCAAGAAGAAATTACCTAAGAATGACTCTCATGTGGAATAGAAAATGAACATTTTCTCTCATAAATTTATTAACTGATCATTCTGTATGAATTCCTCTGCACACCACACAGGTGAGATGATACAACTACAACTAATGGTTGGAGAAGTGACTGGGAGCCTGTCGTTTGACCTTTGCATCACTATTTCTTTATATGTAAAATGAGGAGTTTGAAATAGGTGATAGCAAAGTTTCTTATACAGAGTTCAAACTCCAAAGGATCAAGGAAGATCCTTCATCTTAAAAGCTGGTATAAGCTTGGAGATTTAGGGCTGCAAGCAGGGGATGGAAGAAAATAAGAGTGCAAATCCCTTTCAAAAGATGGTTTAAAGGAAATCCCTCTTAGTGTAACGTAAAGCAGGCATAGAAGAATCCATCAGGATATTGGGAAAGGCTGTGGGATAGAGGGGTAGGAGAGGATCTTGTGGTATTCTGGGACACGACATGAGTATAGTTTATAGCAGGAAACTAGGAACAAAATCTCAGCTCCATATTAAACCCAGCAGGGAACCCTATTCTGAGAAAATGGCCTTGGAAAGAGCCCTAGACCGGCTGAAGTACTGGACGCTGCTCATCCGACCTGAGCAAGCCTGAAGACGGGAAGTGTTCATTTCTGCACAGGTAGGTATCTATCTGGAAATAATTCTTTCATTCATTTAAGAAACAGGAGATACAAAGAAAGCTTAGAGGATCCGTCTTTCCTGTCTCAAAACAGGCATATAATCTCTTCCTGCCCAGCCAGTAGGATCCTGGATTGCACAGGCACATATAGGAATTTGGGCACTTTTTCTGCAGATATGGCTCTACTTTACAGCTTGGTGATTCATCAATAAATGAGACACCTCTCTTACACAATTTTTCATTGAACACACACATCTCACAAATCACATCTCATATTTTATTCGATGCTTTTAGGCTTAAATATTTATTGAAAATAATCATGTTTCAATAACTTTTACGTGTCATCTCAGAGAGTTGACATCCTCTTAAAACTACCAGGTGTTTTTAATGATTGTATGGTGGACAAATGAAACTCCTCATCACACCAAATTTATCAATCTTCTTACAATATAAAAGCGTCAGTGTTTCAGTAAAATACTGTGCAATGAATCCAATAAAAAAGGAACTTTAATACCTTTTTTTTTTCCAGGCATACAGAAACATCTGGTCTATTTAACTACTGCCTCCTAAAAGTGTTGCTTATTTTGTTTCAGGTTTAACCCTCAAATATAGCTAAAGAATTATCTGGCTTGGAATGTTCGTTAACTTAACAGCAGGAGTCAAGTTAATCTCTTTCACACCCCTTGTTCAACTTACTTTACTTAGTGTTTAAGATATTAAAAAAGGTCTCTTGGAGGGAGCGATGTTGATCTAGAACTTGGGGTCTCTTGGGGGCATGAACCATGGGGATGTGGTTCAGAGGTCAGACTGAGAATGAGGTTACCACATTATACTGAATCAAAAGGCAAATCTATTCTGAAAGGTGACCTTGAGAAAATAATTTTGTTGTTAATGTTAAATCCTGGGATATAGATACACAATATAGAGGCCTGCAGAACTCTTTGTAAATACCTTGTAAGGTAGGCAAAATACTGCACTGTAGCTCTGGCAGCCGGAAAGCCAGGAAAGAAAGGGCTTATGTGACCTTTTGGGAATATACTGTTCTCCCCATAAAAGCCTTGAGTAATTAAAACAGAGAGTTAGTACTTCCCTCAGGAAAGATCAAGTTACTTTGAATAGTGCAAATCCTTTATCATTTATTATGTAGTCCTGCTCTGGACAAGGGAGGGGAAGACCCAGTAAGGAAAGGTTGAACAAGGAGCAGTAATCTGAGAAGGAAAAACAAAAATAGAGTGAGGAATAAAGGGAAGAAAGAAGAGCAGGCTTTGGGAGGCCCTGCAGCACTTATTGGCAATGCCTGTGCTCAACGGCCTCATAGAGGACAGGTCTGTATCTCAGTCAGTTCCCATTACAGAAGCAGTCCTAGTTTTACAGCGAGGAAGGGTACAGAAACTGGAATTGACACACCACTCTTCGTGTCACATTCTTTTTTAGGAATCTACAGTAACTCCGACAGTTTATTTGCTGTTTGGGACACTCTGATGTCCAGCTCTGCCTTTATCCTTCCCAAGTGAGCTCCAGCTGTTGTTTGGGGCTGTCAAGTGGATTCAGACTTAGCGACCCCATGTGACAGACTAGAACTGTCCCATAGGGTTTCCTAGATTGTAGTTTTTATGGAAGCAGATTGCCAGATCTTTCTCCCTCAGAGCTGCTGGGTGGGTTCGAACCTCAAACTGACAACCTTTTAATTAGCAGCTGAGTGCTAACCATTGCACCACATGGGCTCCAGCTACCCCTCCACTGCCTACTCCAGTCAGGCTGCTCTCCTAGCTTTGAGCCCTACGCCTCCCTTTCCTAACACTCCCGTTTCCCCTCCTCCTTTCCCTTTCAGCTATCTAAAACATTTCCATCCTTCTTAGATCCACATCTAATTTATCTCATAACAATAACTTGTACTGCATAAAGCTTTATACCAAGCACTTAAGCACGGACCACCACACCTGAGCCACTGTCTCCTGGGACATCTCCTTGAGGGCATTGCTGTCATCCACCTCTCTAATCTTTTGTCTCCTGGAGTAATTAATTGCTCACTAATTCCACAGGTTCAGCCTCTAGGGGTGGAAGGCCTCTGTAATCTACGTGATCAACAAGCTCCCCAGGAGAAAGTGGGGGGTTAGGGTGACCTGAGGAGGCAGAATTTTAACTTTTTCTGTTTACCTTATGTTTTTTCCATACTGTTTTTTACCATGATCATGTGCAACTTTTATAATAGAAATTAGTAAACATATACTTTTTTAATACTTCCCAGGTGATTCTGATGGTGTAAGAATCATAGGTCCTTATCAGTCATTTGAACAATGAGTCAGTCACATGCTTTCTTTCATATCTTAGCTCTCCAATCAGGTAGAGAGGTACTTAGGAGCAATAACAGGTCCCATACCTTTACTATCTCTCCAGTGACAGCAATGCTAGGTTCAAAGCAGGTGTTCAGTACATATTTGAGTGAATTTGTGTAGACTTTCAAGGAGGGTAAAAAAAACAAACTTCAGAGGACTTAATGGACCACAAGATGACCATAAATCAACAGTAGCATTTGGCTTTAGATCTAGAAGCAAAGGATCTTTGAAGGCATTAATAAACTTGTAACATGTAGAAACCACAAGGCAGTAGGTTTTTTTAATCTGAATCAATACTGGAATGGTGTATTCAATTATAAATTCTACGGCTAAAAAAAGAAATTTGCGTAGTTGCTGAGAGTTACAAAAAGAATCAAAACTCTCATATATTGCTGGTGGGAATGTAAAATGGTGCAGCTGCTTTGAAAAATAGTTGGACAATTCCTCAAAAAGTTAAACATAGAGTTACCATGTGTCTTAGTTATCTAGTATTGCTGTGACAGACATATAACAAGTGGATGGCTTTAACAAACAGAAGTTTATTCTCTCATGCTCTAGTAGTCTAGAAGTCCAAGTTCAGGGTGTCCACTCCAGGGGAAGGCTTTCTCTGTTGGCTTTGGAGGAACGTTCTTGTCGTTAATCTTCCCCTCGACTAGGAGCTTCTCTGCGCAGGAACCCCAGGTTCAAAGGACGTGCTCTGCTCCCAGCACTGCTTCCTCGGTGGTATGAGGTCCTCCCTCTCTGCTTGTTTCCCTTTCATCTCTTGTAAGATAAAAGGTGGTGCAGGCCACACTCCAGGGAAACTCCCTTTACATTAGATCAGGCATGTGACCTTAGTAAGGTTGTTACAATTCCACCCTAATCCTCTTTAACATAAAATTACAATCACAAAATGGAGGACAACCACACAATACTGGGAATCATGGCCTAACCAAGTTGACATGTATTTTGGGGGGACACAATTAAATCCATGATACCATGTGATCCAGCAGTTCTACTCCTGAAAACACATGATCATATATAAACTTATACACAAATGTTCTTAGTGGCATTATTCATAATAGCCAATGGATAACCACAACGGCCACCGGATAAACAAAATATGGCATGTACAAACAATAGAATATTATTTGGCCATAATAAGGAATGAAGTGCCGATACATTCTATGACATGTATGAGCCTTGAAAACATCATGCCAGATAAAAGAAGCCAGACACAAAAGGATACATGTTGCCTGATTCCATTGATATGATATGTCCAGAACTGGCAAATCCGTACATGACAGAAAGTAGATTAGAGATTGCCAGGGGTTGAGGGGAGAGGGAAATGGGAAGCAACTGCTAATGGGTAAAGTGTTTCATTTTGGGGTAATGAAAGTGTTCTAGAATTAGACAGTGGTCATGGTTATACAACTCTGTGATGTTGTGTACAACACTTTAAAATGGTGGATTTTATGATATGTGAATTATACCTCAATAAAGCTGTTATTGGAGGAAAAAAAAAAATCAAGGAGGAAAAGTAGGAAGGGAGAGGGAGAAAGCCTGGGCAACAGCACCCCCAAAGAATGTAAAAGAAATAGGAGATGGGAAAGCAGTTTTACTAAGATCTGCCTTTTAGGGCATAGAGAGCTTTATTTTATTTTTTGTAAAAAAAAAAAAAAAAAGATGACTAGCTGAGAAGAAAATTAGAGGATGTGAACTATAAATACAGCCTAAGGGGTTTCATTTAGATACAAGATTTTCCTACTAATAAATGTTGGACTAAGAGGTTTTCCAAAAAAAAGAGATGTGAAAACCTCTTAGTCCAACATTTATTAGTAGGAAAATCTTTTTTTTTTTTTTAAATAGTAGTTAGGACAGGTTTTATCTGTGCAGAGCAATTTGTGGGAGCCCTTTCTGAAATGAGAGAGGGATGAATTAGATGGCCTCTCATGGTCTTTGCTCTGTTTTTCTCTCTCTTGGAAAACTGTTAAGCCTCAGGATTCAGTATAATACACTGCCTTCTCTTTAATCTTGGTGAAATAGAGAACAGACATTTCTGTTTCCTGGTAAGTTTTATTTGGTTTTTAGGTAAGTCTTCTCTAAACATTAACTTTCTATTTAAAACAAACAAACTTGAAGCTGTTCTTACAACCTATTATTTCAATCATTTTTGGTAGATATATGTAAAGAAAGCAAATTCAGGTTATGTATAGCTAACTCAGCGGTTTCTGGGTAGTGCAAATGGTTAAGCTAACCATAAGGTTGGAGGTTCAAGCCTACCCATAGGTGCCTAGGAAGAAAGGCCTGGTGATCTACCTCTGAAAAACCAGCCATTGAAAACTCTATGGAGCACAGTTCTACTCTGACGCACATGGGGTCACCATGAGCCACCGCTGACTCAACAACTTTTTTTTTTATAGCTAACTCTATACATATTACTAATATGAATACATAGAATGTACTTGGCCTGATATATAGTTTAAAAAACTCTGTAGGCCTTCAAATTTAGTGTGTGTGTGTGTGTGTGTGTGTGTGTGGAGGGGGGAATCCTCACTGGCATTTACCAAAGACAAGACCATCTCTTTTAAGCCCTGCCATTTTTTCCCAATGCTCCCTAGTTTAGGAGAAGACAAGTACCTTCTTTGGGTACATTCAGCACAATCTTCCTCACTCTCTGCCCTGGTCCCAAATTCCCATGAAAATAAAACTGTGAGACATGATTAGAGCAATGAAGTCTCTTCTTGGCTGTGTCACCAGATTCAGGTTGAACCTTTCTGAGTCTTCTAGTCTCTGGATGCTGCTTTGTTTTATGGCAAAGTCTATGTCAATATTGATGCTTTTCACAGTCACACACATTCAACAGAATTCATTCATTGAGTAAAAGCAGAAATTCTCAAAGGTTAGTAATACAAACCTCCATTTTCAATATCCTCAAATGCTTTTATCCCAACTGCATGCTTACTAAGTCATGGATTATGGTCCTGGGTTCAGATGCTGTGAAAATTTGATTTGCTGAGAACTTTGTCTAAAGGGAACTCCTCGTCAAGACATGAAGCCCTTCACCTCCCCAGCAGGAGATCCTGCTCCCTCCCTGCTAAGCAAGGGCATGGTCAAACTGCCCTTTCTCCAGGCCTTCCAGTCCGTCAGCCCAGGTGGAGGTCGGCATGCTCCGATACGGGTCCAGAAGAATCCGGAAGCACCTGACAATGAGGATGCCCAAGAAAATAAACAACAAAATGACAAAAACAAATGTGGTTTTCTGCTCCAGGGACATACTAAAATCTGATGACGTGTTCCCAAGGGGCACTAGGGACGAAGGGACGGGCTGACCTCCTTCCATCATCTAGGGCAGTCAGAGCACAGAATCTTCCAGCTTCGTTTTCTCCCATCATCACTTTGCTGAGATCATGGTGGCTGCACCTTGGAGAGGCTGAGCTACCTGCAAGAAGAAAGAAAGGGAAGGACAAGGAAAAACTGAAAAACAGCAACCTTCTTTTCTAGGCCTACAGTTAACCAGCTTTCTTCTCACCAGAGAGCTTAATTCTGTTTAGTTAAGAGGACTATTTTACTTACGCATAAAATTACCAGATTGTCCTCAGAGTGACTGCACGGGGTGGGTAGGGAATGCAACCACACTACAGGAGGTGAGAAACATGCACTAGAATGTTGATGAGACATCCACAGCCCAGCCTCCTCTGCCAAGTCTCTTTCCACTTCCCTCCAACATTATTACTTTGACATCATCCTTACAATGGCTAACATTAATGAGCACTAGCCATGTGCCAGGGCTGTGGCTAAACTTTACATTTGTACAAACTTCATGCAGGCAGAGTCTTCTATAGCACTGGTGTTAGGAAACTGAGGTTGGAAAGGGGGCTTAATGTAGAAACTCTCTCAGGAAATGTCCAGTCCTGGTAAATGAGTGAGAGACCTTGGAAAGATCACTAAGCTGTAAAAATGGAAGTAGAAATGCTTGAGTATCTCTCAATATTACAATGAGGATGAATGTCTGTGAAAACCCTTTAAAAATATGTAAAGAAGAAAAAAAAACAAAGCGTTGCTTTACTTTGAACATAACTAAGGTGGGTACGGAAACCCTGAGGGTGTAGTGGTTAAGAGCTATCGCTGCTAACCAAAAGGTTGGCAGTTTGAATCCACCAGGAACTCCTTGGAAAACTATGGGGCAGTTCTACTCTGTCCTATAGAGTCACTATGAGTTAGAATCGACTCGAGGGCAACAGGTTTTTGATTAAGGCAGTTACATTGCTCCTCCTTTGCTGTCTTCTGCCCGGCCCAAGGGAGAAGGGAAGTGTCTCTCCTCCCAAACCATTGACCTACTGCTGCTTTTTCTTTTTTCTTCAGAAAACAAAAACCAGGTTCAATAATTGACCCTGGGATGCACCTAGAGAACTGAACTATGGAAAAGGAGTTGGTTGACAACAATTTTTTGAAAAGGAGAGTTTTCTTTACAGCACCTTCCTACTGTTTAAGGTCATTTGATGGAGAGGAAGATAGGGACAAGTTACCACTATTTCCATTTTAGTGGTATGAAAATTACAATAGATGGAGATTATTGTTTGTCTTTAAAGGCAAATTGAAATATAGTCAAAGGCCACTAAAAGTTTCAGATACTAACCTAAATCTATTTAGATCTAATATAGATAAAGAAAATTATCTATATTAGACATTACGGGAAATTTTATGACTTGCATTTATTGTGAATCTGTCTGTAAGACAGATTCCATAGGAAAGTAGTCAGCCATGGAAATTAACATGGATCCAAAAGAAACCATGCTTAACAAAAATAAGAAACCAAATAAAAATAGAAATTATGACCTAGAACATTAATACAATATTTCTTCAGTTGACTTATAAGCATTGCCTTCAAGCACAGGGTTAGTAATCACAATAACCGTTCACATGTATGTTGACACTTCTGAGTTTATAACAACATATATCAAAAACAGTTTGTAAAGGAAATCACATCCAATATCTGGGAGACAGGAGTTACCAATTTGAGGGGAAGCATCCCTTTTGCAGCTACATGACTCTGAACTTTTACTTACAATAGATTCACTTGTGGTTCATGCTTATTTTGAATAAGATTGAGATAAAATTTGACTCTACTTGAAAAATATAAGCTTCTTAGGAATTTTTTTTTAATTTATTTTATTTTATTTTTTTTAGGAATATTAAGGATGTTAATGAATTAGGCTTGGTTTTTGTGTGCTTGTTTTTAATTACTTTCCCAACCTTAGTTGTTGACTCCCACGGGGGTATAGCTGGGGTGGGATGGGGTAGGGAGAGAGCAAGAAAATCGTGGCCAGTGCCTCCAATGCAGCTGTCCTTGGCTCTTCGGACTATAGCCATTTGTGTCCACCAAATACATCCAAACTGGACTGAGAGAAGATTGTCCCCTTAATCATACCAAATATAAAATTCTCTAAGTGCTGGGTGACAACAAAGTCATCTGATGACAGAGGGACGGAAGCCTATGCCATCTCCGACCTGTCCCCTTTGTCTTTTCGTGTCCTACTGAGGACTCCCTCACTTTGAACCCTGCTTTCCCTGCTGGTGTAACTCACTTCAGAAGCCCATTCTACAACCCTTTGAGGCCAGAGCCTTTTTGTCTTTGCCTATTCTCAACACTGCTGAGGCAGGTAGGCATTTTCAGAAAGTTCTTTTTGAAAACACTACATAATCCAAAAGGAAATATAGGAAAAGCAAAGACCACAAACTGTATAAATTTACAACAAAAGCATTCCTGGATCTGTGAAGTCCAATAAAAACAGCAAAAAATGATATAGAACCTTCTGGGCCTGTGTTAACGACCCTCTAGCCACAAGCTGGCTGGCTAGTAAAACAAGACCTTCTTCACTCCCTTCCTCCCACCACTGGTCTGTACTTGGGTGGGAGTCAGCTTGGTACCCACAAGACATCACCTCTCAGCATTCTCCTCCAAACAAGGCACAATGCCAACTCCATTTCTCTGAGCTGAGCATCCCACACTTCCTAGGCCTCTCCCATGTCACTCAGGTTTTAGAGCTGCCTCACCATTCATTCATTTGGGATTTGCAGTGATGTACGGCTGTTCCCAGAAGCCCCAGCAGATAACCTAGTCATCTGGCTTAGGTTATCAGCCACATCTCTCTCTCAGTCTCTCTGTAAATCACTCTGGTTGCCTGGCTTCTCAACAGAGAAGCCAACTATTAGAATGATTCAAAATCGGCTTCAATTTGCAGTTTTATCAGCCTATGCTGATTAAAAGGCAAGGTGCAAGAATTTATGTTTAACCCTCTCTGCTGCCTGATAGTGTGTTTTGAGATGTCTACTAAAATATAAAAACATATTCCCCATAATCAACACCAACCTCTTCCAGATATACCAAAGTGATGAGAAAACAGAGATGAAAGCATTTGAAAACTGCACTGCGCTTGATGAATTATACACCTTTTCCCTTCAAGCATTTGGTGGTGCCAAGTTCCTATTAAAATAACTTCTTCTGGTCAAATCACCAAAGGCTCCTATTAAGTTTCAATATTTTACCAAGGAAACTGACACATTAATGTATTACTAGGGAATTGTCTGTGAGAATTATTCCCATCTGAAAAAAAAAAAAAAAAATCCGAAGGAGGGGAAAATGGATAGATAGGAAGGAGGTTGAAGAAAGACCTTGCTGGAAGGCAGGGGCTGTTGGAGAGGACAGAAAGGCAGGCATGAAGGACCATGGGCAGGGGCCCTAGTAGGAAAGTCCTGGGGGAGAGGAAGGGAATGGTAGGTAGAGATGAGAAGATCAGGAGATGGTTATAAAGAGGTACGAAAGTCCAGAAAAAATGCCAGCTATTTTCCAATTGCCTAAGACTGCCTGAAATCCCTGGAAGAGCCTGCTTGATTGTACAGTTATAATCAGCTAATCAATAATTTACAGACTTGGAAAGCTCATTCGCACATTCAAGTTAAAAGAAGCATCAGATATAAGAAGAAAAAGAAATAAATTTCATCACTTGGCTACCAGAATACAAAAATATACACAGACATCTACATTTTAAAAATATTTTGTAGAATAAAATTTTCCTCTGGGGTAAATATGACTCTTAGAAAATACCCATGATTGCTTTCAGCTGAGTAAGGAAATCTTTCTTTTAAATGAATTGTGAAATCTGGACAAGCAAATCATTACAAAAGATTTTGACACACTCATTGTAAGTGTTAAGAATAACAAATGTCAGTTACTTTAAGCATAAAGTAGGGGCACAGTTACAGCAGTATTTCCATCCTGACTGGCTTCCCCCAGCCCACAGTACATCTGCCTTCCCTTTGCTTGGAAAATAAAGTCTAGTTTTCATACTGGACCAAGGAAACCTTAATTAAAAGGTGCTATTTCCAAACATCATATAATATATTGCTTTTCTCAGGTCAATCTTCCTGGATTCTTTGATCCTCACAAACAGTAAAACACCCTGCATTACTCACCCAGCCCCGCGTGAGCAGTCCACCTTAGCCATCGTCGTTGACACTGTTACCCACTGCCTTCAGTTACGGTAACGTGCAAAGCAGCCTCCTCTTCCTTTTCCAGTACTTCCTTTATTCTGCATTTAGATTCATCTTTCTAAGCTTAGCTCATACCACTCCTCCACTCAGAAAACCTTTGTTCTCTGGCATCCAAGACCCTAATCCTCCCATTAACTCTCTTATGGTACTGGTGCCTCTGTTTTCTGGACCACAAATTAGGACATATTCCAACAATGGAATTTTTCCAATGTTATTTATTTTCATAAGTTTAAAAAGGAATAAATATCCAATCACATTTGGTATAGAGTAAAATCACCAATATATTGACAAGAATGAACTTACAGGTAATTGAATCTATGGACTCCTGAGGAGAATGTCCTCATTTTGTCTGCTCTTCAGCTCCACTTAACACTTACTGTTCTTTGTACACTTTCAGGTATTCCACCTCCAAGCGCTTACTCATGACGCTGTCTTCCTGGTGGCTCTCCTCCTTTCCCTATTCCCACCTGTGGGATTTCTCGCCTTCCTTCAGGGTCCACACCCAATACTTCCTCCTTGGTGAGACCTCACATCACTCCCTTCATTGGCGGGCGGGTTTCTTCCCACTTTGCCTCAGGAGCACTTCACTGTGGCAGTGCTTATTACAAGACAGGTCTCCATGGTGTTTGTCTCCTTTCCCTGATTAAAAAACAAACCCCTTGAGGAACTCCTTGCTGTGTCTACATCACTGTATCTTTACATCTACGGTGAATCAGATCTCTGACCCTTATAGTCCAGAGTCCTGGATTTCAACACCAAGCTGCCAATTACCCAACTAACTGATGGAAGGGAAGAAGAAAAATACATTTCACCCGGCCAAACTTGGCTGTCTCATCATTGTGTCTGAAATAACCCTTGTTTCAAACACTCACAGACAATCCTAGTCACAACAACACGTAATAGTCAGAGATCTTGATTTGAAAAGTAGTAAGTTTTTTTGGCTCTTTCAGTATTTCTTGGCTCAGTGCTGATGGATGGGGTACAAAATCTAAAAACCAGCCAAAGATAGGTAGTTACCCTTCTGTTTAAGAGATCAGCCCTTTCATACCTGACTTCCTTTTTGGTGGGGGAAGGGCAGCCATTTAAAATCTGAATCCAGAGGTCTCATGTGGAAAAGCCAACCATGTACTCTTCTCAGTCTTAGATCTGCTGGGCATTTTGCTTCATTAACATCTCATTATACCATTTCTCAGTAATGAAAAATATTTTGTCTGAGGAGAATATATTTTAAAGCAATAACATGTTTCTTTTTCTTATTTTTAAAAGGACAGCCACAGAATTGGTTAACTAAATGTCACTTGGCATCTTGTTCTGTGGGGCCGCATACCAGCTCTGGATAACATTGTCTTACTTTTGTAATCATCAACTCAAGTGCCTGCCCTCCTGCAGTGGCTGCAAGAATAATAGTTGCATTATAGGTGGAGTCAAGCCTGGCACAGGGTGGTGTTCAGTAAAGAGGTGATGATGAATAAAGGTTTTTTCTTTATACATACCATTTTTGTGCAAAATGCAGTTCATTTCTAACCTCTGTTATGCAAGCAATCACACTAAAGAGTGGAGATTATAAGTAATTTCCCCAAATGCTAAAAATTAGTAGCCAAAAGACTAGTATCACCCATAGGATGCTGGATCCCATATTTGTGTCTGGCATATTGGAATGAGCAGAAAGTCATCATTCCTGCATGCTGTTGATGGTATGCAGGAAGCCGTTAAGCAGTGCTATTTATATTTTAAGTACTCCTAAACCACATAATTGCTGTACCTAATTTTTAAAACTTCTAGGCCAGAAACCCAGTAACATAATTTAACATGTTTTTCTAAAATAGGTATGAAAACAGCTTGTCCACTAAACAAGAACACTCATATGCTTGTTCAGTTTACATTCATGTGTGAAGTGACACTTTGTCCTACAAAGACATCCTGTGTATCTTATTTATAGTTATCCGGCAGACTAGTAAGACCAATTTCTAGAATTCAGCAGGAAGGGAATCAGCTAGCTAGAGAAGACTGGATTTGCAGCAACTGGCAGAGAAAAACTTCTTCAAAATGCTGCATTATTCTGCAACAGTGCTGGTGAACCTCGTTGTCCAAATTTTAACACAGCTCTCAATGATTAAAGTAATACATATCCTCCTGAGATGGAGGCTAAATAGAATTACTCTCTACTTTTTGAGCAAAAGAAAGCCTCAGTTGCATTCCTGTCGGCATAACTGGAGTTTCTCAAGGTATACCCGACTCCCTATCTCCCCACCCACCCCAGATGGGTAAGTATCCCAGTTGATCCTGTTATACATACCCACACAACTGTGAGATCTCCAGCATAAGCCACCTGGTCATCTAAGTCATCAAATCGCTACACAGGCAGAAGTTATTCCCCCACAGATCTTTTGGAAAATCTGCCTATTTGCCCCGTGAACAGTAATTGCATCCCGGCCATGGACACACAGAAGCAAATCTTTGGTATAAACTCCAAGAGAGTTCCTGGGTCTCTTGGTGACCATCTAGGAACTTCAGGTAAAGGCTTCCTGGCTCACTCTAGGCACTTACGCGTTTTCAGACCTCTTTCTCTCTCTTTAAAAATGGCAACTTCCATATTCTTTTCCAAATACAGCCTTCCTCTACCAAAACCATAGCCCCAATACTTCGAAAATTCACAGGCTGGCTAAGGGCAAATATTATTCTGTATTTTCCAAAAATAAACTCCAGGCTACTAGAAAGGCCACAAACAATGATTTTATAAACCTGTGAGTGCGAGCAGCTATGACCGTCAACAGGCAGCTTTGGAACTGCAGCCAGCCCCCACTGCCGCACTTGGTTCCTGCAGAGTCAGCTGCAGACCCGTCTGCTTGTGTTTGTGAGTAGACCTTGGTTCCCACTTACAGCTGCTTGTCAGCGCTGGGTCAGCAGGAGACCTTCCTCTTCAGCCTTAGCCTCAACCTCAGCTTTACTTCTTCCCTCTCTTCATCTTCCTCTTAACACCTGCTCCAGGAGTTTTAAAGAGACTGGAGGGTAAGGCTGCAACCAGGCTGGGAACATCAGAAAAAGACCACCAGGGTGCCTAGTCAGTAACTGGCTGTATCAAAAGGTACCATTAGCAAACCAGAACTTTTAACCTCAAACAATAAGCCCTAGCCCTACTGTTCTACCCGGGTTTCTTTCCCTTCCCTTGTACATCTCATAATGAAAAAGACTACTTGCTGGTACCTCAAAAAGGCTAGTGCGGTGCTGCACACTGCTCAGCACCCAGGGACAGCCAGCACTGTCATTATGAGTTGTTGTGGTGCCTGTGTAAACAAATCAGAATATCCCTGGTACATCTGGGAAGGTGGGATGTTTTAGGTAAATGGAAAAAAAAATTACTGTAATGAGCATACAGCTTTCAAGAACAATTTACTGCAGCTTAGGAAAGAAAAACAGCTTTTTTTTTTTTACTGCTCTCTTTTATCTGTAATATTGTAAACTTAAGCATACTTTAAAAATAAAGGCATCATTACATCCTACCCCCTAGCATTAACTTTACCTTACAACTGTTTAATTAGACTTTATCTGACAGCTAGATCTAAAATCACAACTTGCATCCCAAAGGCATCTATGCGATCATTGCTCATGCAAGAAAACGCTAAAGTTAGAGAAAATCATTTCATTAGCCTGTCAATGATACAGTCTGGGTCAAGTACCTGGGTCTGGCTGAAAAAACACATGATCCATTTCCTGATGGAACAGTTACAGGTAGTTATAAGCCTCTTTAGTTTCCATTCTTCCCGACCAAGCTTTGTTAAAGCAGTAGACAGTGGTAGCTGCAAGAAGCTGGATGGCACGCCCCAGATCTAAAGCTGTTGTTTCAGCCTTAGAAAGTTCCCATTAAACCCCGAGTTAAAGGAGCATCGTCTTTCTGTGTGAGGCATCATTAGCAGCCAATACGGCTGTTTCTTTGAGGCAAGCCATGATTTCAATTCTGCCTCAGCAACTCTTCAGAGGATTCTGTTTCAGCGAGTAGAGGCAGTATCCTAGCAGTGTGTCTGAAATCATCTTCAAGAAAGCATTAACATTCAGAAGGAGTCCGGGGGAAAGCATCACAGGGCATTCCCATACCTTTTCAAAAGCAAAGCCATAAATCTATCACCGCTCTGCTCTTCTCTATTGCTTGTTGACACTACTCTGCTTGAGGGATACCAATTAGCACCTGCAGCAACCAGCCTCCATATCGATTATGGTTTATGACCTTCAGGCCATCTCAATTAATGGGAAGACTTCTGGGGTAGGATATCAATTTAGCATTTGAGAGATGAAGCGAAGACTCTTTTTCCTAAAGAAAATGAAATTGACCTTTCAGAAGAATAGAATTTATGGGAGGCAAAGGGGAAAGAACAAATTTTTAAAAAATCATATTTCTACCACCTGTTTGTTCTCACCATCCCAGGGGTAAATTTGCTAGGCTGTCAGTTGCCAGGTCCAGAGTGTCCTTTAGCTAGCCTGTATAATTGTGGTCTTGGCAGCCCCCACCTCCAACACACAGGCCACCTGAGGCCACTTGATGAATAATGAAGGTAGATCTTTGTTGAGAGACAGTTGTTCTACAGATTCTAGGTACACGGTAGAAAGAGAAAAAAAAATTTTTTTTTTTTTTTTTTTTTTGGTACAATAGTTAAATTACTTTCCTTGGCTACAGCACCTCATCAAATTTGGCAAGTATTTTAGGATAAAATCCCTTTAAAAAAATGCTTCACTGAAAAGAATTCAGCATGATCCTTAAGGCGGCACATCTTGTTTTTTGGCAACTCCCCACTTTTTTTGTTGAAGTGGAAGCACAGTTAGCAGCACACCCACCCACCAAATGATGGGGTGCATGATATTTAAAGCTAATTGTGACTGCGCCTGTCAGTGTATGCCGTTTCCCCTCAGCCCTGTGAGAAACCAGCCATACCGAGCATCTCTAGGGGATGGGAACAGAACCCATTTTCTGAAAGGAGAGCCTTAATCTGCTAACAACAGACAACAGTCCCAGATAGACCTCAGATCCAAGAAGACCCTTTAAATTAAAAAATGTTAAATGTAGACTCAACCTCAAGAGAGCATGAAAGTTCCCCCTTCCCCATAGGTTGTCCTGATTTTTAACTGATTTTTCTTTTCAATTAGTTTGTTGTTGTGTGATGTCAAGTTGATTCCAACTCATAGTGACTCTATAGGACAGAGTAGAACTGCCCCATAGAGCCTCCAAGGCTTTAATGTTTACAGACACAGACCCCCACCTCTTTCTCCCTTGGAGCAGCTGGTGGGTTTAAACCACTGGCCTTTCAGTTAGCAGTGAGCGCTTAACCACTGTACCACCAGGGCTCCCTCCAAGGAGTTTACTTACTCTATTTTCACACGCACACACACACCACACACACACACACTCCGTAATACAGTAAAAACCATAATACAGTAAAAACAGTAAGGACATATAAAATCCAGCAGAGATTATCATTCAATACTAACTGGTAGCTCGTGTGTCTTTCAGCCTTCCGCGTGTGCTAGAGGGAGCATACAGTAGTCTCAGCAAGCCCAAGCAAGTGTGGTTGGTTCAGGAAACATTCTGACCCCACCCTCACTTATATACTTATCATTCCATGTGGTGAGAAAGTACTCTAGAAATGAGACTGGATCACTGCTGGCTCACCCTGCCCAAGAGGCCTCATCAGATATTGTTTTAGCCTATAGGCTCAGAGAAGTGGACAGGAACTTGAGAGGGCCTTGGTTGTCCTCTAGTTCCTCCACAGGCTGACGCCATCCCAGAGAGATGAGTGCCTGGCCTATTTTTAAAACTCTCCGGAGAAGTAGATTCCATAACCCCCTCTGACAACCTCTGTTTAAACTAACTCCCCCACTGCTTACTTAGTCTAAATGACTTGGCTCATGTCTTTGCATTCAGTCCTTTCTGCAAAAATTCAGTCATTAACCACCACGATACGCTGTTAGGATGCTCTTTCACCAAGGAAGCCGAACTAGGTAAACCAAAGAATATTTGACAAAGATAGGTGACATGGTTGGAGCCAAGTTTGAATGTTTCTTTTATAAGATCATTCTAAGTGGAATTATCGGAATCAGCCCTTCCTTCCCCCAATGCAGCTACATTATGTAAATCATCATGAATTCTAAAACAATGAATAAGGATTTACTAACATTCCACTTCTGGGAAAATTACACAGCACAGAGTAGTAGGTTCTATTTCTCAAGTCTTTAATAATCTTCAGAGTTCCCTCTCTGAATTCTTCCTAAAACTTCTGCTCTCCGGCAGAAGGTCCCTAGAATGCTACACAAACCTGTATGCAGCTCTGACTCGTAATGGTTGTGATAGGGTGATTTCATAGGTTATCTGTGCTAGGCTTCTATCTATCCACCTGATTCCAGGGTTGCTTCTGGGTGCTAATTCAGTCTTTTTAACCCCAAAACATCATGAGTTAATATTAGCTGGAAATCTATTTTATTTTAAGATCTTTTCGTACCATTCTAAGTCTCACCTTTAATGTTCTCTGCAATTTTTTCCTAAATGTCCTGTGTTGCACTTTTCTGTACAGATAGACAATGAATATGAAAAGAGTTTTATAAGCCTTCAAGCTTTATGCCTATACAGGCCTTTTTATTGTTATTATTGTGTTTCTTTCAGGCTACCTGTTTCTCAAAATAAAGTTGAATCAATTCTCATTATAATCTTCAAACCATGAACATGGTTTTGTGTTTATTTTCATGACTAAACTCTTTGTAAAAATATTTCCTTTCTGTCTTTGTTTATGTTCTTTCTTTTACTTGTTCAGGAAATATTCATTAAGTTCACACTTTATGTCAGATATGCTCTATTTTTGGTGGTGATGTTGTTAGCTGCTGTCAAGTCAGCCCTGACCCATGAGGACCCCATGCACAATTGCCTGGCCCTGTGCCATCCCCATGATTGATTGCTGATTAAACCATTGTGATCCATGGGGATTTCACTGGCTGGTTTCCAAAAGTAGACTGCCAGCCCTTTCTTCCTAGTCCATCTTAGTCTAGAAGCTCTGCTGAAACTGTTCAGCATTGTAGCAACATGCAAGCCTCCACTGACAGGTGATGGCTATGCATGAGGTGCACTGGCCAGAAATTGAATCTGGATCTCCCATGTGGAAGGCAAGAACCACCAATGCCTCCATGTGTTATTGTTCTTAGGTGCTGTGGAGTTGGTTCTGACTCATAGCAACCCTATGTACAATAGAACGAAATGCTGCCTGGTCCTGTGCCATCCTCACAATCACTGTTATGCTTGAGCACATTATTGAAGCTACTATGTCAATCCATCTCGTTGAGGGTCTTCCTCTTTCACACACCCTCTGTTTTACCAAGCATGATGTCCTTCTCCAGGGCCTGGTCCCTCCTGATAACATGACCAAAGTATGTGAGATGTAGTCTTGTCATCCTTGCTTCTAAGAATAATTCTGGCTGTACTTTTTCCAAGACAGGTTTGTTTGTTCTGTGGCAGTCCGTGGTATATTCAATATTCTTTCCCAACACCATAATTCAAAGGCATCAACCGTTCTTCAGTCTTCCTTATTCGTTGTCCAGCTTTCGCATGCACATAAAAAAAAAAAATTTTTTTTTTTTTTTGGCAGTTGAAAACACAATGGCTTGGGTCAGGTGCACTTTAGTCCTTAAAGTAACATCTTTGCTTCTTAACACTTTAAAGAGATCTTTTGCAGCAGATTTGCTCAGTGCAACACGTCTTTTGATTTCTTGACTGCTGCTTCCGTGTGCGTTGATTTTGCAAGTATTGTCCAAGTAAAATGAAAACCTTAACTTGCAATATTTTCTTCATTTATTATGATGTTGCTTATTGGTCTAGTTGTGAAGATTTTTGTTTTCTTTATGTTGTTGGTGTTATAAAATATAAAAAATATGGGTACCAGTTCCGTGCTTAGGCTTGTTCAGCTTGTAAACTGTACAACTCCAGTAGGTGTCCTGGAAAGGGCCCTGAGAGCTCACTATGTAGCAATGGTTGCTAAGCTTTTTATCAGACTAGCCCACCTTCACTATTTTCCACATCCTTACCTCCCTGCACTGCTCACCAGGAGACATCTGAATTCTGTCCTCACATTTCTACAAGACCTGTGTCTTAGTTATCTAGTACTGCTCTAACAGAAATGCTGCAAGTGCACGGCTTTAACAAAGAGAAGTTTATTCCCTCACAGCCCAGTAAGCTAAGGGTCCGAATTCAGGAGACAGGCTCCAGCAGAAGGTTTTCTCTCTCCGTCAGCTCTGGAGGAAGGTCCTCATGATGCGTCAGTCTTCCCTTGGTCTAGGAGCATCTCAGCACAGGAACCTCAGGTCCAAAGGACACGCTCTGCTCCCAGCACTGCTTTCTTGGTGGTATGAGGTCCCCATGTCTCTCTGCTTGCTTCTCTCTTTTATATCGCAAAAGAGACTGGCTTAAGACATTATCTAATCTTGTAGATCTCATCAATTTAACTGCCAGTAATGGCTGAGGCCCAGTTCAACTCATGCAAATGTGAAATTGAGGGTCAAAAAAGAGGCAGGCTAGGCTACATGTTATTGACCCTACCACTTTAATTTATTAAAAAAAAAAAAAAAAGAAGTGACAGTTCATATGTGTTTTTATTTTTCTATCTCTTTAGTTTTTTAAAAAATCAATATATCAAGTAATATTAAACTTAAAAAAACCTCAAGATTATTTTTATTTACAACTAATTTTATTTCTAACATTCCTATGACTTGGCAGGTCTGGCACAGTGGTTAAGAGCTGGGCTGCTAACCAAAAGGCCAGCAGTTCAAATCTACCACTGACCTTTTGGTTAGCAGCACACCGCCACTCCTTGGAAACCCCACGGGGCAGTTCTACTCTGTCCTATAGGGTCACTATGAGTCGGAATTGACTTGAGGGCACATGACAACAAGTATACATTTATTTATCCACTCAGCTATCTTCACAGGTCAGTGAATATCCAAAGCACAAGGGAACGGTGGGAACATTTCCTAATACTCACACCAAGTCTATAAATTTGGATCTATATTTAAGCATTATTAAAAGCAAGCAGGTTAAAATCCAGCTGCAAATTGGCAGCCTCCTGGTTGGAGCTTTCCTTGAATGCATTTCTGAACACATCTGTGTTATGTTGAATGCTCAATTAGTAGCTAATAAATCTGGAATTATTTGAAAAAGGAGATGAGAAACAAACAAGGTTACAACTCAGTGGAAATGTATTCGAAAGGAAGAAAACATTGATAAATTTTAATACTTGTGAGGATTACAGATTGCCCTGCCAAATCAACCAGCTTGCTCATTCATTCTATTCTAAGCTAAATATAATAAAGCATTTAGGGAGGAAATGCATCGTGATCGTGAGAAACCTGATCCCCAACCCTAAGAAGGAACAACTTCACCAAAAATATGCAGCCATAGTTCTATTTAGAGACAGTGTTTGCAATATTCTAGTTATTAATTCTAATTACAATATAAATGTATTAGAATATCACTATGGGTTATTGACTGTTCAAAGAAAATTCGTATCGAGAAGTTAATAGCCGGGGGGAGGGGGGCAAATTTATTCTTTTTAAATGGCTTGTACAATAATAACAACTTTCATAATGACTTTGAAATACTTAATTCCTTTAAAATGTCATATAAAGTGCCAATTAGAGTTTTATACAAACCACCCCTCTGCATTTTTATGCTACGTCATTTTGCAGCTGTCCTTTCTTTCTGTTCAACAGCTGCGTTTTACAAAGGAAATTGTACTGCATGGGCAGGTTGAGGATTGAACAGCCCAGAACATTAAGATCATTTAGCAAACGGAATAGAATGTACCTGGGAATTACTGACCTGTTAGCATGACTTTAATACCTGACCAAATTCTGGAACTGAAACATCTTATCACTGAAAAGTCAACTGGAAAACATTCCAAAGGGAGAAAAATCATGGAAGCACTTAAAAATAAAAGTTTGTTAAAAAGAAAAAAAACAAACAAACGTAAAACACCAGTCTCAATTCTTGATGTTTAAACTTGCAGAAATGGTGGAAAAAAGGTTGAGAAAGTGATAAGAAACAGAAGCTATAATGTATGGCCATTGAAGGCAAATTTCAGCTGCTTCAGTGCTTCATCTTACAGATGATATAACCAATAATTACTGCTTGCAAAGATTCTTAAAATTACAAATACTTCAGTATTTCAATGAGAACAATCAAGGGTTTCAGCTATGTAACATATCATTAAAATAGATTTAAGGGCACATTTTTCTCTTCCAATTCTATGCTCCAAACTTTGGCAGGAAGCCTTCCAACTATAATTTTGCCTGTAAATCATATATATTATATATTTATGTGTAGCAAGTGGTGTAGTGGAAGCAAATATGCAAATATTATAAATCATCTTGTATCTGTTATATGTACATGTAATATTACAAGCTTGTTAAGCATGTATATTTGAGGGGGGGGCCCATGCCCAGATATTTTAATTTAGGAATGCCAAGAATCTGCATTTTGAATAAGAAACTCAGATAATTAATGATGTAGGGCATATGAAGTCCACACTTTGAAAAATGATACACTTAAATGTTTTGGTTGTTTTTTCCTTCCTTGACTGTTTGGTCATAGTAAGCATTTTAATTGTTGGGGGAAAGGGTCTTAAGCTTGAAATTTTAGATATCACAGTCCTCTTTGAAAAATTGATTAAATCCATGAAACTGTACTGCACGCACCCTGCACTGAGAACCTATGCCTGGAACTTCAGTCAAAATGTATGCATCTTCTCTTCTTGCCAAGAGTCCACTAAAGTGGTAAGAAAAAATCAGCAGAAAAAAAGCTCATAGCACTGAAGGTAACAGGAAGGAACAAGAAGCAGAGAGAAGCTTGGTCTACTTATGGAAGAGGGAAAGTGAATGGAGGCATGCTTAACGATGAAGCAGAGCATAGAAAACTTGCAGAGGGGTCTACAGAGGAAGGAGGCAGAGGCCTGCCCAGCAGGGATGACTCAGGCCAGGAGTGAGAAGTGGGGCAAACTTGAGAGAAGTGAAGGCCTGTGTACAAATGATGGGCCCAACTGCCTTCTGGTGTTATAAACAGAACTAGCGGGTAAGGATGGAGCTAAATTATCACTTACAATAGCAGGAACATAATACAGAATGTCAGCATTGATAAAAGAGTGATGTCAGTGTATTAATAAGGAAATAACTAAAAAGAGAACTAAAAACAATAACAGTTAAAATTCATTCTCCCTGGAGTCAGGGCTGAGAAACGAGGGTAGTACACAGGTTTGCTACTTTTCATTATAAGCCCTTCCAGGAAATTTGATTGGTTAACCATGTGCATATCGTTTAACTATGTGCAGTTCCAACTTCTCAAAAATTGTCAATGTAATGTAGGCAAACCATTAAAGTATAAATAAAAACATTGCCTTAAACACAGGCAGTGAATTTCTTATGATGGCATCTAAAGTTGTTATTGTGTGCCGCCTAGTCAATTCTAGTCAATTCCAACTCATAGCGATCCTGTAGGTTAGTGTAGAACTGCCCCATAGGATTTCCTAGGCTATAATCTTTATGGGAGCAGATTGCCAGGTCTTTTCTCCTGCAGAGCCATGGTGGGTTCAAACTGCTGACCTTTAGGTTTAGCAGCTGAACTCTTAATCATTGTACCTCCAGGGCTTAT
Source organism: Elephas maximus indicus (assembly GCF_024166365.1). Lineage (NCBI taxonomy): Eukaryota > Metazoa > Chordata > Mammalia > Proboscidea > Elephantidae > Elephas > Elephas maximus. Next base: position 130,126,183 of record NC_064820.1, read on the forward strand.
GGCATCTTACATCTTACGTACCAGCAGCAAATGTGGATGATTTTTTTGAGGACAGGGGCTTCTAGAACACCCAGAATCTCCTCTAAGGCCATGATCTATTTTGAACAGTCACCATGAGTCAGAATCAGCTCCGTGGCACTGGGTTTTAATCCTTCCCTGTGCTCTTCAAACATTTTCTGTCCATTTAAACTGTGATTTCTTGTAATCTCATGGAGAGCAATAAGACCCAAACCATCAGTGAGGTTTTCCTATTTCATGCAGCTATCATCTGTTTTATCTATTCCTGTACACAGCTAAGGTCTATTTAATTATTTATTTGTTCATTTGTTTATTTATGTGTGTAAATATTTATAGCCCACTAAATGTCAGAAATGTTTGAAGAAAACTATGTAGTAGATTATACATGGTTAGTGGGAGCAGAGTATCACATTTATTATGTATTCAATGGATTTTTCCATGGCTGATCTAAAAATGGCTGGAGATACTTGTTTTTAAATTTTGAAGAATAAAATCCTTTTAGAATGGTTGTTTGTCTGAAGCGCTAGATATCATATTTAATCTAAAATATGTCTTTCATAAACTAAGTTTTTCAGCAACTTTTCATAAACAAATGCAATAGCTTACACTTCAGTATGTCCAGTGTATATCATAACATAAAGGTTTTTTTTTTTTTAAAGATGAAAAGGGGAATATATATCTGGCTGAAAGTGCACTGTTCACTTGTAGATATAGCTAGCTATATGTATATCCATAGTCTGCGATAAACACTCCAGGAATCTGGGGAGAAAGAAAATAAAAAGTGAAAGCTTAGACCAAAAAAACCAAAACCATTGCCATTGAGTAGATTCTGACTCATAGCAACCCTATAGGACAGAATAGCATTGCCCCACAGGGTTAAGCAGACTACCACATCTTCCCCCTGCAGAGCTGCTGGTGGGTTTGAATCACCCACTTTTTGGTTAGCAGATGAGTACTTAACCACTGTGCCACCAGGACTCCTTATTGGGATAACATTAACACATTTTTTTAAAGGAAAATATTCCAGGTACTTCTTAAGTTATACCTACCACCCAGTATACTTAACTAGAATTACACCAAAAATAATGAAATCTTGGGAGAGATAATATGGAGACCACTAAAAGTTTTAAATTAGTGTAGTCTTAGAGCTATCTTGCTCAACAAACCCTAATAATGAAAATTTGATTGATCAGAAATCATTTTCACAAACACCTTTGTAAGATCAGGCAGTATTTTTGTCAGTATCCTAGGGCAAGTTCAGTAACATTTACTTACTACCAACTGTGTAGAGGATTGCAGAAAAGCCATAGAGAAAATGGGAAATCCCATATTCTCAAGTATCTTAGGGTGTAATCAGAAAGTTATGGCAAGTACATACACACACACACATAGACACTTTTACTTGATAAAAACATGTAAAAGAGTCCAATTCTTGCCAATTTATGTGCCCAAATTCTAAAGAACCTAAAGGTACAAGGTCGTGGAGTGTTGTTATGGTGATTGGGATGTTATTATTATTTTTTACTGTTGCTTTTGTGTTGTTAGATGTTAGGAAGATATAAGAAGAGTGGTTGTTGATTAGAGTTGCAAAAATATGTTCTATTGTTCTTCTCTGCCATGCTTAGCTTCCTGAACTAGGTGTCCTTTGAATGAGCCATACTTATTTCAGATGAACAGATAGTCTGGGAACAGATATGGTTTTGGAGTGATGGGACTGTAGGATAAGGAAGGTTTAAAAAAAAAAAAGAAATGTAAGAAACTGTAATCAGAGAGATGCCAGGTAGAAAAGGCATAGGTTACATCTCTAGAGGGAAACCAAAACAGAGCCCAGGAGCCAGGGAGAGCTCATCTCATCATAGCATCTAATTCTCAAAGGCAGGCTAGGAAAGGGGTTACTGTTGGATGATGAATGGCCTACTCTGCCAACCTGACTTGGCCTGAGTGTGAGCACATGCAGGCAACCATGGAGAGAGTTTTCTTCTTCCTTTTCCTGTTGTGAACACAGCTTTTCTTGGCTTTCACATTAGTAATCCATAGTCCACTAAATATCATTTGACCCAAGCCCCGAACCATATTCATTATACGCAACACCAATTGCAGGGCCATTGGCAACACTAAATGTCCATTTTTCTCAATTGAGCCAACATTCACTCTGAATTAAGGAAAAGGTTGAGAATGAAGGCAAGGACCCTTCCTAAAAGTAGTGCTGAAGGGCATTCTCATGAGGATGAAAGCAGTTGGAAGTGAGACTTGGCTAATGTCTGTTCTGTCTCAGGTTATTTTAAATGTACTATTCTTGAGCATTTCAAATGAAAATTTGCTTTTTTCACAAGCTCTTTGGGAATGTTTCCTGAATCACATTGTCCCTATTAATTTATTTTTCACTCGACTGGCTATGGTATTAGAAGAGGTGACAAATATTCTTAAATAAACGTTGTAGTCTGATTTTTTCCTGGTTGCTTTCTCTTGCAACATAATTGTCTTTTGTCTGTCATATCAAAATAAGTCTAACCAGGGCTAACCACTAATTACTAGCACCTAACTAGTAATCTTCATTTGTATCAGCAAAGACAGGCTAGATAATTCTGTGATTAAAAAAAAAAAAAAAATTTACATATTCATCAAGGGTCAGCTGAGGACTCTGCTCCAGTCTCATCATCATCCTTACAAGGGACAGCCTCTACTAGAGGGAAGATAATGTGGTAAGGCATGTACTGGCTCTTAAGGACTCTACCAGGAGGCTCAAATTGCACTGGACAAAGCAAGCCACGTGGCCACTTCTAAATTTAATAGTCTAAGAAGTATAATCTTATCCTAGGAAGGAACATGGAATATTAATGAACAGAGACACAATCTACCACCGTATTCAACTAGAGTTTTACCCTTTACAAAGTGACTCCCCGTAGACTGTGCCCCAAGATAACCTTTTACATATACTGGCCCCATTCTAGTATCCCTGAGCTTCACCCTGCGGGGATACTGTCTCCCATCCAGTCTTGGTTCTGTTTCTGCCTGCTCTTGGTTTGACCTCCTGCTTCAGCCTCCTTGCCTCCCCTTTGCTTCCAGTCTCTTTTTAGGCTCTGATGCCTGTTTATTTGGTTTCTTTAGCCTCTGATTTACATGACCCTCTTTTGAATGATGGCTCAGCATAAGCCTGTCTATTTAGCAACTTGTCTCTCTGATGCAGCCCCAGATCTTTTAAAATGGGCAACAGCACAATCTGATATTTTCAGAATGACCACCAACCCTTGCTGCATATATGCAATGGGGGTTCAGTGGTAGAATTCTTGTATTCCATATGGGAGACCCTGGTTTGGTTCCCGGTCAATGTACCTCAAAGACGGCCATCACCCATCTGTCGGTGGAGGCTTTATGTTACTATCATGCTGAACAGATTTCCACAGAGATTCCAGGCTAAGATGTACTAGAAAGAAGAGCCTGAAGATCTACTTCCAATCCCACCATGAGTCAGGGACTGAGTCTATGACAGCTAACAACTAGGATCAGAATTTTTAAAAAGCAGCAAGATTTTGGATAATGTAGAAATATTAAGTTACACTATCAATAAATTCACAGTCTTTGGGGACTCTGCAAGGTATAAGCATTGTTTAACAGTTCAGCTGCTTTTCTTTGCCCTGGGGAGGACACAGCCCAATGCCTTCCTAAATGAAGAAGGGGAAAGCCCCTCACAGCCACCTGTGAATGCTATCCCAGGAAAAAAAAAAAACACCTAGAGTCAGTATTCTTGATATGGACTAGCCCACTCACTTCCCTGCATGAATTTGAGAATTTTGACATTAATACAGGTCTAGAAATGGCTGCTACATGGCAAGACCACCAACCCGACAAGTAGGCAGCCTAGTCCCCTTGGTCTTTTGCTTCCCAACCCCAGTCCTTAAATTAGACAGTTAAATTGCTCTTGAGCACAAATTATGCATTGTAGGTGATTCCAAACAGAATGTAGCACTTGGCCAGGGATTGGTTGAGGGAATAGATTGCTTAACTTACAAGTCTACAAAAATAATTACAACTTGGTTTAGAGAAGAAATCTCCATCAATATTTTCCATGTTCATGCTTTCGCTCTAAAATCACTTCTCAAAACTGTACTCTAATTACTGTGAAACAAAAAGGGGGCTCCACACTCCATCTCAGCGATGTTTCATTGTAGGAGGCATCAATAAATAAGGCAATCAATGTTTTCTGTTACTTAAAGAATGTCAAGTTCCTTCAACTCAGAGAGAATATTTTTGAGTCTCAGGCTACATTATAAGTAGAATGTAAACCAGCTGCTGTTTCAAAGGAATCTCATACAGTTTGGGATAAAACCCATCCAGAGCAGTATAATCTACACCAAGAAAAGAGGGCCAAGAGTTACACAGAGACTCTTGGGCCTTTTCTGTTGTGACCTGTCAGAGACCCTAGAGATCTTCATTCCTACCCTCCCTGTGGGACAAAGTTATCCTAAGCAAGTCAGCTCTTGAGTCACAATTTCCCCAGCTGTTAAAACAAGGAGGCACTAGCTGGACAAAAATTCTGTAATTCTACATCTATCCTATGCATACAAGAAAAAAATCACCTCTCTTCCCATGCTTTGACCAGCTTTTCAGAACATTAACTATCTCCTTTGGAATAAACCAGGAAGGGTGTCCTTTCGAGGACTCCATCTTGCCAAGGTAGAAAACTTCTACCAGCACTTCAGGAAGAAAATTAGAAGAAAAGTTTCATCTAAAGAATGAGACATATTTATTAAGTTTTCTTGGGAGTTTTTCAGGAAAATAGTTTACAGCATCGCCTTATATTCTACTTCTCTCAAAGACAGAAGGATATGGGGAAGAGGGGGCCCTGCAATATTATTTGCCTCAAGCCCTCATCTGCAAAGCCAGAGAGCAGCAGGCTGTTGAAATGTGAGGAGGCTCTAAAGGATGGTGAGCAGCGGCAAGACATCTTCTTCTTTTGCAGAAACTTCTACCCAAAACTAAAACCCAGTTGCTGCTGAGTCAATTCTGACTCATGGTGAGCCCATATGTGCTCCATAGAGTTTTCAAAGTGGTGACCTTTTGAAAGCAAGTCACCAGGCCTTTCTTCCAAAGTACCTCTGGGTGGCTTTGAACCACCAACCTTTTGGTTAGTAGTTGAGTGCTTAACCATTTGTGCCACCCAGGGGGCTCAAACTTCTACCCAGGTCTGACATTTATGCTCTGTGCTCTGTGAGACAGAAAAGACAACCCGATTTATGTGAATGAAGCATATAACAACTTCCATACACAACTCTAACTTTTAAATTGAAAATATCAAACACCCAGAAGCATTTTCCACAATCCACTTGAGTGTCAAAATAGGTCAACGTTGCCTGTAAGCCAATTATAGGGAATTACACCGTTATTCCAAAATACTGGAGCTTTCTTCTTATCGACAAATAAAGGGAAAGAAAAATTCAATTCTACAAGCATGTTTTCATAAACACAAAGAAAGCTAATTCAAATCCACCATGATTTGAGAAATTGGTTCAATTCAACATAGTGGCTGGTAATAACACTGGCTATTTTCCTTCCAAAAATTGCTGCTTATAAAATGAAAACAAATCCAGTGGATTTCAAACAGAAGCATAACTCTGTAAAGACCTAAATGAAGAGTCATTTCAGGGAGTAATTAAAAAAGCATGCAGCTTTCATCAGCACTTCCCAAAAAAACTTTTTGTGAGGCTTTACTAGAAAAGGCTTTTGCTGTTAGGATTTCACTATAAAAAGATTGGCTAAGTATCTATCTGCCCAAGTATCTTCACAATTTTTGAAATACGGCCATATTTAAACATAATGTAATTTCCAAACTATTTCTATTGTTAGCAATTGTCATTTGTGTTGGCTTCTCCAGCTTCCTGGCTTATTTCTTAATGATCTCCAGAAACCGTTCATCTACTGTAGTCCATTCTCCAATCAGCTTAGCACAGTCCCAAAATGCCCTTCCATGGAATACATAATCTTAGTGTGTATAACTCATAGATGAAACTGTTTTAAAAATTAAACTAATAGATTATGAACATATAAAAGAACGAGATCAAAGAAAAGGCCAGGAGTTCATAGTCACCTTCAATATAATATACATTAAAAAAAAACAAAAACAGTTACCATCAATTCCCACTTACAGCGATCCTATAGGTCAGAGTAGAATTGCCCCATAGGGTTTTCAAGAAGCAGCTGGTGGATTTGAACTGCCAGCCTTTTGGTTAGCAGCCAAATACTTAACCACTGCACCACCAGGGCTTCATATACGATATAAAGCAATGCAATTATTTAAATATACCTGTTGCCATTGAGTTGATTCCAACTCATAGCAACCCTATAAGACAGAGTAGAACTGCCCTATACAGTTTCCAAGGATTGCCTGGTGGATTTGAACTGCTGACTTTTTGGTTAGCACCTGTAGCTCTTAACCACTACACCACCGGGGTTTCCAGATTTAAAATATAAGATATAAAGCAATTTAAATGACTCAACTGCCTATTTTCTCACTTTGTGAAATGGTACTAATAATAGCATCCACCTGTCCCATAAGTTTCTTCTAAGGATAAAGTGAGTTAAAATTATGTAAAAGAGCTTAGGACAGCTCCGGGCATGTAGACGTATACACAAGTACCTAAGTACTTGCTATTATATAATTATAAATATTACATTTAACTTTTCTGATGGCACCAATGACCACAGCACATCTTCCCAAGCTAAGCCCAGCCCACTGCCATCAAGTCGAAAGGGCATTGTAATTTTTCATTTCAGCCTTAATCCAGCAAATTCAAATGTAAATATAATTTTAAAATCTATTCTCAAAAACTCAAATTTGAATTGGAATCCTATACAAATGTTGAGCTCTATTCTGGATTATTTATATATATATATATATATATTTTTTTTTTTAATTGAATTTTCACTATATGCCAAACACCTTTAAGGGGCTGTGATAATAATATGTCCACTTCTCACAAACCTATTAGATATTGTTATCCTCCTTTTACAGATGGGGAAGCTGAGGTATAGAGTGGTGATATAACTTGCCAATGTCACACAGATAGAAAGCAGTGGATGGAAGATTCAAACAGCAAATGGACCCTAGAGGCCACTTTTTTATCCTCTATGCTAACCTTGATATGGATGGAAAATTCTTCATTTCAAATCCTGAGCTAATGTGCAGTAATTGCCAAGTCATTATTAAACTATTGCCATCTGGAACTCAGCAAAATTTCCCAAGTTTAGTTTCTTTACACGGGGCACAATTTTGTTTTGTTTGATGAGCAACCTTTTTATAGATTCCTATCTCCCTAATTGTAGCAAGGATTGTGAGGATGGTGCAGAGTTTCATTCTGTTGTACATGGGGTCTCTATGAGTCAGAACTGACTTGACGCCACCTGACAACATCTCTTAAAGTCTATGAGGAGCCCTGTATTTACCCAAAAAGCCCAGTATAGATAAGGGTGCATAGAAGGCCCTCCATAAATATTTGGACCTGTGTAATATTTTCCCTGGTGGCATAGTGGTTAAGTGCTATGGCTGCTAACCGAAAGGTCGGCAGTTCGATTCCGCCAGTCACTTACCTTGGAAACCTTATGGGGCAGTTCTGCTCTGTCCTGTAGGGTCTTTATGAGTCAGAATCGACTCGACGGCAGTGGGTTTTAATATTTTCCCAACTGATTGTAAACATTACAGAATTCAATTTGAATAAGGTGGTTTTTCTGCTTCTGATTTGAGATTGGTTTTCCTTGGCAGTACCTCTCTTTGTGTCATAAGTTTGGTAAAATCTTCACTGACTTAGCTAGAGAGTCTCACTTCCACTCTCTAAGAGCCATATGCTCTCTATCTTCCTTTTGAAAAAGTTACTGCTCAATCATTTGATGTAAACCTTGGCTCTCCAGACAATATTATGGTAGATTTATACACCCTGGGTTGGGTAATATGGGAACCCTGATGGCACGGTGGTTATGAGTTTGGCTGCTAACCAAAAGGTTGGCAGTTTGAATCCACCAGGGGCTCCTTGGAAACCCTATGGGGGAGCTCTACCCTGTCTTATAGGGTTGCTATGAGTTGGAATCAACTCCATGGCAATGGGTTTGGGTTTTTTTTTTTTTCTTTTGGTTTTGGGTTGGGTAATATCGGTCATGTCCTGAGTCTCAGGGCAATTTCCCTGCAGGGATCCAGTGCTGCTAAGCTAATATATTGAAACCCTGTTCAAAAGAGACAGCTACATTTAGACATGTACAACTGCCTTTCCTTGTATTCTGTAGCAGGAAGGTAACTGTGATATAGTAAAAGGAACCCAAGATTTCCCTCCAATGGTCCGAATTCCAATTCTGCTACTTTTCAAACTCTATGAACTTGGATAATGCACTAACCTATCAGAACCTGAGTTTCCTCAGGTGTTAAATGAAGATAAGTGTTCTAACCCTCCCTATATGTTATGCATATGTATATTGTTATGATTTATCTAATTCCATGGAACAATTCAGGAGCTGATTATGTCTTTTAAAAGGCATGCTGTATAAGGAAAGAATCGGGATCATCATTCTTGAGAATGAGTCCTTTCTTCTCATTTTTCCCCATTCTTTCCTCTCTTTGAGACACTAAGCAGTAAACAGGACACCCAGAAAATTTATAGAGGAGTGAAACATGGAAAATGCCCATCAAAAAATTGGGTACCCTTGTTAAATGATGTTCAGGACCACCAGATAAATGAAAACAACATACAAAGGGATTAAGCATTGAGTCTCAATCCCAAAGACGAGGCATGGCTGAAGCCCAAATGGCCAAGGAGACAGAGAGGAAGAGATGAGAAGAATTGGAAAGTCTTCCCCATGGAGTAATCTTGGGGAAGCTTATCCTCCCAGCCCACCAGGCCCCTCATATATGAAACCCAGGCCCAGCCCCGCGTTCGGCCACATAACTGCCAGGTCCCCACTTGGACAACAGTAGAAAATTCTTCTTCAATTCTATTAATAATGTACATATACTTATATGAAACTTAGGAGAAAACTTTAGATATAAAACAATATGATCTCCTCTTATGGACTCAATTTTCTTACTAAGCCTTATCCAGTTGTGGGAAGAGTCACTTCCTTCTGACTCACCGTAATTACGGAGTCACCTTAGCTTGCATTAGCTGTGGTGGTTAAATAACAAATGATGGAAAAGAACTGCACAGGTATGTCTTCAAAATATTGAGCACTAACAATTGATTGTGGAAAATGTTGAATTTTGGCACCATGGTTTACTCACTTCCCCCTCAGGGCAGTACTTTGTTGACATCTGCATTTGAAAACATCCTGCTTAATATTCTAATTCAGGGGGCAGCAAACTTTTCCTATAAAAGGACAAATCAAAAACCAAACAGGTTGCCATAGAGTCCATTCTGACTCATAGTGACTCCACGTGCTTCAGAGTAGTACTGTGCACCACAGGTTTTTATTATTATTATTATTTGGCTATAATCTTGTGGAAGCAGATACCCAGGCATTATCTGGTGGTCTTGAACATCATATAACTAGGGTACCCAATTATTTTGGATGAGCATTTGAACCACTAACCTTTTGGTTAGTAGCTGAGAGCAAACTGTTTGCACCACCCAGGAACCTTACAAAGGACAAGACAGTGAATATTTCCAACTTCACAGGCTTTGCCAGGCAGGTGGTCTGATGTTGCAGCATGAAAGCAGCCATAGACAATACATAAACAAATGAGCATATCTGTGTTCTAGTGTTTATGGACACAGAAATTAGAATTTCATGTACTTATTCACATGTCATGAAATAGTCTTCCCTTGATTTTTTTCCCCTCAACCATTTAATAATATAAAACTATCCATAGCTGACCAGCCATACAAACATAGGCAGTGAGTCGAATAAGGCTCACAGACCATTGTTTCCTTTCACCTGTTTTAACTCATCTATAAACCCTTCCATTGCTGTTGAGTCAATTCCAACTCCTAGCGACCCTATAGGACAGAGCAGAACTGCCCCATAGACTTTCCAAGAAGCATCTGGTAAATTCGAACTGCCGACCTTTTGGTTAGCAGCTGTAGCTCGTAACTACTATGCCACCAGGGTTTCCCATATTTTCCTCTTCTGAATGAATGAAAATCAGATGCTTCTCATATCAGCAATTAATATAAATGCTAAGGATCACAGGAATTTGAAAACCAGTGCAAGGAAGACTGTCACATCCTTAAGAGTCAATGAAATTGAACTGTACTATATGAAACATTTCTTGATAAGCTATTTGGAAACACTGCCTTTATTTTTTTCTTTAAAGAATTCAGGTCACAGTCGAACATGGATTGTTAAAGCAGCGTTTCAAGAGGCTGCTGGGACTTTGCCATGATTAGCATCAGTGTTGAAAAGATGGGATGTGAGCCATGATTGTTAATGGAAGCAACTGTCTAGTCCTGTTATCATTCTGCATGGCAAACAGGTAGACAATGAATCCAAATAGAAAGAAAGTTGATTTTAAGCTTGTTTATGCATTTTGATGCTGGTCTCAGTATTGAAGAACAATTTCAGAAAAATTCAAATAAGGCTACATTTTCTGAACCTAGACAAAGAGAAGAAGAAATTAATTGAGCTTCAAGTGCTTTTGGGTCCCAGATGAGCACCTTTAACCACACTGAACTCTACCGATAACTTGTGATGTAAGGTTATCTGGTGCTCAGGGGAAAAATGGGCTCAATGCCAGTTCACAAATTTTCCTACTTGCTGCTGTTCTGATCTCTGTGGACACATTCTTTCCAAACTAATAGCAAGATCCCTAGGAGAGCTAATGCAATGCATGAAACCAAATTATTTCACTTCAGATCTACACACTTTTTTTTAATCATATGACTGCAGCAAGAAATCATTAATACAAATGAGTGCCTATTCAAAAGTCTTAGGACCTCTAAAACTTGAACAATACCAAAGAGATGTAAATGCTAGGCTGTTTTTTTTCCAATGGGAAGAAATCTTAGATTCACCAGGCTGGAATAAACTTTGGATTTCATACAATGCTCCTCCACATTTATCAGAACAAGGCTTAGGTCATTTCAGATGGAGGAAAACCAGAAATACCCTCCACACACATCAGATCTCCTATCTCAGTGTTTCTGGCCCCCACACACCAGATAATATCTTTGTGCCTAATTTATACCCTGCGAAGGCAGTTGATCTGCCAGACCCATTTTTCTGGAAATCCACTGATGATTATACCAGTCCATAATACCAATAGCTGGAGGATTTTCAAAAAAATCGATGAGTTTGTAAAAATTGGGTAGGTTATTCCCCCCTCTGCATTGATGATAAACAAGAACAGGAGAAATGTGCTATAGGAAAGGCAAGATATGAAGATGACTCATAAAAAACAAACCAAAAGGCTCGATTCTGGAGGACTCCCTGTATCCTAGAAATGGAAGTAAAAAATAAATTTGGAATGTTTGATATCATTAAGGGGCAATCAATTTTGTACTGACATCTTTTTGTTTGGCACAATATAAGCTCATTTTCTACCACCTCACAAAATGAGCTCTTCTTTCACTTTCCTTAAGCAAACCACTTCTATTTTCTCCCTTAATCAACTCCTCAAGTAGCACATTTTTCTTAAGACTTACTTGCTACTTCTGAAAAAAAAGCAGGGTCTCTCCCTAAGTCTGTCTATATTTTCATAATTCTTAGTTTACTTACTACAGAATACATAGATTATAAAAAAAATATGCCCCCCTTTTAATGATATATGAGTATTTATTCAGTAGAACTATTAAATGCTTAATGTACCTGTCTATTAAAGTTTTATGCCTTAAAGTTTGGTGTAGTACAGGGACCAAGTTTAACTCATTCTGTGTCCCAGTGTTGTCCCTAGATAAAAACTATCCCCAGGGCTAACCCTTTGCATTATCAGTTCACTTCCTGACTTCCAGAAGAAGCTTCTATATTTCCCTGCATCAAAATTTACCAATTTATATCCTATTCCTCAAGGGTCTACTCTCAACTAGCTGTCAGTTAGGAAGGAGTTGCGATAAGTACAGTGATGTTAACAGACAGTAATGACAATACATCACTTTCTCCAGAATACTGTACTTCAATCAAGATTACATTGAAGAGAACCAGAATGTCAGGAATGAATCTATGTCAGAGCTGGAAGTGAAGGCCAAAAAGAGATATATTACAGCCTGGGAACTTTTTCAAGGCCCTTAGGCACCCAGCCCCACCGAATCTGTGTAAATAGCTCTGCCCAGAGAAGTACTTAATATACAATTTGGGAATAATGATTATACATAGATTGTAAATAAAAAATATTCATGGCAAATAGTACACGTCCATGGCAAAATTTTTTTAAGTTTACAATTTTAAAGAGCCTGCTAGCATAATGATTATAAATAATGAGAAATCTCCAGTCTATATGGAATTTATTTAAATAATAATACAGTATGTTTGAATTTCATCATGTTGGCCATGTCTGAGCTGTACATGGACTTATGAGCATAACTAGTCAATTCGTGCATTTCGACCCACTTCTACTTCTAATATTAAAACTTAAAAATGTTTGTGTAAGAGGCTCAAACTTAATTAGGTCATCAGTTGCATTGAGAAAGGAATAAAGGATTTGCATTTCAAGTGATTCATATTTCATCTACACTTAATTAATATGTTTCTTTATGTGGTCCTTAATAAAGGCATAAAAAGTGTTTCTTAATATGTACTTTGGCTACGGACAAAGCAATGGTCAACCTGATATCAGGGAAAAATAGTTCAAAAATTTGTAGATAAATGTTAAATTTATACTCCTGTAGTTTAAACAGCAAACAATATTCCAGGTTAAGCAAAGGTATTTGCCTTTATTACAGGTATAAATTCTTGATAGTATTAACTCAACTTGGGTCACTGCTATTAAATTCATATGAGCATTCAAAATTTTAATTTTAATTTTCCCTAGATGCAGGTAATAGCAAGAATTCCCTTCTTTTCTTTTTTTTTTTAGTTAATCTAAGCTTTAAGGAAGGAATGATTTAGAAATGTCCTCAGAAAAAGTGATATCAGTGCCATAAATACATTTCATAGCTATATATCTAAAATACTTAGAGGATGGCTCCTCACATTTTTAATTATATTCATTGACTTTTCTGATGAGAAAAACTATTTCTGCTGGTATTCAGTATTTACTGCTTACAATGTCTCACTTATTTTCACAGATTCATTTAGAAGGTAATTATTTTAATAATCATTCCATGGCTGAAGGCACTAAAACTGAGAGGGTATATAAGTCTCTCTCTCTCTCTTTTATTTTCAGGTAAGGAGGTAAGATGATTTGAAAGCAAAGAAGAAAATTTGGGCCTCCGTATGGCAGTGCAATGTTGAAATCTGCCAGTAATCACTGCTTTGTGCTTTATTCTTAAGACACCTGTACCCATTTGGACCTGTTCACTGTTGGTAGGTACATTTGGACACAAATAGATAGACTCGTGAATATCTAAAAGAAAAAAATAGTGAGTGTTTAGAATGGTCACCTACATTCCTGGACACTTCGCCAGATCGTGAGGCAATGGCCTTATTGACGGGGCCAGAGACCAGAACTGACTACCTGCTATAGCACCTCAATTCCTTCCAGTTCCCCTGGGACATAGATAACAATCCTGCCCCCCAGGCACATCCTTCCTCCAGGCTTAGCTGGTGTTTTCCTATGGTAAAGGGACCTAGACGCCTTTACAGGCATTACATCAAATAACCTTTATGGGATGAAGGAGGCTTGATGGCACAATGGTTAAGTGCTTGACTGCTGATTGAAAAGTTGACAGTTTGAACCCATGGAGCAGCTCTGTGGGAGAAAGACCTGGTGATCTGCTCCCATAAAGACTACCAAAAAATAAAAACAAACCCACTGCTGTTGAGTTAATTCCGACACATAGTGACCCTATGGGACAAACCTTTTGGGGTAGTTCTGCTCTATCACGTGGGGTTGCCATGAGTTGAAATCTACTCAATGGCACCTAAGAACAACAACAACAAATCCTTATGGATGCCCTTAAAAGGTGGTTCGTAATATCACTCAATGTTGGAGTAATTAGATACACCATTAAAGTCCAAAATCTACATTCTTTTAGCAATAGGAAATAAATCTTCAGAATTTTGGTGGTGGGGAATAGAAAATGTCCCTTGGACATGGAGCACTCATTTATATTTTCATGCCTTGAAAGCCATTTTGTCATTTGGGCAAAGACCGTCTTGTTTCTAAAGGGTTTAGATGGCAATAGGAGGGAATGCGAAATTCTCTGTCAGGCCAAATCATCTGCACAGGACTAGCTCTCTCCATGATTCTGATCTTTAAAAGGCCACTCAGGAAGGATAGTGTTGATAGTGTTCTTTTTCTCCTCGCTTGGGGAAAAACTGACAAGGAAAGCTCAGCGTCTGAGGTATTGGGGTGTGGGATAGACTGTATCACCTCCTGACACTGGGCATTCTGAGCTTAGGTTAGAAGATGAGCTGCAGCACCGCAGGGGATTTTCCACAGCAGCTGACTGACTGAACAGTTGCAGTGTGAGTTACTATTCAGGGGTTCATTGCCCTTTTATCTCTTTGTCTCCCTTGGCACAAACAAAGTACAGAAAACTACAAAGACATACTCATGTTTGTATAAATTAATATTCAATAAGCTGGGCATAGACCCTCAGAAGACCCTGAGGACCTGAAGAGAGGTGGTTGTGGAAGGGACAGTAGGAGGGCATGGGGAGCAATGTCACTGACATCACAACTTGGATATCAGAAACACTCTGGGGTAAGTGGGTGCCAGTGTGAAAGTGTGAATGAGAAGTGGGAATACTACAACACTTCATTAATGGATTTTGCGGCACTGTAACGGGGAGGTGAAAAAGTTATTCACAGGAGTCTCGCAAAAGCTTTCCTTTAACTGTATTCTTAGAATGTATTTCACCTAAATATCTTTGGTAATGGTTAAAATGTTAGACTGGGTAGTGTTAGTTGTTGTTGTTGTGTGTGTGTGTATATATATATCGAAACCCTGGTGGTGTAGTGGTTGAGCTACAGCTGCTAGCCAAAAGGTTGCCAGTTCAAATCCACCAGGCACTCCTTGGAAACTCTATGGGGCATTTCTGCTCTGTACTGTAGGGTCTCTACGAGTCGGAATTGACTCGACAGGAAGTTTTTTGTTTTTTTTTTTTTAATATATCTACAAAATCTCATCTGTATATATAGTCTCATAAGCTTTCAAATATATATGAATACAAATTAAAAACACTAATTTCAAATAATATAAATATAATGTGCATCAATATGTATGCTCCTATTCTATGAATTTATATATATGTTCATATGTCATATGTCTATGTATATATTGCTGATTATTCAAATCATCTTCAAATTGCTGAAGACATTCACCTCCCCTTGGCAGTTTCTTTCCTCCCATGACTAACCTAGCACTTCCCAAATAAAGGGCAATC
Organism: Elephas maximus indicus; assembly: GCF_024166365.1. Taxonomy (NCBI): domain Eukaryota; kingdom Metazoa; phylum Chordata; class Mammalia; order Proboscidea; family Elephantidae; genus Elephas; species Elephas maximus. Next base: position 130,141,659 of record NC_064820.1, read on the forward strand.
AGGTGCTTGAAACTCCTCAATCACCTTACATCGTCAGTGATTCTTAATCAGATTCACAATTTGTATTATCCAAAATAGCAATTCATCAAATCATCCTTTATAATCCAACCCAAAGCGGTACTGCTAATATCAACAGTTATACATCATGCAGGGATGATTTCCCTCCTGGGTACACACACAGAGACATCCACTGACACACACACACACACACACACAAATCCACTGACATATACGCACACACACACAGATCCACTGACATACACACACTCACACAATCAACTTAGTGAAATGCTAAAGTAATTGTCCACATTGGGATTGAGAACACCTGGATATGGTCCTGATTTTGCCACTAATTATTTTGAGGTCATGGAGTTCTCACCTATAAAATCCAATTACTCGTATTTCCAGGGAATGGAAACAACTCCACTTAAAACCATAACTCTAAATTTGAAAAAATATATAATGTACATGAAAGGCACCAAATAGAGCTGGAAGGTGAACAGTTTCATCATCACAACAGCCCCATTTATGTTTTCTTAAGTCATTCTCTTCTCCACTCACAATAGCAGAAGATGCAATAAGGGATCTAGAGGTCTGACCACCCAGTTATTCATTGACCAGGTACATAATTTAATGACTTTGAAAGCTGACTTTATGCACTTCAGTGAAGCCATTTTTTCCTGGCTCCCTCTCATCCGCCATCGCAACTCAAGAACCCTCAGGAATTTTCTCTCATTGAATGTGAATGTAACCCAAAACCAAACCCGTTGCTGTCGAGTCAATTCTGACTCATAGCAACCCTGTAGGACAGAGTAGAACTGCCTCATAGGGTTTCCAAGGAACGCTTGGTGGATTCAAACTGCCAACCTTTTGGTTAGAAGCCGTAGCTCTTAACTGCTATGCCACCAAAGTTTCTGGATGTGAATAGGGTAGGATGTAATTTAGAGATATTGACTGAGTTTTCTTACTTTGTTCTTCTCCCTGCACAACACGCATCTCCGTCTACCACATTGAAGTCAAAGGCTTTAATTTCTTCATGATGTCTTCATTAAGGGAAGACTTAAAAGAAGGCAGAAAGTACAGAGAAGTCAAGTGAGTTTCTAAACAGATGTTAAGATTCATGCAGACGGTAGTCCTTAAATCCAGAGCACTTTTGATTTGTAAACTTGGATTTATTCGTCTTTGAGAAAAGTTGCTCAACATTCAGAGCCCTAGCTTTTAATATGAAGGATCAAGGTTTGAGTGAACCCCTACATAGAATTTATGTCACAAACAATGAAGAGGAACACAGAATGAGAAGAACACAGAATGGTGTAACCTTGTTTTCTCCACTCAAAAAGAAGGTAAATTCAACCTGCTCTGAGCAGGAGAAAGGTTTGTGAAAAAAGGTAGTACTAGACTAGAGCTTCTATCACCTGTCAATTTGTTGTACTGTGGTGGCTTGTGTATTGCTATGATGCTGGAAGCTATGCCACTGGTATTTCATATACCAGCAAGGTCACCTATGGTGGGTAGATTTTAGTGAAGCAATTTTTCTTTTTTTTTCTAGATTAGGACAGACTAGGAAGAAAGGCCTGACAATCCACTTCCAAAAATTGGCCAATGAAAACCCTGTGGATCATAGAATATGGTCCGATATAGTGCTGGAACAGGAGCCCTCTAGTTTGGAAGGTACTACATAACAGCTACAGCTATGAACTCAAACATACCAACAACCATGAAGATGGCACAGAACCAGGAAACATTTTCTTCTGTTATACATAAGGTCAGCGTGAGTTAGAGGTGACTTGACAGCAAGTAGCAACAACAATAGGCTAGATCTTGCTGTGGGGTAGGTCTCCGAAAAGGGACCTTGTGCATCACTGTTATTGGACTGGGGGGGATAAGCAACAGAAACCCCAGCTAAATCTTGGGCACCTGGATCTGTGCCTCCTGTCTCACAGAGAAGCCCCACTTCCAGCAGGTCAACAAAGAAGAGCAACAGTGACTACCTGGAGGCTCTCACAGCTGGGCCAGGTACAACCTCACTGAGTCTCAGCGGTTTTTCTTATTGTTGTCGTTTTAAAACAATTTAATCAAGGCATATTTTACACATAATAAAATTCATCCATTTCAAGTGTACCATTCAATGATTTCTAGTAACTTGTAAGGAATCCAGTGTTTTGCAGACAGAGCTGCTGGAGTCAGAGCTGCTGACTCCAAAAGGCTCACTGGGGAGGATGAATTTGTCGAGGCCTTGCATGTGACAGCCAGAGGATATCCCAGCAATTTAGGTGAGCTTGGGAGGATGAGTCATGCACCAGGCATGGAAACCTTTGTGGCATGTCAGGATAGTCAGGCATTTCTTCTCCTGATGTCAGGACAATACACCAGCCATACCATTCCTCTCAGCTCCACCACTGAACATTTCTCCCTTCTGGGATAAGAGGAAAAGGAAAGAGGTGGGGAAAATCCTGGGTTTGACTATGTACCCAAGAGGATCCAGTGTGGTTTAAAGTCAGGAAAATTTTGCGTCAGGGTTGTAAGATTTCCCCAGACATAGTCTGTATGCTGAGCAAATGATCTGAGAAGCTGGGCTATGTGAAGAAGAACGGGGCACATCAGGATTGGAGGAAGACTCATTAACAACCTGTAATAGGCAGATAACACAACCTTGCTTGCTGAAAGCAAAGGGGACTTGAAGCACTGATGATGATCAAAGACTGCAGCCTTCAGCATGGATTACAAGTCAACAGAAAGAAAACAAAAATCCTCACAAGTGGACCAATAAGCAACATCATAATAAATGGAGAAAAGGTTGAAGTTGTCAAGGATTTCATTTTACTCGGATCCACATTCAACGCCTGTAGAAGCAGCAGTCAAGAAATCAAAGGACACATTGCCTTGGGCAAATCTGCTGCCAAAGATCTCTTTAAAGTTTTAAAAAGCAAAGATGTTACTTTAAGGACTAAGGTGTGCCTGACCCAAGCCATGGTGTTTTCAATCGCCTCATATGCATGTGAAAGCTGGACAAAGAATAAGGAAGACAGGAGAACTGATGCCTTTGAATTATGGTGTTAATCAAGAATACAGAATATATCATGGACTGCCAAAAGAATGAGCAAATCTGCCTTGGAAGAAGTACAGCCAGAATGTTCCTTAGAAGCGAGGATGGAGATACTTCATCTCGTACACTTTGGACATACTATAAGGAGGGACCAGTCCCTGGAGAAGGACATCATGCTCGGTAAAGTAAAGGGTCAGTGAAAAAGAGGAAGACCCTCACTGAAATGGATTGACACAGTGGCTACAACAATGGGCTTAAGCGTAACAATGATCATGAGGGTGGCACAGGACTGGGCAGCGTTTCATTCTTTTGTACATAGGGTGGCTATGAGTCAGAACCAACTCGACAGCACCTATCAACAGCAACAACCCAAGGGAGATTGAGAATGAATCTACAAGTAACACAGATTACCTGGAAGTAAATAGATAAAATTTTCTGCTGTTGGGCAGAATGGGAAAGAGATTATTCTATCCTAAATTCAGAACTGAAAAATAAAGGAAGTTGGGTTTGGTTTTGCATATTTTAGGTTTATAACTATAAATTACATAACTGACTTGTGATTTTTAATTTCATTCACAGTATGAGATTTGGAAGCTAATATATAGAAACTCTGTGAATATAAAATAATACTAAAAATAATGAGCTATACATAAAGAAGAAGTTTTGCTGGGTGGATGCAGAACAGACTACATTAAAACCAAAGTTTGATACATATTTTAATTCATATACTTGTAAAAGTTATTGTCTGCTGGCATTATAATCATCTGCATTGTTTATTTTCAAGTAAAGAAAAGGATTAAGGGGTATATTTTTTAGAGAAACCAAAAAGACCATGCAAAATCATCCATGACGAATGGTATTTTCTTGAAACTAAACCACGAAAGATAACAACTAAAATATGCATTAAGACTTGGGACATAAAACGTAAACCCAGAAAGTGCTTTGTCATAAGGAAAAACACAAGTTCTCCAACTAAGCAATTAATTCAGATAAAATGCAACTGAAATACTTATCTTTCCCAGTCATGTGAAAATAAACATAAAACATTCTCCCCTAATAAAACAAAAATTGACTTTGAACTTCGTTAACAACCTTTATAAACAGAAGAAAATAAAATCATTTTTGTTTCAATAGTTTCCATGAGTTATCATTATCTTATCTGTCATATCCCAAGGCAAAAACTAAATGGGAAAAACTTCAGTAAATTAAAAAGACTGACTTTTATAGTCATTTTGAAATTGTCTAAGAGGGAGCATGCAACAAAATTAATGCAGAAGAGAATATAAAACCCTTTCAGAATTTTTAAGGAATTACATCATACCTCTAGCTTAAAGAGGTCATATGATTTTTAATGAATTGTGTAAGACTTGTTTTTCCACCTGGAGTGGTTTTTTTAGTTGTTTTATTATGGTGAAAATATATATTACCAAAAACTTGCCAATTCAACATCTTTTACATGTACAATTTAGTGACATTGATTACGTTCATCATTTGTACAACTGTCACCACTAACAGAAACTCAGTGCTCAGTAAACTAAGACTTCCCCTTTCCTCCCACCCCTGAAAACCACTAATAAACTTTGGTCTGCATACATTTGCCTGTTTTATGTAAGTGAAATCATACAACTTTGTCTTTTGTCACTGACATATTTTGCTCAGCATGATTTCAAGGTACATCCAAGTTGTAGCATTTATCAGGACTTTGTTTCCTTTTGTGGCAGAGTAATAGTCCATTATAGAGTCCCTGGGTGGTACAAATGGTTAAGCACTCAACTACAAACAGTTGGCGATATGAGGCCACCCAGAGGTGCCTCTGAAGACAGGCCTGGGGATCCGCTTCCAAAAGGTCGAAGCCTTCAAAGCTCTATGGAGCAGTTCTACTCAGCACACACTGGGTCTCCAGGAGTCGAAATCCACTTGAGGGCAACTAACAAAAATAACATTCCATTGTGTGTACTTACCACATTTTGTTTATCCATTCATCTGTTAGTGGACATTTAGGTTAGTTTCATCTTTTGGCTATTGTGAACAGTGCTGCAGCGAACATTAGCATACAAATTTCTGTTTGTGTTCTTGCTTTCAATTGTTTTGGGTATGTACCTAGGTTGGGATTACTGGGTCATATGTTAGTTCTATGTTTGAACACTTTGAGGAACTGCCAAACTGTTTTCCACAGTGCCTGTACCATTTGCATTCCCACCAGTAATGAATAGAAGTTCAAATTTCTCCACGTCCTTGCCAACATATGTTATTTCCACTTGGAAGCTTTTAAAACCTTCCATTTGTCCCCAATTCTGAAATTTCACAATGTGCCTTCTGTGGACCTTTCAGTCTGGGAATTCATGACCTTTAGTCTTGGGAAAATATCTTTAATTATTTTATTGGTGATTTCTTTCTTCCATTTTCTCTGTTCTTATTCTTTTTGAACTTCTATTATTGGATATTAGATTTTCTAGACTGTTTTTATAAATTTCTTATCTTCTCTCCGTTATTTTTGTTTTTGTACTTTCTGAGCTATTTGTTTGACTTTGTTTTCCAACTCTTTCACTGCATTTTTAATTTTTGCTATTATCTTTTTTCATTTATTTTTTTAATAATTTTTATTGTGCTTTAAGTGAAAGTTTACAAATCAAGTCAGTCTCTCACACAAAAACCCACATACACCTTGCTACATGCTCCCAATTACTCTACTCCTAATGAGACAGCCGGCTCTCTCCCTCCACTCTCTCTTTTCATGTCCATTTCGCCAGCTTCTAACCCCCTCTACCCTCTCATCTCCCCCCCAGGCAGGAGATGCCAACATAGTCTTAAGTGTCCACCTGATCCAAGAAGCTGACTCCTCACCAGCATCCCTCTCCAACCCACTGTCCAGTCTATTCCATGTCTGAAGAGTTGGCTTCAGGAATGGTTCCTGTCCTGGACCAACAGAAGGTCTGGGGGCCATGACCACCGGGGTCCTTCCAGTCTCAGTCAGACCATTAAGTCTTGTCTTATGAGAATTTGGGGTCTGCATCCCACTGCTCTCCTGCTCCCTCAGGGATTCTCTGTTGTGTTCCCTGTCAGGGCAGTCATTGGTTGTAGCTGGCCACCATCTAGTTCTTCTGGTCTCAGGATGATGTAGTCTATAGTTCATGTGGCCCTTTCTGTCTCTTGGGCTTGTAATTGCCTTGTGTCCTTGGTGTTCTTCATTCTCCTTTGATCCAGGTGGGTTGAGACCAATCGATGCATCTCAGATGGCTGCTTGCTAGCCTTTAAGACCCCAGATGCCACTCTTCAAAGTGGGATGCAGAATGTTTTGTTAATAGATTTTATTATGCCAATTGACTTAGATGTCCCCTGAAACCATGGTCCTCAGATCCCTGCCCCTGCTACGCAAGCCTTTGAAGCATTCAGTTTATTCAGGAAACTTCTTTGCTTTTGGTTTAGTCCAATTGAGCTGACCGGCCCTGTATTGTGTGCTGTCTTTCCCTTCACCTAAAGTAGTTCTTATCTACTATCTATTTAGTGAATGCTCCTCTCCCACCCTTCCTCCCTCCCCCATCTGGTAACCACAAAAGAATGTTTTCTTCTCAGTTTAAACTATTTCTCAAGTTCTTATAACAGTGGTCTTATACAATATTTGTCCTTTTGCAACTGACTAATTTCACTCAGCATAATGCCTTCCAGGTTCCTCCATGTTATGAAATGTTTTACAGATTCCTCACTGTTCTTTATCGATGCGTAGTATTCCATTGTGTGAATATACCATATTTATCCATTCATCCGTCAATGGGCACCTTGGTTGCTTCCATCTTTTTGCTATTGTAAACAGTTCTGCAATAAACGTGGGTGTGCATATATCTGTTCGTGTAAAGGCTCTTATTTCTCTAGGATATATTCCAAGGAGGGGGATTGCTGGATCATATGGTAGTTCTATTTCTAGCTTTTTAAGGAAGCACCAAATCGATTTCCAAAGTGGTTGTACCATTTTACATTCCCACCAGCAGTGTAGAAGTGTTCCAATCTCTCCACAGCCTCTCCAACATTTCTTATGTTGTGTTTTTTGGATTAATGCCAGCCTTGTTGGAGTGAGATGAAATCTCATTGTAGTTTTGATCTGCATTTCTCTAATGGCTAATGATCGTGAACATTTCCTCATATATCTGTTAGCTACCTGAATGTCTTCTTTAAACGGCTAATGATTGTGAACATTTCCTCATATATCTGTTAGCTACCTGAATGTCTTCTTTAGCAAAGTGTTTATTCATATCTTTTGCCCACTTTTTAATTGGGTTATTTGTCTTTTTACAGTTGAGTTTTTGCAGTATCATGTAGATTTTAGAGATTAGGCACTGATCAGAAATGTCATAGCTAAAAACTTTTTCCCAGTCTGTAGGTAGTCTTTTTACTCTTTTGGTGAAGTCTTCGGATGAGCACAGGTGTTTGATTTTTAGGAGTTCCCAGTTAACTAGTTTTTCTTCTACATTCTTTATAATATTTTGTATACTGTTTATGCCATGTATTAGGGCTCGTAACGTTGTCCCTATTTTTTCTTCCATGATCTTTATCATTTTAGATTTATACTTAGGTCTTTGATCCATTTTGAGTTCGTTTTTGTCCATGGAGTGAGGTATGGGTCTTGTTTCATTTTTTTTTTGCAGATGGATATCCAGTTATGCCAGCACCATTTGTTAAAAAGACTGTCTTTTCCCCATTTAACTGTTTTGGGGCCTTTGTCAAATATCAACTGCTCATATGTGGGTGGATTTATGTCTGGATTCTCAATTCTGTTCCATTGGTCCATGTATCTGTTGTTGTACCAGTACCAGGCTGTTTTGACTACTGTGCCAGTATAATTGCTTCTAAAATCAGGTAAAGTAAGGCCTCCCACTTTGTTCTTCTTTTTCAGTAATGCCTTATTTATCCAGGGTCTCTTTCCCTTCCATATGAAGTTGGCGATTTGTTTCTCCATCTTATTAAAGAATGTCATTGGGATTTGGATCGGAATTGCATTAAATGTATAGATCGCTTTTGGTAGAATACACATTTTTGTAATGTTAAGTCTTCCTATCCATGAGCAAGGTATGTTCTTCCACTTATGTAAGTCTCTTTTGGTTTCTTGCAGAAGCGTACTGTAGTTTTCTTTGTATAAGTCTTTCATATCTCTGGTAAGATTTATTCCTACGTATTTTATCTTCTTGGGGGCTACTGTAAATGGCATTGATTTGATGATTTCCTCTTCGATGTTCTTTTTGTTGGTGTAGAGGAATCCAACTGATTTTAGTATGTTTATCTTGTATCCCAATACTCTGCTGAACTCTTCTATTAGTTTCAGTAGCTTTCTTGAGGATTCCTTAGGGTTTCCTGTGTATAAGATCATGTCATCTGCAAATAGAGATACTTTGACTTCTTCCTTGCCAATCTGGGATGCCCTTTATTTCTTTATCTAGCCTCATTGCTCTGGCTAGGACTTCCAGCACAATGTTGAATAAGAGTGGTGATAAAGGGCATCCTTGTCAGATTCCCGATCTCAATGGGAATGTTTTTGGGCTCTCTCCATTTGTGGTGATGTTGGCTGTTGGCTTTGTATAAATGCCCTTTATTATGCTGAGGAATTTTCCTTCTATTCCTATTTTGCTGAGAGTTTTTATCATGAATGAGTGTTGAACTTTGTCAAATGCCTTTTCTGCATCAATTGATAAAATCATGTGATCCTTGTCTTTTGTTTTATTTATGTGGTGAATTACATTAATTGTTTTTCTAATGTTGAACCATCCCTGCATACCTGGTATGAATCCCACTTGGTCATGGCGAATTATTTTTTGATACGTTGTTGAATTCTATTGGCTAGAATTTGTTGAGGATTTTAGCATCTACATTCATGAAGGACATTCATGAAGGATATATGTCTATAATTTTCTTTTCTTGTGTCTTTACCTGGTTTTGGTATCAGGGATAGGGTGGCTTCATAGAATGAGTTTGGTAGGGTTCCATCCTTTTCTATGCTCTGAAATACCTTTAGTAGTAGTGGCATTAACTCTTCTCTGAAAGTTTGATAGAACTCTGTAGTGAAGCCATCTGGACCAGGGCCTTTTTTTGTTGGGAGTTTTTTGATTACCTTTTCAACCTGTTCTTTTGTTATGGGTCTATTTTGTTGTTCTACCTCTGTTTATGTTAGTTTAGGTAGGTAATGTGTTTGTAGGAATTCATCCATCTCTTCTAGGTTTTCAAATTTGTTTGAGTATAGTTTTTCCTAGTAATCTGATATGATTCTTTTAATTTCATTTGGGTCTTTTGTAATATCACCCCTCTCATTTCTTATTGGGGTTATTTGCTTCCTCTCCTGTTTTTCTTTTGTCAGTTTGGCCAGTAGTTTATCAATTTTGTTGAGTTTTTCAAAAAAACAGCATTTGGTCTTATTAATTCTTTCAACTGTTTTTGTGTTTTCTATTTCATTTAGTTCAGCTCTAATATTTATTATTTGTTTTCTTCTGGTGCCTGAGGGTTTCTTTTGTTGCTCTCTTTCTATTTGTTCAAGTTGTGGGAATAACTCTTTGATTTTGGCTCTTTCTTCTTTTTGGATATGTGCATTTATTGATATAAATTGGCCTCTGAGCACTGCTTTTGCTGTGTCCCAAAGGTTCTAATAGGAAGTGTTTTCATTCTCATTGGACTCTCTGAATTTCTTTATTCCATCCTTAATGTCTTCTATAATCCAGTGTTTTTTGAGCAGGGTGTTGTTCAGTTCCCTAGTGTTTGATTTCTTTTCCCTGCTTTTCCTGTTATTGATTTCCACTTTTATGGCCTTATGGTCAGAGAAGACGCTTTGTAATATTTCAATGTTTTGGATTCTGCTAAGGCTTGCTTTATGACCTAATATGTGGTCTATTCTAGAGAATGTTCCATGTGCACTAGAAAAGTATACTTGGTTGCTGTCGGGTGGAGTGTTCTGTGTATGTCTATGAGCTCAAGTTGGTTGATTGTGGCATTCAGATCTTCCGTTTCTTTATTGAGCTGCTTTCTGGATGTCCTGTCCTTCACTGAAAATGGTGTGTTGAAGTCTCCTACTATTATTGTGGAGCTGCCTATCTCACTTTTCAATGCTGATAGAGTTTGTTTTATGTGTCTTGCAGCCCTGTCATTGGGTGCATAAATATTTAATATGGTTATATCTTCTTGGTGTATTGTCCCTTTAATCATTGTATAGTGTCCTTTCTTATCCTTTCTGATGGATTTAACTTTAAAGTCTATTTTGTCAGAAATTAATATTGCCACTCCTGCTCTTTTCTGTTATTGTTTGCTTGGTATATTTTTTTCCATCCTTTGAGTTTTAGTTTGTGTCTCTAAGTCTAAGGTGTGCCTCTTGCAGGGAGCATATAAATGGATCGTGTTTTTTAATCCATTCTGCCACTCTCTTTTTACTGGTGCATTTAGTCCATTTACATTCAGTGTAATTATGGATAGGTATGAATTTAGTGCTATCATTTTGATGTCTTTCTTTGTGTGTTGCTGACAGTTTCTTTTTCCCACTTGATTTTATGTGCTGAGTAGGTTTTCTTTATATATTGTCCTTTCCTCATATTTGTTGTTGTTGATTTTGTTTCTGCTGAGTCTCTATTTTTCCCTTGTATTTTATTTTGATGAGTAGGATAGTTTTTCTCCTTTGTGGTTACCTTATCATTTACCCCTATTTTTCTAAATTTAAACCTATCTTTTATTTCTTTGTATCGCCTTATCTTCCTCTCCATATGGAAGGTGTACGATTACATTTCTTCGTCCCTCTTTATTGTTTTAATGTTATCTTCTTTTATATAATAACATCGCTGTTACCCTGTTTTGGGCTTTTTTTTTTTTTTTTTTAATAATCTTGCTTTGTTATTTTGGATTCCCCTGTCTGGGTTGACTTCTGGTTGCTCTGCCCAGTGTTCTAGTCTTGGGTTGATACCTGATATTATTGATTTTCTAACCAAAGAACTCCTTTTAGTATTTCTTGTAGTTTTGGTTTGGTTTTTATGAATTCCCTAAACTTCTGTTTATCTGGAAATGTCTTAATTTCTCCTTCATATTTAAGAGACAGTTTTGCTGGATATATGATTCTTGGCAGGCAATTTTTTTCCTTCAATTTTTTAAATATATCACCGCATTGCCTTCTTCCCGGCATGGTTTCTGCTGAGTAGTCCGAGCTTATTTTTATCAGCTCTCCTTTGTAGGTGACTTTTCATTTATCCTTCACTGCTCTTATAATTCTCTCTTTATCTTTGGTTTTGGCAAGCTTGATTATAATATGTCTTGGTGACTTTCTTTTAAGATCTGCCTTATGTGGAGTTCGACAACCATCTTGGATAGATGTCTTCTCATCTTTCACAATATCAGGGAAGTTTTCTGCCAACAAATCTTCAGCAATTTTCTCTGTATTTTCTGTTATCCCTCCCTGTTCTGGTACTCTAATCACTCCTAGGTTATTTCTCTTGATAGAGTCCCACATGATTCTTAAGGTTTCTTCATTTTTTTTAATTCTTTTATCTGGTTTTTCTTCAAATATATTAGTGCCAAGTGATTTATCTTCGAGTCCAGAAATTCTAGCCCTCTACTTGCTCAGTTCTGCTCTTCTGCCTTTCTATTGAGTTATCTAATTCAGTAATTTTATTGTTAATCTTCTGAATTTCTGATTGCTGCCTGTCTATGGATTTTTCCAGCTTATTAAGCTTTTCGTTATGTTCCTGAATAATCTTTCTAATTTCTTCAATTGCTTTATCTGTGTGTTCCTTGGCTTGTTCCTCATATTGCCTCATTTCCTTCCTGATGTCTTGAAGGGCTCTGTATATTAAACTTTTGTGTTCTGCATCTGGTAATTCCAGGAATGCACCTTCATCTAGAAGATCCCTGGATTCTTTGTTTTGAAAACCTGTTTCTGGTCTGTTTCTTTATGTGACTTGATGTTGACTGTTGTCTCTGAGCCATCTATAAGTTATTGTATTTAGTTTATGCTTGCTTACTGTGTTGTAGCTGCTTGCTTTGTTTTGTTTTGGTATACCCCTATGGGTTGCTTGAGTGAGCTAGCTTGATTATTTTCTCCTCTGGAGCTCTGGTGTTCTGTCCCCAGCTGGCTAGAGCTGTTAACAGGTATATCAGTCTAAGAGTCCATTCAGTTTTCTTAATTCTGCTCAGGTTTCTAGATAGCTGATATCAAGTGTGTGGTACAGGCTCTGTCGTACAGTCTTAGAGGGGCAGGGGCAACTGGCGTATATACCCGTATCAGATTGCAGCAGGGGATCATAGTCTGAACAAGGCAGGGGGCTGAGAACCGACACCCAAGTGTCTCTGAGGAAAACACGTCTTTGTTCCCTAGAGTGTGCTGGTGGGTGGGTTCTGCAGAGGGACCAACCGTGGGCACCCAAAGTTTTTGGTTGTAAGGACTGGGAGGTACCCGTTACCTTTGGACCCCTGTTGCGGGTGGCTGGGTGACCTGAGTGGAGCTACCAGTCCTTAGGTTCCTGATGTGGGTAAGTGAGGACCTTGTTTAATAGGCAAGGCAATGTAAAACATCAAGCATCAACCTCTCCACCACACAACTGAAATGGCTGTAGTTTGCGAAGAAGGGCCTATTCTCCTGAAATAGGCCCACACAGGTCCATGCAGAAGGGAAAGGTGCTCAAGGTCCACGGACTGTTTATGCCTGGACAGGAGCCGCTTCTGTTCTGATCTCCCCCAGTTAATGGAGCTAGCAAATTATCTTTTCCCCCCAATTGCAAATTTTTTCCTTCCCCAAGGCCAGGAGGACAGCTCCAGGTGCTCACCTGGGTCTATCTCAGGGCCAGGGATTCAGCCACTGAAGCTGGCTTTGGGGTTGGGGGGGTGCGGTAAAATATACCCAAGTGCTTAGCTTTTGCCAAGAGCACCCTTCTCCTCAGGTTCCAGAGGTGTGAGTGGGCTGTGTGGGTGGCTGCTTCTCCCTGAGGAAACTGCAGCCGAACACTAGTACCAGCCTGCCGCCGCCGCTGCCACCGCCGCCGCTCTGGGAATGGTGTCTGAGGGCTCCCCGCGATTCAGGTCTGGTAACTCCTCTCCACTTTTGAATGGCCTCTTCCTCCGCCTGCCCCTCAGTTCATTGTCTAAGCTTGCTTTTGATGCTCAGGGCTCCCAGCTTGTCACAAATATACTCGTTTCACTTGTTTTTTTGGGTCTTTGTTGTAAAGAGAGCTCGACGGAGGTATCTGTCTATTCCGCCATCTTGGCTCCGCCTCATGCTATTATCTTTTTTTAATTTCCAAACAATATTTATTGTTCTCCAAATGGCTTTTTTTTTTTTTTTTTAACAGAATCTTGTTCTCAGTTCATGTACACGAATGTAATATCTTCTCTTATCTCTCTGAGGATACCCTTGATAGATCTTGGGAGATTTCTTTATCTGCACATTGTTTTCTGTCTGTTCTGGTTTCCATCTTCTGTGTTAGAGACATTTCTTGGTTGGTAGTTCTGAGTACATTTGTGAGACGAATTGACTTTGATCTTCAATATGATGTGATCTGGGTGGAGCATTTACTGGAAAACTATAATATCAGTAACTTCAGATCTTTTCTCTTCAGCTGCTCAGGTGCCCCAGAAGAGAACTTTTCAGTCTTCCAGCATGTGCACTGGAAGCCAAGTGGGACATCTTAGCATTTAGCATTCAAAATGCATAAGTTCACCTAAGCCTTTTGAAAGAATTGAAGAAAAAATTTCAAACTTCTGGTTGCAACACTGAAGGATTCTATGGACAAAAAATTGAACAACACAGGAAGTGTCAAAAGAAGATGGAAGGAATGTACAAAGTCACTATACCAAAAAATAATTGGTAGATGTTCAACCATTTCAGGAGGTAGCATATGATCAAGAATCGATGATGCTGAAGGAAGAAGTCCAAGCTGCACTGAAGGCACTTGCGAAAAACAAGGCTCCAGGAATTGATGAAACACCAGTTGAGATGTTTCAACAAACCAATGCAGCACTGGAGGGGCTCGCTTGTCTATGCCAAGAAATGTGGAATAGAGCTACTTGGCCAACCGACTAGAAGAGATCCATATTCATGCCCATTCCAAAGAAAAGTGATCCAACAGAATGCAGAACTTATTGAACAATATCACTAATATCACATGCAAGTAAAATTGTGCTGAGGATAATTAAAAAATGTTTGCAGCCGTACATCAACAGGGAACTACCAGAAATTCAAGCTGGATTCAGATGAGGATTTGGAACAAGGGATATCATTGCTGATGTCAAATGGATCTTGGCCAAAAGCAGAGACTATCAGAAAGATGTTTACCTGTGTTTTATTGACCATGCAAAGGCATTCAATTATGTGGATCATAACAAATTATGGATAACATTGCGAAGAATGGGAATTCCAGAACACTTACATGTGCTCATGAGGAACCTGTACATAAACCAAGAGACAGTCATTTGAACACAACAAGAGAGTACTTCATGGTTTAAAATCAGGAAAGGTGAGTGTCAAGGTTGTATCCTTTCATCATATTTATTCAGTCTGTATGCTGAGCAAATAATCCAAGAAACTGTACTATATGAAGAAGAATGCGGCATCAGGATTGGAGGAAGACTTACTAACAACTTGCAATATGCAGATGACACAACCTTGCTTGCTGAAATTGAAGAGGACTTGGAGCACTTACTGATGAAGATCAAAGACTACAGCCTTCAGTATGAATTACACTTCAGCATACAGCCACCAAAAATTCTCACAACTAAACCAATGAGCAACATCATGGTAAAGGAGAAAAGATTGAAATTGTCAAGGATTTTATTTTACTTGGATCCACAATCAACGCCCATGGAAGCAGCAGTCAAGAAATCAAAGGACTCATTACATTGGGCAAATCTGCTGCAAAAAAGACCTCTTTATAGTGTTAAAAAGCAAAGAATGTCACTTTGAGGACTAAGGTGCACCTGATCCAAGCCATGATATTTTCAATCACCTTATATGTATGCAAAAGCTGGACAGTGAATAAGGAAGAATAGACGCCTTTGATTGCAGTGTTAGCAAAGAATATTGAATATTCCATGGACTGCCTGCCAGAAGATCAAACAAATTTGTCTTGCCAGAATGCTCTTTAGAAGGGAGGGTGGTGAGGCTTCATCTCAAGTACTTTGGACATGTTATCAGGAGGCACCAGTCCCTGGAGAAGGATATCATGCTTGGTAAAGTAGAGGGTGAGCAAAAAAGAGGAAAGCCCTCAAGAAGATGGATTGACATAGTGGCTGCAACAGTGGGCTCAAACATAGCAATGATTGTAAGGATGGCACATGATCAGGCAGTGTTCCATTCTGTTGTGCACAGGTCGCTATGAGTCAGAGCCGACTCCACAGCACCTAGCAACAACAACAACTATCGTTTTAGAATGGTTAGTTTCTCCTTCAACTTGGTCTGAACCCTCCTCACTGCTTCTTCCCTGGTTTCCTCATTTGAAAATAGCTGCCTTAAAGTGTTAAATATGAGGTGTTTATTTCCATTTTATTGACCAGATGTAGTTACTGGCTCATTTATTGCTGTGATATGATGTAAGGGCACATCTACAGATGAAAAAGCTAAGTCTCAGTGATGGTACAAGTCATCTGAACAATAAATGCCCTTATATACCTGGAAACCTTGATAATGAACTTACCGCTCAATGTGTAACCCTTTTTCAGGTTTCGTTGTCCAGGATTAGAGCCAGCAAACTGAAACGAAGCTGATGCTTGTCAGCAGTAACCACATAAAGCTTGCGGTGAGTGTTTAAGGTACCTATAAGATAAACTTTCACTTCCTGTTAGTCCTGTTAATGAAAAATATCCTCTTTTTCTTTAAAGAATTTAGTGAAGGGAAACAGGATAAAAAAATAAGTGCTGATAACAGTGATAAGAAATTCTCACATAGCGCTCGTCTTTGAGTTCTTTATGTTTTCACACCAAACAATTGCTCAGTTTCCTTCTGGCTTGCCCCATTCTCTATATTTTCATGTATTATGGTTTTTCTCTTCTATTTGGCACTCTCTGTTTGTATTATTTTATTTTCATTTTTTCTGCCACCTCACCAATTCCTTTTGTATAACAGTTTCTCTCCCTCGATTACAGAGTAAACTCTTGATTAGTATCACCTTCAAGCCAACTGAGCACTGCAGTTACCAATAAATTACCTTGAATCAAAATGATTTTTGAATAGATTAAGTGTGTGTGTGTGTGTGTGTGAGAGAGAGAGAGATAGAAGAATGGATAAGCCCAGGAAGTAAAACATGAGAAGTATAAGAAGCCATTTTCCTGAATATTCTTTGATTGAAAGCATTTTCCATGCAAACCAGTTACGTTAAATGTAGGGTAGCATTAAAATATGGATTACGTAGGAAGAGATACCCCTGATTAAATTTCCTTCAGCTGGCATTTTGCCCTGCCATGAACATTGTTGGTGATGACTAATACTCTAACATCCAGGTTCACATTGTCAGTGGGTCCTCTGAATAAGTAGAAATTCATCCTAATCCTGCTAATATCATTAACAAAAACTAACGCGCTGGCAAGCTTTGAGTTTCAACATCTGTCTTTTGTCTTCCAAATTTCCATTTTAAATGTAATCAGAACAGACACATTTTTAATACTGAAAGCAGCTTGGTAATAATCAACATTTATTGAGCATTCACCACAAGCCATGCAGCGTACAAAGAGCGTGCATTATCATATTTCATCCCTTAAAATCTCTGCGAGGTACTTGTGATTACTTTGCATATTTTACAAGTAGGAAAACCAGTTCTAAGATTAATAATATCTTCAAGGTCACATAGCTGGTAAATTGTAGAATCCAGGTTTTATGGCTCCAGTGTCCATGCTTTTAACTTTGATGCTTTACTGTACCCGGTACTGGATAGAATATATTTTTAAATAACTGATCCATTAGAAACTCAGGGTAACAGTAACCTGAGTTTCTTAATGTCATTTTATTGCAGAAGGTTATGGAATCTAAGGAATAAAGAAGTTATCCAAAACTATGAATCCAAAAGCATTTTCACACCACAAAAAAGAGTAAGCATTTAAAATCGCCACCTCAATCATGGATAAGTTAGTTAATATCATCGCATAATAAGTTACTCTAAAACCTAATGGCTTAAAACAGCAGGAATCATTATCTCTCACAGTTTCCTTGAGTTAGTTAGGAGTTCAGGAGGGGCTAGGGTTGGTGGTTCTGTTTATGGGTCTCTATTTTTTTTTTTAATGAGTTATAGTCAAATGTCAGCCAGGGCCACAGTCATCTAAAGGCTTGACTGAAGCTGGAGGACTTGCTTTTAAGACAGGACACTCTCTTGGTTGGCAATGTGGGCTTTGGCTGTTGATAAGTCCTTGCTACGTGGACTTCTCCACAGACTCCTCAAGTCCCCTCAAGGCATGGCAGCTGGCTTCCCCAAAGTGAATAATCCAAAAGACCAACATAGAAGCTGCAATGGCTTTTATGACCTGGCTTTTGATGTATAACCATATTCTTTTGGTTATACAGGTCAGCCCTGATTATATTGTGGGTAGTAATTATAAGAGAGTGTGAATATCAAGAGTTGAGGATCCTTGGGGGCCATCACGAAGCTGGTTATCACAGAGGAAAAAAAGAAATAAAAACTTGTTTTGTTTGATGAATATTTGGATAATCCACTGTGTATTCTTGGATATAATGGGAATCGACTCGAGAGCACTGGAGTTTTGTTTTATACTTGGATAAGAAGTGGCTAAGCACTCAGCTGCTAACCAAAAGGTTGGCAGTTCAAGCCCACAGCCACTCCATGGGAGTGGCAGTCTGCTTCTGTAAAGATTGGAATCCCTATGGGGAAGTTCTACTCTGCCCTACTCATCTCAACAGCAGTGGGTTTTTTGAGGGGGGGGGGCGGGGGGGTAGTGAGGAGAATGGAAAGATAGGCATCCAGAAAGAAACTATATCAAATTTCAGAAATATTTAATGGAGAATTTTACTAAGTTTGGTTTTTTTTTTTTTTAAGTGGGCAATTCACTTTCCTATTTCCTTGCTAAATCTTTGTTAACAACTGCAATGACCTTGATGTATAGTGGAATTAGATTTGTTCTTTGGAATGAGAAAGAATTACTGAGTTATATTTCAAAGAGAGTATAGACTGAAAAGAGACAGCCCATCAGGATCCCGTCACATCTGGGTCACAACAATCTAACATTTTCCCCCTAAAACTACAGAGAAGTACTTCTCCCTGGAGGGACTAACTTCTAATTTGTTTTAAAAGAATGATACACTCATTGTCTTCACAATGTAATCAAAGAGACACTGATAAAACATTAAGAAAAAAAGATCAGGTCAACGGGGGTACTTGAACAGTTGATTTTGAAGGTCATAGGCTCTCATCGGAAAATTTTAACAATTACCAAAAACATGATATAAACGAACGTCCATTCCTCCATCCCCGCCTCCTTCCCAACCTCTCTCCATGAAACTATAAATTCCAATTTCCATTACTCTGCACTCTGCGAGAGGAGCTTGGATCAGGTCACCTTGAAGTCTCTGTCAGCTTTACATTCCTACATTTTTCTAAGTAATAACTATAGAGAAATATATAAAACAGTGTGCAGGAACATGTCATGAGTATAATAAAAATGTGTCTCCCAGGGGTGAAAAATGCATAAAAATTCCCATATATAGATATTGACTAGAACCAGAGTTTTTCATCCATTACTGTCTTGTTTCATATTTCTCCAAGGTCCCTCTGTGTTTTCCATCACATGCAAAAACTATTTTCAATTTTTAATGAAGTTTTTATCCTCTAAAAATAAAAAGATTATCCTTCTGCAATTGTATGTTCAGCTACACTCAATCGTTTTCCCTATATTTGAAAACCACAGAGGAAGTCTGATACCCCCATCACAGTAATCTTGACAGTGAATTTGTCTGAGATACCCAGTTGTATCTGTTTCCAATTGACCATAGATCCTTGACAAGTTTTCCAGATTGACTTTGCATCTTTTAACTAACCAGTGATGCATGACAGAGTGTGGTTGCCAGAATGACTCTCCAGCATAATACGTTAGTGTGGGAATTAGGACAATTGTCTTTTGAAATAAATTTGGAAAAAAAAAAACCTTTCACATTTAATATATAGTATAGGTCTCTCCCATTTCCCTGTATTGTTATCTAAGTCCCTTTAATAGGGAACTAGGACAATTATGGAAACCCTGGTGGCGTAGTGATTAAGAGCTATGGCTGCTAACCAAAAGGTCGGCAGTTGGAATCCACCAGCTGCTTCTTGGAAACCATATGGAGCATTTCTACGCTGTCCTACAGGGTTGCTATGAGTTGGAATCGACTTGACAGCAATGGGTTTGGTTTTTTTTTTTTTTTTTGTAGGACAATTATTGTTTGAATAAAGTCAGTTATAAGGCTTTATCACCAGAGCAGAAAGCTCTGGAGCCATGCAGGCCTCCATAGCAACATGGTGGTAGCCAGAGGCAATGGTGACCTGAAGACAGCATCTGACTTCTGACCTGAACCATGGCACTCCTGCCCAGCGACATAAGATGGACATGGGCAATTTGTTGAAGGGTGTTTCTTTTGAGGATCTATTGTTATTGTTTACTGTTTTCTTTCTATAAATAATAATGGCTTTCACTTTGCCAAAGGGGGAAAAAAAAAGCTCTGTCACCAGACAGAGGTTCTCAGAATTAAACCTACAAAAAACCCATTGCCGTCAAGTCAATTCCGGTTCATAGTGTGCCTCAAAATTAGAGATGAAAATTTATAAAAATCCTCCACGTACGATGAGCCGATTACTCAGTTACCCAAACAAATGCTTCCTCTTGATAAGCACCTATTGGCTAGTTCCCTCACTTTCTATCTCTTACGTGGGGCTGACAGGTAAGAAAATAAAACTAAAAATCTTATGAGAGGTTGGAGGGGGTTAGAAGCTGGCAAAATGGACATGAAGGGAGAGAGTGGGCTGTTTCATCAGGGGGAGAGTAATTAGGAGTGTGTAGCAAGGTGTATGTGGGTTTTTGTGTGAGAGACTGACTTGATTTGTAAACTTTCACTTAAAGCACAATAAAAATTATAAAAAAAAAATCTAGCAAGAAAATTATTTTAGGAAGGAAGGTGAAATTACATATTAGCAAAATTTGGGCTAAGGCGTACCTCAGTGTTCGGTTCAGCATTATTCATGATAGCACAAAGATGCAAACAACGCATATGTTCATCGACAGATAAATGGATAAACAAAATGTGGTGCATACATACAATGGAATATTATTTAGCCAAAAAAGAAATGAAGTTCTGATACATGCTATGACATGGATGAATCTTGAAAACAGTATGCTGAGTAAAGTCAGTTAAACATACAAAATACCGTATGATCTCACTTGTATGAAATATTGAGAACAGGCAAATACATAGAGACAGAAGTGTATTAATGGTCACCAGGGTCTTGGGGGAGGGAAAGCGGAGAGTTATTGTTTAAGGAATACTGAGTGTCCATATATCTGGGTGGTGAAAAGCATTTGAAAATGGATAGTGGTAGTGGTTGTACAGCATGG
The DNA here is from genome assembly GCF_024166365.1 of Elephas maximus indicus. NCBI lineage: Eukaryota > Metazoa > Chordata > Mammalia > Proboscidea > Elephantidae > Elephas > Elephas maximus. Next base: position 130,162,237 of record NC_064820.1, read on the forward strand.
TGAACGTAATCAATGTCCCTGGATTGTATATGGAAAAATGGTTACAAACGGCAAAATTTTTTTCATTTTATATAAATTTTACCACAATAAAATTAAAATAACAAAAGATGGGCTAAGAGACAAGGTTGCTGTTTTGTGAGGTACCTTCGAGCTGAGTTCCACTCATAGCAACTCCGTGTGACAGAGTAGCGTTGCCCCCGTAGGGTTTACTAGGCCATAATCTTTACGGAAACAAATTGCCAGGCCTTTCCCCTGTGGAGCCACTGGGTGGGTTTAAACCACCAATCAACCTTTCGGTTAAAGCGGAGAGCTTAACTCTTGTGCTACCAGGGCTCTAGAAATAAGGTTAGCAAATAAAATGGTTAAATATGAATTTAAAATAAATAGCAAATTATTTTTTTTAGTGTAAGTATGTGCCAAATATTTCCTGGTCATTCTGTGTTTTTATTTGCTAACTCTAGCAACCGTGCCTAAGGATTTTGAGGACTCTTTCTTAGTTTTCTTCCCCCTGGTTCTAACCGTCATGAAGTGATCTAAACAAAAGTTACAGGAACATATTGCTCTGCAGGATGGCATACAATTTGCAGAAGAGGCCAAATGTCTACTTTCTAACCATTTATATGGAAAAAGAAATGATTAAATTAACAAGGCCTGGAATGTTTTTGTTAGCATGTGTGAAATCTCACAGTAGAGGCATGATAGTGAATTTGAAAGACCAGGAGCTCTGAAGACTAACAGCTAACCTGCCCCTTCCTTGCTCAGTAACCTCAGGCATGAAACAATCTGCACTGCAATTTTGTCTTCTGTAATAAGGGGATCCTCACACTTACAAGTGTAAGTTTATGAAGAAGTAAAGTAAAATAAAGCACGTAAGAACACTTGACAAATAGCAGGCAGGCAATAAATGTAGGTTTGTCTTTCTCTTATGCACGGATGGAAGAGGCTAAGACTCTAGAACTCTGAGAGAAGGCGTACTATTGGTTCCCAACTCCTTGAATTACGTGGTCTGCTCTAAATTGTAGTGATGGGAAGAGGCTTCTTATCTGAAAAAGCTATGGCTGGGGTAATCAAGGTGTACCTACACATAAAGGCGCAGCCTCTCGAAGCTCCCAGAAAATTTACAGACTAAGCTATATAAATAAGCACTTGAGTCTACACTGTGTTCTATGGTTTTCTAAGGGCTTTTAACGGAGAGTGTTTTCTGCCTAAAAATTTGCTAATTCCTTGAAAGAATATTCCTCAGGTACGTTTGTATCCTCTACTGTTCTCAGTTTACAAGTCCCATATCTTCTGAGTAAAAAACCTAGACAAATAGCCTGACAAAGAGGTTTTGGGAATTTCTCATTTTGTATATATGAAGCCTGATAACATTATACAAATTTAATTTCATTAATTATCCTGTCACTTAATTGCCTCTATTCAAAAGAAAAAAATTCTTGATAATTAGACTGTCCTGTAAAATCATAGTGTGTGGCTGTGGGTCTCACCAACCAAAAAAAAAAAAAACCAAACCCATTGCTATCAAGTTGATTCTGATCCGTAGTGACCCTATAGGACAGAGTATAACTGTCTCATAGGGTTTCCAAGGAGTGACTGGTGGATTCGAACTGCTGACCTTTTGGTTAGTGGCCAAGTTCTTATGTGGGCCTCACAGTTCCTGGTATAGTCCTGGGCACTCCATATATCGTGTTTTGAAATCATAGCATCATGAAATTAAGAGGGAATTTTTTTCAGACTTGTCAGCTACAAAACACACCTCTAAAAAAGAAAAAAAGGCTGATGGAAAATGGTGACCATTTCATCGAATGCTTACAATCTCAACTTAAAGAGCAATCAAATAGCCACTTATTTTTTTTCTAATCTAAACATTCTCATCCAGAAATGGTACAAAGAGCACATAGTATAAAAGTACTCAAAACTGTGAAAAGTTTGCTTATAATATCACAACGTAGTAATAAGAACATAAAAGAAAGACTGGGCCAAAAAAAAAAAAAAGGAAGATGAGACAAAAAAGCAGAGCAAGTTTGATGATTTCTTAATCGTCTTAAATGCCCAAAAATAAATAAATAAATGAGCAACGGACTACTTGGAAACAGGAACACTGGGGTCAGAGGGCAAAATATGGCTGTCTTGATTCAGCATTGTCCAAGGAAGGGGGCTGTTGGCTTTGAGGAGCAAAAGCCTCTCTACTAGAGATGTTTTCTTTTGAGGATACTTTTGAGTCTGTCATTTCCTAGGGCCACAGTAACAAATTGCCCTAAACTTGGTAGCTTAAAATAACAGAAATGTATTCTCTCCTATTTCTGAAGGCCAGGAGTCTGGAATCAAGGTGCCAGCACATCTGTGCTCTCTCTGAAGACTCCAGGGAAGGATCCTTCCTTGCTCTTTCCAGCTTCTGGTGCCTCCAGGGATTCCTTGGCTAATGGCTCTGTCCCTGCAATCTCTGCTTCCCTCTTTACATGAGCCTTTTCCTCTTGCTCAGATAATCCAGGGTAACCTCATTTTGACATCTTTAACATCTGCAAATACTTTTTTCCAGATATAGTCCCATTCATGGGTTTCTGGGGTTAGAACCTAGACATGTCATTCTAAGGCCACCACCAAATCCTCTAACCAACAACAACAAAAAAAACCAAACCCAGTGCCATCAAGTCGAATCCGACTCATAGCGACCCTATAGGACAGAGTAGAACTGCCCCAAGGGGCGCCTGTCGGATTCGAACTGCCAACCCTTTGGTTAGCAGCCATATCACTTAACCACTACGCCACCAGGGTTTCCAAATCCTCTCCATGAGGTTAAAAAAGTATATTTTTTTTTTTTCTATTCTAGTCCTCTGCTTTGATTCCCAGTGCCCTCCTGATTATCTCCCAATACCAATTTACCTTCTAATACTGGAATATTAGGATATTAGGTATGACATTCATCAACTAATTATAATAATCATGAACATATACTTAAATAATAATATTGCTTTAATGTAAACCAAAAAATGTTAGATATTCAAGGGGAAGTTGGTAACTCTAAAACCATACCAGGATAATTTAACATCATTCTCTTGGAAACTGTCTAATCAAGTAAATAAAAAATACATAAGGACATAGAGGATTTACGGCTGTGAACCAAAATGTCAGCAGTTTGAATCCATCAGCTGCTTCCTGGAAATCTTGTGGGGCAGTTCTACTCTGTCCTATAGAGTCACTATGAGTTGGAATTGACTCGATAGCAACGGGTTTGGTTTTTTTGTTGGTGGTGGTGTTAAAAACAAACTTGAATATATGTTTTAATCTAAGAAAGAGAGAATACACATTACTTTCAAAAACCTATAAAAACTTTCCAAATTTGACCTATGTCAGACCAAAAACATTCTCAATAAGCTTGAAAAAGCAGAAATTATACAGATCACATTCTCTTATATTGTGTAATAGCTGCATAAAATGGCTGAAATTTTTTAAAAGCTTACAAAAATGGAAATCAAAAAATTCTTTTCTCAATGACTCAAGTTGAAGAAAGAAACCAAAACTGAAAGAAGAAATGGAGAGGATATTGCCCTGAAAATAAAGTGTGATTTGATCCCAAAAAATAGGTTGTAGAGTCCAGAGCAAACACAGGTATATACTAGACTTTAGTGACTGTAAAAGCTGGGGTTAAATGTAGAATTTTCCATTTGGAAATGGAAATAAATTTATCCCTTTTCATACTAGACATAAAAATAAATGATATGTGAATTAAAGGGCTATGTTTTCAAAGTATAGAAACATTAAAAAGAAATTTAGGAGACATATTCTGTAATATTATATAAAAAAAAGAAAGCCTTCTTAATAAAGCTACAAAGTTATAAAGAAAAAATTTGACTGTATAAATGTAAAACTCCAGTATGACAAATAACAGTCTGGGAGAAACTATTGTTTGTAATATACAACAAACAATGGGATCATATTCAGACATGTATAGAGTCTTTAAATAATGATTTATGGGGACTCTATTCAACAGTTTTATCTGTATATCAATTTATAGAAAAAGGATTAGACTTTCTAGTCTAAATGTGACTTTCTGGTCATATTATTGATTGCACAAACTGATTGGGGATAGGCTGAGGGGTGGTCGCCAGGGATCAAGAAGGTTTTCATTTTCTTTTCTAAACATATCTGTATTATTTGAATAAAGCCCCAGGTCCCTCTGTTGCATTCTTCTCTTTTCACTTTCTCCACTGATACCAATACTAGGGCTTTTGGTACATTCCAGTGGACCTGACCAGCAGTATAGTAAAAGTAAAGGTAACCCAAAATTATGCTTTAGGCCACACGGCAAGATCTTAGAGTTTGTCTAGCTCTGTGACCCCGTAGAATACTAAGCACACTTGTTAACTGCTGTTGAGTCAGCCTCCTGCTCATGGTGACCCCGTGCACAAGGGAACAAAATGCTGCTGGTTCTGTGCCATACCCATGATCATGTGATATACACGGTTTTCACTGGATGATTTTCTGAAGTAAGTCACCAGGCATTTCTTCCTAGTCTTATTCTTGAAGCTCCACAGAAACCAGTTCAGCATCGTAACAACGCACAAGCCACCACAGACAGGCAGGTGATGGCTGCACATGAGGTGCACTAGCTGGGAGCCAAAGCCAGGGCTCCAGCGTTGAAGGAGGTAGTTCTACCGCTGAGCCACCAATGTCCCCCACTAGTAAACACACTAGGCAGTATTCGGACCGCTCATGACACTCACTCCTTTTGTCATTTTATACTCTCTAAAGCAGGCAATAAGCTGAGATGCTGCCTATTTTAAAAACTAGGTACCTGTGGAATCGTTAGTCACAGTAGAGCTAGAGCGAGTTGCATTTAGTCTGTGTTTTATATATTTGTATGTTTTAAAGTGTGTCAGGTTATAATCATCACTGAAAGGAAACAGGCATAGTTTAGTGAACTAAAAACATCTGGAGACAGAAATCCTGAATGACTTTTCCTTAAAATAAGCAACGGAGAAGGAAACAAAGTAAGGTCTTAAGAGCCAGGGCCACAGGAGAGAGAGATACTGAAGCCAAGGAATGCCTGACACCTCCTAAAAGCAATTCCTTTGAGGTTTGCTGTGCGTTAAGTAATTCAGTGAGTCCACGGCACGGTGAGGTTGACAGCAATTTTGTTGTTGGTATTTTTAAGTAATCAGTATCTACAAGGATTCTTGAAAGGCCACCTGTCCCATGAACTCTACATTTCCTGATTATAATCCAATTGTGTGTTGTAGACTGCAAACAATAGTTTCTCCCATATTGTTGTTTGTTATTGATATGGATTAAACTGTGTCCCCCCAAAATATGTGTTGAAATCTTAACTCTTATACCTGTGGACATCGTCCTGTTTAGAAATAGAGTTTTCTTTGTTGTGTTAATTAGGTCATACCCGAGTAGGGGGGATTCTAACTCTAATCACTTCTGAGTTATAAAAAGAGCAGATTAGATATAGACATACACACATATGGGGAAGACAGACATCACGTGAGCATTGTCTACAAGCCAAGGCACCAAGGAATACTCGGGCTACTGACAAGGAAGGAATCCACATGGCCAAGACCCAGATTTGGACTTTTAGTCTCTATAACTGTGAGAAAATAAATTTTTGTTCTTTATAGTCACCCGCTTGTGGTATTTCTGTTACAGCAGCACTGTAAAACTAAGACAGTCATGTTGGAATTTTGTTTTTACGTAGTGAAGTCACTTCTTAATGACTCCAGGAATTGTAGCTGTCCTAAGAAGGCCTTCTCTTTTACAATAAGTATGTTTCATAAGTTTTCTTTTTAGTGTTTTCATAATTAAAAACAATAGCCATTAATCCAGATAAATTTTATTTTTACATACACGTAGTCCCCAATTTATGACCTATTCAAGTTACTAACTGTATAACGTAGCCACTGTTGTTTATTAAGGGGCCCATATATTTTTTAAAAATGTCAAAATTGGGATGCGGTGCTGTGTCAACATTTTAAGTGCTGGATCTTGACAGTATACCTCTGCAACTAACTGAATAACCCATTTGCAGATGTTTGTGAAAGAAGCCTGGACCCAAAGGCCTAGAACGCCAAAGACTCCCAGGGTCTGAGGACCCATCCAGTTAATGGCAGGGTGGTTTATAACATTTGGTTATATTTAGGAGTTACTTCTTTTCAACATTTTGTTCTAACTAGGCTGGATTTTCCCGTTTCTAATAATGAAATTAACCTTAATTAACTTGTAGGGTACTGATGAAATTAACATTTACATTTTTCTATGATTTTTGCTTGTTTAATCTCATAGTGTCTATGCTTTCTTCAATCCATTATTCACAACTAATGTCAGCTTCTTGGCTGCCCTTATCCAAACACTGTGGTGTTACTTTCCTAAGCAATGTAAGGCAACTGGAACGTTCTGTCTGACTTGCTCTCCAATTTTATACTTTAAAATATTCTGTTAAAACATCATAACTAAAATCCAGCTTGCTTCTAATTCTTTTCCAACCTAACGTCTTCAAACAAATTTTATTGAGTTCAGATCATTTATTCCAAGAAGTAAAAATGTTAGATATGCATTCTAATTCCAGAAAAAGTTATCACAGATGTTAGTGATAAAAGGTACAAGGAAATGACTATAAATTTTTGGAAGCCAAATTTCAAAGTAATTTGTTTCCCATAGAATCTCGATGAGTTTCAGTAATTTATGAAGATGTTTTCCTGCATCAGGACCCTACAGTTTAATGAATAGTGACCAAGTAGCAAAATACTGCTAGCAAAAATATTAAAAAACAGATAGATTACAAAATAGTGCAGAAAAGAACCTTTAAGACATTTCCAAGTAAAGCTGACTTTGAGAAGTTATAGGATGATTCCAGAGGAGATGATGGGTTTCATTTTTTTTCTTTTAATGTATTTACAGATATACAAATATTTAAATATAAATTAATTACACTATTTTATAAGTCTTGACTCTTGATTTCCATATATAACTAAAGACAAGGTATATCTTGTCTTTATATATGTTGTTAGTTGTCATCAGGCCATGGGAACCCCATATACAACAGAACAAAACATCACCTAGTCCTTCTTCATGATTGCTGGTGTGCATAAATCCATTGTTTCGGCCACAGTATATTTTGGCTTTCCAACCTGTGGAGGCTTAACTTACAGCACTATATTGGACAACATTCCGTTGTGATCCATAAGGTTTTCACTGGCTAATTTTTGGAAGTAGATCACTAGGGCTTTCTTCCCAGTCTCTCTTAGTCTGGAAGCTCCACTGATACTTTCCACCACCGGTGACTCTATTGTTGTTTGAAATACCAGTGGCATAGCTTCCAACATCAGAGTGATATATATATATATATATATATATATATATATATATATATATATCTCCTATAAATAAAGGAGAATTTCTTGTGGGGTTTGCTCCCAATTGATAGAGTTTGGGTTTTTTTTTTTTTTTTTATCCGACAGATGTTTCTGGCTTATTTTCATCCACATTTGCCAGTGGCCAAAGAATGACATCTTTGAGATAAGCAATGACATGAGTTTTCAAAAATGTTCACCCATTTCTCCAGCCCTACGCAGGCACAAATGTACTGTTGAAATTTGTGTGTCAAGGGTCCTTCTTTGTCCCACGTTTCCCAGCAAGAATAAAGCTTTTCCACTGGGAACAGGGCTTCTAAACTGAGGACTACAGGCTCATATTAAATATCATTCATTTTTATATCTTTAACATAAATATCCTCCAAACAGAGGAGAAATATTAACTCTTGAAAACAAAGGTAATCATTTTTATTTCTTTACCCAGTGCCCTTAAGTTGATTCCAACTCATAGCAACCCTGTTGGACAGAGTAGAACTGCCCCATAGAGTTTCCAAGGAACACCTGGCGGATTTGAACTGCCGACCCTTTGGTTAGCAGCTGTAGCAATTAACCACTACACCACCAGGGTTACTTTATGAAACAATATCATCTTTTAGACTCTAAATCTCTGTTTCCTTCCAAACACATAATAAGTTAGTGTCATGGAAAGAAGATAAGATCTAAATTCATGGCCCAGCTCTGCAGCTTACTTAAATTTAAGTAAGTTAATGCAAGTAACTTAAGCCCTCAAATGTCAGGACCTATGGACCCGCTAAATGGAGATAGTGATGCTTTCATCAAATTCTGTCTCTACCTGGTTGACTCTAAATATATATATTTACTGCTCATTCCCTAAATCCACATTTGTCATCTTCCCCCTTATATCTCCCCCCAGGGGGTCTAACAGGTATCTCAGATTTAATATGACCAAAAGAGAACTCCTGGCCTTCCCCACAAAAGCCTTATTCTTCTCAGTAAGTGGCAACTCTAACATTCCAGGTGCTCAGATAAAAAAACCTTAGAGTCATCCCTGACCCCTGTTTTTCTCATGCCCAGATCAAATCCATCAGCAAATCCTGTCAGCTCTACTTTCAAAACATACCCAGGTGGATGAATTGACAAACCGATCAATGGAATAAAAGAGAAAATCCAGAAGTTGACCTAACTGTATATAAAAATCTCATATTTGATAAAGGCATTATTTCAAATCACAGGCAGAGATAGTCTTTTTTAACAAATGGTGTTGGGACAACTGGATAGTCATTCGGACAAAGATAAAATTAGATCCATTCTTCCTACTACATGTAAGCCTAATTCCAAATGAATTAGAAATATAAATGGAAAAAAAGAAAGGGAAGCAATATAAGTACTAGAAGAAAACGTGGATGACTTCTTCAACAACCTTAATGAAGGGAAAGGCTTTCTAACTATGATTCAAAATTCAGAGGCAAGAAAATAAATGTTACATAAATGTGACTACATAAAAAGAAATCTTTTGCATAGGTATGTGCATGGACAGGTAGGTAGGTAGGTAGAACAGATAGATGTATGACAGGCAGATGATTAGGCAGATGATTAGATAGATAGATAAGATAGATTGATAGATGATAGACAGACTGATAGATAAGATAGATAGATTAGATAGAAAGACAGACATATAGGCAGATGGATAGAACCCACTGCCATTGAGTCAATTCCAACTCATAGTCATGACCCCATAGGACAGAGTAAAACTGCCACATAGGGTTTCTAAGGCTGTCAAGCTTTACAGAAGCAGACTGACAAAGCAGCTGGTAGGTTTGAATTGTTGGCCTTTCGGTTAGTAGCCAAGTACTTTAACCACTGTGTCACCAGGGCTCATTGATACATAGATAGCAAATGATTAAGTAAATGGGGTAAAATTTCAGCAATAGGTGAATCTAGTAAAGGGGAGCAGGTATTCCTTGTGTAATTTTCTTTACAACTTTTTATAAGTTTGAAAAGCAAAAAATTAAAAAAAAAAAAGAAGATAAACATACCATATGCAGGCTCTGACCTGCAGTTTTAGTTCTACCCCCAAGTCCAAGGCACCAGCCTCCTGACAAGGTCTCCCTACAGTTTGTTCTCCACACAGCAGCCAGAGGATTGGTTTTTAAATGGACTCAGATCAGGCCTCTCTTTTCCCAAAGCCATCTAATAAGGCCTGCATGGCATGTCCCATGCACTGTCCCACCTGCCCTGCCTCATTGCCCTCATCTTCCACTAGTCTGCCCTTCACTCATTCAGCTCCAGCCACACTGACCTTCTGTTCCTCAGACATGCCAAGCAGCTCCCACCTCAGGGCTTTGCGCATGCTTATAGGGCTCTTATCCTTCCTTTATTTTAGGATTCTGGTCAAAGGTCACCATAACTGAGAGATCTTTGGCTACCCTGGCACAATTCTTTTCCCACTAATTTTGCTATGTTGTTGCTCTCCCTAGCACTTACTAGAATGTATGTCTGTGTATGTTTTGTTTAAACACTCACACGTATGCTTTTGTTGTTAGTGTATATTGAGTTGGCCCCCGACTCATAATGACCCCATACACAACGGAACAAAATGCTACCCAGACCTGCCCCATCCCTGTGATTTGCTGCTGATCAGATCATTATGGTTCATAAGGCTTTCACCAGCTGATTTTCAGAAGTAGATAACTTTTCCTAGTCCATCATAGCCTGAAAGCCCTGCTGAAACCTGTTCAGCATCATAGCAACACACGAGCCTCCGCTGACAAACAGATGGCAGCTGTGTATGAAGTGCGTTGACCAGGAGTCAACCCCAGACTCCTGCATGGAAGGTGAGATTTCTACCACTGAACCACCAAGCCCTCTCTCTCTCCCTCTCTCTCTCACATACACATTTGTTATGTGTATACGCATCTATTTGTTCGCTTACTTCCTGTCTCCCCACACAAGACTGTAAACTCTTTGACGTTCAATATCTTGTTCTATTCACCTATGTAGTCCCAGAATGGAGAATACAGAGCAGGGCACATAGTAAGGACTCAGTAACTATTCAATGAAGGAACGGATGCTAGTGTTGTCCCGAATGAATGAGCACAGATACAAAGGCCCTCACACACACACACACACACACACACACATACACGCTATTTCTTGTCCTTGCTCACCCTTCTTTGCATAAAAGGACTTGCTTTTTAAAGCCTAGAACCTAAAAACCAAAGTTATGAAATTCAGCAAAAGAGTGCAAAGAGAAATGCTTTGCCTCTAGCTCTTTATGACTAATCAGCTCTGCTTCAAGGGCCTTGAGGAGCTATTTTTCTTCCAACTCTAGCTCTTCCATTTAAAATCCCAGGTCTCATTTTGTATTTTCTCCTGTAAAAGGATGTGAAGGTCACCTACTTAGCAAACTCCTCAGTTCATGTGAAATGCATTTAAAAGCAGCAAATAAGGTAATATAAAAGTGAAGATGAATTGGAGTTATTTATATTCAGTAAAAATGTTAGAGGAGCAGGGTAAGAAAAACGTGGCTCCCCAGAATGAATGCTTTATGCGTGGTTAGGGAACACCCATGGGCTCCCAAAGCACCAAGGATTACAGCCTCACTTCTTCCCAAAGGGGGCTGGGTCAGCCAAAAGGGAGATTGCAGAGGGCAAGGATATGTCAGAAGCACTTACAAAACAGTGACGCCAAAAGTTTGAGGAAAAACTTGAAGTATTATATATGCCTATGGCATCGAAGTGATAACCAATGGAAAAATGAGAAATTGATTAATTTGTTATGCTTAGTTTACAGTTTAATATTGTTTAAAATTTGAATTATGAGGTAGAGAGGCATCTTAATCTTTTCTGGACTTTGACTTCTAAGGAGGTGCTGGGCGGTGCAAACAATTGAGGTACTTGGCTACTAACTCAAAGGTGGGCAGTTGGAGTCCACCTAGAGGTGCCTTGAAAGAAAGGCCTGGTGATCTGCTTCTGAAAACTCAGCCATTGAAAGTTCTATGGAGCATGGTTCTGCGCTGACACACATGCAGTTGCCATGAGTTGGACTTGACAGCAACTAGTTTTTTTAGACTTCTAAAGGTAGCCACTTGGCCCTTTTTGAGATGACCGTTCAGCTCATCTGCAAATGCAAACTCTGTTCTCTGTGGATCAAAGCCTCACCTTTCCCAGTAATATCTTCTCCTCTGAACCAATGGAGCACCCTTAGAACTTATTGAAGCTAGCACCAGCTGGAGATAATCTCAATATTGTTTCAAAAATATTATTCAAAGTAAAAATTTTCAGCCCTCATAACTTAGTTTTTTGTTCTGTTTTGTTTCTGTTTTTTGTTTTTTCTGGGTCACAAATGATAAAGAAAAAATGCTAACATTTGATTTCCTTGGATAAATGCCCTTATCTTTCATTGACACCCTTAAATGTAATTTTCTTTGTGCTGAAATTTAACCACAGGTATTTATAAGCAATACAATACACTCAGGTGGAATTGTACCAACAGTGTGGGGCCGAACCACCTCAGCATCTTTCAGAGAACAGTATTCCAGGTTACTCAATATCATTTCAAAGTCATTAAAAATCTAGCAGAAATATATTTAACAAAAAAATTTGAGCCACTAATCTTCATGATTCAAGGATATAACTTTTAATCTTTTTATAATAGAATATGTTAATGCCATTAATTTGGATTGCCCACGGTCTTGTTTTCCCCTTTCAACTCAAAATTATCTGGGTTTTCGTATCATTTAATAACACAGTGTTTTTCACTCTGCTGGCCATGAAATTAATTTAGTGGGTCAGAGTAACTGTTTTCTTAGTTTAATAGGATAATATACAATAGAAAATATCAGAGCGTAGCTATAGGAAAGGAAATTTTTCATGAGGCTTTTGTTTCAAAAACATGTATATGTAATATTTATGTGTATTGGGTTGCACTATAAAAAGCACTTCTTATTGTGGATTACAATAAAAAAGTGTGAAAGCCACCAATTTAATACATGCACTTTCATGAGCAATTAGCAGAGACCTGTCATAACAGGTAAAATTTAATCCTTAGATTAACTGAAAAAATAATCCTTAACTCTGTGAACTAATTTCAAGCTGGATTCAAATATTTTAATATTCCTCAAGAAAAAAAATGTAGTTTACTAGAAACGAAATGTTTCTAACTTCTTAAAAATCAAATCTCAAAGTCACTTTTTTAAGCTTAGTTTTTTTTAGGGTAAAAAAGAAATTCTTATTTACCTTAGACAAATTTTTAAATTAGTGTTAAGAATGGCTAGACTTTGTTAGCATGTTAATGACTAATTTGGAAACTTTTTATTAAAATGCAACCTAGGCATTTTAATCTAAACAGAGCCTTTCCAGGGATTATTTCATTATGACAACAATCATTATGGACCATTAGTGAGAGAGATGACATCTTTGGCATATTAATGGGTGATGTAAAAAATGAGTATTTGGCATATTGATGGATGCTGTCCTGGTCTATCGCCTTGCTCTGGAACCTTCTGTGGCTGCCTGTGTTACGGTTCCACAGAGAGACAGGCCGGTGGAGGGAGGGCAGCTCAGGTGTCTTATGGACATCCACACCAGCCCTAGATGAGATTTCAGCGTGGCAGCTTCTCTAGGATTGAAATGAAAAACCTAGGAAACTGCTGGTATAGATTTACCCTTGGGAAACGCCGGGGGCACTGATGACTGAAGGAGTTTCTTGAGATCCACTAAGACAACCCCCAGACTTCTGAAACAACCCTTTGTATTGGGAGTCAACACCTGTGCCATTCTGGGACATCTGGTGGCCTGGCTGTGACCTTTCAGCTTATCTTACCCCCTATTAACTACTGTACCATTACTTGCTATTTGCCTGAGTTTTTAAACTGGTGAATCTGTCCCCATCTGACACCAAGGAAATTTTTTATTGAGTGACCTCTTTTTTGGATAGAAAATTGACAAGGAGTATGGCACCTGAGCAGTTAATAGACGCATCTGCATTTTGATTTAATGCTTTTGGAAAAACTCTTGGTGTAAAATTTAGTTCAGTCCATCAATAAGAATATTTGAAATTCATTGACCAGCCTCTAGAAAACTTGATAAGTCATTTCAAAATAGCACAGACTATAAATGGAAAATGTTGTTTTTGCTGGGAAGAAGTCCAAAAAAGTAAAGCACTCCTCAAAGTTATATCATAGCATCTAGATCTTTCTGCTCTCATTCTCTCTTACAAACAGTGGTGTAAGTTTAAAACCTAAGCTCCTAAGTCCAAACTCCATAAATAAATTTTCAACAGAGAGATCCCTGTGAGACAAGGAGATGTAAATATTAGAATATAACTTTGGCTTCAGCTAAAACTTTTCACTATCCTTCATACCCTTTTCCTCAGATATGAGAATTAAAAACCAAACTAAACCCATTGTTATCGAGTCAATTCTGACTCATAATGGCCCCGTGTGTTACAGGATAGAACTGTGCCATAAGGTTTCCTTGGCTATAATCTTTACGGAAGCAGATCATCTTGTCTTTCTTCCATAATACTGCTGGGCAGGTTCAAACCGCCAACCTTTAGGTTAGAAGTCGAGTGCAAACTATTCATACCACCGAAGAACCTAGTAGATATGAGGATAACCGAACCAAACCTGTTGCCATCAAGTTCGTTCCGACTCATAGAGACCCTATAGGACACAGTAGAACTGCCCCACAGGGTTTCCAAGGACCTGTTGATGGATTTGAACTGATGTCCTTTTGGCTAGCAGCCAAACTCTTAACCACAGCACCACCAGGGCTCCAAATATGAGAACAGGACCTGTTAACTCCAGGATGTCGTATTGTTTTGGTGTTCAAAAGAAAGACCAGCTGGAAAAATTATAAGATATATAGGGCATTTATTTACTGTGATAGGCAGCATAATGGCCCTCCCTAAATTGCCTATATTCTAATCCCTAGAATCTGTGAATATGTTACCTTACATGGCAAAAGGGACTGTTTAAATGACCTTAAGATGGAGATACAGTAAAGCTTGCAAAAACTGGGAACTGTTTAAGGCAGAACCCTGTCAGAGAAGGAAAATTCAAGTATTTCCCACTAAAGCGTACAATAGCAAAGTGGTAAGACTGTGCTCTGTCAAAGGTGGAAAACTTTTGAGACTCAGAAAAACAAGACAGCCCCACTGAGTCCAGCTCTCACAGGTTTCACTGTCTTATCCTGGATTATAGGGTTGGGCACGGACAATTACAAGAGTCTTTATAGAGGGATGCAAGAGGACTCAGAGAGAAAAGATGTAAGGATGAAAGTAGGGGTCAGAGAGGAGAAAAGAGGCTATGCTGCTGGCTTTGAAAAGAGAGGAAGGGGCCACAAGCCAAGGAAAGCAGACAAGGAAACAGATTCTCCCCAGAACCTCCAGAAGGAAACAACCTTGATGACACCGTGGCTTTAGCACAGTGAAACTGATTTTGATTTCCAGAACTGTAAGAGAATAAATTTATGTTGCTTTAGGTCACTAAATTTACAATAATTTGTTATAGCATCAATGGGAAACTAATACATTTACCACACTCCTAGATAAATAAATAAAGGAAAAATAAGATGGGGATGCCTGTGTAGCACATTTACTTTTGGGTTAGAGTATTTGATTCTTAGAATACCTAAAAAAAAGGTCCCAATTCAAAACAGGCCTTCACCTGAGTACTTTCTCCTCATCGTGTCCATCAATGCTACTCACTTGCTAGCAGAAAATGGAGGCTGATGTATTTCCTCACTCTCCTAAATAATCTGAAAAATTTCATGATGAAAAATTTTTGAGATAACATCCCAGAAAAGGCACAATTTTTAGAGAGGTAAGAATTGGTAAATAGCTGGATAAGCACAGGTATTACTACTACACATACTAGAACATAGTAAGCTATTGAAATTTTGTAAATAAACCAATCTTCCATGAATACTATCTTAATTTCCAGGATTTCTCATATTTATCTCTGCTTACCTTGGTTTGTATATTTTATAAAGTAAAAAAAAAAAAAAAAGGATTTTTTTTTAAGCTTCTCTTTCTTGCTATTTATACCTCCACTATTTATCTTATCAGGTACTTTTCCATATTGAGTATTAACATTTTACTTTGGACTGAATCAGATTACTCAAAGTCCAAATCGACCACATTTCAACAAATTAAGTAATTTGGCTACTTTAAATCTAAATTTGGTAAGATATTTTCTCTATCATTAAATGTTTAAGGACAAATCTATGCTGTCAGAGACAAAATTCATTCTCCAAACTCTATTTGTTCCTTCTCATGTTAGAATTTATTGTTGAAAAAAAAAACTTCTTAATGTCTGAGGAGCCCTTGTGGTGCACTGGTTAAGCACTTGGCTACTAACTGAAAGGTCAGCAGTTTGAATACACCAGCCACTCCATGGGAGACAGATGTGGCAGTCTGCTTCTGTAAACCCTATGAGACAGTTCTATTCTCTCCTACAGTGTCACTATGAGTCAGAATCCACTCGACAGTAACAGGTTTGGTTTGGTGTTTGGTTTTCTTAGTATCTAAAACATTTATATGAGTGGATATAAATGCTATATGGTTCTTACCATCTATTTATGTTGGACTTTCATGTCATAGGAAAAAAACATATTAAGGAAGAAGGGGAATGTCAAATTTTCTAGAGTTTGATATTTCTGTGATAGTATCAATGAAATAGACATATTTCTTCAGGTTCAGTAAATGTGCTTACAGCATATATAAGAGAAAACCCTGAAAAGTCAAATTTGCTTAACACTTGAAATACGGAAGTCAGAATCATAGAATTCAAGAGCTTGAAGTAGAACCTTGAGGGTTATTATTTCATCTTATTCTGGCTGTAAGCTTCTATTTTACAACTGAGAATTGACCCAAGAGTAAAATACAGCCCAAGGTACTGAAAGTTCACACAAGACAGTATTTACCTTAGAAACTTGCAAATAAAAAAGGACCACACAGTAAGCTGGCAGTGAAATGAGAAATGACCTCTCAGAGAAAGGTGAGGAGAAGATGTACAGTGAAAAATCTCCAGGGAACTGTCACTGTCTGAAAGAGAAATGACGAAAATGTAATTTTCACCCTGAGAACAAAGTAGCTGAAAGACATAGCATAGAATCACCTGTTTTCTTCCTGTGAGAGACCACTCAAGGTCATTTCCCAGGAATCCCTTCGCAGTTCCCCACTAAAGAAAAAAAAAGGGAAACCCTGGCCCCGGGTCATTGTTAACAGACAGGAGGTACCTCCTAACAGAAGGTGAGGTTAAGAGGATGATCTATTTCCTTTAACCAGGCTACGCAGGACCCCAGCCTTCTTACCAAGCTCCTTAAGGAAATTTTTCTTCATTATTAAAAATAAAAAAAAAGTACAAGTGTCATGCCCACCTGTCTCATAAAATTCTCCTGAGCAATAATGACCAAGTTAAAATACACACATTCCCTCACATGGACACACACACATAAACACACTAAGAAGTAAAGAGTTTATTAAGCCTAGTTAGCCATTTCCCAATTGGTGGTAGTTTGTCATGTGCTTATAGGGACTCTTACCTCTTCCCAAGCTAGGGCATTGTGGGGGCCTTCACTCCTGTGATACAGTGGTGCTGAGGGGCCCGTAATTTGTGGGGCTGAGACTCTGCTTCAGCCCTGACAATAGAAAGACATGAGCCATGTAGTTAATTTAAATTTTTAATATCCAAGTTTTTAAAAAAGAAGAAGTGCTATTAATATTAATAATACATTCCCTTTATCACAATATATCCAAAACTATTATCATTTCAATATGTAAGCAATATAAAAATTATTGAAATATTATACATTTATATTGTTATCTTTAAAATTTGGTGTGTATTTTACACTTACACCACTTCTCGATTGGGCAAGCCACATTTCAAGTATCCAATAGCTAAAAAAAAAAAAAAACATCCAATAGCTACATGGGGCTTTTTTTGCTGTTGTTAGTTGCCATGAACTTGATTCTGACTCATGGCAACCCCATGTGTGTAGAGTAGAACTGCTCGATAGGGTTTTCAAGGCTGTGAGCTTTTGGAAGCAGATCACTAGGCCTGACTTCAGAGGCACCTCTGGGTGGGTTCGAACCACCAACCTTTTGACAGTTGTCTAGTGCTTAACCATTTGCACTACCTTGGGACTCCCAGGTCTAGTGGCTCCCCTATGGGACAGCATACTTCTAAAGAATGAAGAATCACTGAATAGAGTGGTGGGGAAGGGACAGGCTCAAGTGTCACTTTAGATGAGCACTCAGGTGACCATGAACAATGATTATAGAGCAAGAGTGGATGCAGGAGATCAGCTAGAAGCATTGTAACAGTCCATGTAAGAGGTGTTGAGGATGTGAGCTATAGCAATGTCAGTGAGGATAGTCTTGAGAAATGTCAAAGACATGAAATCAATGTAACTTGGTGATTATATGGAGGTAGAACGAGAAAGAGTAGTTTAGAATGATTCCCAGATTTCTAGTTACCATGACAGAGTCAATAACAATGCAATTTATTGTGCCAGGAAACCCTGGAGGTAAAACTAGTCAGGGACAACACACGGTAAGGAACCTGGGATACTTTGGTTTTGGACATGTTGAATTTGGGCTGCCTGGGTGTCTCGCAAATTGAGATGTCCAGCAAGGTTTCAGTTATAGGGGTCTGAGCCTCAGAGTAGAGGCTCGGTCTACAGATCCGGGCATATAGATTTAGAAGTCTTTCTAAAACATCGTGTGCACTTGTGAGATCCCCAAGGAGAGCCATGAGCCAAAGGATGGATGGAAAGAAAGATCAGTTTATGAAGAGGACCAAGAAGACATGGTAAGGAAGATAAAGGAAAAATTAAAGGATGTGTTGTTACAAAAGCTAGGAGAAAAGTAAGCTCCAAGGAGAGAAAGATCAACAATGTCAAGTGCAGTCAGAGGATATAGAGTTCACTGAAGTCTATTAATTTTCGCAATATAACATTAGATGATGCAGTTCCAGAAAAATGGCAGAAGTGGAAACCAGATTGCTGAGAGTAAAAGGCTAAGTATGAAATGAGGAAGCTGAGATTATTCAATCAACAGGCATGGTTCAAGGTGATATGGGGAAATAGAGAGAAGAGAGGGTTTTTTTTTTTTTTAATGACGGACACTTGACTATATTTTTATTTGTGCTTTAGATGAAGGTTTACAGAGCAAATTAGTTCTCATTAAACAATTAATACACATACTGTTTTGTGACATTGGTTTCCAACCCCATGACACGTCAACGCTGTCCCCCTCTCGACCTTGGATTCCCCAT
Source organism: Elephas maximus indicus (assembly GCF_024166365.1). Lineage (NCBI taxonomy): Eukaryota > Metazoa > Chordata > Mammalia > Proboscidea > Elephantidae > Elephas > Elephas maximus. Next base: position 130,180,852 of record NC_064820.1, read on the forward strand.
TATCAGCTTTCCTGTCCCCTCCTGCCTTCTCATCTTTGCCCCTGGGCTGGTGTGCCCATTTAGTTTTATGTTAGTTTTATAGGTCTGTCTAATCTTTGGCTGAAGTGTAAACCTCAGGAGCGACTTCAGTACTGAGTCAAAATGGTGTCTACGAGCCACACTCGAAGGGTTTCTCTAGTCTCTGTCAGACCAATAAGTCTGGTCCTTTTTTGTGAGTTAGAATTTTGTTCTACATTTATCTCCAGCTCTGTCCGGTATCCTCTATTGTGCTCCCTGTCAGGGCAGTTGGTGGTGGTAGCCGGGCACCATCTAGTTGTGCTGGCAGGAGCTGTGATAGTTGTGGTCCATTAGTCCTTTGGACTAATCTTTCCCTTGTGACTTTGGTTTTCTTTATTCTTCCGTGCTCCAGATGGGGTAAAACCAGTGGCATATCCTAGATAACCCCAGATGCTACTCACTAAAGTAGGGTGTAGAACATTTTCTTTATAAACTATGTTACGCCAATTGAACTATATGTCTCCTGAGACCATGGTTTCCAGCCCTCGGCCCGGTAATTTGGTCCCTCAGGGAGTTTGGATGTGTGTCTATGGAGCTTCCATGATCTTGCCTGGGACACTTGACTGTATTTATAACTAAGAACAACTAGCCAATAAAGATGATGAGATTGAGAATACCAGGGAGAAAAGAAACCAATTTTGGAAGAAGATCCTGGAGGAGACAAGACAGGATAAAATTAGGAGTCCTGAGAAGGGGCTTTAAACCATGTGAAGGGCCCACAATCTTTTAAAAGGTAGAAATGGGAACACAGAGGTGTAGAGGGAGCATGGGAAGTGACAACTCATTGCCTCCTTTTCTCATTGAGCTTCTCTAGGTTTAAAAGGTGAAGGGAGGGAGAGGAAAGAGCACCCAAAGTGTTTCAACAATTAAAAAAATTCACAATCCGTACCCTTCACTGTACTTTAAATATTATGAGAAATAACGGACCAACATACCAAGGCTAGATTAAGAATAGTTCTGGAGGTTTTCAAATAAACACACAAGGCTATTTTCCAACTAATTATTCTAGCCTCCATAAGATAAAGAGTTGAAAAGCTTCTCTTTATAGAGAAAAAAATGTAATATTTGTTGAATAATGAAAAAGTTTTTAGCTTCTAGTATCTTCAAACTTGGGACATTGTTTAAAACATACAGATAGCCATCATTTAACTACTTTAAGATAACTTTATATCTTTGGGATTTTAATCATTTCTTTTAAAAGTTATTTTTAAAAATGTTCACTTTTGGTGAAAGCACTAATATACAAAGTCATTCTATAACAGCAGTTTTCCATCAAATGCTTTTTTCTCTAAGTTGAGAAAACAACATTGATTATACTGCCAAGCACTGCTAAAAAGTGTTCTGCATCATAAAAGGAGTTGGAACCTCATTTATTATCATCTAAATTGTACATTGTACACTCAGCAGCAACACATTACAAACTAAATAGCCTTTCCTATCTAAACCAATGAACATTATAATAAAACAATTGAGAAGTTGTTTTTTGTTTTTTTTTGAAAAGCATGATTTGGTGGATTCCTAATCTAAAACAAATCTTTTTGTTCCCCCCAAACAAACGCTGATTGAATGCTAGCTCAAGATTTGTCAGTGTTCGGAAATTGCAATTGTGGTTACTTAAAATGGCATTGAAAGAGACTTGATGAAATGACAGGGATGCTAAAAAGTGTCTGACTTCTATCACCAAAGAGCAAAGCCCTGAAGCATAATGGCTGCTTTTTGTTTCTGAATTCCATCACTCAGAGGTATTTCTGTTCCCCCACTCCCCTCCCCAGGAAACATCAAATAAACTTCAGATATACAAAGCTATTAGTGTTGACCAAACTCATCCAAAAGACTGTCTTTATCAGAGCTAACATAAATTGGCTAATATCAAAATTAATGCCAGTTTTAAAATGGAATTTGAGGTCTAAATCCCCATACTGTTGGCCACATTTCTTCAGTCAAGTAACAAAAGGGGAGCCAATAGTATACATGTTGTCCAAAACTGAGATTCAGAATGTTAAAACTTGCATACTGATCTCATCATTTCTTAACACCACTGCAAAAAAAAAAAAAGGATTGACCATTGAGCTCTTTGCAGTATGACATGTTAAACTACAGGCTCAACAAAAATTAACATAGAATTCATTCACCTAATTGTTTTTAAATTTTATTTATTTTGTTATTGTTGCTGAGAATATACACAGCAAAAAAAAAAAAAAGGCATATACCAATTCAACAGTTCCTATATGTACAATCCAGGGACATTGATTACATTCTTCAAGTTGTACAACCATTCTCAACCCCCTTTTCTAAGTTGCCCCCGCATTAACATAAACTCACTGCCCCTAAAAGTTCCTATCGAATGTTTCGAGTTGCTGTTGTCAATTCGATCCCATACGCCAAAACCAAATGCGTTGCCATGGAGTCGATTCCAGCTCATAGCAACCCTATAGAACAAAAAAGTACTGCCCCATAGAGTTTCTGAGGAATAGCTGGTGTATTCAAACTGCTGACCTTTTGGTCACCAGCCATAGCTCTTAACCACTGTGGCAGTGCTCCTGACCATATAGATAGTTCTTAAAAGAGCGTAATTCTCAAGGCAGATATTTTTTACTAGTTCAGTTAGTTGTTTGATTTCAAGAAGACTTCAGGGGATATTTTCCAATTAAGGTTTCAAGAGTATCTCAGGACAATAGTTTCAGGGGCTCATCCAGGCTCTGTGGCTCCAGAAAATCTGGAGCCCGTAAAAATTTGAAATTTTGTTCTATATTTTCCTCCTTTTGATCAGGATCAACTGATTTTTGTAATACAGAAAGAACTTTGTTTAGCTTGTGTCTCCTATACCTTCATATACTATGCTTAATAGAAGTTAGTAATGCTGGATTTAATATCGATGTCTAGCTCCTTACAACTGAGAGAATATTCTGGGCTGAATTTATAATGTATTTTTACACAAATAATGTGCACCTTCTATGTTTGTTTGCCAGCTGCTCCCTCCTTCCCCAAAGTATGTTCATAAGTACAAGTATGCTAATTTTTTACATGTTGTTATAAAACACCTGGTGAAAAACATGTGAAATTGTTCCCTACAGATTAAGACATAAACACAACTAAGCCCATGCTTACCTTGCTAATTGGGTAATCCATCCCTGTCAGGGATTGTAAATTTGAGAAGAGGCTTTAGTTTTGTAGGAAGGTGCTGTGGGTTTGTGAGACAGGTGTCAGCCATACCTAGAAGCAGAATTTTTGATGTGGTGAAAAAATGTGAAATTGTTCAGTACAGATGATCTGGTAAGCAAGATAAGTACTGTGCTTACCTTGCCTGTTGGATAATCCACCCCTGAGTAGATCTGTAGCATACTGCCTAGATTGACCCTCAGTCCACCTCCATCCCTGCCAGAACCAAGGCACTCATTCCCACAGCTGACAGGAATATTGGCTGCTGATGGATCACAGCTGCGTTCCTTTCCAGAAATTGCCCTTAGCCAAAAGGAGCTGCCTTGCCCAAGGTACAGTCTCTGAGAGCAACTGTATCCAAAAATTGTTGATACAGGATACAAAGAGCAGACTGCCTTGCTTCAATTCAGAACAATCTGAATGGTCATCATAGCTCCAGAGCTCCTTATGGGATAGGTTAAGACCTCTGTTGCAACTGTATGACAGTTCAGCTTCTTCCTCTGCTCAGTCTTGCTTTCCTCACTCTCTTACAGATGTTATTCCTGAGTGTCTTCCTCAATAAACCTCCTGCACACGAATCTCCATCTCAAAGACAGCTTCCATATAACCTGAGCTAAGACAGGCCTCTATCAAAAGTTAATAACCTTTGAAAAAGGTAAAGTCAGGTTCTTAACTACTATAATTCCTTAGTTTTCCTATTAAACAGCATTGATAATTAAGGGTACATTGATTCTTGTGATGACATGAACAAAGTTTCTAATCAACTGATAATTATCTATAGACTGAGATGGTTTTCCTGAGGGGCTTTAAGGCATCTTCTACTTATCTTGATGCTTGCTAGATGTGGTCTAATTTGTTTGGCCAAAACCTCTTTTGGCTTTGAAAAGGTTTGACAATAGAGAATGTTTCTGTTAAAAATAAAGCTATTGTATTATGGATCTGCATTAGCAACAAAACACTTGACACAAGACCACAACCAATTCCTAAACCTTGGTCCTGGATAAGTGGCTAAACTTACGAGGGTGTCTGCTGTCACTAAGGAAGAAGAATTTTATAAATCAACAAAGGATATGAAACTTGAAGGTGCCTAGTTCCATTTTTCTTGAAAGTGAATGTTTTTTCTTTTATCCACCAGTCATCTTCCAGAAGTGATTTATTATTTCACAAGGACTGGGGGGCGGGGGGGGGGAAGAGGTCAGAGATCATTGCTAGAGGCTGGTGGCATGGGGACAGCTTGTTAATTTAGCAGGACACAAGAAGACATTTTTAATCTTCAAACCAGGTCCTATCTTCTGCTTTAGGCACCTTATAATTAGTTCATGAAGACAGGCTTCAAGCTTGTTTTCTGACTTGTCTATCCTGTGTTTGCAGGTTCTTCCATGTCTTCACTTGAGCTCAGCTCCCAGCAGGAACCACTGATTTCTTCAAATTTTCCAAGTTGTCTTGAGGCCATTACACCAGCGCTAAAGACAACTGACAGTTGAATGACAGCACACATTTATTAGCTTCCCAAAAATTCCCACAATGTAATATGTAACTGTCTTGTTCCACTTTACCAGCTTGGGAAGCAAAACAAGGTAACATTTTTAGTATTCAGATTAAATTACTCTAAACCTCTAATCCACTTGTGAAGGAAATTATTTCTTCCATTCCTGGGACCTTTCTTCCCATATGAAGCCCAAGACTCAGAGGTATTTATTCAGTTAAAGGGGTCAGTTTTGATTATCGACCCTTCCAGGAGAGAAAACTGAACACCCTCCTTGGTTCATCTTTAGCTGTAGTGGTTGTTACTGCCCATGTAGGCCAATGCAGTCCTTGCCTGTTGAAGTGACCACAGCACACGCTACCAATGCTGAACTGGCAGAAGTTTCTCTCCATTCAGGCAGCCCAACAGCTGTCTAGAAACACAGCTTCCTACCATACACACGAACTCAGTCACCATCCCATGATGCTAAAGTGAAATACCTAAAATGTCCAATCATCCAACACATGTCCTTCCCAGAATCCCCCCCCCCCAACACCACTTACTACCATGGTTTAATCAGGACACATTTCTGGGAAAATGAGTCCTATTAGTGGCATAGGGATAGGCCAGAATCTGAAGAATCAGGGGTGCTGTTGACATGGCCCAGCCTCCTCAGAGCCAAGGGAAGGTGACCACCCACACTGGGCCTCTCCATCCTGCAGCCCCAGGCCTCACCCATTTCCTGACCTAGAATGATTCTCAGTCAAGGTGCTGACTGTCTTATCGCCATAGCCCCCATCAACAATCATCTATAAACCCACTATCCCGACACACAAGGAGCCCTGGTGGTACAGTGGTTAAAGTGTCTGGCTGCTAACTGAAACGTCGGTGGTTAGAACCCACCGGCTTTTCTCCATGGGAGAAAGATGTGGCGGCCTACTTCTGTAAAGATTACAGCCTTGGAAACCCTTTGGGGCAGCTCTACTCTGTCCTATAGGGCCACCAAGAGTCAGAACCAACTCGAGGCAGTGGGTATCCCAGCACACGCAGGCTTGATTTACCGCAGTACATCAACTAGGAGTAGTGAGAGCAGTAAAATAATGTTCTTACACAATATTTCTCTGATTCAGCCTCCACTAGGTCTGGAGAACTCTTGCAGCTAGAAATAAAACCAAACCCATAGCCGTGGAGTGGATTCGCACACATAACTACCCTATAGGACAGAATAGAACTGCCTCGTAGGGTTTCCAAGGCTGTAATCTTTATGGAAGAAGGCTTCCACATCCTTCTCCTGTGGAGTGGCTGGTGGGTTTGAACTGGCAACTTTTTGGTAGCAGCTGGGCTTTTAACTGCTGCATCACCAGGGCTCCTTGTACCTAGAAATACAGGTTGATAATTCTGGGCATTCTCAGAGGGGTCCTGCACATGCTCCATGAAGCACTTCTATCAGAATTCTCAGTGCTATTCTCGTTGCTCCCTGTGGAACTGTCTCCTCTCATGGCTGTCTCCAAAGCATTGCTTCCACTTGCCCCAGTAGTCAGCCATCGCAGACAATGCCCACCAGAGGTATGGTACTGTTGGCACCCACCAGAGTGCTGCCACCTAGGCTCTGACCTGGCCAGGGCACTAAGAGATGACAAGGTCATTGTCAGCTCCCAGCAAAGCCATCATCTGGCAGGTACTGTCTGCACTGAGGGAGCTAAGTATCAGAAACATCAACTCCGGAGGTCTGTATTGCTGGCACCTTGTTCCCAGGGGCACTTTAGCTTTTGTCCCATCTCACTTCTCAATTCAGCCCCCTCCTTTGGACACAGGCTGACACACCTGGGGCAGAGTTACATGTCCTCACTGATCTTCCCCAGAACTTACTTTGTGCAGTTGGTGCAACATGACTCACCCCCTGGTCATCTGTGGAAATTGAGCCTGGCGGCCCACCCAACTCTGGCCGTCCAGACAAGCTCACACATGCCTGAACCCTGGGGTGAGCACAGCTCAGCTTCCTGCGGCAGCCTCTGCTACCAGCACGCTGCCACGTCTAGTTTATGGATTAAGGATCTGGCTGCTGATGGCTGTGGGATCTTGAGAAAGGCTGAGGCTAGGTCAGTGCTGAGGTTGCTTCAGAAGGACTAAATCATGCACTAAAGTTCAATGGGATGTGATGAGAAGCCACCAGAATATCCCTGAATAAGAGGAAAAGGAATGTTTAGTGGTCACAGCTTAGCTATGATATTTTTATTCCTCTCTAGTTCCATTATCAAATATCCCTTTATTATCCCTTAGGACTTACAGCAAGGACGAATAACACAGTGTTTGTTGTGTGAGGAGAGAGACCTTCTAAAAGATCAAGACATCTATTTTATGATAGTCTCCTCCACAGGCTATGCCTAGGGATTTGGAGAGACATAAGGTTCTTTGAGGAAAAAAATTTTAACTTTTTAAAATCCATTAAAAGGAAACTGTCAGTTCTATTCCTTATTCCGTAAAAAAAAAAAAATTAGGAGTCAATTAATTAAAAACTAAGTCCCCACAAACACTGCCAAATGCCAGCTCCAGATTAAAGGACATGAACACACATTACGCTTTGACGTCTTGTCATCGGTTGAGTACCTGGCAGATTTGTGGAAAGCAGCTTGTGTGCTGATCCAACAGAAATGAGTATTAACTAGCAAGGAAGGAATATAAAGAGTTCAAGGACAATCTCAAGCATTTAAAGTTTGTGACTTTCTTTTCATCTTTATTTTTTCCCCTCTGTTCCTCTTTTCAAAGTTTTCATCTTTTTTTTTTTTTTAACTTATGCATGGATTCCTGGAATCTCTTCAGTACTGTCTTCTCATGGGGGCAGAGCCGTATGTCTGGGATGAATAGTCACTTTGAAGTCTGTCTGGTTTGGGGTTTAAGTCAACATCTCCCTGAGCTAACTATACCTCACCTTTCCGGAGGTTACAAAGATCCAATGCAATTCTTTTGTAAAGCTCTGAGTCTAGGGCCGGGCACAGAGGAGAATAGAGCAGCTGGCCAGTCCAAATGTTGGCTCACTCCCTGCTTACCAGCTGTAAGAGTTGGATGCCCTCACTGAATAAGAGGTAGTTTTGTCTTCCATGAAGCACCAGCATAGTGGGAGTGTTTGATGTGGTCGTTCCAGCCCTAAACCTTCCCCAGCAGGTGGACACAGGTGGGAAAGCTCAAGGTTTGAGATTTATTCTCTACTTTCTGTTTTCCAAATTCCTCTATTAACAGGTAATCTCTGACAAACAATGGAATATTATTCAGCTATAAAGAGAAATGAAGTTTTGATACACGCTACCACATGGACGAACCTTGATAACAATATGCTGAGTGAAACAAGTCACACAAGAGGACAAATACTGTGTGATTCCACTTATGAAACATCTAGAATAGGCAAACATATAGAGACAGAAAGTAGATTGGTGGTTACTAGGAGGTAGAAGGAGTGGGAAATGGGTACAGAATTTCTGTTTGTGGTGATGAAAGAGTTTCCGAAATAACTGATGGTGATGGTTGCCCAACACTATGGCTGTAATTAATGCCACTGAATTGTACATTTAAAAATATTTAAAATGGCTTATTTTACATTAAAGATTTTTGCTAAAATTTATGTAAGAAAAAGAAAACAAACAAAAAAAGTAATCTCCAGTCTAAGCAATTATTCATTTTACCTCATTAGAAATTAATTTCTTAGACTACTTTCCCAAATAAGTAGAGGAAATAGGGCAGAAAGCAGTAACATTTTTTGATCTGGACTCCTACAGAGGAGTTTTAACAATTAAAGAGACACACTCCTAGGTGAACTGGGAAGAAGGAAGCAAATGAATTGGATGGTTTCTATCACGTACGATAACTACCCAATTAAGTAGGTATTAAGCCCTGCAATGATGACCCCATTAGGTATGTATTATTTTTGGATTTTTAAACATGAGAAAGTTGAAGTTGAGAGGGACTAATTATTTGTCTCAAGTTCCATAACTGACTGTGGAGCCAGGACTGTAAGTTAGGGTGGCCTGCCTCATCTGCCATGGCGCCTCCCTGGAGACCAACTCATCACTTATATCAAGTCTTGCCAGAGAAGCCACAGCTGGTGGAGGGCCCCACCACCCCTCAACTTGCGGAAGGATGGTTTCAGAGGTCTGTGGAAGGAGGGCTGGAACTGTTCCGGCTTCTCAAGAACCCAGCTGGAATCCTGTGACTGCAGTGTAATGCCCTTTTCTGGCTGGCTCCTTTGTAGCCACCCCCATGCCCAGCCTCTGGATTTCGGAAGTGGATGCCTCTGCGGGGTCCTTTCATCTCTCCAGATTATCAATGTCTCATGGACAGGTAGGCTGTCTCCTGTTAGGTCCGCATCTGATCAATGGAGGACAAGCACTTTTGCTCCGTCATCTTGTTGGCACCTATGGCTCTCTCTTTACTCTGACAACTCCGGGCTGATCTAGCCATAGATTCTAGCTGGGAGGATGGGGTGTGCCAGACGCCAGGTTAAACTGAGTGGTCTCCTGAAGCTCCTCTCACTTGGCTTAAGGGGAAACTCCCTCTCCTCATCCATAGCAAGATTATGGGGAGGGAGAAGAGACATGCATCCAAACTGCCTCCAAAGGAAGGGTCTGTGAGCTCTTCATGAGGTCGGTGGAGGTTCTGCCATCTCCTCAGCATGCCCCACAGACAGCCTTTAACCCCTCACTCAGGATGTGGCAGCCCTTGGCACCTAGAGTTTTATTCTTAGCCTGGGGGCACAAATGAGACAGCAGAGATCCTTTTTATTACACTCCTACAAGGATACACCATCTCATTACCACCCTTTTCTTCCACCACTCCCACCTTCAGAGGAATTACATGCTTTTCAACAATCAAACCTCCTTGTGTTGTTGGGTGCTTGAGTAGCAAACAGCACACCCGCTTTGGCTCTCACAGGCAGCAACTGGGTACAAAGCCTCAGGGGAAGATTGGGGCACTGGGATTTTCACTTTTTTTTTTTTTTTTTTGAGACTATGAAACTTTTCTAGATTTTTTGACAGTCTGCCATCCTTCCACAACAATTTCTGGAACGTTATTGCATTTAGACTGAAAACAATTTTATATTCTTTTAAAAGATCCTATGGAAATGTTGGAAACCCCGGTGGTGTAGTGGCCAAGTGCTACTGCTGCTAAGCAAAAGGTCAGCAGTTCAAATCCACCAGGTACTCCTTGGAAGCTCTATGGGGTAGCTCTACTCCGTCCTATAGACTTGCTATGAGTCAGAATTAACTCCATGGCGGTAGGTTGTGATGTGTGGTGTGTATGGCAATGTCTTGAAGAATACCAGGATTTCCATTCAACTTGCTTAAAGAAATGCTCTGTTCTAGATCATTCTCTTAATCAAATTCTAAATATGACTATATAAGGCTTTTATTTTTCTTTTTCCAAAGATAATGTGAAATCCACCTAATTTTTGAGAATTTTTCTTTGAGAATAGGCATAGATATAATATTTTAAATAAAAATATATCAACAAAGTATATTTTTGACATTATTGTCAAATATATATATATATATAAGAAACCCTGGTGGTGTAGTGGTTAAGTGCTACGGCTGCTAACCAAAAGGTCGGCAGTTCAAATCTGCCAGGTGCTCCTTGGAAATTCTATGGGACAGCTCTGTTCTGTCCTATAGGGTCGCTATGAGTCGGAATTGACTCGACAGCAGTGGGTATATGTATGTATATATATTATATATATATATATCCATCTCATAGTGGCCCCTTAAATGAATAATGATCAAGTTATAGCTTCAGCTAGATTGTTTACTTGAATTCTCAGCATTCAATCTGAATATATTTAGCTAAATTATATTTTTAAAAGACAAAAAACTTTGCATATTGTCAGTTGCTCATTGAAAGTTCACTGGCTTTTCTCATTTATTTCCAATGATTAATATCAGGCTTAGAGTCATTATATATACTGATTTTTTTCTGTTCTGTTTTACTGTGTAAGCATAATAATATACACTGGGTGGTAGATTTCAGGTGCCTAAATGTTTTTTGCGGAGTTCCATTGCCAGCCTTACAGTCCATCTCTATGGCAAAATGGAAGTGTTATATTCTGTCCTCAAGGGATCCCTGAAGAAACTACAGAGACAAGGCTGTGCATAGCTCAAAAATAGAGAATGCCAGTACAAGGGCAGCCAGGGGTACATACATCTGTGCAGGAGCAGAGAGACAGTGAGAGGCATAAACGAGAACAGATCCGTAGACTCAACAGTAGAGAGAAAGACATCCTTACCAGTGCTGGAGACCCCAAGGAAGATCCATAGACATTGTCAAAGGTGAAACGCACATCACCATCTTTATTCGTCATAAGCACTAGCACAGGGACGTGAACCATATACTGGTATAGTGAGTACTTTGAGTTTGGTGATAATGACCACTAAGAGAACATGAGGCTGCTGAGTCATCATTTTGGCCTCAGATAACAAGCAGGAGTTTCTGAAATGTTTTATATAAAAGCACAACCATGTGAAGCAAGGTGGTCTTGCTCAACATTCAGGAACCCCAGGCCTGGCACCAACCTTTTTGGCTTGTGAGTCAGTATGCACAAACACTTACTTCAAAGTGTCAGGAAATATCAACAAAGGAGCCAACTAATTTTGAAGTCAGAGTTTTCTTTAGGCACCAACTAGAATTTAGAGCCCACTTACTTACTGCAGTAATCAGCTTTCTTTCTACTTTCCTTGCCTAGAGTTAATCTGTAGATAATCCGGATCAGGGAGTTCCTCCCTCTTAATAACATCAGTCACCTCTACATGTTTGTGTGGCAGGTACAAGAGTATTAAAGCATAATTATTCCCAGTCTTCTACCCTACCTAGCTTTCTAAGTTCTCACAAATTCTTTAGCTGAACTGCTCAGTTCCCAACTCCTGGGCCTTTACCTCATAAACAGGGTACTGGGTAGGGTAACCAGTTGCCATCAAGGCAACTCAAACTCATGATGACCCTGTGTGTGTCAGAATAAAACTATGCTCCATGGGATTTTCGGTGGCCTATTTTTCAGAAGTAGATCACCAGGCATTTATTCTGAAGAGTCTGTGGGTGGATTCCAACCTCCAACCTTTGGGTTAGCAGCTGAGTGCATTAACCATTTGCATAACCCAGAGACTCTGGTAAAGAAGCAGAAAATACCTAGAGATACATCTGTTTACATAAAAAAGGCTTCAACTCTCTGAAAAGGAAAACATGCAGAAGCAACAGGAAAAGGAGGAAGTAAGCAAGAGAATCCAGATTAGTAAGAAGGAAGCTTGTGGGAGTCATCGAGACATTCTGGAGAAGGATTTGGAGAAGCAGCTGCTGGGCAGCAGGAGGCTTCAAGGAGCTGAAAAGGCTAAGAAGTTTCAGAGTTAGTCGTGTGTGTGTGCTTTCTGATGGAATTACCCTTCCATCAGCTGCACTAAAGGCTCACATTATCTTTCAGAGTTTGTAGAAACCAAAAGGATCCTTTTGTATGTGTGATTGTCTTGGATTAGACGTTGAAGCAGGAATGCAATGGCCCCAAATTATTTGGGTGACACGTGAAAGGGTAATATCAATGATGTGATGACACTTGAGGCTCTGCCCTTAAGAATGAAAAGTCATTGAAATGGTACAAAATCTGGCAGCCCTGGGAGTGCTGTACACATGCTTATGAACAAGACTGACTGGCACCCACATGATTTCCACCTCATTCACTTCTCCTGCTCCTCTCTCCTCAGTTGGACACCAGGACTGCCATCAGACATCACTGCAGTGACCGCTGAGCATGGTCACGTCTGCTAGCACCTCCACCACCTCAGACAGGCTCGCCATATTGTTTCCAAGAAGAAATACTGCCAAAATGTCTGCCCATTTCTGAAATGGTGAATGATTTATTACTTAGATCTTTCTATATTTTCTAAATCTGTTGTAATGAAAAAGTAACATGTATGTTCCTTGACACACACACACATACACACACATTATTTTAAAAGAGAGAAAGCAAACAATCCTATTTCCTAATTATAACAGTGATTAAACAATGGGTCAGGTCACTTACAGTTACCTCAGTCTTCCACTTTTAAGGACCCTTGTGATTACATCGGGCCCATCCAAATAAATCCAGGACATTTCTTAAAATTAGAACCAATAACTTTGGTAATTTGGAAGTTAGCCCTCTTGGAAGCATGAAACTAGACAGAATCAGCCCTAACAGTCTCTTCCTGCTCTGTAATAAGGGAATTCCTCTGGCTCTTTAGCTTCCCCCAACCCAGTCCATTTTTATACTGCAGCTCACACTTCAGCCAAGTTCAGAAATCTACAATGTTTCCTTATTATCAACTCAATTAAAGTCACACCCCACAGCCAGGTTTTCAAAGTCCTTCAGGAACTGGCCTGCTTCACCTATCGGATCTCACCAGCTACAGCTGACATCTTCTGCCCATTCCAGGCCTGATGGTACAGTCTGCTCTACCACAGAGCTTGTCCCCAGCCCTGTGAACACCCAGGCCACCTCTGCACTTACTGGTATGGCCTCCCGCATTCCTGCTTTGAGCTGCCCACACCCACTAGATCCTTTCAGGTCCAGCTCAACCATCTCGTTCTCCCATGTACCCTTCCCTGTTGGGAATAGTCCATGCAAATGCCTTCCTTCTTTAGAAATTATTGCCTGTACTGTTTGCAGCTTTGATTCCCTACTTAGTTGTTCTGCACAACTTATAGTGCCACTATTTATAATGCCACCAGTGTGATGGGTGAACCTAGTGTGATGGGCCCTCACAGCACCAGGCCTTGCAGAGCATCTTTTGCTAGGGAAGCTCACCTGGCTCAAATGGTCCATCCATCTGGTCCCCAGATATCCATCTGCTTCAGATTCCTGTTTTATTGCCTTGGAAGGGCTCTTTTACTATGATTGTAAAGAGGAAACAATAATAATTTAAGAAGCAATCGTTTTACATCATGGGCTATGGAAGAAATTATATTACTAAGCATTTAAATAATACAACAAAATAATTCAAAAACATATTCTTTAGAAAATGTATAGGTGTCATACATACCCACAAAGAATATTCAGTGGTCAGATAAGTTTCATAAGAAAACTGTATTAAACAAATAGATTTTTTGATGGTTACATTTCTCAGTCTTTCATGTTTGCACTAGAATCTTCCTGAGTGGACTAGTGTACAAACCATTTCTCCAGCTAATCTCACCTCAGGACCATTTTTCTATGGAGAAACTTGGGGGGCTTGTGTTCCAAGAAACTCATTCTGCTCAATGCTGGTGTGGTTCAGGCGTTACCTTCCAGGATCATCTTAGCAGGGTCTTGCTTGAACCCTTTGCAAGAGATTGTAAAGATAATGCTTATTTTCTGTTCCTGACTTGATCTGTGTTTTGTCTTCTGGTTATGTGAAAGTACTCTGCTCTTTTTTGTGTGTTTTTCCTACACTTTTTCATGTACAATGTTGAGTCACACTCACAATCTGCAGATAATCCTTAGCCTCCTTCTGCATTTGGGTCGCTATGAGTCAGAATGGACTCAACAGCAATGGATTTGGTTTCTTTGTTGTAGTTGTTTCTACATTTGCTCAAAGTTTGCATTCGAGTTCAGAGAGGCAGCATGATGTATTAATTAACACTGTAGATGCTGAAGTCACACAGCCCGAGTGTCCATTATAGCTGCAACACTTAGTGAGGCACAACTCTGTGAACCTGGGAAGTTATTTAAACTCTCAGTGTTTCAGTTTCCTCATCTATAAAATAAGGATAATGAGAGAACTTACATCATAAGAGTTTTTGAGAAGTTAATACATGTAAAATGTGTATACAGAATCCTGCCCTGACTATTTGCTACTAGTGTTTATTTACAGCCCAGTCTTTGGAAGACCGAAAAAGAATTGACACCTTTTAATTATTGTGTTGGGAAGAATATTGAATATACCATGGACTGCCAGAAGAACAAACAAATCTGTCTTGGAAGAAGTACAACCAGGATGCTCCTTAGAAGAAAGGATGTTAAGATTTTGTCTCACTTACTTGGATACATTATCAGGAGGGATCAGTCCCTAGAGAAGGCCATCATGCTTGGTAAAGTAGAGGGTCAATGAAAAAGAGGAAGACCCTCAACAAGATGGATTGACGCAGTGGCTACAACAATGGGCTCAAACATAGCAATGACTGGAAGGATGGCACAGGTCCAGGCAGTGATTCGTTCTGTTGTACATGACGTTGCTGTGAGTCAGAACCAATTTGACAGCACCTAACAATAACAACTTCAATTACTCTGTTTATCTAGCTATAGCTTTAGCTACTATTACCATTAGCTATTGTCAAGATTGATGTAAATTTAAAAAATCAGGAAGTCTGGTTCTTGGCTTTTGAAACTGACTTGCTGTGATTGCTTGAGAAAATCTTCTTTCTGTACTTTGGTGGGAAAAGGAAAGAAGAAATAGGGAGAATGAACTAACAGCTTTTGGTAAGAAAAGAACAGCTTCTGAGCTGAGTGTTACCTCAAAGAGTTATTCCCTATTACTCGACTACAGGGGTGTCCACAAACTTTTTATGTCATGGGCAGGATAGTAAATATTTTAGTCTTTGCATCACATAAGGTCTCTATGGCAACTACTCAACTCTGCCATTGTAGTGTGAAAGCAGCCATAGACAATACGTAAACATATATGCTTCCATTCACAAAAACAGAAAGCAGGTTGAATTTAGCCAAAAGCCAAGGTCTACTCTGCTGATCCCTGCTCTGTTATTGTTGTTGTTATCAGGTAGGCTCCATTTCGTGGTGACCCCATCCACAACAGAATGGAACACTCCCCAACCCTGAGCCATCCTCCTGATCACCAGCATGCTTAAGTCCACTGTTACTTTCCAACCCAGGGGGCTCATCTTCCAGCAGTATATCAGATAAAACTCTGCTGTGATTCGTAGGGCTTTCATTGGCTAATTTTCAGAAGTAGATTGCCAGCCGCTTCTTCATAGTCTGTCTTAGTCTGGAAGCTCTGCTGAAACCTGTCTACCATGGTATATTAAAATACCAGTGGCATAGCCTCCAGCATCACAGAAACTCACAAGCTACCACAGTAAGAATAAAATGACAGATGAGTAGTGGGCTTTGCTACTATCAACCCTGAATTTCCCGATCATGGGCTTTGAATAGGAAATCCAGGGTGTCTCTGACCACCAGATGGGAGTGAGGAAGCAGATTCCTCTGGGAGCCAGTGGTCATCATCTCACTTCTATGAGAGAAGAGAGACCAAGGAAAAGCCAACACACAATGGAGAGAAGAGTTGGGAGAACTGCAGAGAGCCACAGCACCATTCTAACACTGCCTCTTAGATCAGCTTTGCTGGAGGCTGCCCTTCCTTGGGATTCTCACAGTTATGTAAGCCAATAAATTCCCTTTATTGTTTAAGCCAGGTTGAATGGGATTTTTTTTTTAGCATGGACAAACTAAAATCTCCCTACTGGTACAACATGATTATAGCTATATTAAATATATCAATGAAGATTTTATGGTGGATAATCCTGGTCTTCAATTTGTATTTTACATCTAGTTAAAACTTTTGCTGATTTATTCAGAAAGGGAAATTTAACAACCAAAGACCATTCCAAAATGAATTCAGAGCCATTCATCTAAAATTTCTAGGACACTCTAGTCATTTCCAAGGTCCTTGAGGACATTATCTTTCAAATATCTATTATTCCTATTTTATTTATAAAGCTCTTTTGGTTATATTGCTTCTGGCTCTCCTGTTATTTTACATAATAAAAACAAGCAAATTCAGCCATCAATCTCTAACCCCTCAAAGGCCTGACTCTAGATGAGAAGGACTCTCAGTAAGATCAAGGGAGGCACTTGCACCGCCTTTGTACACCAGCTGCTTCTTGTAAGATTCTTTAATGTCTCAGAGACAGTCCTAAGCATAAAACTCCAGGGTGCTGTAGCTACCATTTTATCTCTTATCTAGAACAGACAAGGTGATGCAGGGCACTTAGGCAGTAGCTGGAAAAGCCGTCCAAGTCCACCTCAAAAAACAAAAACCCGTGGCCTTCGAGTTGACTCTGACTCATAGAGAACCTATAGGACAGAGCAGAACTGCCCCATAGGGTTAACAAGGAGCAGCTGGTGGATTTGAACTGCTGACCTTTTGGTTAGCAGCTGAGCTCTTAACCACTGAGCCACCAGGACCCCCAAGCCCACCTTGAGACTTTGAATCTTAAACACAAGAGATGGAAAAGGCCTTACTCATAGCGTGTAATCCAAAGATAGAAACTCTGCCTGTGGGATGTCTGAGTGCCTGGCAGAAAATTGCTTTATACAACAGACACAATCCTCTCTCTCTCTCTCTCGCACATACACATACACGCACACGCACACACACATGCATGCAAACTGATACACACACACTCAGACACATCCTGTGCTCACAGAATCTTGCCAACTTGCTGATCACCACTGGAGAAATTCATGATAAAACAGCTCTTGCATTGCCATCAGTTTTCACACTGGGTAAATGCCAGGATTCACCAAACCTGAAATCTAACGTGGGCATTAGCAATGGGCTGATGCTTCTTTAAAGCAGAAGTCTGACATGGATTTCACTGAGCTAAAAATCAGTTATTAGCTGGGCTGCATTCCTTTCTAGAGGCTCAAGGGAAAAATCCATTTCCTTGACTTTTCCAGCTTCTAGAGGCTGCCTGCAGTCCTTAGTTCATGGTTCCCATCTATCTTCAAACCCAGCAATGGGGGTTGAATCCTTCCCATATCAAAATCATTCTGACCTATCCTCCTGCCTCCTTCTTCCACTTTCAAGGACCCTTGTCATTACATTAGTTCCACTCAAATAATCCAGGTTAAAAAAAAAAAAAAGTTAATCTCCTCAAAATTAGTGGATTAGCAACCTTAATTTCATCTGCCATCTTTGTTTCCCTCTGTCCTATTATCCCCCAAAGAAGGACATGGAGCGTGAGAAGACTACTGTAGTCTCCACTGAGCTGATGCCCACAGAGGCAAATGCTAGGGAGAGGGTGATTTTCTGAGGGAATTACGCATGACTTACACTCAGTATCTTGCAGCAAGTGAGCTTGTATTTTCTGTGAGAGGCTACCTACAGTTGAGACTTGGGCTGAGCTTCAGTCTGGCAGGAGTATCAATGGCTGTACCCCCAGCAGAAGGATGAGCTTACATGCTGAGTCTTGCTCAGTTCCTCCAGGTAACCTTTTCATTCCAGAATGGCTGGTTTCTGAGCAGGGTGTGCCAGCATCTCTCTGCACTTGTAGTTGTGGCCATTTATTGCCTTTTTCTTTTTTTAACATCAGTCCTGCTTTGCACGGACTTTGCATTCTACTCTGTCCTATAGGGTTGCTATGAGTCTGAATCAACTCGACGAGCAAAGGGGAATCCCTGATGTTTTTGTTGGGTGTCGTCAAGTCAATTCCAACACATAACGACTCCATGTGACAGAGTAGAACTTCTCCATAGGGTTTTTAGGCTGTAATCTTTATGGGAGTAGACTGCCAGCCCTTTCTTCCTTGAAGCCACTGGGTGGGTTCGAACCACCAACCTTTCAGTTAGCAGCTGAGTGCTTAACCATTTAGCCACCAGGGCTCCTTCTATCCAGGATATCTTGCTGCATTTAGTCATCGTGTCTTCTTAGTCCCTTGCAATCTATGATGGTTTCTCTGTTTTTTTTCTTGTTTTTCATGGACTATATTAGTTTCGTAGGGCTGGAATTACCACAAATTATGCCAAAACGGATGGCTTAAAACAACAGAAATTTATTCTCTCTCAGCTCAGGAGACCAGAAGTCCAAATCAGTGTGTTGGCAAGGTTATGCTCTTTCTAGAAGCTCTAAGGGAAGACCCTTCCTTGTCTGTTCCAGCTTTTGGCAGCCCCAGGGGTTTCTTGGCTTGTGTCAGCATAACTGCAATCTCTGCCTTTGTTTCGCGTGCCATCTTCCCTCTGTATCTTATAAAGACACCAGTCACATTAGATTAAAGGAGCCCTGGTAGTGCAAAGATTAAGTGCTCAGCTGCTAACTGAAAGGTTGTCGGTTCAAACCACCTAGTGGTTTCACGGGAAATCTGCTTCTGTGAAGATTAAAAAAAAATAGATTACAGCAAAGAAAACCCCATAGGGCAATTCTATCCTGTCACATGGAGTCGCCATGAGTTGGAATTGACTCGATGGCACACAACAAAATATTAGATTAGGGCCCGTCCAACTCCGGTCTGACTTCTCGTTAACTTAGCAAATTACATCTGCCAAGCCCTATTTCTAAAGAAGGCCACATTCCCAGGTACCGGAGGTCAGGACTTTAACATATCTTTTGGGGGACACGCAATTCAACCTTGACATTTTGCACGATACTGGTCAGGTTATTTGTAGAATGTGCCTCAGTCAGGGTCCGTCTGATGTTTTCTCATGATTGGACTGGGGTTATGGGTATTTGGAAAGAATTCCACAGATGGGGAGTGCCCATCTCACCATATCCTGTGACAAGATACACGGTATCTCTGTGACTTACGGCTGCTGATAGAACTTTGATCATTTGGTTAAGGTGATGTCTGCCAGGTTCCTCCATCGCAGGGGCACTATTTTCTTCTTTCCATACTCTATTCGTAGAATCGAGTCACTAAGTTCAGCTCACACTCAAGAGAAGGGAAATTAAGCTCCATCTCTTAGAGTGCGGAGTATCAGCGAATTTGTGGACATATGTTAAAACCACCACAGTAATTAACAAGTATTTGGAGGGAGATACTTTGAGCCCATGAAAAAATCCTGCTGTTTCTTAAAATTTTGCCCATTAACTTTAGCATCTATCAGCGGGTCCTACCTGCAGCAAGTCGTATTCTAAGGGTGATTTTCCATTTCACTCATTCCTCCCATGTTTAACATTTGGATTTTTTCTAGAAGGAAGATTTGTCCCTTCTCCCCTGTTTGTTTGTTTATTCAATCATTTATTTATATCAGTGTAGGCTCATGGATAATTATTTTATTCTTTGGAATATAATCCAATACTATTGTTATTTATTTTGTTTCTTCAATTGTTCTAGCTTCATACATTTGGGGCTCCTTCAGGCTGTCGTTTTGAGTTATCCCCATGTATTTTATTCTATTTTTTAGCACTTTCTAACTTCCTGGAACTACAAGATACTTCAGGCTCGTCCTGTATTTTCCATGTCCCAGCCCTAGAATCAGCCATTTCTCCTAGGAGCCTTGGTTTTGTGTTTTTTTATTGGAGCATAATATTAAGAAACAAAAATCTAGGAGTGTGTGTGTATGTGTCATTGGAGGTATTAGGGAAGAAAAGAAATACACTCTGACTTAGGTTTTAAATGTGGGATTTTACTGATGGGTTTAAAACAGCTATATGGGATGAGTGTTGTGATAATCTAGATTCCTTAACTTTAGTCTACAGAAGTTATTTGGTAGAGTAACCCACTCATGACTCAGCACCTTGGGATGCCTTTCAATGAACCTCCACACACACTACAGGGATTCTTCACTCATCAAGTTTTATCAAGGCCCACTTTGTTCTATATCTCACATACTTTGGACACATTATCAGGAGGGATCAGACCCTGGAGAAGGACATCACACTTGGTAGAGGGTCAGTGAAAAAGAGGAAGACCCTCAGTGAGATGGATTGACACAGTGGCTGCAACAATGGGCTCAAGCATAGCAATAATTGTGAGGATGGTGCAGGACTAGGCGGTATTTCATTCTGTTGTACATAGGGTCACTATGAGTTGAAACCCACTCGATGGCACCTAACAACGACAACATGTTCCAGGTACCATGCTATATTCTGCTGATGCAAATATGAATGAGAGTTTTCCTTGTCCCACAGGCGTTCACATCCTGGTACCACATGCACCACAATGTGATAAGCACTGGAATAAATACTGGCAATGGGTACAGCATTGGCACAAAAGAGGGAAGGACTGTTTTTATTTGAAGAGAACCAAAGAAAGAAGAAAAGCACAAGGTTAAGAGTGCAGCTCTGGAGTCAGATTTATAGAGCTGGAATCCTGCCCCCATCACGTATTAGTGGCTGACTCAGTGTGGTGCAATGAATCATATTGTGTGACCTTTCTCACCATGGTCTTGTAACTTTCACTCAGGTGATTGGGTGGGACTGTGCAAATAAGGTAATTGTAGCCCATCAAGGGGCCTGGTCAGTTTTGCCATCCTGCTAGGCTTAAAATGAGCCATACCAGAGGCGGGAAACAAAGATGTCACCACCACTAAGGAAGAAGAGCCAGGAGCTGAGCATGACCTTTGGACCTTGAATCCCTGCACTGAGAAGTTCTTGGAACCAGGAGACAGAGAGAGAGAGAGAAAGAGAGAGTCATAACACTGAAGATGGTGAGAAGCGATGGCAGAGAAACAGCGGCAGGAAAGACCAGCAGGAGATGGGGCAGTGGGCTTCCTAGCCCATGGAGTGAGAAAACTGAGCACCTTCAGGCCAAGGCTTACTAATGGAGTGGGGTGCCTCTGGGCACTTGTTGGCGGAGCTAAAAGCTTTGTAACACTTGCCTGAGCAGAGCAGAGGTGGAGGGGCCTGAAAGGTGTGACTGTGGGCACGGCTGAGAAGAGGCTGTCCAGGTGGAAGAACTGTATCCTGAGCATTTCTGAACCTGAATTGTAACCTGTTGCTTCCCTAATAAACCCCATAATCATGAATATTGTCTGTGAGTTCTTTGTGGCCATTGCAATGAATTATTGAACTCAGCAGAGAAGTAGACAGTGCTGTGGGAGGGGCAGTTGGTGTCAGAACTGGTAAAAATGGTGGAGAGATAAGTCATGTCTGACCTCTGCCTCATAGGAATCAGCCTTGGCCTGTTGATCTTGATTCTCCTTTTTCCTTGTGAAATTAGAGGAGGTCAGAAGCTGCCCTACACCATTTTTACACTCAGAATCTTTGAGCCTCATTTTCCCTACCTGGACCCACCTGTGGTAGAGACAAAGGTAAACCCACCACAGTTTCATTTTCATCCTGGGCAAAAGGAAAACTGTATTTCCTAGTTCCCTGCAGCTGGGAGGGACTGTGTGTCAGACTTGTGGCCAGTGGGATGTGGGAAGTGGTGGGACGCCAGCAACTCACAGGCCTAGTCTAGAATAACCACGTGAGCTTCCACATTCTCTCTCCCCTTTACACAAAAGCCTCCAAGACCAAAGGGACATTATGGGTACATTATGGAAGGAACTTGGAACCCTGAGTTCATGGTTGAAGGCAAGCTGCCCAGGACAGCTGCCCATCCAGGACCACCTGCATCAGACTCAGCGTGAGCAAGAAAGAAAGAAAGAGTTTCACTGCGATTCTGTGGTACTCATTGCAACGGTTAACCTATCCTGGTTTGTTGAAACGCTTCCTTGAAATTAAAAAGGGCATGATAAACTTTCAATAAACAATAGCCATTATTATTATCATTATCATGCTATACAGATGAGAACACACTACAGAGTTGGGTCCTGACAGGATTTGCTAGGCGGATCGTTGGTGATGAGAGAGTTCATGAGTTCTGGGCAGAGAAAAAAGGAGGTGAAAAGTAAAGAAAGGACAAGAGTGAAAAGTGAGAGACAGTATTAAAAAATAAAAAAAGGAAAAAAATCAAAGTAGGACAAGAGCTGTCCAGTACAGACAGAGCAGCTGCCCTGGAAGCATCTCCCTGCCCACCAGCTTTCCGGCCACCATGGCTCACAGCAGTGTGGGCAGCCGTGTTTTGCCTGTCAACAGCTGCTCAAAGCCTCTCTTGGATAGTTCTCCTCCTCTGTTCCAGAGTCAGAGGCCTGGCTTTGTCATTTGTTTTAACCTGATGGAAAGGTACTTCCTAGACACTTGTTTTTACTACTTGAAAGGTGTTTCCTATCACCTTCTGGTAACAGGAACAGTCTTAATAGACTGTAGGAGAAGAAAGAGAGCAGAAAGCTCCACAGAGGAGAGGCCAACCAAACAAAGGACAGAGGAGTCTTTGTCTCTTTGGGTGGCAAGGGAACAAAGGACAAATGTGTGGAATAGCTGCAAAGAATGCCTTTTTAATGCCCCCTCTGAGCAGCACAGATGTCTCCCCAGGGTGAACGGTTCAACCTGTGGCCATGGAACACGTTTTCTCTGAGCAAAGCTAGCCAGTGGGCCTGGGAACTCTTCCACACGATTGTCAGATGGCTCAGGGAACTCCTAGGGGAGGAGGGTCTTGGATCTTAGAAAGACACTGTCTCTTTGCTGGACTTACTAAAATTACTTACTGGAAAAGCAATTGTTCTAAAAAAAAAAAAAAATTTTTTCTAGGCCCCTGTAAATGCTGTTGAGCTTTAGGGATGGTTAAGTTACGGCTTTTGCTTCAATCCAATGAGATGATTAGGAATCATCTACACAATGGAAAAATGACACCAGGATGACCGGACCAAATCAACCTCATTCACTGTAGAAACCTTATCCAACAGAAAACCACATGCTGGAAAAAATGTAGCAGTTGTGTTTCCAGGCAGTAGGACCACTCATACCTGCAAAGCAGGAAGCAGCTAAAGCAAGAAAAACCAGGCCCAGAGAACTAGAATGCGGTTGCAGGGGAAATTTATGAAACCTTTACATTCAGAAGTTTAGTTTCCAAAACGAAAATTCCAAAAATCCTCCTTCTCTCCAAGTCTTCCCCTACCCTTTCCTTGCCTTGCCAGTTTCCCACCTTTACTGTCAGCACTGGGGAGCAATGCCTGCTCTCTGCTGGAGTACCCACACTGACAAAGCCCAAACTACAAGCTTCTGAAGAGGCTGGAGTGTATGCATTAAGGCACATTAGCCCATCCTGCCTGTTTCCTGGAAAGGAAATCACGTCTACTTATGTGTATCTGTAAATCAAAACCTATTTGTCTATGGCGTTCTTGCGGACATGCCAAAACAAAATCCAGGGCGGCTTGGCCTGCGTGAGGGCTGAGCACACGAAGAGATCTATTCACTCCTTTGGGCTTTCAAGAGAACCATATAGTCTAACCAAGGTCAACAAGATGATCACCGCCTGACTTTCAGAGGTTACTTTTTAAAGGTACAGCTGCCAGCTGCTGCTAAATTTTTTTTTTCTTTCCTTTTTAAAGCAAACACATCAGATCCGATTGGTAGTTATATCTCTTTATGGTATGCAATTTGTATTATATAGTGAATTGGCTATAGAGTCTAATCAGTCACCAACCTGTTTCTGTCAAGTCAATTCCGACTCATAGGGGCCCTATAGGACAGAGTAGAGCTGCCCCACAGGGTTTCCAAGGAGCACCTGGTGGATTCAAACTGCCAACCTTGCAGTTAGCAGCCGAGCCCTTAACCCCTGAGGCCTCCTGTAACACTGGATTTTACTCATGCATAGGTTGTGCTGTGGAAGACTCCCATTGTACTGTGGAGAATTCCCCGGAATGTCTAGAACAGCGTCAATATTTAAATGCCCAAACACCTCCCCAGCTTTAGCTCCCATAAGGTCTTTTAGGGGGAAATCTTCATCCTTCTTTAACTTCTTTTCTTCCTTACTTTAGGAATCTCTAAGAGGAAGATAGCACATTTTAAATTTCCTAAATTTTTTTTTTGGCGGGGTAGTGGGGGCAGTGGTGGTTCAATGGTAGAATTCTCTCCTCTGATGCAGGAGAGTTAGGTTCAATTCCCAGCCAATGAACCTTATGCTTACGTGTTGCTCTAACGCTGAACAGGTGTCAGCGGAGCTTCCAGACGAAGCCAGAGTAGGAAAAAAGGACTGGCAATCTACTTCCCAAAAATCAACCAATGAAAACCTTCGTTATCCATCACAAGGGTCCAATCCCCTTGTGCATAGGGCCTGCATGAGCAGCAAACAACAACAAATTTGTTTAACCACAGGACCCTTTGTGTGGATAGAAGCACAGACCATTGTTTTCCCAGACACCCTCAGGGAGATGCTAATTTTTAACCCAGTTTTTCCAGGGTATGCAAATGAATTAGTTTATCAGCCTTTTTTTTTTTTTTTTTTTTTAACCTTTTTTAGAAGGAAGCAGCAAACCAGAGGTGAGAGGGTGAGGGGGGCCTGGTGTGGCATGGGCTAATGAAAGGTGGTGGCGAGACCGAGGGGGAGATGAAGATGTGATTCTCTAACCTTCAGGTTCCTAATCTACAAAACCGGTGTGGTAATATCTCCCTGCTGTGTTGACTGAGCTCTGGTGGCACAGTGGTTAAGAGCTACAGCTGCTAACCAAAAGGTCAGTAGTTCGAATACACCAGCCGCTCTTTAGAAACCCTATGGGGCAGTTCTACTCTGTCCTATAGGGTTGCTATGAGTTGGAATTGACTCACTAGTGACAGGTTTTTTTTTTTTTTCTTTTTGATTTGCTGTGTTGACAGGATTAGTGATGAGATTGTACTTGGTACACAGAATGTGCTTCTTCAGTGATGGTTCTTATTTATGATGCCATTACTTTTACAATTAGAAGCATGACTTTGGCAATTGTTTAATCTAGTGCAGCCTGTTTATTCCTGTATGAAACAGGAACCAGGGATCTTCTTCATAAGACACTTGAGAGGCTATAAATACTTAGCCCTGTGCCCGGCGCCCAGTGGTCTGTCAATGCATTTTACGTTAAATTGTTTTTTCAAGGCTGCCCTGCCCTCAAGCCGGGAGCTCCCTTCAACCTACTTGCCTCGGTTCTAGAGAAGATGCACAGATCTGAAAACACCAGGCAGTGAAAAGGGCAAGAAAATCTCACACGTCCTAATCCTTCTTTTACCTTCTGTTTGTGCTCCTTTCTTTCTCCCGGTTCACTAAGCTCATCCATCAATCCCCATGCAGTGTGGAGAGGAGCTGCTGGTTTCACCTCCACTTTTAGAGTCGACATTACAAAGCACGCTTGACTGAAGATCTTGCCTGACACCATTCAGAGCAACTGCAAACGCTGCAAAGTCCGGATGGCACTTCCTTCCACAGCCTACATTTTGTGACCTCTCATCATGAGCAAATTAAATTATATCTGACCTGATCTTGGGTGTCCCTGAGGTGAGCAGAGTCTCTGTAATTCTATTCGGTACACAGTACCTGTCAGCACTCAACCGAATCAACAAGTTTCATGGTGACTGCTCACTTTCTTTCTTTTGCCAAAGCAGACTACAGATAGAGAACACATCCCAGAGGAGAAACAGTGAGCCCCCTTTTTGCTGTGTAAACCCCAAGCCAGGTCTCAAGGGGTTCAGTTTCACGAGGCAAAGCCAGTGGAAACTGGACGGTTGGCCACTTCGCTGTGATATTTTATTTCTCTGCCATCCCTTACCAAAAAAAAAAAAAAAATCAGTTGCCATCTAGTCAAGTGCGACTCATGGTGACCCCATGTGTTGCAGAGTAGAACTGCTGTCCATAGGGTTTTGAAGGGTGTGATCTTTAGGAAGTAGATTGCCTTACTTCAAAGGTGCCTCTAGGTGGGTTCAAACTGCCTATTTTTCTGTTAATAGTAACCATTTGCACCACACAGGGTTATATAAACTAAACTTCTGAGCAGTTTTTCTTTCTAAACTTTCAACAGAGGAACTTAACTGTAGGTTTTATAGGAGACATAACTATACAGTGAGTGGTGAATTTTATCTCAGAGTATTGCTAGCTAGGGGAAGCTTCCTGCCAACAACAGCCATTTTCACATGTTGCAGGATCTGATAGAAAACCATGTGCAAAATTCATATAATATGTTTTACACATTACCTGGCACACGGTAAGAGCAAGATAAATGGTAGCAAAGATAATGTACAGTCATGTACTCTTGTGTTAAACATTTGTTCTTCATATCCCTGATTTATTAGATTTCTGAGCTAAAAGTAAAACTTGAAAACACTGTAAAGTCCAGTGTAGCATGTTCTTTTTACTCACCAGCAGATAGGGGGTTAATGAGGACAGAGGCAGTGGGAAGCCACTTTATTACAAGCCATTTCCATTTCATTTTGATGTATTTAAAGAATGTTTGTGGGGGGAAAGCGCTTCCGGCTTTGAAACCTGGACATTTTGTGTGTAACTGGTGCCCTCTAGTGGCCAGGAAGGAGTCTGCGGCTACATATTGTCGTCTTAAAGCTAAATTCATTCATTCTACCTAACTTACCCTATGGAGTCCCTGGCTGGTGCAAATGGTTAACTCACTCAGCTGCTAACCAAAAGGCTGGAGATTTGAGTCCACGCAGAGAGGTCTTGGAAGAAAGGTCTGTCGAGGAACTACCAAAAAATCAGCCATTGGTAACCTGGTGGAGCACAGTTCCACTCTGACACTGATGGCTGCTGGTTAATTTACCCTATGGCATAGTGGTTAAGTGCTATGGCTGCTAACCAGGAGGTCAGCAGTTCAAATCTGCTGGGCGCTCCTTGGAAACTCTATGGGGCAGTTCTACTCTGTTCTATAGGGTCGCTATGAGTTGGAATCCACTCGACGGCAGTGGGTTTGGTTTTTGGTTTTGGTATCCCAGAATTACAGAGAAGAAAGAAAATGAAGAAGTTGGGAGGCCAGAATCTGGAGTCCATTTGTAATTTGGAAGGCAAAGCCCAGTTGGTTTCCTAGGGCCTACAAGATAAGGGTTCTTAAATGCTTTCTAGGGTTTGCTTCTCTTCTAGCAATGAGGACAGTTTTTCTACTTTGTATTTCTGGGAACCTGCCTATGGGGGCAGCTGGTTTTTCAATGCTGCCTCAGGTAATTCAGACGTGCTCCAAAAATCACACAATTCCCCTTGGCTCTGGGAAACCATGGGATAATGAGGCAGTACTGTCATGTCATCACAAGAAGAGAGTACGTGCTGAGTTCGCTTCAAGCCGGCAAAGGACCAAAGATATCACCTGCCGCAGTATCCTATATGGAGCCCTGGTGGCACAGTTGTTAAAAGCTACACCTGCTAACCAAAAGGTCAGCAGTTCAAATCCACCAGCCGCTCCTTGGAAACCCTATGGGGCAGTGCACATGGTTAGTGCACATGGTTGCTCACTGAAAAATTGCAGGTTGGAGTTCACCCAGAGGCACCTTGGAGCAAAGGCTTGGCAGTTTAGAAAAATCAGCCATTGAAAACCCTGTGGAGCACAGTTCTACTCTGACATACATGGGGTCACCATGAGTCAGAATCAATTCAAGAGTAACTGGTTTTAAGTATCCTACATATATACATATGCAGCCCAAAGCCTTTCTCCCCATCAAAACTGTTCCTCCACCTGCAGCACCACCTCCATTTACGGTATCCACTTGGTCTCCAGAGCAGAGACTGAAGGGTCAGTCTCGATTCCTTCTCTCTCAGCTGGCATTACCACCAAGTTATGTGATTTCTCCCATTCATCTGTCCTGGACCCAAAAACAAAAAACTCACTGCCATCGAGTCGATTCCAACCCATAACGACCCGATAGGACACAGTAGAACTGCCCTATAAGGTTTCCGAGGCTGTAAACCTTTTACAAAGCAGACTGCCACATCTTTGTCTGGCAGAGTGGCTGGTGGGTTCCAACCGCTGACCTTTCAGTTAGCAGCCGAGCGCTTAAGCACTGCATCACCAGGGCTCTGTCCTGGACACCATTGCTTTATTCCAGACATTGATCATTTCCCACTGGGATTGTTTTTACATCTTCCTAGTTGGATTTTCTCTCTACTGCCAACTCTTCTTTTACACTGCTATTTGCAACTTTTTCTAAAAACCATTTTTAGTAACTAGCAGTCTTACGAGGAACACTGGTGGTGCAATGGTTAAGCTCTCAGCTACTAACTGATTCAAACCCACCAGCCACTCTGTAGGAGAAAAATATGACAGTCTGCTTCCAAAAAGACTTACAGCCTTGGAAACCCTATGGGGCAGCTCTACTCTGTGTCCTAGAGGGTCGCTGTTAAGTCGGAATCGACTTGACAGCAATGGGTTTGGTTTTGGTTTTAGTGGCCTCATGAAAAAATTCCATTATAACATGAATGGCCCCAACCCAGCCCTTAGGATCTTTGATCCTATTTCTCCTGACACAGAACATATTGTGCTTCTCTGAGCACCCGTGCAGCCATCTTCCTGCGTTAGCATGTGCTGTGCTCCCCATGCAGAACACTGGAGATCCCTGGCCATCCTTCGAGACCTTCGGATGTCATCTTCTCTAGCAAGTATCTCCCATCCTCCGAAGGCTTCTCACTCAGACCCCTCTGCTTCAACGACAGTGCTTTGCACAGGAGTTTTGCTATCATTTGTTTATGTGCTTATCTCCCCTTTGACCTCCTTCCAAAGCCAAACTCCTGACTTATTCTTCTCGTCATATGCCCCAGAGTTGCCCAGCATGTATGTAGCGGCACACACAGACTAGCTATCTACCTATAAAGCTCAGCTTCATTTTATCTATATCTCGCCTGTCCAAATGCATTTTGGAGGCATCGTGGAAAGAACATGAAATTCAGCATCTTATAAGACAGGGTTTGAGTCTTAGTGCCACCTCTTAGTAGTTGTGCGACCTTACACCAGTTAGTGACCATTTTGAGCTTCAGTTTTTTCATTTGTAAAATGGAGTACCTTCCGTGCAAAGTGAGGATTAAATAATGTGTGTAAAGTAGCGCCTGGCATGGAGCAGGCCCTCGGTGAATGGAGTTTTATCTATCTATCCATCTGATGGAGCCCTGGTGGCACAGTGGTTAAGAGCTTGGCTGCTAACCAAAAGGTTGGCAGTTCAAATCCACCAGTTTCTCCTTGGAACCCTATGGGGCAGTTCTACTTGTCCTATAGGATTGCTGTGAGTCAGAATCGACTCAGTGGCAGTGGGCTTGGTTTGGTTTTGGTTATCATCCATCTGATACATAAGCGCTGGCTGCTACCTGAAAGGTAGGCGGTTCAAACCCACCAGTGCCTCCCCAGGAGAAAAGGCCTGACCGTCAATCTGTTCCTATAGGAAACCCTATAGTGTGCTTCTCTGTCATATAGTGTCACTATGGGTCTGAATCAACTTGATGGCACACAACAACATGACAAAGGAGACTTTATCTTCCTAAAGCAACAGTGTAAACTCAGAAAACCCAGTTAATTGTCTCTGATTTCATGCTGGATTATCTATACTTTCCACCACGATTCTGTACACATTTTCACTTTCATTTGGCATAGACTGATTTTTTTTAACGAATGGATGCTTATTCAAGGGGCAATTATTACTTCATGGAAATATTTGTCTACCATTCCTTGGTTTCAAACTAAGAAGCAAGGGAAAAGTGTATTTTGACTACCAGGCAATTTAATCATTTTTTCCCTCTCACCTCCTATATCTTCAGTGGGGCCAAGTCAGCTGAAAAAATAATAAAATTGTATAAGCAGACACCACCTCAACATCTTGTCTCAGAAACTCCTGTTGGCAATACACATTTCATATACTCAAAATGGGGTGTTCTGCAAGAGACAGATGAATCCCAGCTCCCCCTAATTTACTGTCCTTTTCATGGCATCAGGTTCATAAAGCGTCGCCTGGATGGCTGGCTGGCTCACTGTCTTGAGGCTGAAGCAAGGCTCAGGGGTTCCAGGAAGGAGATACTAGTTGCCAAGTTCCTGCTGACTAGGATACGTGCTTAGAGCCTTTTAGAGTGTTTAGCACAGGCAAAAGAAACAGGGAAAAAGACCCGGCTTGCCAACAAACCATTACGCAAATCTACTAATCTACAAATGTGGTATTAAGGTTTGCTTGTAAAGTGTTCTTTCCATGACAAGCCCTGTTGTTAACTGGTGTTTTAGCTTTGAAACTACTTCAGTTTTTATGTTACAGAAGAGACTTAAGAATCCAATTAGCTGTGTTTGTTAGAAAGACTTGGACTTTTTTTCCTGCCAGTTGTTTTAGTGTTGAACGAAGCAGCGATAAGGAGAAAAGTTACAGGAAGAGTTTCAGGCTGTTGCATTATGTTCTCATTTTTCGTGAAGTGCTGGAGCTTATTCTGGATATACCAACTCTGCAAAGGCAGAAAGAGACTCACCTTTACATTATTAGAGGAAAGCATGGAAAGCCCAATTATAGGAAAATAAACGGGAACGATGGAGTAATCTAAGTGTCAGACAACTGAATTTAACCCTGATCTCAGCATCTGGAACGTACACTATGTAGCTTCCTGAGACCAGATCTTGAGTTCAGTTGGCACAAACCCACAGCTGAGGCCACATCTAGCCATCACAGAACTCTCCTCATTGTAAAGCTCTCTGGGGAACAGACATGTAGATTTGCAAAGTTCGTTATACCCTAACAGGGCAAAACTGGGATCTCGATGACTGAATCCCAACTCTGTCGTATTTTCTGCAGTCAGAGTTTTAAGAATTAAGCAACTTCATATAAAAATCCATGCATCTCCATTCCCTTGAAAATATCAGTTGATCTCACCACACCAGGTCCACAATCCTATGGGGCAACCATCAACTGAAACAGAGAGTACCTGGCCCCTGTGGCTGGGCTGTACCTTCTCCAGTGCAGCAGCCTCTGCCCTTCCCAGGTCACTCACTCTTCTTGCTTGTCTGACCCCTGAGGCATTTGACTTTGTCTATGATGGTTTGTGGATCCTTGGTGGTGCAGTAGTTAAGACCTCAGCTACTAACCAAAAGGCTGGCAGTTCAAATCTACCAGTTGCTCCCTGGGAACCCTATGAGGCAGTCCTACTTTGTCCTATAAGGTCACTATGAGTCAGAATCAACTCGATGGCAATGGGTTTGGTTTTTTTTTTTTTTTAATGATGGTTTACGAAGTGCTTTTGTATATATAATGGCAATTAGTTTCCAAAGGTAATGAATAAGGCAAATATCAGCTTCAGTCTTCCGCTACAACCCACATTTCTCTAACAGTTGTTATTAGTTGCTCTCAAGTTGATTCCAACTCATGGTGGTCCCATGTGTACAGAGGAGAGCTGCTCAGGGTTTTCAAGGCTGTGTCCTTTTTTGAAGAGGATCCCTAGGCCTGTTTTCTGAGAAGCCCCTGGGTGGGTTTCAACCACCAACCTTTTGGGCTAGTAGTTGATCACTTAACTGTTTGCACCACCCAGGGGCTCTTTCTGTAACAATTAGCTTATATACAATTGGTACATATTGTCTGTAAAATCTAGCAGTCCCACTGGTTTCTGCAACAAAGTATTAACACCTAAATGCAAAATCACAAACACAGATGAGCACAGGAAGCCCTGACATACTACACACCTTGCCCATTCAACCCACGTTCTTGGCTTAAATGGAACCCCTGCTCCGTCTTGGAAGCGCACAGTTGTCCTTGATCATTCTGTCATTTGTCCTTTTTCCAAAGCTCAACACCCTCAATCTTTTATTACTGCTCTCCCTTTCCATCCAGCTACCTTCACCTTTTTTCTCCTGTTAAAGTTCTCTTTTATTTTTCTACTTATTAGGAACATGTTTTTTAAAATTGTGGGAATATTTTAATTGAGGCTTTATTGGTCTTGTTAATGGTCTCATTTCAAAGTTGCATAGGTTTTGAATAGTCTGTCACCAGTCCTATCTCTTTCCGTAAGTCCTGTCATTTCTAGAACACAATTTTATAGAAAGGGCTTTTAGGAATGCATATATCAGATTATAACAGAAATGCCTGTATAGTCAAAACTACCCTTGAAAAAACCCTGCATCGTTATTAAGAAAGCCTATATTGGAGATTGACATGCCTTATGGTAAGTCCAAAAACAGTTCATTCTCCAGCACTGAAGCAGATAAATTTAAGTAGATAGCTAGCTTTTAGGGGTTACATTTCATGAAAAATTCCTATTTTTAAACATCAGGAAACAGTGTGGGTATAAGTTCGTAACACATATGTTCTCAGGAACTGAGTGTGGGTTTTGCACCTTTTATTTCCCACAACAGTCTTGTGCGTTGGGTCTTACCACCTGTATTTTAATAATGGAGATTCTGGGTTCGGTTCCAAACCAAACCCACTGCTGTCAAGTCAGTTCTGACTCGTAATAACCCCATAGGGTTTCCAAGGCCATAAATCTTTATGGAAGTAGACTGCCACATCTTTCTCACACGAAGCCACTGGTGGTTTCAAGCCACTGGTGGTTTCTAACCACTGACCTTTTGGGTTAGCAGTTGAGCGCTTTAGCCACTGTGTCACAACAGGAGATATTGAGGTTTGGTTCCAGACTACCACAATACAGCAAATATCACGATAAAGCAAGTTACATGAATTTTTTTGTTTCCCAGGGCAAAAAAAGTTATGTTTACACTATACTGTAGTCTATTAAGTGTGCAGTAACATTGTCTAAAAAAAAATGTACATACCATAATTAAAAATATTTTATTGCTAAAAATTGCTAACTTGCCTTCAGCAAGTCATAATCTTTGGCTGGCGGAAGATCTTGCCTCGATGTTGATGGCTGCTGACCAGGGTGGTGGTTGCTGAAGGGTGTGTTGGTGTGGCAATTTCTTAAAATAAGACAATGAAATTTGCTGCATCAATTGCCTCTTTCTTTAACGAAAGAGTTCTCTGTAGCATGCGATGCTATTTGATAGCATTTTACCCACAGGAGAACTTCTTTCAAAATTGGAGTCAATTTTCTCAAACCCTGCCACTGCTTTATCAACTAAGTTTATGTAATATTCTAAATTCTTTGTTTTCATTTTAACAGTGTTCATAGCATCTTCACCAGTAGTTTCCATCTCAAGAAACCACTTTTTGCGCTCATCCACAAGAAGCAACTCCTCATCCATTACAGTTTTAGCACGAGATTATAGCAATTCAGTCACATCTTCAGGCTTCACTTCTAATTCTAGGTCTCTTGCCATTTCCACCCATCTGTAGTTATTTCCTCCACTGAAGTCTTGAACCCTTCAAAGCAGTCAACTGTGCAACAGACCATCAATTGCTCATATACAAATTGAAGCTAAAGAATTAGAACGGTCCACAAGAGCCAAAGTATGGCCTCGCGTATATTTCACCTGAATTTAGAGGCCATCTCAAGAATAGGTTTGACTCATTTAACACTAATGACCAAAGAGCAGAGAGGTTGTGGAATGACATCAAGGACATCATACATGAAGAAAGCAAGAAGTCATTACAAAGACAGGAAAGGAAGAAAGGACCAAAATGAATCTCAGAAGAGACTCTGAAACTTGCTCTTGAGCACAGAGTAGCTAAAGCAAAAGGAAAAAAATGAGGAAGTAAAAGAGCTAAACAGAAGATTTCAAAGAGCGGCTGGAGAAGACAAAGTATTATTATGAAATGTGCAAAGACCTAAAGTTAGAAATCAAAGGGAAGAACATGCTTGGAATTTCTCAAGCTGAAATAACCGAAAATTCAAGCCTCGAGCTCCAATACTGAGGGATTCTACAGGGAAAATGTTAAATGATGTAGGAAGCATCAAAAGAAAATGTAAGGAATACACAGAGTCACTGTACCAAAAAGAATTGGTTGACGTTCAGCCATTTCAGGAGATAGCATAAGATCAAGAACTGATGGTACTGAAGAAAACCCAGAAACAGTTGCTGCAGTACATCAACAGGAATTCCAGCTGGATTCAGAAGAGGACATGGAATGAGGGCTGTCACTGCTGATGTCAGATGGACGTTGGCTGAAAGCAGAGAAAACCAAAAAGATGCTTACCTGTGTTTCATTGACTACGTAAAGGCATTTGACTGTGTGGATCATAACAAATTACAGGTAACATTGCGAAGAATGGGAATTCCAGAACACTTAATTGTGCTCGTGCAGAGCCTGTAAATAGGCCAAGAGGCAGTTGTTCGAGTAGAACAATGGGATACTGTGTGGTTTAAAAATCAGAAAAGGTCTGCACTTGCATTGTATCCTTTCACCATATTTATTCAATCTGTATGCTTAGCAAAAAATGCGAGGAGCTGGAGTATATGAAGAAAAATGCTGGGTCAGGATTGGAATAAGATCATTAACAACCTGTGATATGCAGATGACACAATCTTGCTTGCTGAAAGTGAAGAGGATTTGAAGCACTTACTGATGAAGACCAAAGACTACAGCCTTCAGTAGGGATTACTCCTTAACAAAGGAAACAAAAATCCTCACAACTGGACCAATAAGCAACATGATAAACAGAGAAAAGATTGAAATTGTCAAGGATTTCTTGACTGCTGCCCATGGAAGCAACAGTCAAGAAATCAAATGATGTATCGCATTGGGCAAATCTGCTGCAAAAGACATCTTTAAAGTGTTAAAAAGCAAAGATGTCACTTTGAAGACTATGGTGCACCTGACCCAAGCCATGGTATTTTCAATCACCTCATATCCATGTGAAAGCTGCACAGTGAATAAGGAAGATCAAAGAATTGATGCCTTTGAATTACAGGATTGGCAAAGAATACTGAATATAGTAGAAGAAAAACAAATTTGGCTTGGAAGAAGTACAGCCAGAATGCTCCTTAGAAGCGAGGATGGTGAGACTTTGTTTCAAGTACTTTGGACATTTATCATGAGGGACCACTCCCTGGAAATGAACATCATGCTTGGTAGAGGAAGACCCTCAATGAGATGGACTCACACAGTGGCTGCAACAACAGGCTCAAACATAGCAATGATTTTGAGGATGGCACGGGATTGGGCAGTGTTTTGTTCTGTGGTACACAGGGTAGCTGTCTTAGTTATCTAGTGCTTCTATGACAGAAATACCACAAGGGGATGGCTTTAACAAACAGAAACTTATTCTCTTACCATCTAGGAGCCCAGAAGTCCAAAATCAGGGTGCCAGCTCCAGAGGAAGGCTTTCTCTCCGTGTTGGGTCTGGGGAAAGGTCCCTGTCATCAATCGTCCCCTGGTCTAGAAGATTCTCAGCACAGGGACCCTAGGTCCAAAGGATGCTCTCTGATCACGGCTCTGCTTTCTTGGTGGTAGGAGGTCCCCCTAACTCTCTTCTCGCTTCTTTTATATCTCAAAAGAAACTGACTTAAGATACAACCTAATCTTGTAGATTGAGTGAGTCCTGCCTCATTAACATAACTGTCTCTAATCCTGGCTCATTAATATCACAGAGGTAGGATTTACAATACATAGGAAAATCATATCAAATGGCAAAATGGTGGACAATCACACAATACTGGGAATCACGGACTAGCCAAATTGACACACATTTTTAGGGAATGCAATTCAATTCGTAACGTTCAATCCGTAACAGTTGCTATGAATTGGAACTGACTCAACAGCACCTAACAACAACATTCTTCAAAGTCAGAATTACATTTATTTTAAATGTGTTTTTATTTAAAAGAAATAAAACAAACTATCCACTAAACAATGATGTTGCATGATACAGAAAGAATATGGCCTATGGGGTCAGACTTGAGTTCCTTTACTTAAAAAAAAAAAAAATTATTAAGTGGTTAATTGCGCCAGGCAATGGGGTATAGTGGCATTATTGACAGTTGTAACACTAGTTCCACAGAAGCCTAAGAGGCAAGTGGAATTTACAATAATGGGCAGTCACCACGTTGCGGACATGAAAGTTCAACTTGCACTGTGAAAAGTGGCTACTTCAGAGCAAAAGCCACGATGACCAATCATCCAAGTACCTGTGACTCTCCTTCGCTCCAATCAACAGGCAAAAGTCTCAGAGGTGTGCAGGCTGTGGAGTTGGGAGTTGGCTGTATACAAAAACTTAATTTCTTTATAGTTCTACTTGACACATTATATTGTAAGTCAAGTTACCTGGAATTTTAAAAGGTTTCTACAAAAAACTTCGTATTTGAAAATCCCTATCGAACCATAAATCCTGTAGTCTTCCCTGTGTGCTTAAAGACCAAAAGCATCTAAACAAAGTACATTTCACTTATAGCAAAATCAAGTTAGGTTGTTTAGATCCAACCCTCCCACTGAGAACAAACAGAAAAGCTGGACAAAATATTATGAGAAATATCTGCTTGAAATTATCAGAAAGCTACTGAATAGGTTAGAATTGGTACCACTTAAGCAACACCTTACTCATAGAAGGTATACAAGAAGTTGACTGAAATCCAGTTTCCATTTTATAGATTTAATTTGCTAAATACTGGAAAAGGTAAATAAACCAACAAACCAAACCTGTTGTCGTCAATTCTAACTCATAGCGACCCTACAGGACAGAGTAGGACTGCCCTACAGGGTTTCCAAAGAGCAGCTGATGGATCTGAACTCCTGACCTTTTGGTTAGCAGCCGAGCCCTTAATCGCTGTGACTAGGACAAAGTCCTCACGCCATTACAGCCATACGCTGTAACGTTGTCCGTTCAAATAACATTCGACAACATATACATCCATGGTCCCATAAGGTTATAATAGAGTTTGAAAATTCCAATTGGAGAACAGGACACACTGGACATAACTGGACGTAGCGAATGTTAACAGCTTCTTGCACATAATGCATGTATCTCACGTCTCCTGTATATGTAATACAGTGTTTGCACAATGTCCACATCACATTAATGTCCTCTCACAGAACATATAGTGGACGTTAAGCGGTGCTTAACTATATGAATTCTGATTCATTTGGCAAATATTTATACGATTAGTTATGCACCCATAAATTCCTGAAGCAAATATTCAGCATGTCGTGAAATGAAAATGGTTTAGCAAGTGGTACACTTCTATGTTTGAATTCTATCTCCGTGACTCATTTGTGGTGATGATCTTGGGCAAGCAGCTTAATATAAGTTACCTCATCTATAAAAACAGGAGTAATAAAATGTAGTCATTCGGACTAAATACCGCAATGCAGACTGAAGTGCCAACTTCAGTGTCTAACTAGCCATAGGTACGTATCACATAAATGCTATCTCCTCTTACTTTCTCACTGCTTTAAATACTTAAAATGAGTTTCCTTTAAGGAAAACTTAAAAGATTTCCTTTATCTGTAAATTCTTAAAACTCCTTCATACTCTAATCTTGTCAATTTTTTTTCTATTACCAAAACTTTTCCTCTCCAATTAATTTTGAAACTAAGTATAAATTTACCAGGGCCTTTCCTGGACCCTAAATTGGTGTTTTTCTAGTTTATTGGATACAATATTATCTTTTGTCTAACAACAACAAAAAAATCAATATTCTATTGTCTCTTGGCAAATACTCCCTCTACCCCCAAATCAGAACAAAAATTTCTTATTTTGGCATCATAGGCTCAGAATAGCAAATACAGTAAAGAATAATTAAAAAGACACTTCTGGAGGTCAAGGGTAAATTACTGTCTCTTTATGTACACAGGCCTTACTTAACTTGTTGCCTACTGCCCCTATCTCCAATGTATCCTCTCCTCTAAATATTCTACTTCTTTGAAATTGGAAGTTAGCAAGTCTGGTATATTTGAATGTTACAGTTCCACTAGAAAAATGGGATTTTGAAGTTGCTGTTCTACAAGAATTCTTGGCAGCCAATAACCAGTTCGCAGAAAAAAAGGAAAATGTATCCATCTCATACAATATTAATATTAAATTGGCATTTAAAAAAATTATTATACACTTTTGTGAAACCAAAATATCATTTATTTATAACATATTTACATACTTAGAAAATTGGTTTTATCCACTTAAAATGAATACCATATACTGGGAATAAAAATATGCAAGTCTCTTCATAATTTATGGATAACTCAACATCTTCTAGAACATAAAACAGCATCAATTTGGCGTAATGGAACACAAATTCCTGCTTAGAATTTTTTCTAGTAAAGGAACAAAGCAAATTTAACGACATATTAAAGAAATTTAGTTGAACCCTGAGTATACTGTTAATTTGCATAGTTTTTGAATAAATGTACGTAACACTTTCATTTATACTCATATACGATCACGCACCATATAACATTTGTTGGGGCAATGTCTGACCGTATATCTGCCCGTGGTCCTGTAAGGGCTATAACAGAGATCAGAAATCCCTACTGGAGAATGGGACTTAGCACAAGTAACAGAACGTGGCAGACGTAACTGGATGTATCAAACACAACTTCCCACATGTGACATGTGTATCTCTTGTATACAGACAGTCCCTGAGTTACCAACGAGATCCATTCATAAGTCTGTCTTTGTGTCGAATTTGTAGGTGAGCTGGAATAGGTATATATGGTTCTTATTTAGCATCAGTCAAACGTTTATCTTACTGTATAGTACATATTTTACCTTTCTATGCACATAAAGAGCCCTGGTGGTGCAGTGGTTAAGAGCTCAGCTGCTAACCAAAAGGTCAGCAGTTCAAGTCCACCAGCCACTCCTTGGAAAACCTACGGGGCAGTTCTACTCTGTCCTATAGGGTCACTATGAATCGGAATCGACTAGATGGCAATGGGTTTGTTTATGCATATAAAACACTTAAGAAACACCTGCAAACCATGCAGTGTTTTCAAACACATTACAAAGTAGTGCATGTGTTCATTATTATGAACCACTGTATGTATTTAACTCAAATTTTTAATATAATAGGCTTTATGGCAGTCCGTTATTCAGTATGAGTTGTCTGTAAGTCAGATGTCTGTAACTCGGGGACTGCCTGTAATGTGTTTGTACACGTGGAAATCACATAACGTCCTATTTCACAGTATGCATAGTGGATATTAAGCTACACATGACTGTCTATCTCTTTGTCTATATTCATCCATCTCAATTTTCTATCTCATTAATCCTCGAGAAATAAAAGAACAAAGACTGGGGAAGTATAATGACAAGAGACTCAGAGGGGAGAACTAAGACTGTTCCAACTCCAGAAGTCTATGGCACAGTTCTAGGCCCAAGGTTACCTCAATCACTTAAATGTAGGAGGGTCTTAAACTGAATAATCTGATAACCTTCTGTCAACTGAGGTTGCGGTTAATTTACTCTTTCTGCAGCTTTCCTGTTCTTTTTCAAACTATTTAATTAAAACAAGAAAGTGTATATAAGCTTATAAAATTCAGTAAGTAATTCCTGGAGCTCCTCAGGAGAAACTATACAACAAAAAAGACCAAAACAACATTGGTAAAGAACTATGTTAAACATAGGTTTTCTCAAGAAGCTTGAGGGAGAAAAAAGGAAATAAAGCCCCCCTCAAAAAAAAAAAAAAAGGTAAATAAATGTTAGTGTGGGAGCTATAAGCAAATGGGCAGGAAGAGAAAAGAAGGGGGAGAAGGAGTTAGATAATTGGTAAAGGCAACTGTGCCTTAGATTTAATGATTAGCATATTTTATGCCTAAATACCACCACTAAAAGGCTGCCTGGATAAAGTTGCCACGGTGTGTTAGAGATAACGAGTTACTTTTCTTGCCTCTTCTTAGTCTCGTGTACAACAGAGAAAAAACCAAGGATGAAAAAATAAATAAGAGATTGGGAAAGCTGAGCACGTGGAGTCAGCCATGGTCTGATGCCTTCCAAAGATAACTGGGCCAAAAAAGCAACCAGAGAGGCAGAACCAGTTCACGTATTTCTCTTCCATCTGCCCTCCTCTAGTCCTCCTCACCACTCACACAGCGACACAGAGCAGAAGGCTCACCAGGTTACCAGGTGCAGAAAAATTATCTGGCTTCGACCAAGCCATGGCATAACCCTGCCATTGCTCTGTGGAGATTCTAGGAAAGTCATCACATGTCTGGTTACCAATGTTTGTGATTCTATTAAAACAACACTCAAAAGCAACAAATAATAAGATAAGTGAAACTTAGTAAAATAAAAAGAATATACAAACTCCGATATTTCTAGAACCTGTAAAAATCTGCTATAATGAGGCGGTGGGGATAGCAGAAATTCCTTCAATCCCTGATGAATGACTCTGTTGTGCTTGTCATAAGGTCAATGCCATGACAAAATACTGTTAGAAAAGGGTAGCTTCTGATTTACTTTCATGGGTGATTCCGATTATTTTGCTTTGACATTAAAATAATCTTAATTTTTTTTTTTTAAGATAAAAGGTAGAAGCAAATGGTAGAAAAAGGCTTCTCTGTCTTACTCATGCAAGGTGAAGAAAGCATAGATAAAATATTCCAAAAATACCAATAGAGGAAAAAAAAGTGTTCTGTCCCTATTATTCTTGGGCAAAAAAGTTCCACTGCGACTGGCTCTGTCTTTCTCTCATTACTTGTAATGACAAAGAGGCCTGAATTTGTCTGAACAGTCATTATGCAGTGTTTGGAAATCAACATATACCATGATTGCAAAATTAATATTCTTTTCAACCTCAAGTAAAATATATCAGAAATCAAATAACTACTTGCAATAATATTCTCAATACAAAGCAAACTTTACATGTAAAGGCAGTGCAGGATAAGAGTTTCAACACCTTTTATAAAACTACAAGGGATTGTGCTGATCCTTTTACATCTCAAGAATTGTAAAGAGTAAATAAAAATTAAATTACATTTATACAAGAAAATATCTTCAAAAAGTTTATTTGAACTTGCAGATATAGAATAGTATAAGGGAAAAATTATTTGATTTATATAAATCCAAAAAATGGTAAAATATATTATTGGGTGGGGAACTTTCACTAAATACAAAATGGACTAAAAAAACTAGATTGAATATAAAATAGTTCTTTGAAAACTTCCAGAAAAAGTAATGACAGAATGGCAATGGCACAAAATTAGAAAAGTAGTGTTTAAGGCTAACCAATAAGGAGTAATCTTAACTAAACTAAGAGACATACAATCCCATAAACAATAATTCCCTCTCAAAATTTCTCTATCACAGCTGGGTGAATATGAGTGGGACAAAACCAATGGCTGCTGTCAGAGTTTATACTTGAAGTGTTGAACAGTATTAAACAAAATAACATGAATACTTCTGATTTAAAATATACTAGAATCACTTGCCACTTAGTTACCACGTAGCAATGAACAAACAAAATGCAGTACTCTGACGATCTTAGTAGGAATCTGTGGATGCCAAAAATGACAATAAAGTGGAATCTTTCAGCCTATACGTACACATGATGACAAAAAGAAAATGCTCAATTCACTTTGGCCCATGTTGTTAAAAGTATGCATAGAAAGGTACACCATCTGCCTACAGGCAAGTCTGTGATGCTAAACTGTGGAGCACAGCGCTCAGCATCAGCCCTGAGATCATGTGCGCACACAGACGCTTCCCAGACTGACGGGGAAGAGACTCATCAGGAATAGAAAGAAACAATGCTTTACTATTCAGTAAACACATTTTTTTAATTAACTATGTCTTCTTAAAAAAACAAAATAATCAAGTATATATCATTAATTTAAATGTTTTAGCACATGACTTTCCACCTTATAAATTTGATATATCAAATTGTGCTATAAATGTTTATATATTTTCTTTTCTGAGAACTATGGTATATGAAATTATATGATCTTAAAAAGGATCTGTTCCTTTTCATGTTAGAATAACATCATGCCTTTCCAGAAAAAGAAAAATTGGAGCCTACAGGAAAATTATAAAAGCTGGATTCATTGCAGCTGTTCAACTTAAAGAAGGTACAAAAGCTTCTTTTACATCAAGCTGAGAGGAAAAGGCTCAGTATCCCACACCAGTCTTCTCTCACAAGGTCCTGGGTGGTAGGCGCTGCTTATACATGCCTGCTAGTGCTTTGGCTGCACTGTAGATCATCTGTCGGCGAGACATGCCAGTAAAAGCCAGGTGCCAATCAGTCCGGCTGACGTTCAGTAAACTCTTTTCCAAGACTTCACCCACTGTTACCAAAAGGCCTGACCACCTTAAACTGTAGTCCTGGGGAGTTAGAATTTGAGCCTATGAAAAAAATTAAGTAGATATTATTTATAATACATTTAAAAATATCACTGGAACAAGCTGTGTTACTAAGTGACATTTCAAAGTCTCTCAGGTTACTTTTAATATAGGTTATGAGAAATCCTGAGAAACACACTAGGCTGCCAACTGCAATGAAGTTACAGGGCTATAAAAAAAATCAAAACAATACTGCATACATCTACTTTGTTTAAAGTATCTACAGTAAGCTCATTTTGTTGTTCAAATATAACCAAAGGCTTAAATCTAATGACCCCATCTACTAACGAAGTTCAGTCAGAGGGTCTAAGTTCTAGTTCTATATTCAGTGTAACCTCTAGCTAATAACTGGATTAGTTCTAAATTGGAAATATTACTTGTATCTTTTTACAGTCTTAAAGTTTCTACCAGAAAGAGGGGAAACTTAAGGCTTCAACTCATTTAGAAAAGAGTTGCTTAATTAATTTATACAAGTATATTCCCAGAAACTGCACTGGTATTTGAATAAGTTAATGTTGCTGTTGTTAGTTGCCGTAGATTTGATTCCAACATTTGGTGGCCCCATGTGTGCAGAGCAGAACTACTCCACAGGGTTTTCAAGGCTGTGACCTTTTGGAAGCAGGTTGCCAGGCTTACTTCCGAGGCACCTCTGGGTGTGTCTGAACTGCCAATCTTTTGGTTAGTAATCCAGTGCTTAACCGTCTGCACCGCCCAGGAACTAATGCCTATCGATATTATCCAGTCCAGGGGAGCATCAACTATTGTTATGTCATTTATACTTAACCCAACCTATGTTTGCTCCCACTCAAATCATTTCTTCATCTACACAAGCACAAGAGAAGAATAAACTCATTGCTTGATATCCACGAATAATGTGGTTTTTCTGTTTTAGGGTATCGGATATAGTCTAGAGGAATATACCCATCTATAAAATGGATCTATATCACGGTCCCCAAATCTGCTGTATATCACAATCTTCTGACAACCTTTTATAAAACCAATTTCTCAAGCCCCACCTAAGAGTACTAAACTGGAAACTCTGTAGCTGGGTCCCAGAGAAACGATACACTATTTACAAAATAGCTCCCTGAGTAAGTCTGATGCAAACAACCCAGCATATGGGAACCACTGTTTTAAGTTATTATCTTCCATAATCCACACTGCACTATCGGTATTTTACTGTTTCAAAGAAGAGAAATAGCAGATGTATCACTAAGGTGTTCAGAGTCACTAGCAGAACTGTGTTTCTCAAACTTTGATAAGTGTAACAATTACCTGAGGGTCTTGTTAAAATGCAGATCCTGATTCAGTAATTCTGGGCTGAAGTCTGAGTTTCTGCATTTTTAACAAGTTCCCAGGTGATGCTTATGATGCTAGGCTGAGGATCATACTTTTGAATAGCACCCAAAAATCAAACCTACTGCCAGTCCAGCTGATTCCAACTCACAGAGACTCTATGGGACAGAATACAACTGCCCCACAGGGTTTTCAAGGCTGTAAATCTTTATGGAAGCA
This sequence comes from Elephas maximus indicus, assembly GCF_024166365.1. Classification (NCBI taxonomy): domain Eukaryota; kingdom Metazoa; phylum Chordata; class Mammalia; order Proboscidea; family Elephantidae; genus Elephas; species Elephas maximus. The sequence goes on from NC_064820.1 coordinate 130,224,656, forward strand.
AACTGCCACATCTTTCTCCCAAGCTGCTAACTGAAAGGTCAGTGGTTGAACCCAGCAGCTAAGTGCTTAGCCACAGTGCCATTGGGGCTCCTTATTTGAATAGTAAGGTATTTGATATTATCAGCGAAAACCCAGAACAGCTGGGTTTTTAATTGGGGGCTGAGAGGAGATCATTTATACTTAAGTTCAACAAGCAAAAATTATGAAAGTGTATTTTCCAGACTTTCACTTATAGGATTAACATACTAATGAAAGTTCTAATTCCCTGAGAGCTGATTTCTATTCCCTTAAGTAAAAAATTTCAACGATAAAGAAGCACAAACATAAAACAATTCAGGAAGGATAAAAAATAAATGGGTATCACTAACTATACTCCAGGGAGAGGAGCTGAATAGCTAAGGATGGAAGACATATCAAGGTATACACTTTTGTACCTTCTGAACTTTGAACCATATAACAAAAAAGAAAATAAAAGCAACAGAATTAAAAGCTGAGTAAAAAGCAAATGACACCGTTTAAATACCACTCCCCAGAATGAACCACTATTAATAGTTTGCTGTGTTATCTTTCCAGGCCTTTTTCTTTCTATTCACTTATATACATTTTAAAGCTCATTTACCCTCCGTGCCAATAAATGGGATCGCACTAGATGCACTGTTTTTGTTTTTAGTGTATGTCTGAGGTATCTTTCAATATTAATACATATAGGCCCCTCTTTGCTTTTTGACCACCATGTGTCTTTCTTTCCTCAAAAAAAAAAAAAATTTTTTTTTTAATTGTTCTTTTGTAATAGAACACCCAGAGCAGGAGTCGGTAAACTTTTTCTGAAAAAGGGCCAGATTGTAAATATTTTAGGCTTTGTAAACCAGGTAGGCTCCACTGCAACTACTTAATTATAGCTGTAATGTGAAAGCAGTCATAAGCAGTAATGTAAACAAATGGCATGGATGTGTTACAATAAATTTAGTTAGAAAAACAGGCAGTAGGCCAGATGTGGCTGTGGGCCATTATTTGCTGACCTTAAATCAGGTGCAATCATAGTGACAGTGACAAGGATAGCAGCATCCTTAATTACAAGGTTTATAATGTCTTATCAGTAGATCTGACGTTTGCTTTGATTTTCCAGTACACGCATACACTTCTATTCATCATTAGCAAATCCCTTTCAACATCTATTAAAATTTTTTCTCCTTCATCTGTTCATATATTGAATTATATATTGATTTGCTATTGTTGAACCATCCTGTCATTACCAGGACAAATCTTCCTTGGTCAAGATACAATGTTCATTTAATAATTCTAATTTTGACATTTATTTCCTAAATGATACTGAAGTAAAATATTCTTTGGTGTTACCATGTGTTTAGGAAACAGATAGGTCTCACAGAATGAACTAGAAATCTTTCTACCTTTATTTCTGATACTCTACACAACATGAGAATCATCTGTTCCTTGAATATTTGGTAGAGCTCACTTCCCAAGCCATAAGGACTCAGTACTTTTGGGAGCTAGGTGGATTTCTTTTGTTGTAATGCTTCATCTGGATAATCTCATTAAGTTGAATCATATGAAATTGCTAACATTTGACTATTTTTGACCTTCAAAGACAGCAATTTTATATGGTTCAATCTAATACTTATTCTTTAGTCAAGTATAGCAATTTACATTTTCTTAGAAAATCAACCATTTCATCTAATTTAGCAGTATAATAAATCACGCATAGTATTTGCTTATAAATCTTTTAATCACTTTCACACTGGAGTATGTTTAACTTTCACATCTATAAAAATGTTTTCTTGAACTTCTCAAAATAAGTTATGGTAAGACTGTGGCATAAATGAGAGGTTCAAGAAAATTTCAAAGTTCCAAGTGTCAATTCTTAGGCCCCTTTCTGAATTATAAACCTCCAAGAGTGCTTGAGGTGGCTTTCAAGGATTCTGTGAGCGTATATGCCAAATCTGTATGTAACTGCATACTCGTTTTATCAGGACCCAATAGTTTTATCAGATTCTCTCAAATGCATACAAGTCCCAAACAGCTTTCAGAGATAGTTTTAAAATAACATTAAGCAATGTATAAAAGTATAAATATGATAAGACAGATTACATAAGGAATCAACATCATTTTACATTTATGCCTGTATTCTTCTGAAAACTATGTTGATGTAAATATTAATTCCATTTTCAGTCAATGAAACTTAAGACATGTGCCTATCGCCTAAGGTTTCTAATACTGACTTGTTACTGAAGGTGAACAATTAGAGAAAGACCAAGTCAAAGGAAAAGGAGAAGGTAATAGTAGAAATAAAATGGGAGATAAAGGGGAAAGCGGTGGGTATAAAACAAGCAGAAGAGGTTAATCTTTTTCTAATTTAAGGGCAGGAAACACAATCATAAAAACAAAGGAAAAAAATAAGGAAAATACTGATTAATCATGCATTATCTATTCAAAGATGGTTGGAAAACAAGGAAAAAGGCTAAAAGAGAAAAGACTGGTCAAAATTAAGAATGTATATTTCAACAATATATCTAATACAAATTTTTATTTTGAAAACAGTATTACAAGTTTCTTCAGAAACATAATGAAAAAGAAAATAAGAAAACCAACCTGTCGTACAAATTCCAAAGGCACCGGTGTGGCTTGTGTAAATGTTTCTAGATGAATGCCATGGACAGGATCTTCAACTATCAAACAACCAATGTCAAACCATCTGTAATGGAATATATGAGTTTCACACTGTTTATATGCTAAAGAAAAGTTGCAGTGAATAGACAAAAAGAAAAAGTAAGTACTACTACTCAAATATTAGCAGATTCCAAAAAGGAATTTTTTTATATCAATTTGCAAGTGGATAATCCAAAAAATAAATACATAAAATTACCATTTTGACTGACTTCTAACAAGTAAAAAAGAACTAGGAATAAAAATAACATAATATGAAGAAAATGTCCTGCATCCCATTTTGGTGAGTGGTATCTGGGGGGTCTTAAAAGTTAGTGAGTGGCCATCTAAGATACATCAATTGATCCCATCCCACCTGGAGCAAAGAAGTATGAAAAACACCAAAGACAAAAGGAAAATACTAGCCCAAGAGGCAGAAAGGGCCACATAAACCAGAGATTCCATCAGCCTGAGACTGGAAGAACTACACGGTGCCTGGCTATTACCAACGACCGCCCCAACAGAGAACACAACACAGTCCCTGACAGAGCAGGAGAAAAGTGGGGTGCAGAACTGAAATTCTAATAAAATGACCAGACTTAATGGTCTGACTGAAACTGGGGGGACTATGGAAGACATGGCCCCTGGACTCTGTTAGCCCAGAACTGAAACCATTCCTGAAGCCAACTCTTCAGACAAAGATTAGATGGGACTCTAAGACATAAAATGATACTCGTGAAGAGAGTGCCTTTTAGCTCAGGTAGATACGTGAGACTAAGTGGGCAGCTCCTGTCCGGAGGCAAGATGAGAAGGCAAAAAGGGACAAAAGCTGGTTGAATGGACACGGGAAATCTGGGGTGGAAAGGACAAGTGTACTGTCACATTACAGGGAGAGCAACTAGGGTCACATAACAATGTATATATAAATTTTTGTATGAGAAACTAACTTGAACTGTAAACTTTCACTTAAAGCACAATTAAAAAAATAATAATTTAAAATTACTTATTAGGGAAAGATCACTTTTCTTGCTAGGATGGGGAGAGGAATAAAAGTGGGAGGGTTCAAATTTGCAGCAGATAAATTTACACTCATTTAAACATGAAAACAGCCTATCATGGTTACTATTTTTTAAATGTCACTTGCTAAAATATCAGAAATTTTGTATTACCAACCCTATCATTAATACGTAGGCAACTACTAGCAAATTAAAAATACGCTCAGAAAAAATAAGTACTCTTATCATTCCTGAAAAACCCTTCTAATCACATTTTCTGAATTATTCACAATGAGCCTGTCTTCAAAAACAGCTTTATGATACCAGGGAAACTTTCTTCCATTTAAAGATATTTATAAATTATAAAAAAGTGGTATATTTGCAAATTGACTTAAGTCAACTGCAGCACCACTAGCATTTTAGCTAACCAGGATCATAAAATAGTCAGATCTCCTGAAATCATGAATTTAAGTAATAAGAAGATATGGAACAAGTAAACGTTCAATGTGTCTATTTTTAAAAAACATGGGTATCTAATAAAGCACAATACATGTGAAATAGTGTAGAAGCCTTGTTTGCAAACTCAAAGAAATAACAAAAGTAAAATATAGGGTAACAAGCAATTTTCCTGAACAATAAAATGGCAATTTGTAATGTCTATGGTGTTCATATTCTAAAACTGTTTTTCAAAATTAAGAACATTAAATAATGGGATTTATTTTATTTGGTTACTAATCAATATTTGCTATTTTGTTATGACAACTTTCTCAGTCAAGGTAATGTGTTTGCTAAGTCTCCATAAAGTCAAGTGCAGCTAAATTTTATTTTGTATTATTTTGCATGACTTATGTACAATAATGTACATGGTACAGAGAAATACACTAAGTTATCAGGCATGGACTTCCTGAAAAGTAGTCACTGAAGGGCCGTAAGTAGAGTCTCTCCTTTGATGTCAGTGAATACACATTAGAAGAACTCCAAGGTTCACTTTATGCTGTAAAGCACTATCATGCTACCATTGAACATTTCGATTTGGATGTCCCATTCTCAATAAATCTAAAACTGCAATCACTGTCATTCCACCAAATAACTTTTCCATTTCTTTCACTGGTGCTACTGTCTAAGGAAACTTTCAGTTTGTCTTCCCCTCCTGCCTACTGTCCTGCAACTGTACCTCTCCTCCATCCAAGAAGGAAGAGTGGTAACCTGGACTGATCACGTTCAAGGACAGTCACCGAGGATCCCAATTTCTTTCCCATCATTCTTCTCCACGTGGCTGGTGAAGTAAGACGGACTTGACCAATTCTATCTGGAAGTCCTTTTGACTTGAAAATGCCTTAAGAAGAATTACAGTTCCAAGACATTCAGATTTCCTTTATCAGAACAAAATTTCAAAAAGGAGTCTGGGGAACTGATGTAGGTATGTCAATTTGTATTTATTTATTTTTTAACCAAAGATCTACTACCACCAATCAATTCATAAAAGAAAGAACATTTTAACACCAAGCAACTAGACTGGTTAATCTTATAGTCATGCTCAAATTGATATTTTTCCATATAAGGTATAAATCATCCTAATTTTTCTCATTTAGCATGAATTAATATAAAGTTCCTCAAAGACAGCACTAGAAAAACACTAGGTCTATAGTTAAGCACTCAAATATTAGCTGAAAAGTCGGAGGTTCGAAACCACCCAGAGGCACCACAAAAGATAGGCCCGGTGATCTGCTTCTGAAATGTCATAGCCTTGAAAGCCCAACGGAGCAGTTCTACTCTGCACACATGCGGTCATCATGAGTGAGAATCAACTCGATAGCAACTAACAACAACCTACTAGCTCTATTCTTTGCTAGGGACCAAACACTTTTGGGATTTCTTCTTTTGGGTGACTTGCTCTTCCTGAGCTGGTCTTTTCTTGCCTGAGTTGTTAGCATTCATTTCCCACAGGAACACTGAAGAGATAAGCAGCCACAGCAGGAAATATCAGGTATTTTTTGGAATCCTGGGTTATCTGTCCTCTTGCCCTCCCTATTCCGTATTGGAAACCATCAACAGACTTCCTAATACTATTTAATATTCTAACCTTCCTAATACTTTACTCTTCTGCTCAAAAGATATGTATTTGGTGAGAAAAATATCAATTCTATGTAATGTGGAGCAACTAATGGTCAATGCTTCCACTGAAAAGCTGGATGAGTTATAAAAAGCATACATTTAAAGGCATAAAAGAGCTATAAAAGCAAGGCAGAAAAAAAATGGGACTGAAATTTCTGATAGGGGTAAACCTCTCAAGGGTGACCGTGAGGGCTATCCAGCCTTAACTCAGCTCAGTCTGTGACTAAAGTATACCACACTATCCCCTAACCCCATACCCACCTCTGCCAACTCTATCAGAAGCAAGACAGAACCTTCTCAAGATCAGCTGAAGGCTCTAGAGTTTTTTATACAGTGTCTGGCTTTCAAAGATTACTAGGCATTCAAAGATACCTCACCATACCATATCAGCAAACTGAGGGGAAAAGGAGACTAAAGAGGTAGACCCACAAGTGATCCAGACACTGGAATTAGTATAGAAGAATTTTAAAATAACTGTGATTCATATGCTCAAGAAAATAGAGGTAAACATATTCAGAACAGATGAAAAATTTTTAGGTATTAGATAAATGGAATCTATTAAAAAATTTAAGAACTCATTATATAGATTTAACAGTAGACTGGACAGAGCACAAGACAGACAAATGAAAAAATACCCAGACTGAACAGCAGAAAGAAATAAAGAGGGCAAAAATTAAAGGAAAAAAGAATTTATAATATGAGAAATGTAAAAAACATGCTTAGACCATGTTATATCCAATAACATGTAACTGAAGTCCTAGAAAGAAAGGGGAGAAAAAATGGGACAGAAGCGATATTTGAAGAGATAATAACCAAGACTTTTCCAAAACTGGTGAAAGGCATTAAGCCACAGAATCAAGAAGCTCAATGAATCCACACACACAAAAAAAAAAAATACAAAAAGCAAAGAAAGCAAACACACCTAGAAAACAAAAGTCTAGTAAACCACAAAATAAAATGACAGAGAATATCCCAATCTCAGACGGAAAACAAAACAAAACAAAAAACACATTACCTTCACTGAAACAATAATAAGGTGGACAGATGATTTCTTAATAGAAATGACAGAAACCAGAAAACAACTCAATGACATCTTTAAAATGCTGAAAGAAAAAAGAATTGCCAAACTAGACTTCTACATCCAGCAAAAACATCCTTCAAAAATAAAGGTGAATTAAATATGCTTTCAGAAAAATAAAAATTAAGAGCATTTGCTGCCAACAGTCCTACATAGCAAGTAGTACACCAAAGAAAGTTCTTTCAGCAGAAAGAGAATGATCTCAGACAAAAAAACAAAAACGTAGGAAGGAATTCAGACAGTAAATACAAAAGAACACTGACTGTACAAAACCATACTAGTAATACCTCAGGAGTTTAAAATATATGCCTAATTAAGATACATAACAATGCCGCAAAAAGTGGAAGGGGAGTAAGCGGTGTGGCAAGTGTTCTGAAGTTCCAGTATTATCAGGAAACAAAGTAATAATTTGTATTATAATGTAATGTCAAACATATACTGTGATCTCTACTGTTAGCATTAAAAGAACAGTGAAAGTTTAATAAACAAAAAAACCAAATCCACTGCCATCAAGTAGATTCCAACTCACAGCAACCCCGTAGGGTTTCCAAGTAGCGGCTGGTGGATTTGAACTGCCAACGTCTTGGTTAGCAGCCTGAGCTCTTAACCAATGCGCCACCAGGGCTCCAGAACTTTAACAGAGGGGGAAAAAATGGAATGATCATCATCACCGGATAGTTCCTCAGTGCTTACATGGAAAGTTCAAACTTCTCAACATGGCGTTCAAAGCTTTTCACAATTCTTCCCCAAACCACTTCTTGACTTCCTATCTAACAAACCTTCAGCCAAGCTGATATAATCACTGTCCCCAAAATACATCTTAATCATCTTCAAACTTTCTCTTCCACCCAGAATGTCCTACCGATTCTTTTCCACTTATTTAAATTTTACCTACTTTTCAAAATCCAGTTCAAGCCTTAATCGCTCATTAATCACATCTGACACCACTCCTCACTCAGTAATCTCCGCTGAACTTTTATGTAACATTTCTTGTCAGCAAAAAATTACATAGCTTCTTATATAGCTATTTAAACTATTTAAAGTTTTACAGATGGTCATGTGGGTATATACTGCCTATTCTCAGAACTGGAGTACATTTTTGTATACTACTGTCACAAAGAGGAGCTCTGGTGACACACTGGTAAAAGCACTCGGCTGCTAACCTCAAGGTTGGTGGTTCAAACCCACCAGCTGCCCTGCAGGAGAAAGATGTGGTAGTCAGCTTCCGTATGGATTTACAGTCTCGGAAACCCTATGAGGCAGTTCTATTCTGTCCCTTAGGGTCACTATAAGTAGGAATCAACTTGACAGCAACGGGTTTGGGGTTTTTTTTTTTTTTTTTGGTATAGCCACAAAGTACTAGTAAGTGTTATTCAATACTGAACAAGCAAACAAAATAAATAAAACAACAAAACCACAATGTGATTTCAAAAGAAGGTAGATTTCAACAGTTGAGAAATTATTTTAATCTAAATCAATTCAGCCTATAAAAAACAACTTCTCCCACGAAAAAGTGATCTATTAAAAGTATGGAATCCTCAAAAATGATGAGTTTTGCTGCCTGGGATTTTTTTCCAATCTAGATGAAATAAAGCTCAGCAGAACAAAACCTGGTAACTACCACTCAGACCCTCTTGCCCATAACCTTCCATTACTCTGCATGACTATGTAAATCAACACTGTGCTTACTATTAGTCATCAGTTACACCTGAATCAATAGACCACTGCATCATCTTACTGTTAGTACTATTACATTAACTGATTATTAATACAATCTTAGAAAGCAGGTATTACTATTCCCCATTTTATAAAAGAGAAAAAACGGTAGAAATGTCAGCTGAGCTACCCTAGGTTACACAGCTAGTTAAGTGATATAACTAGCACCAGAATATCCTTTTCTCTGTTTCCATATTTGGACATACTTTTTGCTAGGTATTCACTGTGAAGCTCCTAGACTCTTTTTCTTTTGGCTTCCAAGAGAAACATAATAAGCCTCTTACTTGTCAGGTAGCAATTCTGCAATGAAGTTTTCTACTGACACAGCTGTCTGTTTTTCATGAATCACTCCAGTTCGACGTAAGCTATCTATCCGTTCCTGGGCTCCCTGAACAACAAGAGCAGGGATTAGAAAATGATTTCAAGTTATTCAATACTATATATATTTATGATTACACAATACATACATTTATACACGAACACATGAATATTCACTGAAAACATTCAAATATATACACATACAAAGAAGGAAGTTAAAAAGTCCAGTCCTATTCCCCACCATATTAACAGTTTGGAGTATACCTTCTAAATTGCCTCTACATAATTATTTTGGTTGCTCTTATGATTTAGATCATTTTTATATCACATTTTCAAATTGGTTATTACTAATATAAGAAAACTATGTATTTTTTTATAATGTGGATCTGGCAAAAGGCCATCTTACTGATCTTCCATTAGCTCTAATAGTTTTTTAGTTGATTCTCTTAGAGTGTCAAGGTAGGCAATCATGTCAACAGTAAATATTTTTTCTGTTTCTTCTAGTTCCCTTTAAAAATAACCTAAAAAAAAAGTACCAAAATGGCCAGTTATTTAAAACTTAAAAAAAAAAAACTACAAATGTATACATTACATCAAAGCTTATTCAGGGAAATGGCTGCCATTTATGAAGTAAAACAGAGAGGCTGAGAACACTGTAGAGATAACTCAAAATCATGTATTAAATGTGTACCTTATTGTAGAAAACTAAAAGCTGGATTACTGAAGATAAGGTTGCTGTTTACTCTTTTTATCTGAATCATTTCATAAATAGTAAACACAAATAATGTGATGTGTATTCAGTAAGCAAGAGAAAAATCTATTTCTTAACAAAACTAGCCATAGATAATAATATATCTATTTTTAATATGGGCAATGAAGCTAAATAGTGAGTATAAGATTAAGGGGTCCATTCTTACTCAAACGAAAATTAAGACTAGGACACTTCTGAGGCAACTGAAATAAAGATGACAAAGTGATAACAGTACGACAGTAGGTAAAATGATTTTAAAGTTTAAAAGATGAAGGATAAGATACTATTTAAACTGCAACAAAATCAGAACTGTGTCTATGTTTTGCCCACCCCTGTATCTCCAGTGCCTAGCACAGTATCTAACCCAGTAAGTGTTCAATAAGAATTTGCTAAATGAATAAATTTAACAAAAGATAAAACAAAGGGCAGCAGTGAAGGTGTATATGGCTAATGTTAAGAATCTAAGCAGCATAAATATGGAGTTGCCAAATCTAATAATACTGAAATGAGCAGGCAACTCTTGAATTTGACAGAAAATATAACACAAAAGATTAACTTAAGTCTTAAAAGTAAACTTACAATTGAGAAGTTGTAAATTTGCCCAATTCACTCCTCCCAAGAGGTAGTTATAGCTAAATTTTGATTAAAAAGAAGTTTAAATAAATATTAACTCAGTAAAAACTACTGAGGGATTAGTGGATGTTTAGAGCTTCCTCTTCCCTAACTTTTTGAAGGTGATACCTCAGCTATGCACTGTAACAAAATATTCCTGATACTTCCAGGGAACACTGACTTAGTTTGTTCATTTTCCATTATCATATAATACAGAGCTTTATAATTGATAGGATTCTCAAAATATTTAGCTGAAATTAATAAGTAACTACAAGAGAATAATGAGTTAGGCAGACCGGTTTAATCCTTTTTTGTTTATGAAATCCAGAAGAGAAAAGGAAAATGAGGTGATGATTGGCCTTTCTTCTCTGACCACTACATTAATTAAACGTGACATCTTCTAGGAGCTTTATTTGCAAAGAGAGAAGACTTAGCATTAGTCTCTGCCAGCGTTTCTAGGATGGAATTTTATCTTCACTTCTCAGCAAGATAGGAGACCAAGAATTAGGTAGTTCAGAGGCCACTAAGGTAAGAAGCAGAAAGGGCCCTAGAGCTTACACTGTGCTCTAAGAGCTACTACTAAGCAACTTGATTCAGATGAATAATTAAAAATTTATGCTTCTTCATAAATGCCTGCAGGTATTAACTACATCCTTTATTTACTGAATATATGCTACAAAACAATGATCGTAACTATGATTGGACTTCAATAAAATGAATACTTGGACAAGTTTCAGATGCTTCCTAATTTTAATCTTGGCTGAACTGGTTTATTTCCTTAAACAACAACTTATGTTTAAGGGAAAACTTAAGGATAGTTCACTTCAAATAAAATCTTATGGAGAGAAAAAACTCAGTTAAATTTTTAATATTCTAAGAGTCTACATTATTTTTCTTCTCTTCAGCTCCCTCTACTGTTTCTGGAAAAAAAAAAACGGTAAATTTACAAATCACTTACCTATATTGAGTTTCAGTGAATTTTAATTTTGAGCTTGTATTAAAGATTGCGGAAAAGGAATCCCACATGCTTAAATTTTAAGGGCAAGACCAAAAGCAAAACTGAATCTGTCAAATACTAATAAAATCACAATATAAATCTAACTACTAATAATATCCGTAATATAAGGCTTTTCTTAAAGAAGAAAAATAATCCCATTAGCTTTTCAATTTCATTACATATCAATCTTAAATATCTTCAGTGTAATATCAGATGTAACAAAACATTTAAGATCTATGCTTTTAAAACCATAATGAAAAATGCAGACTCTCACGCAGGAATCTAGCTATCTAAATTCACATTTATTTGTGACACTAATGTTTTATAAAACGCTTCTCTTCCTAATTAATATTAATTGAATACCATCTTCATAAATATTCTCATATTGCCTCCTTCCTTCATATTCAAAACTCACAGTTCAGGACCTGGTAAGCTTTCTGAATAACTGAAACCTTGGTATCAACATGCTCTATTGGCCAAACCGCCATAATCTTTACCACCTTTGCTCAAATTCTCACCCTGAAACACAAAGCCATAAATTCTAATTTTCCTCATATGACAAATTCAAGTTCTAACCTCTCGGATTTAAATATTTTTTATCACAACTAACAAATACCCTTATCACTCTTTTTTATAGTAATACCAGTACCAACATCCACGTTACATGTATATAATGCTTTAATTTACAGAAAGCCCTTGCTGTAGATCTTCAAGAAAATACACTCACCATTTCTTCTGTTGTTGTCCAGTAACCCCTTTCTACCTTAGGATTTTCTTCAGGTTACCCTCTAAAAATAAATCTTAAAAAGTCTTCCTTCCCAGATCTATAAACTCTTTCTAATTTGAAAAAGCACCTTTGAAATCTTAAAAGTAAAGCACAATCTTAATCTAGGTATTTAATTTGTTCTGTTGTTCTTAGATGCCACTGAGCTGGATCTGACTCGTAGTGACCCTATGTACAACAGAACAAAACACTGCCCGGTCCTGAGCCATCCTCACAATCATTGTTATGTTTGAGCCCATTTTTGCAGTCACTACATCAGTCCATCTCATTGAGGGTCTTCCTCTTTTGCGCTGACTCGACTCTACCAAGCATGATGTCCTTTCTCCAGGGACTGGTCCCTCCTGATAACATGCCCAAAGTATGTGAGACGAAGTCTTGCCATCCTCAATTCTAAGCAGACAAACTTGTTTGCTCTTCTGGCAGCCCACGCTATATTCAATATTTTTCATCAACACCATAATTCAAAGGCATCAATTCTTTTTAGGTCTTCCTTACTCATTGTCCAGCTTTCACATGCGTATGAGGTGATTGAAAATATCATGACTTGGGTCAGGTGCAGCTTAGTCCTCAAAGTCACATCTTTGCTTTTCAACACTTTAAAGAGGTTTTTTGCAGCAGATTTGCCCAATGCAGTATGTCCTTTGATTTCTTGATTGCTGCTTCCATAGGCACTGACTGTGCATCCAGATGAAATTAAATCCTTGACAACTTTACTATTTTCTCCATTTATCACGATGTTGCTTATTGGTCCAGTTGTGAGGATTTTTGTTTACTTTATGTTATGGTGTAATCCATACTGAAGGCTGTGGTCTTTTATCTTCATCAATGTTTTTAAGTCCTCTTCACTTTCAGTAAGCAAGGCTGCGTCATTTGCCTATCACAGGTTGTTAATGAGTCTTCCTCCAATCCCAATGCCAAATTCTTCTTGATACAGTCCAGCTTCTCAGATTATTTGCTCAGCATACAGACTGAATAAGCATGGTGAAAGGATACAACCCTGATGCATACCTTTCCTGATTTTAAACCATGCAGTTCTTCCTAGTTCTATCCAAACAACTGCCTCCTGGTCTATGTACAGGTTCCACATGAGCACCGTTAAGTGTTCTGGAATTCCCATTCTTCGCAACTTTATCCATAACTTGTTATGATCCACACAGTCGAATGCCTTTGCAAAGTCAATAAAACACAGGTAAACATATTTCTGGTACTCTCTGCTTTCAGCCAAAATGCATCTACCATCAGCAATGATACCCCTTGTTCTACATCCTCTTCTGAATCCGGCTTAAATTTACGGCAGTTTCCCGTTGATTTACTGCTGTATCTGTTTCTGAATCATCTTTAAATTAAAACTCCACCTATATGTTCATAATACTCAGAGTTGTTTAACTAAGAACAAAGTCGATCACTATTTCAGTATGTAAAAACGCATAAGCTCCATATAAAATACATGATTATCATCAGGATTATGAAAAAAATTAACTGCCAGTTTCTATATCCTAAAAAAGGTATTCCATTACTCACTTTTAATCCTGCTGCATAGCCCACTGGTTGTGGTGCAATGTTGGACTGTCCAGCTTCCCCTACCACCACAGCTAAGCCAAAAACCTCCTGGAAAGCATCTCGGACAGCAGCAACTTTTACTTCTTTATTTGAGGTCACTACAATATCCAGTTCACCTCCAGATTCTACAAAGACCAGAAGAAAATTTTAGTTCCAAATTCAAATAATAATCAAATTCTCATAATTACTACCATACCATATGCTAACACTTTATTTACATAACTATTACTAACCTCAAAAAATCACACGTGATAATGAATTGAGAACTCACAAAAAGAATGTAACAAGTTTAACTGCGTTAAATCCATTTCTAATGGTTCTTGTGCACTCTCTGTACATTTGAAATTGTTAAATCGAGACATTTCTGTATGTGTAAAAATTTAATTTTGAGTTCTACTTAGATCACAATGGTCTTGCTTTTGCTGCCTGTCAGTGTGTCAGCTTTTTCACACAGTTTTATTACTTTCTAAAACTTAAAATTATATGGTACTATAAATTGATATTTGTTAATAACAAATTTCATTTATCTTTTTTTCCTTGGTTTCATGCCTCTTTCTTGATTTGAGAGATCACTGGCTTCAGAAGTGGTTAGTCTTGGGTTTGAGTCCTGGCTTCATCATTTACTAGCTTTGTTACCTTGGGAAGTCACTGAGCTTGCTTCTTCTAGAAAAATACCTCCCACCTCACAGGGCTGGCTCAAAGGATTAAATAAGATAATTGCTTTCGAAGTCTAACACAGTACCTACTAAAACAGCAAGAGTTCCATATATTTTAATTCCTTTCCTTCCTTCAGTCGAAATACATACTGGTGAAGAAAATATATATAATGTATTTATTATGTCAAACTTATTATGAATACATGAAATCAATACATGGTAGAATACAATTTCTGAATCCTTTGGAAAGTGATAAACACAAAATACAATTCAGCGAATTTAATTCTTGATTCGATTTTTTACTTCAAGGGGACAGAGTGGTCAAGTATAAAAGAAACGCACATGGATCCAATCTAGTTCCACCAAGCTATGAAACCTAGAATAATGAATTTCTCTGAACCCAAATTCCTCATCTAAAACTTGAGGAAAATAATTTCTACCTTGCAGAGTTCTCGTGAGAATTAGTACCCGGCAGAGCAAGTATGTAATAAATGGCACTAATCATTGTTAGGTCTTGTCCTTCAACATTTACTAGAGAGTAAACTATCAACACAGCCAACATTAGTGAATGCTACTGGCTTTTTATTACCAATGAAAATCCTGGTTCAGGTACCTGGCAGCTTTGGCCCCGTAAGGTGCTATCTTTTACAGGCTTACTAACAACCGGTCATTGACACTGCTAAGTGATATGTACATAAAAGTTAAACAGCAGACAGCATCTCTACATCAACTGTCCAGAGGATTCTTGAAGATGATGGCTCAAAGATGGTTAAAATAGCTTTCCCAATAAACCTAGTAATCTGGTATTAGTAAACAGATTAATATCCTCTAAAAATATTATTCGTGGATTAAGCATAACCACATTTATTTAAAATAATCAGAGAAATGTTGAAACCAAATATGAACAAAGCTTCACTTCAAATGTCAACAGAGAATAAAGTAAAATTCATATAAAGCTAAACACTAATCCATAATTACAATTAGAATCAGTAAGTATACTAATAATTCATATCTTCTTTACCCCTCCAAAGTTCATTCCACGGCATTTTCACAATCTATTTAACGGTGACTAAAAAAAGATGACTAATAATACCAGTAAACTAAGATCATCAACTTAATATAAGAATATGACAGGTATTTCCACTGATTACATAATCCAAGGAAATGAACTGAAAATTACAATTAGTGGTTGACACTGACACATACTTCGGAAAAAACTGGCAGATACTGGTCTAATGTAAGTACATACTGATATATGGAGCCATGCCAGGATCCAGCGTTGTAATCATGCTTTCTACCGAATGTTTGGTTTTATCAAGGACCGATTTCACCATAGGATTCCCAGCCACACCCTGCGTAAAACAAATTAATAAATAAACACAAGCTATACTTTTTCTGTGGTGTTGGTGAAGAACATTGACTATACCATAGACTGGAGGAAGTACAGTCAGGATGCTTTGTAGGAGCGAAGATGCGAGACTATGTCTCTCTTGTTTTGGACATTTTATTAGGAGGTACCAATCTCTGGAGAAGGACACCACATTTGGTAAAGTTGAGGGTAAGTAAAAGAGAACGACCCTCAGTGAGATGGACTGATACAGTGGCTGCAACAATAAACTCAAACATAGCAATGACTGTGAGGATGGTGTATGACCTGGCAACATTTCATTCAGCTATACATAAGGTGGAAACCCTGGTGGCGTAGTGGTTAAGTGCTTCGGATGCTAACCAAACGGCTGGCAGTTCAAATCTCCCAGGCGCTCCTTGGAAACTCTATGGGGGCAGTTCTACTCTGTCCTATAGGGGCGCTATGAGTCAGAATCGACTCGACAGTACTGGGTTTTTTTTTTTTTAATACATAAGGTCGTTATGAGTGAGAGTCGACTTTACAACACCTAACAACATCTTTACGTAACAACAACGTTCTTGTCTTATTAGATGTATTAATAGACTATGACTCTCATTCTGAAGCAAAGATGCCATGATCATGTGATCATGTAGGACATTTTTTAAGTTTACAGTTCATCGCAGACCCGTAGTTTTGTAACATATTTGAATAACTGCTCACTGATACTAAGGGATAAGTACATAAAAATTGCTATAGAAGTTTCTGAATACTTAATCTCTCTTCTTCTCTCGTCGTAGACAAAAAACAGTCTGCAGACCACACTTTGAGTACTGGCCTATGTTATGCCATATATGCACAAACACACATACGTGTATCTGCATACTTAGATATATTTGTTTCATTTCATTTCTATTTATATAAAGTTACGTAAAAACTTGTCCATCAGAGTAAAAAATAAAGTCTATAATCAGATGTCTTCATTAGTCCTCTCTTCTCTAATAATAAATAAAAATAATCATCTTTTATCCTTCAGAACAGTTACCTATTACCTTAATATATAATATTCTGCAATGTTCTGCTGAAGGTTCTGCCTTTTGTTTCTACTTGCCTTTTCTCCTCATGTTCATTCTCCCAAATATCCCATTTTAGCCAGACTTATTCCTCTGGATTCTTAAAACTGTTCTATTAGATAGGAAGAACCCAAGACTTTCTTATTTCTTTCTATGCTATACTCCTCCCACAGTAAAAGTCACTAGTGGGAGCAGTGCCCCGAGATGGTTATCTCACTAACAGGCAATGATTCCGCCTCTCCCAACCTACCATCAACCTAAGGTGATTCAGAATAAGATAAATTTATAACACGGAAAATTAAGACTGTCAACCAACTGTATGCTAAATATCTGAAGAGTTACTATTTACAGTCCTATAGAGTTGAACTGGTAACACAACTGGTAAGTGATACTGCTACATGCTTTTAACAAGGAAAAACAAGTTGTAGCCTGGTGTAGCGGTTAAGTGCTACAGCTAACTAAAAGGTTGGCAGTTCGAAACCTCCAGGTGCTCCTTGGAAACTCTACAGGGCAGTTCTACTCTGTCCCATAGGGTCGCTTTGAGTCGGAATCGACTCGACGGCAGTGGGTAGTCACTATACGAAGAAAGCTTTTAAAAAGCGAGGGGGGAAACATAACACCAAACGTGGGTGAACTGCGCACAGCTTTACCAAGCTAAATAATGTCACTAAGATGTACACAAAGAAAAGGGCCTTCTTTTAATTGCTTTGACATATAAAATTTTGCCACAACAGCAACCACCACCAAAAAATACATGTGTGGGTATATATTTATGCACGTATGTGTATAGGTATGTATATGTGAGTATATATATGAGGGTATGTAGACGTATATGCATGTATGGGCGTGGATGCATACATATTTATATACATAATTAAGCACATAGGGGTACAGGTATGGGCACTACTTAGACATAACCAAATACCTCACAGGATTGGTTTTCTGAGTTTGAAGGCTTAGGGCCATAGTCTTGTGGCACAACTCAGTCAATTGACATAATATACCATACAGTTCGTCAAGTTTATGTTCTAGTGTCTGGGGTCTGAAAAGCTTCCTAGCAGCTATCTAAGATACAGCTATTGGTCTCTACTTGTCTACAGCAAAAGAGAAAGATGGAAACCAAAGACTCAGAAATGAAACTAGTCTTCAGGACTAACTGTAAGAACCAGAGCCTCATTTACCCTGAGACCGGAAGAACTGGATGGTTCCTGGCTACCACTACCGACAGTTCTGATCAGGGCCACGATAAGTGGATCTTGATAGAATGGGAGAAAACGTAGGGGAGAATCTCAAATTCTTAAAAAATCCAGACTTACCAGACTGGTTGAGACTGGAGGACGCCCCTAGATTACTGCCCTTAGATACTCTTTAAACCTTGAACCGAAACTATCCCGAGACCACCTTTTAACTAAATAATAGACTGGCTCACAAAATAAAGAGCATCACCTGTGAGTACTACATTTCTTTAAAAAATCGTCTATATGAGACCAGTCAACTATTACATTAAAACAAAGATGAGAAAGTAAGGGGCCAGGAAAACTAGATTAGTGGAAACAAACAACCGGAATGGGAACAATGAGAATGTTCACACACTGTGAAGAATGTAACCAATGTCACTGAACAATTTGTGTAGAAACCATTTGAATGGGAACCTAATCTGCTATGTAAACTTTCACTGAAAACACAGTAAAATATTGTTTTAAAAATAGTACAGAGGGATATAAAAAAGAAAGCTTAGAAAAATGCTGTATTCCTGAAACATGAAGCCCAACTACTGTAAATCAATTAGCTACCTACTAATTAAGAAAATGTTTAATATATTTAGTGAAATTGCAAACAAATCCCCAACAAAATATTGGAAAGAACCTGGCAGAGTGATTCTAAAACTCACTGAGAAAAAGAAATGGTAAGACTAGTGAAGAAAAATTTAAGAGAACAGAAATTTGCAACCTATAAAACCAAATACCGGTATTTTTTTTTTTTTTTAATTGCGCTCTAAGTGAAAGCTTACAATTCAAGTCAGTTCCTCATACAAAAACTTAATGCATGCATCGTTGTGTGACCCTAGTTGCTCGCCCTACAATGTGACTGCATACTCTTTCTCTCCACCCTGTATTTCGCACCCATCCATTTAACCAGCTCCTGTCCCTCTCTGCCTTCTCTCCTCATCTCTAGGCAGGAGCTGCCCACATAGTCTCGTGTGTCTACTTCAGCTGAGAAGCACACTCCACACCAGTAGCATTTTATGTCTTATAGTCCAGTCTAATCTTTGTCTGAAGAGCTGGCTTCAGGAATGGTTTTAGTTTTGGGCTAACATAGAGACCGGGGGCCAGATACTGGTATATCTTTATAAATGCTTAGAACTAACCTTTTTGTCTTATTCATCATCCTCTATCCCCACCTCAGCACACAGTAAGCTTTCAAAAAGTATTAGTATAATAAATGAACATACCAACCCAAAAAACCAAACCCGTTGCCGTCGAGTCAATTCCAACTCACAGCAACCTTAAATGAACACAGAGTTACAATGATTAAAACAGTGTGGTACTAATACAAGGACAGGCAAAGAAGTAGCGCAGAGTAGAGCCCAGACAGTGATTTTAACATACCATTTAGTAACTAATATAAAGTTGACATATTGAAACACCACGGATATGATGTTGGATATGGTGTTGTAACAATCAATTAACTAGCTGGAAGAAAATTGTTTGACTTCCACTTCAGATCGTATAATAAAGTAAATTTCAGCTATGTTAAATTGCTAAGTGTAAAAAATAAACCATTAAAGAACTAGAGGAAAACAGTTAAATTGCTAAGTGTAAAAAATAAACCATTAAAGAACTAGAGGAAAACCGTTTTGTGGTAGAAAAAGTTTTTTAAGACTAAAAATAAACAAAATAAAAGCTTGGCAAAAAGAAAAAGTGATAGAAATGGCTCCTGAAAAGTAAGACACTTAAATGTAAAAAAAAAAAAATTAAAATATAAACTAAAAATGGAGAACCACACAATACATGACAGCATAGGATAATATATCTTTACTATATTACTATATTAAGAGCCCCTACAAATCATTGAGAAGAAAATCACCTCAACTTAAAACTGGGTGAAGAACATGAACAGAGAATTAATAAAAGAAGAATATAAATGGCCAAAAATCATATGAAAAAAATGTGCAAATTCAGTAGCAAAGAAATGCAAATTAAAACAAGGAGGTATTACTTTTTGCCTGTTGAATCAGAAAAGGTTATGTTTCAAATTAATTACCAGTTTTGGCCAAAGAAAACCGCTATGGCAGTCTATTTCAGTATAACCTTCCTAGAGAGCAATGTGTATCAATAATTTTTAAAATTTTCACCCTCTGACAGTCATCAAGAATTAATCCTGATTAGAGAGAGATGCACAAAGATTTGTATACAAGAGTCCTCATCATACTTTTATTGGTAAGAGTTAAAATTAGAAGATATCAGTAGCAGATGAGTATAATAAAACATGCAATGGGATGCAGAACAAAGCATCCATTAAAAAGAAAAATCACATTTCTAAAGAATGTTTTATGGCTAGCAAGATGTTTATGATATGCTAGGTAACAACAACCAAAAGACACAAAATAGTGACCACGATGTCACTCTGTAATTTGGTTTTTATTAAAAAGGAAGTATATCTACATAGACATGAACAGACAAAAGACTGAGAAGACCTATAGAAAACTGGTAATAAGAATGAGGATTATTTTTTTATTTATACCATTTTGTATTTTCAAAATTTTCTTTAATGAGCATCTATTACTTTCATAATAAAAAATTAAACATAATTTTTAAATTAATTACCCCTTACCTTAATAAGGAAACCCTGGTGCAATAGTGGGTAAGTGCTACAGCTGCTAACCAAAAGGTCGGCAGTTCGAATCCACCAGGTGCCCCCTAGAAACTCTGTGGGGCAGTTCTACTCTGTCCTCTAGGGTCGCTATGAGTCAGAATCAACTCGATGGCAGCGGGTTTTTGGTTTACCTTAATAAAACCCCAGATTCCACCAGCAGATGCTTCATCCTGACCTCCCCCAATTCTAGGATCTTCTTGTTCCTCTGGGAAAGTAATGGCTGATGTGGTTCCAGTTCCCTGTGCCACAGACGTCAAGCTGGCTTGCTGAGTAATAGGAGCTGGTAAAATACCTAATTAGTAACAGAAATTTTTAATGTGTCACTGAGTCCATAAACTGTTTCTTACAACAAAACACACACATGATGAGCAGTTCAACACAACTAATAACTGTGAACTCAAGCATCTCAAGACTGACCTATGAACCCAAAAAACTACCTGAACCTTAAGAAAATGTAAATTAAGCAAATTCAAAAAAGAAACTTCTTTCCCTTTTCATAGACTCACATCAAATGTCCTGAAAGTGAACCCAAAATATATATTAAAAAGTCCTTCATGTTTGTCCTATTTAGCACTTAGACGTTGATAGCTACAGATCAACCTCTTTAAGTCATAAAAATAATTAATGTAGGTACCCAAGCCCCTCATAAAAGCATTTAACAATTAGTACACATACTCCATATATCCCATTTCAACTCAAAAAGAAAATTCACATATACACACATGGGTTTAACTTATACTCTGCAAAAAACTCTCTCTGTAAAAATAAAGTTGGATAACAGAAATCACAGCACAGTTGCTTCTCTTCCCTAAAATGAGAGACAAGAGGCAGAAGACAACAAGGATAAAATTTTGCTTTCCAATAACCACCCCAGGGAAGCAAAAAAAATGTAGGCGTAACTGATCTGGAAAAAGAAATGGCCTAATACCACTAACTATGGCACACAAGAGGTTTTATTTTGTTTTGAATAGCTAGCTAAATAAACACTACTCCCTGGACTAGCCAGTCTTGATCATTTTTTTCTTTCACGTTAGACTTTTTGGTTATTTATAAATTAACTGAAAGACTAGCACTCTATACTACCCTTAATGGTCTTTTGTGTGTATGTGCATGGTAAATATATGCAACATAAAAATTTGCCATTTTACCCATTTTTAGGTAGAGAATTCAGTGACATTACATTCACAATGTACAATCATCACCACTATCTATTTCCAAAATTTTTTATCATACCCATTAAGAAATAACTCCCCGCACTCCCAGTCCTGAAAAATTTTTAAAGAAGATATACTCTTTTTATTATTACTTTTTATTACAGTGAACAGTCCTGATCATTTAAGTGAAGCTTCAAAAACTCTCAGGCTTCACTTTGATATACTTCTCTACAAGTACAGAAACGTTAGGATAAAATTTTGGAATTTTTTGATATCCTTAAAAAAAAAAAAAAACCCACATACTAGATTCCAGTAACTTTATTTTACTAATTCAAGTGGCAAAAACAGAAACTCCAAAAAAAAAAAAAAAAGGCAAGAATAAAACATTAATTAATGTAGAGAAATCAGAACCTTCATACACTCCTGGTGGGAACATAAAACTGTGTAGTTGCTTTGGAAAAGTCTGGTAGTTCTTCAAAAGGTTAAACACAGAGTTTCTATATAACTAAGTAATTTTACTTGTAGGTATATACCTAAGAGAAATGAAAACGGATGTTGTTGTTGTTAGGTGCCATCAAGTCAGTCCCAATTCACCGCGACCCTACGCACAATGGAACGAGACACTGCCCGGTCCTGTGCCAGCCTTACACTCGTTATGCTTGAGCCCCCTGTTGCATCCACTGTGTCAATCCACCTCGTTGACGGTCTTCTTCTTTTCCGCTGACCTTGTACTTTATCAAGCACGATGTCCTTATCCAGGGACTGATCCCTCCAGACAACATGTTCAAGTATGTAAGACACAGTCTCGCCATCCTTGCTTCTAAAGAGCATTCTGGTTGTACTTCTTCCAAGACAGATTTGTTCATTCTTTTGGCAGTCCATGCTATATTCAATATTCTTCGCCAACACCACAATTCAAAGGTGTCAATTCTTCTTTGGTCTTCCTTATTCATTGTCCAGCTTTCACATACATATGATGCAATTGAAAATACCATGGCTTAGGTCAGGTGCTCCTTAGTCTTCAAGGTGACATCTTTGCTTTTCAACACTTGAAAGGGGTCCTTTGCAGCAGATTTGCCCAACGCAATGCATCTTTTGATTCCTTGACTGTTGCTTCCATGGGTGTTGATTGTGGATCCAAGTAAAATGAAATCCTTGACAACTTCAATCTTTTCTCTGTTTATCATGATGTTGCTTATATCCACCAAAAACTCATACATGAAACAGTTGTACAGGTAGCAACATTATTCACAAAAAATAGAAAAAACCAAAAGGTCCACCAACTGATGAACATACTATCATTCACCCACAAAAAGGGATGAAGTACTGACACATGCTACAACATGGATGAACCTAGAAAACATGCTAAGTGTAAGAAGCCACACACAAAAGGCCACACACTATATGATTCCATTCATATGAAATGCTCCAAATAGACAGTCTATAGAGACAGAAAGTACACTAATGGCTGCCTAGGGCTGGGAGGATTGGGGGAAAAGGGAGAGTGACTACTAATAGGTACGGGATTTCTTTTTGAGGTGATGAAAGGTTCTAAAATTGATTGTACATTTTACATGGGTAAGTTATTTCTCAATAAGGTTGTTACAGAAAAAAATTAACTATAGCCGTTTGATTAAAAGAATTAATAAGAGAGAATTACCTGTTACTGCAGGTGCGGAAAATGATGGCATCAGGGGTGTCTGGGGGGCTCTTCCTGCATGACCTTTTGTAATGTCATAAGTTGAACCAACAGAAAATCCTGATGTAGGAGGGCTTGACGAGGTAGCAGACAAAAGAGTGCTTGGGGCAGAAGATGAAGGTGGGAAGTGGGATATAGGAGGACTACCGAAGATGGCAGCAGCTGATGGAGAAACAGAAGGGGGTACAGAAGTAACAAGTGGTGGGACAGAAGGAACTGGTGAAGGAGCCACAAACGGTAAAGGTGCTGAAGGCTTCACAGGAGGAAGGGATGGCTGAGGTGTAGAGTATGCATGGGGTGGCAAGGACTGCATGGAGGATACATTTGGAGAAGAAAAAGAACTGGTTGCAGCTAAAAAAGGGCGGAGAGAAAAAAAAGCACAAAATAGGAAATGCTTTTTACTTAGTTTTCAAACAATCTCATTACTTTCTCTTGCAAAATTTTCAAATTTGACAGACTATACCCCAAGAATTATTTCTAAATATATAACTTAAACTATACAACAACTATGATTGAGAACAAATGACTTTCAATTCCCATTTTAAATATAAGCAGCAGCTATAGCCATTAAGTTATAACATTGTTCAACAGAATTTTGTTTTTTCCATTTGTTGTTTTGGTATATTTTTAATCAATAAAGCATTCTTTTTACCCCTGCTAATCTGAACATAAAAACCTACAAACTGAAGGTTCAAAAACTTTAGTCAGATTAATCTCCACAAAGTCATTAGAACTTTAGACAAGGCTAACAAATGCTTTTTAGGATATTTTTGTCATTACAATAAAGACAACTTATAGTCAATATGAATATAAAGAACAACTCTACTTAAAACATACATGTCCACTTTCTCTGAGCTTAAATGAAAAAACGGTATTTTTCTTCATCTGGATAAAGATTAGAAAAATTTTTAGATATGTATTTTTTTTTTAATTGACTCTGAGGGAAAAAAAATAGTATTTAGGCATCCTCAAAACATACTAGATGCCAGACAACTACATGTACCTAAAGGAACTGGTGTAGAAGACATAACAGCAGCAGCTAGTCCTGCAGGATTTGGTGGAGGAGTGCCAGGTGGTGTCGTCTCTATTCCACTCTCTTCCATCATTTTCCTTCAGTTATGGTGTACTCTAAAAATATAAAAATGTAATATTACACAGTAACAAAAAGTCTGCTTTCAATGCTTGCATAGAGAACAATTAAACAGTCCATGAGAATATTTAGCGTGTGAACTGTCTATGACACTACCATATACATACTTCATAAGTGGGAAACAACTTTATGTTAACTATATAATTAAATATGTTTCAAATAGTAAATTACTAATTTCTATCACATAAGTGCTCGTTACACTGATGTCTAGATTTCAGTCACTATTATAGTCAAAATAAAATATTTAACATATTTTTGAAACCCTGCTCTTCCTCCCACAAAGCATTGATGTGGGTCACTCCTATCAACATAAAGTAAAAAGTTAAAATGTGTTCAACTTGATAAACACATCAATTCCCCACTCTCCTAGTTCAAATTGTAAAACACACCCAGTAATGGCTAATTATCATCATGCCTCAGCTTTTAGAAAAGTTAACTACAGCAAAAACAGCACTAGAAAGCAGGATCCTAATAGAAAGTAATGGATTACAAAATATGGGAAAATTTTCTTAGAACCTACAAATTTTCAAGCCCACCTAAAGTATAAAACCAAAACTCCTAAATATACTAAATCTGTTTTTGATGTTTTTATTCATTTAACAAATATTCAAAATGTCAACTACATGCCAGGCACTGTACTGGTCACTGGATATGCAATGGTATGCAAAAACAGAATACTGACAGTCTAGTACAAGAGATAATCAAATAATCGTACCACTAAACAATGAAATGTAACCCAAATGAAGTGCTCTGAGGGCAAGGAACATAGTTTCATTTGACAACGAAACTGATTCTGACTTGGAGGTCAAAGGCTTCCCCACAGAAGTCACATATAAACTGAAATCTGGAGGATGAGCAGAATTTAATTAGGCAAAGGAACCAAACCAAACTCACTGCCGTTGGGTCGATTCCGACTCATAGCAACTCAAAGTAGAACTGCCCCATACGGTTTCCGAGGAGTGGCTGGTGGGTTTGAACTGCCAACCTTTTAGTTAGCAACCGAACTCTTAACCACTATGCCACCAGGGTTTCCAGGCAAAGGAAAGAAGATAAAAAGGGCAGATTCTAGAAAAAGTGACTATATGGCATGTATAAAGCCCTTGTAAGCAAGAGGGAGCAAGACGCATTCGAGACAAGAATAGTCTGCAAAGAGGACTAGAGAGATCCTTATAAACCATATTAAGGAGTTTACTTCTGTAAAAACAGGAAGTCACCGTAGGACACTGCTTTCCCCAATAATGGCATTTGACATAACTATCGTACAATGATCAAACCCAGAAAACTGACATCGGAACAATACTATTAACTAAACTATAGATCTTATTTGGATTTCACCGGTTTTTTGCATGCACTCTTTGGGAATGGTGGCAGCAAGGCATATAGTTCCAGGGAATTCTATCACATGCACTGACTCCTGCAAGCACTATAAAATCAAGATATAGACTGGTCCCTCGCCTCAAAGAAAATCCTTCATACTACCTGTCATGGATTGAATTGTGTCTCCAAAAAATATGTGTCAACTTGGCTAGGCCATGATTCCCAGTATTGTGTGACTGTCCACCATCTTGTCATCTGATGTGATTGTCCTAAGTGTTGTAAATCCTACCTCTATGATGTTGACGCAGGATTAGAGGCAATTATGTTAGTGAGGCAGGACTCAATCTACAAGATTAGCCAATCTGTTTTGAGATATAAGAGAAGTGAACAGAGAGACGTGGGGACCTTATATCACCAGGAAACAAAAGCCCGTCTCTTGGCGGGGTTCCTGTGCTGAGAAGCTCCTAGACCAGGGAAAGACTGATGACAAAGACCTTCCCCCAGAGCTGACACAAAGAGAAAGCCTTCCCTTGAATTCTGACTTCTAGCCTCCTAACTATGAGAGAATACATTTCTCTTTGCTAAAGCCATCCACACTTGTGGTATTTCTTTTATAGCAGCACTAGATAACTAAGACACTACCCTTTCGTCATAACCTACCCTCCAACACTAAGCCCTGGCAATTACTGATCTATTTTTTATCATGATAATTTTCTCATTTTGTGAATTTCATATGTGTGTATATATATATCTATAAAAAATCATAACAGCATGTAACCTTTTGAGTTTGGCAGTTTTCACTCACCATAATGCCTCAAGATCTATCCAAATTGTTGCATTTATTACTAGTTGGTTCTTTTTTTATTGCTGAATAACATTCCATTATACAGATGTACTACAATGTTACCCATTCACCTGCTGAAGGACATTTGGGTTGATTCCAGTCTTTGGCAATTCATATTTGTGCTTTGAGAAGACTCTTTTGACCAAAGAATCCAGATTGGGCCAGAGGGCAGACACAGCAGATGCACATAGGCCATTAAGGATACAGTTCAAACATGAGGTGATTATACCCTAGAAGTAATGATTCTCAAATGGGAGTTGCCCCTCCAGGGAACATCTGCCAGTGCCTGGAGACAGGGGAGACATTTTGGGTTGTCACAATGGTTGGGAGTACTAACGGCATTTAGAAAGTACAGGCTAGGGATGCTCCTAAAAATTCTATAATGCACAAAACAGCACTCCACAATAAACTATCCAACTCCAAAAGTCAATCAACAGTGCCCAGGTTGAGAAACTTTGGACTAGACTAAGGAAACGACAGTGAAGATGAAGAAAAAAATATTTAGGTGGTCAGTATCCAAGATTTAGTGACAGGGTGGATATGGGAGCAGGGAGGGCAAAGGTATGGCTTATACAACTGGATGGATGTTGGTGCTATTCACTAAGACAGGCAACACTGGAAGAGATGAAGGTTTTTGTTTGATGTTGTCTTTTGGGGATAGAAGGGGAAGAGTATACAGTGTTTGGTCTTAGACATGCTGAGTTTAAGCTCCCTGAAACATCCAAGTAGAAATACTGACTTGGTCTAGAGCTCAGAACCTGCATAAATGTAGGTGTCATCAACGTACTAACAGTCTCTAAAGTCATGACCTGGGATAAGACAATCTAAAGAGAGTGTACCAAGTGAAAAGAGATGACGACTTAAACCAGTCCTTGAAAAATGGTCAGGTAGAAGATCAGCCTGCACAGAAGGAGGAGAAATGGCCAGAAAGATAAGAATAAAACCATAAGAATGTGGAATCCAAAAGTTAAAGAACATTTCTAGGTTGGAATGTTCAACGGTATCAAATGCTAGAGATGCAAATTAATATGATATCTGAAAAATCCAATGGATTTGGCATACTGGAGGTGAATTTATTGAGAGCTATTTCCTTGGAAGGAATGGGGATAGAAGCCTGTTTGAATTGATCTGAATAGAAGTGAGGCAAATATGCACAATACTTTTAAAAACTTTGGCTGTGAATGCAAAAGTAAGGTCTACGGCACTAAGCAGAGGATATGAGATCCAGGGAGGTTAAACCTTTTCATGCAGTACTGTCTACACCAAAGGTAGATAATCTGGGACAGAAATGGCCCTCAGGATTTTATCACTCCCCATCAAAGCTACCTCTTTTCTACTTTTCCTCATTTTTTTATTGGTCATTTATCTTGCTACTACAGATGCTACCTAATCCTTAGAGTAGCTAAAGGAAGTCAGATTTAAAGACAATGTGATCCCTAGCATTAATAAATGTGTTGGCAAAAGAACTTGTACAATGAATACAACCCATAACATGGAAAAACCGGTCAATTTCTTTCCATCTTTGAAAGCTTTACTCTTTGAGAATTGGGTTATTGACAATATTCAGCTATACTTTATATGCATAAACATAATTGTTATGTGCTGTTGAGTCAATTCCAATTCAAACCGACCACATGTGAGAGTAGAATTGCCCCAGGGAGTTTTCTAGACTGTAATTTTTATGGGAGCAGATCGTCAGGTCTTTTCTTCTCCAGAGCCACTGGTGAGTTCAAACCTCCCACCTTGAGGTTAAGCATTGTGCCATCAAGTCTCTTATAGTAACTTCTACTAAGTAACTATGGTAGAACAGTGAAGTGTAAGAATTGGCAAAGGCTGTAGTATAAGGTCGCTATGAGTCGGAATCGATTCCATGGCAGTGGGTTTGGTTTTTGGTTTGTACTGCTCAAGTCTCAGCACAAAAAGTAGTACTAGCGAATCACTTCTTTTTTTTAAGTGGTGGAATGGGCTGGAAAGTTGAGTCCTCCCTCTCAGGCCCAAATAAGCTCTTTTCTCTAAAAAGGTGGATGACTACTTATAGGGATACAAGAAAATAAGTGGAATAATGAAGCTTTGATAAATTTAAAAGCAACTATTACTGTTAATGTACTCCGTGCCATAAGACTACCACTACTGCCAGACAGTGAGTGCTGGGCCTAAGTTTTGTCTCTGCATTCTCAGCTCTTTTTCCCCCAAAAACTTACAAAAATGTTAACTGATTTGAGTATATATTGCGGCTGTGCAGGAGAAAGACTGGAACGCCAAAAGATGTCACGATCGCACATGTACATGTCATCTTCTAAAACAACTACATCGACAAAAACTCTCTTAGGTATAAACACTGCCAATTTAGGACTCTGCAAATCGGTCTGAGACATGACCCAGTATCGAACAAAGAGACAACAAAAGTCCTCTGAAGTGGCCTCAGGAACCTATCCGGGAACCTCCGGGAAAACGGGCTTCGCCCCATTTTCCGTCCAGGTTTGTTGACTTAGGAGTCACCAGGGCGGGAGCGGCCGAAAACCCGTTCCAAGAGAAGGCGGCCTCCCCTAAACTCTGCCACGTCTCCAGGCGGGCTGGGCCGGACAAAGGTCCGCGGGTGCCTACCGCTGGTCTCGCTCCTTCGGCCAGTGCGTTAGAAAGTGAGGCCTGACGGTCAGGGGCGCCCATCTCGAGTTCTCGACAGGAGCAAAGTGCCGGGAGGAGACCCCCGAACCGCACCCACACGGCAATCTGCAGTGAACCCTGCTAGCCTTGCGACGCGCACCTCTGGCCGGCCGCACCCCCCACATGCTCCCATAGGCCGCGTCCGGGCCGCTCGGCTGGGGTCTCGCAGGCGACCCTCGCAGCCTTCCGTTTCGGCCGGCCCGCCCACCTCTCAGGGCTGCCTTCCTGGGGTCCGGCTTTGACGCCCACATCCAACGCCCACGCTTTCTTGCAACCACTCCGCTGCCAGTATGACGCTCACCTGCGGTCCCGAGACAGTTCCTGCGCGGCAACTGCGGTCGTCGGAGGGTAAGACTACGGCTCCGAGAAGACCAGGAAGATGCAATCAAGAACTCGCCACCGCGCGTCCCCGCCTCCAAGATGGCCGCCGGCCGGCGCATGCCCCTGCAGCTGCCACGTCGGCCGCGCGCCGACAGCCCCGCCCCCGCCCCGGAGCCCCGCCTCTCCCTTTCCCACTGCCTGGGAACTGGACCCCAAGGCCTGAGGTTAAACCCGTTAGATCTAAACTCCAGCCAGGCGGTCTCCAGTGGAGCTGTTCTTTCCGTTCCGTAGCCCACACACGTGAAAATAGCACCCTGGGTGGCGCAGTGGTTAAAGCGCTAGCTGCTAACCTAAAGGTTGTTGGTTCCAACCCACTTGCTGCTCCGCCGGAAAAAGATGTGCCAGTCTGTGGGGAAAAGATGTGATAGTCTGCTTCTGTAAAGATTACAGTCTTGGAAACTATGGGGCAGTTCTACCTTGTCCTATAGGTTTGGATTTTTGGTTTTAACCAGGTATAGTTCATTTATCCTGTGCCATAACCACCCACGGGGATGGAGTTGAGCCAGTGAAAGTCACTTAGTCCAGTCCCCACCAAGTAGGACTACTCTTCTCAGACAGGGGACTTATCCTATGTGTTTTCAAAGACTTCCAGATAACAGCAGTTACATCAGGAGAGAGATGGTGGAAAAGGGTAGCAGTTACTGTACTCTGATTTTTTCCCCAAGTACATGTATTACTCATTTCGATATTTTTCTGTAGAAAAAACCAAGACAAAGATTACCAACTTTCTTATCCTTACCTGCTGCACGTAAAACAATACTGGAAGCAAAGTTGGTGCTCAATAAATGCACATTAAAGAAATCAATGAATGGAGTGCAATGGAGAAAAACAAGGAATTTGAAATCAGAATTGCGTCTGGGACTGCATGATGTCAGAACTTGTGCAGTTGTATGCCCTTGGGCGAGTCGCTTAGTTTCCATAAGCATCATATCTCTATCTTAAAAATGAAAATATTATTATCTTCCATCCTTAGGCAGGTAGCATATGAAAATAAAGTAAGGCATATATGAAAGCACTTTTTAAAGTGCTGAGAGTGAGACAGATGAAACATTGTTTTTTTGTTCCCAGATTTCTTTCAGAAATCCGTTCATAGGTATAACATTAAAATATCTCTTGAGCTTGACAGTTTTAAGTGTTCTAGAATAATTCACTGAAAAATTACTATTTAGCAATGAATGCACTGACTTCAGACCTCACTTTGCAGCTACAATGTTGATTACAATATAGGACTGTCCCTTTGGTGGTGATTCTTATCCTAACCACTGAGGTTGTGTGTAGGTGGTTATCTGGGCTACTCTCCAATTTAGGGTGGTGCTTGAAATAGATACCATCTCCATCTTCTTTGGACAACACCCTTAAAAGCTATAAACTGTTGATTTCTTCATTCATTCAACAAATGTTTATTCTGCCTTGTGCTAAACACTGGTACTGGAAATGCAACAACAAACAAGACAGACAAGGTCCTGACACTTAGGGAGCTTTCATTCTAGTAGGAGAGAAAACTATGAACAGGAATATAAACAAGGTAATTACTGCTGGTGATGGACACTTTGAAGAAAATCAACAGTGTGATGTGACATAGACAGCAGTTGGGGTAGGCCATTAAGATAGGATGAATGGGCAAGGTTTCTCTGAGGAGGTATTGAGGAGGCAGACAGGTGATAACCTGGAGGAGTTTCCCAGACAGAGGAAATAGGGTGCAAAGGCTCTGAGGAGGGTGTGTGCTTGGCGCATTTGCAGAAGAGTAAGGAAGCTGGGATTAGGGGAGTGGTATGAAATGAGGTCAGAGAGACAACAGGGGTCAGATCGGTCGATCCTTGCAGGCCAGGATAAGGGCTTTGAGTTTTATTCTTAGAGAGATGGGAAGCAGGAGGAGGGTTTTGAGAAGAGGACTGACAAGATCTGACTTCAGTTTTAAAAGGATCACTGATTGCAGTGTGGATTGTACGGGGAGCAAAGACTAACGAAGGGTGAGCCAAAATGGGATGATGGTGGTTGAGAGTAGCCAATGGGGGTAGAACTGGTCATGGTCTGGATGTATGTCAAAGGTTGAGCTGTCATGATTTAATCAGTGGATTGGATGAGGGCTGTATTCATTTTCTAAAGCTGCTATAACCTTTTTTTTTTTTTTTCTTTAAAAAAATTATATGGCTTAAAACAACAGAAATTTCTTGTCTAAAGTTCTGGAGGCTAGGCATTCAAATCAAGGTGTTGGCAGGGTCATGCTCCCTCCAAAAGTTCTAGGGAGTGAATCCATTTCTTGTCTCTCCCAGCCTCTTATGGCTCCCTGCATTCCTTGGTTTCTGGCAGCATAACTCCAATCTCTATCTCCATCTTCACATAGATTTCTCCTATGCCTCCATGTCTCAAATCTCTTCTAAGGGTAACCGTTGTTGGATTTTGGACCTACCCAAAATCGAGGAGGATCTCACCTTAATATCCTTAATTTAATTACATCCACAAATACCCCATTTCCAAATGAGATCACATTCACTTATGATAAAATGAGATGTGTTCTTAGAAGGAGGACAATGAGGGACTTAACAGAAAATCATAGCTTGATCATAGCTTAATAGAAGAACAAGGAGTCCTGATGGCATGGTGGTTAAGTGCTCAGAAGCTAACCGAAAGATGGGTGGTTCAGACTCACCCAGTGGCGCTGTGGAAGAAAGACCTTGCGATCAGTTGCTGTAAAGATTATAGCCTAGAAAACCCTTTGGGTAAGTTCTCCTGTGTCACATGGGGGAACTATGAGTCAAAAACAACTCAATGGCACCCAACAACAACAATGGAAAAGCAAAGAACTGCTTGAATTTTTCAGTTGTTGCTAACAGAACTCATAAGGTTTCTCCTTATAGGAAGTCTCTGATACATACTGGAATGTGTATTGCTGATTATAGCTTACAAATATGTGAACTATAATGAGAGATATGGTGCTATAGTGGAATTTTGCTTTTATATCTCAAGAATAAAAGCAAACAAAACTATTTCCCACTTAAGTTGAGGCTATTTTCTAGCTCAATTCAGAGGTAATACCTCTCTTTGTAAATATTTTTAAGACAGTCCCTAATGTTTGTAATATTTATATGAGTATTCACACATGTATTTCCAGGTGGGTACAAGACGCAGCTAAGACTCTGGGCATCTGCAGCATAACCAGGAGTAGAGGCAGAGCTGATTTCGGTTTGAGAGTCAATAGGTTCTGCTGAGAGAATAGCCCACGAGTTATACGACCCAAGCAACAGTTGAGCGGATGTGACAAGGGTACTGGTCAAAGTGTACAGATCAGGGGACCCACACCCACACCCAATTCAGGCGAAGAGGATGTGTAAGTTCCTTCAGCAACTAGAAGCCCTGATAGGAAGGATGACAGGGAGAAGGATAACAGTTGCCCCAAATACTGCATGGGACATACTTATATTAAAAAGTTATCATTATTTGTCTAAAATTCAAATTTAGGAGGCAAGCCAACCAGCCATAAGAATCTGAGAGAGACTGTGGTGCCAGAGGGCCTGGATTTGAACCCTGGCTCTAGCACCAGCTAGATTAACAGCTACCCTTGGGCTTGGGACTTAAAACTCATTGTGCCTCCATTTCTCCACCTCTTCACGAACACATACCTCATAGTCCTACCCCATTAAATGACATAATATGCCTGAAGTGCTTTACGGTGCCTAATATGGAGCATCCTCTATGTAAGCCTTGTGTTTTGACTTTTAAATTGCCTGCTAATGACTGCTTTAAACCAAAAAAGACTATTATTTAGGTGATGCTGAATTGTTAACTGCCAAACTCAAGTTTTTGTTTCTTTGTTTTCTACCAAAGGAAATGTAGTCACTTTAGTTTACTTATAAATCGATGGCAGTGGTGGAGTGGGGTTAGTTTACTAATAAATACGGTGGCTCTACATCTCAATGTGCCCAACACATTCCCAATATATGGCTGTTTTCCTAGCATTATTACTAGGAGTACCCACCTTTCACTCTCGAAAGTGTTTCAATTTGTACAATAATTCTTAAGATCATCCTAGTTATAGAGATACTAAAAAGTTACAATTTTTTGCACATATGAGTTATAGTATGAAAATTTCAATGCCTGCCCCCAGTTCCCGTGTACATAATCATTATGAGAAGCTGAATTATCTTTCTAAAATATGTACAAAAACAAACATTTTATTACTCTATGTTGCCTACATGGTAAAGCCTTAAAAACTCAAATTAACCTTTTTTCCAGATTCATCTCCTCTTTTCCCTGCATCCTCCTCCATACCCTGAAGCACCAGCGGAAAGAATGGGCCCCATCTCAGCCCGAAGCCACGTGCCTTTGACCTTGCTCCTTCCTCCCTCTGACATGCTTTTCCCCTTTCCACCATCTGCTGAGAAGCTGAGTGTATTCCAAGTCATAACTACTCCATATGACAGAGTAGAACTGCCTTACAAGGTTTCCGAGGCTGTAAACTTTATGGAAGCTGATCACCAGGTCTTTTCTCCTGTGGAGCCACTGATGGGTTCAAATTGCTAACTTTTTGGTTGGCAGCCCAGCCCATGCTTAACCATTGCACCACCAGGGTTTCTTTTGCTAACAGACACTGTTCACTTTTTTCAAGGACCACCTCAAAGATTTTTTCCACCATAAAAGGTTTTCATATTGTATTATTGTTGGTTGTACATGTCTGTTTTCTTGTTCATTTATGAGCTCTTTGATTGCAGTGACCTCATCTTTCTAATCCCATTGCACTCCAATTTTTACATGGAGTGGATACTCTATGAACATTTTTTTTTTTAATTTTCTGATTTTTTAAAATAATTTTTATTGTGCTTTAAGTGAAAGTGTACAAATCAAGTCAGTCTGTCACATATAAGCTTATATACACCTTACTCTATACTCCCACTTATTCTCCCCCTAGTGAGTCAGCCCGCTTCCTCCTTCCAGTCTCTCCTTTCGTGACCGTTTTGCCAGTTTCTAACCCTCTCTACCCTCCTATCTCCCCTCCAGACAGGAGATCACAATACAGTCTCAAGTGTCCACCTGATACAAGTAGCTCATTCTTCATCAGCAACTTTCTCCCACCCATTGTCCAGTCCCTTCCATGTCTGATGAGTTGTCTTCGGGAATGGTTCCTATCCTGGGCCAACAGAAGGTTTGGGGACAATGGCCGCCAGGATTCCTCTAGTCTCAGTCAGACCATTAAGTCTGGTCTTTTTATGAGAATTTGGGGTCTGCATCCCACTGTTCTCCTGCTCCCTCAGGGGTTCTCTGTTGTGCTCCCTGTCAGGGCAGTCATCGGTTGTGGCCGGGCACCAACTAGTTCTTCTGGTCTCAGGATGATGTAAGTCTCTGGTTCATGTGGCCCTTTCTGTCTCTTGGGCTCATAGTTATCATGTAACCTTGGTGTTCTTCATTCGCCTTTGATCCAGGTGGGTTGAGACCAATTGATGCATCTTAGATGGCTGCTTGTTAGCATTTAACACCCCAGTCGCCACATTTCAAAGTGGGATGCAGAATGTTTTCATAACAGAATTATTTTGCCAATTGACTTAGAAGTCCCCTTAAGCCATAGTCCCCAAACCCCTGCCCTTGCTCCGCTGACCTTTGAAGCATTCAGTTTATCCCGGAAACTTCTTTGCTTTTGGTCCAGTCCAGTTGAGCTGACCTTCCATGTATTGAGAATTGTCCTTCCCTTCGCCTAAAGTAGTTCTTATCTACTAACTAATCAGTAAATAACCCTCTCCCAACCTCCCTCCCTCCCCGCTTTGTAACCACAAAAGTATGTGTTCTTCTCAGTTTATACTATTTCTGGAGAACTTATAATAGTGGTCTTATACAGTATTTGTCCTTTTGCATCTGACTAATTTCACTCAGCATAATGCCTTCCGGGTTCCCCCACGTTATGAAATGTTTCACAGATTCGTCACTGTTCTTTATCGATGCGTAGTATTCCATTGTGTGAATGTACCATAATTTATTTAACCATTCATCTATTGATGGACACCTTGGTTGCTTCCAGCTTTTTGCTATTGCAAACAGAGCTGCAATAAACATGGGTATGCATATATCTGTTCGTGTAAAGGCTCTTATTTCTCTAGGGTATATTCCGAGGAGTGGAATTTCTGGGTTGTATGGTAGTTCTATTTCTAACTTTTTAAGAAAACGCCAGATAGATTTCCAAAGTGGTTGTACCGTTTTACATTCCCACCAGCAGTGTATAAGAGTTCCAATCTCTCCGCAGCCTCTCCAACATTTATTATTTTGTGTTTTTTGAATTAATGCCAGCCTTGTTGGGGTGAGATGGAATCTCATCGTAGTTTTAATTTGCATTTTCTTCTTCTTTTTCAGTAATGCTTTACTTATCCGGAGCTTCTTTCCCTTCCATATGAAGTTGGTGTTTTGTTTCTCCATCACATTAAAAAATGTCATTGGAATATGGATCGGAAATGCATTGTATATATAAATGGCTTTTGGTAGAATAGACATTTTTACTATGTTAAGTCTTCCTATCCATGAGCAAGGTATGTTTTTCGACTTATGTAGGTCCTTTTTAGTTTCTTGCACTAGTACTTTGTAGTTTTCTTTGTATAGGTCTTTTACATCCTTGGTAAGATTTATTCCTAAGTATTTTATCTTCTTGGGGGCTACTATGAATGGTATTGATTTGGTGATTTCCTCTTCGATGTTCTTTTTGTTGATGTAGAGGAA
The DNA here is from genome assembly GCF_024166365.1 of Elephas maximus indicus. NCBI lineage: Eukaryota > Metazoa > Chordata > Mammalia > Proboscidea > Elephantidae > Elephas > Elephas maximus. Next base: position 130,261,098 of record NC_064820.1, read on the forward strand.
TCCAAGTGATTTTTGTATGTTTATCTTATAACCTGAGACTCTGCCAAACTCTTCTATTAGTTTCAGTAGTTTTCTGGAGGATTCCTTAGGGTTTTCTGTGTATAAGATCATGTCATCTGCAAATAGAGATAATTTTACTTCCTCCTTGCCAATCCAGATGCCCTTTATTTCTTTGTCTAGCCTAATTGCTCTGGCTAGGACCTCTAGCACAATGTTGATGAATAAGAGCAGTGATAAAGGGCATCCTTGACTTGTTCCCGTTCTCAAGGAAAATGCTTTCAGGTTCTCTCCATTTAGAGTGATGTTGGCTGTTGGCTTTGTGTAGATGCCTTTATTATGTTGAGGAGTTTTCCTTCAATTCCTATTTTGCTGAGAGTTTTTATCATGAATGGGTGTTGGACTTTGTCAAATGCATTTTCTGCATCAATTGATAAGATCATGTGGTTTTTGTCTTTTGTTTTATTTATATGGTGGATTACATTAATGGTTTTTCTAATATTAAACCAACTTTGCATACCTGGTATAAATCCCACTTGGTTGTGGTGGATTATTTTTTTGATATGTTGTTGAATTCTGTGGGCTAGAATTTTGTTGAGGATTTTTGCATCTATGTTCATGAGGGATATAGGTCTGTAATTTTCTTTTTTTGTGGTGTCTTTACCTGGTTTTGGTATCAGGGATATGGTGGCTTCATAGAACGAGTTAGGTAGTATTCCGTCATTTTCTATGCTTTGAAATACATTTAGTAGTAGTGGTGTTAACTCTTCTCTGAAGGTTTGGTAGAACTCTGCAGTGAAGCCATCCGGGACAGAGCTTTTTTTTGTTGGGAGTTTTTTGATTACCTTTTCAATCTCTTTTTTTGTTATGGGTCTATTTAGTTGTTCTACTTCTGATTGTGTTGGTTTAGGTAGGTAGTGTTTTTCTAGGAATTCATCCATTTCTTCTGGGTTTGCAAATTTGTTAGAGTACAATTTTTTGTAATAATCTGATGTGATTCTTTCAATTTCAGTTGGGTCTGTTGTGATGTGGCCCATCTCATTTCTTATTCGGGTTATTTGTTTCCTTTCCTGTATTTCTTTAGTCAGTCTGGCCAATGGGTTATCAATTTTGTTAATTTTTTCAAAGAACCAGCTTTTGGCTCTGTTCATTCTTTCAATTGTTTTTCTGTTCTCTAATTCATTTAGTTCAGCTCTAATTTTTATTATTTGTTTTCTTCCGGTGCTTGATGGATTCTTTTGTTGCTCACTTTCTATTTGTTCAAGTTGTAGGGACAGTTCTCTGATTTGGGCTCTTTCTTCTTTATGTATGTGTGCATTTATTGATATAAATTGTCCTCTGAGCACTGCTTTTGCTGTATCCCAGAGGTTTTGATCAGAAGTATTTTCATTCTCATTGCATTCTATAAATTTCTTTATTCCCTCCTTAATGTCTTCTATAACCTAGTCTTCTTTATTGTTCAGTTTCCAGGTATTTGATTTCTTTTCCCTAATTTTTCTGTTATTGACTTCCACTTTTATGGCCTTGTGGTCTGAGAAGATGCTTTGTAATCTTTTGATGTTTTGGATTCTGCAAAGGTTTGTTTTATGAGCTAATATGTGGTCTATTCTAGAGAATGTTCCATGTGCGCTAGAAAAAAAAGTATACTTTGGAGCTGTTGGGTGGAGTGTTCTGTATAAGTCTATGAGGTCAAGTTGGTTGATTGTAGCAAACAGGTCTTCCGTGTCTCTATTGAGCTTCTTACTGGAAGTCCTGTCCTCCGAAAGTGGGGTGTTGAAGCCTCAAACTATAATTGCAGAGATGTCTGTCTCACTTTTCAGTTGTGTTAAAGTTTGTTTTATGTATCTTGCAGCCCTGTCATAGGGTGCATAAATATTTAATATGGTTATGTTCCTGGTCTATTGTCCCTTTAATCGTTATTTAGTGTCCTTCTTTATCCTGTGTGGTGGATTTAACTTTAAAGTCTATTTTGTCAGAAATTAATATTGTTACTCCTGCTCTTTTTTGCTTATTGTTTGCTTGATATATTTTTTTCCATCCTTTGAGTTTTAGTTTGTTTGTGTCTCTAAGTCTAAGGTGTGTCTCTTGTAGGCAGCATATAGACGGATCGTGTTTCTTTATCCAGTCTGAGACTCTCTGTCTCTTTATTGGTGCGTTTAGTCCATTTACATTCAGCGTAATTATAGATAAGTATGTGTCTAGTGCTGTCATTTTGATGCCTTTTTATGTGTGTTGTTGACAATTTCATTGTTCCACTTACTTTTTTGGGCTGAGACGTTTTTCTTTGTAAATTGTGTGTTCCTCATTTTCATAGTATTTGACTTTATGTTTGCTGAGTTGTTATGTTTTTCTTGGTGGTTTTTATTTTGAGTCATGGAGTTGTTACACCTATTTGTGGTTACCTTAATATTTACCCCTATTTTTTTAAGTAAAAACCTAATTTGTATTGTCCTATATCGCCTTGTATCCCTCTCCATATGGCAGTTTTATGCCTCCTGTATTTAGTCCCTCTTTTTGATTATTGTGATCTTTTACATATTGACTTCAATGATTCCCTGTTTTGAACATTTTTTTCTTTTTAAAATTAATCTTAATTTGTTTTTGTGATTTCCTTATTTGAGTTGATATCAGGATGTTCTGTTCTGTGACCTTGTGTTGTGCTGGTATCTGATATTATTGATTTTCTGACCAATTTCCTTTAGTATTTCTTGTAGCTTTGGTTTGGTTTTTGCAAATTCTCTAAACTTGTGTTTATCTGTAAATGTTTTAATTTCACCTTCATAGTTGAGAGAGAGTTTTGCTGGACATACGATCCTTGGCTGGCAGTTTTTCTCCTTCAGTGCTCTATATATGTCATCCCATTGCCTTCTTAACTGCATGGTTTCTGCTGAGTAGTCTGAACTTATTGATTCTCCTTTGTAGGAGACCTTTCTTTTCTCCCTGGCTGCTTTTAAAATTTTCTCTTTATCTTTGGTTTTGGCAAGTTTGATGATAATATGTCTTGGTGATTTTCTTTTTGGATCAATCTTAAATGTGGTTCGATGAGCATCTTGGATAGATATCCTTTCGTCTTTCATGATGTCAGGGAAGTTTTCTGCCAACAGATCTTTAACTATTCTCTCTGTAGTTTCTGTTATCACTCCCTGTTCTGGGACTCCAATCACACGCAAGTTATTCTTCTTGATAGAGTCCCACATGATTCCTAGGGTTTCTTCATTTTTTTTAATTCTTTTATCTGATTTTTTTTTTAAGCTATATTGGTGTCAATTCCCTTGTCCTCCAGATCTTCCACCCTGCATTCCAATTCCTCGAGTCTGCTCGTCTGACTTCCTATTGAGTTGTCTAATTCTGTAATTTTACTGTTGATCTTTTGTATTTCTGAATGCTGTCTCTCTATGGATTCTTGCAGCTTATTAATTTTTCCACTATGTTCTTGAATAATCTTTTTGAGTTCTTCAACTGCTTTATCAGTGTGTTCCTTGGCTTTTTCTGTAGATTGCCTTATTTCATTTCTGAGGTCATCCCTGATGTCTTGAAGCATTCCGTAAATTAGTTTTTTATATTCTGCATCTGGCAATTCCAGAATTGTATCTTCATTTGGGAAAGATTTTGATTCTTTAGTTTGGGGAGTTGTAGAAGCAATCATGGTCTGTTTCTTTATGTGGTTTGATATCGACTGCTGTCCCCGAGCCATCTGTAAGATGTAGTAATGATTTGTTTTATATTTGCTCACTGAGTTTTATCTTGTTTTGTTTTCTTTCAATATACGTAGATGGGCTACTAGATTGCGTTGTCTTGATTGTTGTAGCCCTTGAATCACTTATGTCCTATTACCAGCTGGTTTGGGCTGTTACCAGATATATAAGCCTAAGAGTCCATTCATTATTTTTGAGTAGAATCTGATTTTGGGTCATCAAGTGTGTGGTGCAGACTGTCACCTATCCACCTAGAGAAGTAGTGGTGATAGTTGTGTGCAACAGTTGTGTGCAGGGGTTCACACTCCAGGGGGGGCAGGATGCTGACAGACTTCCCCCAAGTGCCAGTGAGGTAGGTGTGTCTCTATTCCTAAAGCACTTTGGTGTGTGGGCTCTGCAGCTGTACCTTAGGCCCCCAATGCAAGTACCTCTACAGATTGGTAGGTGTCACCCTCCTTAGACCCCTAAGGCAGGAGACTAGGTGATCTGGGGGGAGCTTCAGCCCTCAGTTCCCTGTCGTGGGTCAGTGAGGGCTCTGTTTAATACGCAGAGATATCAGACCTGGGAAACGTCTTTCCAGTAATCCACTAAAACAACTACAGTCAGATCTGAAACTTGCTCTTGAACGTAGAGTAGCAAAAGCGAACGGAAGAAATGAAGTAAGGGAGCTAAACAGAAGATTTCAAAGGGCAGCTCAGGAAGTCAAGGTAAAGCATTACAATGAAATGTACAAAGACCTGGAGTTAGAAAACCAAAAGGGAAGAACATGCTCGGCATTTCTCAAGCTAAAAGACCTGAAGAAAAAAGTCAAGCTGCAAGTTGCAGTATTGAAGGATTCTGTGGGCAAAATATTGAATGATACAGGAAGCATCAAAAGAAAATAGAAGAAGTACACAAAGTCACTGTACCAAAAAATTTGGTCAGCGTTCAAGCATTTCAGGAACCAATGGTACTGAAGGAGGTCCAAGCTGCACTGAAGGCATTGATGAAAAACAAGTCTCCAGGAATTGACAGAATACCAATTGCAATGTTTCAACACATGGATGCAGTGCTGGAGGTGCTCATTCATCTATGCCAATAAATTTGGAAGACAGTCACCTGGCCAATCAACTGGAAGAGATCCATATTTATGCCCATTCCAAAGAAAAGTGATCCAACAGAATGTGGAAATTACTGAACAATATCAATGATATCATAACCAAAAAACCAAACCCAGTGCCGTCGAGTCGATTCCGACTCAGCGACCCTATAGGACAGAGTAGAACTGCCCCATAGAGCTTCCAAGGAGCACCTGGAGGATTCGAACTGCCGACCTTTGGTTAGCAGCCGTAGCACCTAACCACTATGCCACCAGGGTTTCCATTAGTATCATACACAAGTAGAATTTTGTTAAATATAATTCAAAAGTGATTGCAGCAGTACATCAACAGAAAACTGCCAGAAATTCAAGCCACATTTAGAAGACAACATAGAACAAGGGGTATCATTGCTGATGTTGAATGGATCCTGGCTGAAAACAGAGAATATCAGAAAAGATGTTTACCTGTGTTCTACCGACTGTGCAAAGGCATTCAAATGTGTGGATCATGACAAATTACAGATAACATTGCAAAGAATGGGAATTTCAGAACACTTAATAGTGCTCATGAGGAACCTGTACATAGACCAAGAGGCAGTCATTGAAACAGAACAAGGGGATACTGTGTTTTTAAAATCAGGAAAGGTATGTGTCAGGGTTGTATCCTTTCACCATACTTATTCAGTTTGTATGCTGACCAAATAACCTGAGAAATTTGACTATATGAAGAATATGGCATTAGGATTGGTGGAAGACTCATTAACAACCTACAATATGCAGGTGACATAACTTGCTTGCTGAAAGTGAAGAGGATTTGAAGCACTTACTGATGAAGCCTTCAGTATGGTTTACACCTCAACATAAAGAAAACAAAAAGCCTCACAGCTGGCCAATATGAAACATCAGGATAAATGGAAAAATATTGAACTTGTCAAGGATTTTATTTTACTTGGATCCACAGTCAATATCCATGGAAGCAGCAATCGAGAAATCAAATGACGTACTGCATTGAGCAAATCTGCTGCAAAAGACCTCTCAAAAGTGTTGAAAAGCAAAGATGCCACTTTGAGGACTAAGGTGTGCCTGACCCAAGCCATGATATTTTCACACACATAGGATATTTTCATATGTGTGTGAAAGCTGAACAATGTATAACTGAGTTATGGTGTTGGCAAAGAATGCTAAATGGACCGCCAGAAGAATGAACAGGTCTGTTTTGGAAGAAGTACAGCCAGAATGCTCCTTAGAAGCAAGGATGGTGAGACTTTGGACATGTTATCAGGAGGGACTAGTCCCTGAAGAAGGATATCATCCTTGGCAAAGTGAAAAAGAGGAAGACCCTTGATGCTATGGATTGACACAGTGGCAGCAATAATGGGCTCAAACGTAGCAACAACTGTGAGGACATAAAATGTAGGTTACTTCATGTGAGCCAATTAAACTTGACCTGAGAAATGTGATCTGAAATTACATCGTTTTTAAGTGTAATCACGTGGCATTGTCTGTGGCTTAACTTTGCAGATATAATAATAGTCCCTGGAAATATTTCAAAATCTTCACCGAAAAATCAAGGATTATTGAGTAATGTGCTATGCTAGAAGCCACAGACGAGAAATAACATGGACCCATTCCTGCCCTAAAACAGATCACAATCAGTAGGAAAGCACTAAAATTCTAGAAAGAAAATGTCAGGTGCTATAACAGATGTTCACACAAAATGATAGGGGAGATTACAAACTGTGTGGCATGACTACATGGCGTTTGGGAAAAACACTTTACTTTTTTAGTACAGTTTTTGGAACAAGAGTAGTGTCTCTGGGTGGTGCTAATGGTTTGCACTTGACTCGTAACCTAAAGGTTGGCAGTTCGAACCCACACAGTGGCACCAGGAAGGAAAAGCCTAATGATCTGCTTCTGTAACGATTACAGCCAAGAAAACCCTATGGAATAGTTCTTCCCTGTAGCACATGGGGTCACCATTAGTCAGAACTGACTCAACAGCAGCAAGTTTGATTTTTGGTTGTAGTTTTGGGACAAGAGTAATTCCAGCTAGCAATCAGGAAATGGATGATTGCCAGTATTTTTATGGAAGTAATGACATTTTTTTTTTTTAGTAATGAGGCTTTTTAAGACTCTTTTTTTTTAGATCTGTGAGGTTGCACTAATCTGTTCTTCTACTGTCTTTCTGATTACTACTTCTCACTTACAAAATTCATTTTCCTTCAGAGTTTTTCCTCCCTTTTTATTTGAGAAATATCTATCTCACCTATCTCACTAGAATACAAGGGATTGAATACCAGCTCTGCCACATTTATGCCTGCTACCTCCAGATACGAACTGATGAGAACCAACACTGGGGCTTAAGTCACCTTCCTTCAGTTGAGAAAGGCAGGAAGAAGCACATAGTCAACCAATATGCCACCTCCAGCTTGCAAGAATCAATATGTATCACACGCTACTGTTGCTACTCACCCCACTACATTAGACAGAATGGGTTCAGACACTTGACACATAATTTTAGGGATTGGTTATCCCCATTGTTTGTTCTTTACTTGTAAACAAAAGAATCTACTCTTAGATCTTTAAAAAGAAATCTTCAAATCTATATCTCTCTCTCCAGAACTTCAGTTTCAATTTCTAACTACTTAGAATGCTCACCGTATTCTCAAATTCACCGTCTTAAGAGATGAGTTTATTACCTTTTCCCTGAAACTATACTCAAATCTTGCCTTTCCAATTTCATTAATACTATCATTATTATCTGGAGGCATTGTGGTTCAATGATAGAATTCTCACCTTCCATGTGAGAGACCTGGGTTTGATTCTCAACCAGTTCGTCTCATGGGCAGCCACCACTTGTATGTCCTTGGAGGATTGAGTGTTGCTATGATGCTGAACGGGTTTCAGCAGAGCTTCCAGACTGAAAAAAACAAACTAGGAAGAAAAGTCTGTTGATCTGCTTCTTAAAATCAGCCAGTGAAAGCCCTATGGATCACAACAGTCCAATCCCCAACTGATTATGAGGATGGTGCAAAAATGGGCAGTGTTCTGTTTCATTGTGCATGGGTTCCCCAAGAGTCAGGGGCTGACTTAACAGAAGCTAACAACAACAACATCATTATTATCCAATAACTAGAAACAGTGCTTGACAGATCCACCAACTACTATTGATTCCTGTCTATGGCCTTACCATCTCCAATGTTATGGCAGTAGCTTAAGCTCCATGTCTGAACTCCTGACATAAGCTCTAATTTCTGCATACCACCACCAGTTCCACTACATAATCCTGTCACCACTTTGCTTAGAAACTTAGATTTTTTTCCGCCTGTCCACAGGATAAAGTCCAAACCCCTTATCATGCATTCCAAATTGTCCTACTGTGGTGCCATTCTACTTTCAACACTGAACTCTCACCATCTGTTTACCTAAACTCTCTATGGTTACTCTTATTTACTTGCCTTTGCCATTCCGAGTTCTTCAATACTTTATTCATATGGGACCTATTCTTTCTTAATCGTTCCCCCTCCTTTTCCTTTCTGGAACCTTTTTACTGCCACTGTTCAGTTATTATGCTGCTTCTACCAGGAAGTTGTAATCAACGGGTCCTGCAATCTCTCTGGATTATATATATGTTCAGCACTACCAGATCCTGCCTTGAATTTTGATATATATATCACAATTGTGTGTACTTATCTTGTCTCCCTTCATAAAGAATAAATTCTGTTATGGCCAGGACCACCGCTAGCCCTTAAATTTCTTTACATTCAGTATCATACTTACCCAACCCAACCCATTGCTACTGAGTCAATTCTGACTCATAGCTGCCCTATAGGACAGAGTAGAACTGCCCCATATGGTTTCCAAGGAGCGCCTGGTAGATTCAAGCTGCCAATCTTTTGATTAGCAGCCAAAGCTCTTAATCACTATGTCACCAGGGTTTCCAGTTTCATACTTAGTAGATACTAGATACACATATGTTTATTGCAAATGACCAAAGACTGGATTCAAGTCTCAGTTTTGTTTCTTACTAACTGATCTTGGACAAGTTACTTAACTTTGAGTCTGAGTTTCAAGAATGGAAAGTTCCTATGCTCCATTTTCAAGAAAGGAAAAGACTGATTGCTCTTTAGCCGTAGTACCTACCCAAGAGCAAATAACCTCTGAAACCAGTTTTAAACCGACCCCAATGGATCAGTGATGACGAACTTTAGTAACCACTCTTCTAAAAACCAACCAATAAATGATTACTCCATGCATCAGAAACAACTCACTCCAACAACCGCACTTTCTTGGATTGGCTAAAGATCAACCAGTCTGAGCCGGCTTCACGTGTGCCTGCCATGCAGTTACGCAGTGCTCCCCTCTCAGAAGAGCCAGCACTTGGTGCAGTGCTGTTGTCACCATCTTGAAATTGAAATTCTTAGATCTTACAAAAAGCACCTTACCTTTTCATTTTGTATTGCATCCCACAGTTGATGTAACTAATCCTGCACCCTCTCTGAAAGAGAACCGTTCCCTGAATTCCATGCTCACTAAAACTCTGTATAAGATCGGTGGCTTGCTTTGTCCAGAGGCTGGATCCTACAAGCACAGCTCTCCTTTGCTTAAAAAAAAAAAACAAAAGCAAAAACTGCCATTCAGTCGATTCCAATTCATAGAGACCCTATAGGAGAGAGTTTCCAAGAAACAGCTGGTGGATTCAAACTGCCGACCTTTTGGTTAGCAGCTGAGCTCTTAACCACTGCGCCACTACAGCTCCATAAATTAAGCCTTTTGTTTTAGATGTTAAACATTTTCTAAAAGTTTTGTTTTATTTTGTTTTTTGGCATACGTGAACTACAGACCTATGTATGTGATACATTTGCAAATATTTTAAGTATTTTGCCTTATTTATAATTTGACTTTTGAGTTTATGGGAGGCATGTGTGTATGTGTTGTTGTGTATAACTTTTAGATTTTTATGAAGTCAAATTTATTAGGCCTTTTATGCCTTCCGGATTTTGGGTTATATTAATAAAGGCCTTTACACTTGAATTAATACCTTAATTGGAGACTCTGGTGGCGTAGTAGTTAAGTGCTACGGCTGCTAACCAAAGGGTCAGCAGTTGAAATCCATCAGGTACTCCTTGGAAACTCTATGGGGCACTTCTACTCTGTCTTATAGGGTCACTATAAGTCAGAATCGACTTGATGGCACTGGGTTTGGTTTTGGTTTTAATACATTAATTATATTCTTAAAACCTTCTCTCCTGTTTTCTGTCAGCCATTTTATGGTTTAATTTATAGATTTGATGAGTCTGGATTGATTTTCATTAACAAGAGAGATGGGGTTCATCTGTACTGTCAGCCAAAAGCTATGCAGTATTCTTTATAACTACATTTCACCCCACTGGTATAAAATGCCATAATTATTGCATACCAAATTCTCACATATTTTTTGATTTTCTATTAGATTCCCTAATCCATCTCTCTAGTTATGTGCTAGTATCACACCGCTTTAATAAGTATAGCTTTATAATATGTTTTAATATCCAAAAGAGCTACTGCCCTTTTGTTGGTCTTATTTTCCTGAAATTTTATGGTTATTTTTGCTGGTTTGCTTGTCTGTAAGGTCTTTACAATCAGCTTCTATATATACTTATCTAGGGTAAAATAAAGCTCAGATGACATTTAAATTACTAGATGGCATTAGAGAGAAATGTTATCTTTATTATGGTAAGTCTTCCCATCCAAGACTCTTTTTGTCTTCCACAATAGCATTGACTTTTTAAAAAAATATACATCTTAAATATTTCTTGGAAAGTTTTTCTCAGGTATTCTATTTTCTTTTCTTGCCATTATCAAGAGCCTTCCATCATATCTTCTAACTGGTTATTGCTTACATATAGGAAGGCTATTTATTTCTTCATATTAATTTTATAACCAGTTAGCTTGTTAAATTATATAGTTTCCAATATTCAGCAAATTGATCTGCTTTTATTTACTCACTCTTTACAATATTTACACTTTTTATTTTTTCTATTGTCTAACTTCCCAAAATTGACTAAGATTTTATCTGTAGTCTAAAGCATGGTCAGTTAATTCCAATGTTCTATGGGCAGGAGAAAAGAATGTGAAGTCTCTTTTCAGAGAATTTAATTCTATGAAAAGCAATTGTTGTCATTATTTTGTGCTGTCGAGTTGATTCTGACTCATAGTGACCCTAAAAGACAGAGCAGAACTGCCCCATAGGATTTCCAAGGCTATAATCTTTATGGAAGCAGACTGCTACGTTTTTCTCCCACAGAGTGGGTTCCAACTGCCAAACTTTGTTAGCAGCCTGAGTTTTTTAACCACGGTGCCACCAGGGCTCCTTGAAAAAAAATTAGATTTACCTTTATTACTTACATTATTTATGTGCTCCATTACCAAAATCATTTTTTATTCACCTGCTATATCATGAACTGGGATATGTGAATTAAAATCTCCTATTTTTTTTTTTTTATACCCATGCCGTGGTGGTACAGTGGGTAAGTGTTCAGCTGCTAACCAAAAGATTGGCAGTTCAAATTCATCAGCCACTCCTTGGAAACCCTATGGGGCAGTTCTACTCTGTCATGTAGGGTTGCTATGAGTAATTGACTCAATGGCAATGGGTTTTAGTTTTGGTATACCTAAGGTAAGGAGCCTTGGTGGTGCAGCGGTTAAGAGCTCAGCTGCTAGCTGAAAGGTTGGTGGTTTGAACTCACCAGCCTCTCCATGAGTGAAAGATGTGGCAGTCTTGGAAAACCTATGGGGGCAGTTCTACTCTGTCCTGTATAGGATCACTATGAGTTGGAATCGACTTGATGTAAATTGGTCTGGTTTTGAGTTTATACCTAATATATTTCTATTTCATCCTGTGTTTCCTATAATTTTTTTATCTAAGTATGTCAGTACAAAGTTATTTGATTCATACATATTCATAACAATGAGATCATGAAAATGGATTGCACTTTTTATCATTTTCTTCACAATTGGCTTTGCTCATTTTTTAATTTTCAATCTTTATAAGTTACTTCATCTTAGGCATGTCTCTTAAATTTGAAAATATAATTAAATTTTGCTTTGTGATTCAATTAGAGGGCTTTTCTTTCAATGAAGAGCTAGTTTATCATTATGTGACATGTTTAGTTTGCATTTGACATATGTTATGTTTTCTGTTATATCGATTTTGTAATAATTTTTCATTATATTGTCTATAAGGTTTCATACATGTGTATATTTTTTGATAATCCAGAAAGTGGCTTTTTTTCTAATAGTTTCCCTTTTAATTATTATTTCATGTAATATATTTGATCCTCTGTATATAGCGTCTACTGATTTCCTACTGTGAGCAAAGATTAAACCAGAATATGCCCACTGCCTCTCCTGACTGCCAAGACCCCATTTTAGATGGTTATGTATTTTTTATAGCATCTACTTTTACCTTTTAAAATCAAACACCTGTTCTATTTGGTTTTTTGGGTTAATACAATTCCTACGACCCTCCCTAGTCTCCCAGTCTGTATCTCCAACCCTAAGTCCTCACATCTAATCTGAGAAACAAAATCAGAGTCCAGGACAAGGGAGACACTAAGTCACTAAAGCAGAAAATCCGAGCAGGGCAAATGCAAAAATCAGTGGCTATAAGCAGATCTGGGGTGTACATTTTGAGAAATTTGGGGAAAGAAGAGAAAGGAGGCATTATAGGAACCAATGCTTTTCAATTAAGTTGAGGGAAGCAAGTGAAACTGACTTGGTATTTGAGAATAGTCATGGAAGCGAAGCATCCTGTTGAGTTTGTGAAGTTGGAGCCTGTGAAGCTGGGGTCAGTGAAGCAAAATAAGTTGCACTCTGAACACTGGGTTTCTCTGTTACTATCTAAAAAGCAGAGGACGCTACTTGTTGTAAAGTGAAATACAGTACTTGAAGATTAAGAGGTAATATAGGCTGTCTTCTTCATTTATGAACGTCAGAGATCTTGTACCTGGATATGAGCAAAGTAAAACAGCATACCAGGAACATCCCCGAGAACAGTAGACAAGGGTGGTGTATTCCACTGGAAGGTTTACAGACGCAAAAATAAGCGATGAGCCAGGACTGACTACCTCCTCAGTGCAGAGAGCAATAGTGCTTGTGGGAAGGAAAAGACAACTCTTCCTCACGTATTTAATCACCGTCAATGGTTTTTGGCTAGAAGTACAAAGCAGGCAGCCAAAAATGTAACAAGATAAAGCTAAAATGTTAAAAGTCACTGTGTTGGTTTTCAGTTAGAAAAGATCTTGGCAACTCTTGACACTGTTCCTGCCATATACTCCAGTGATCTTATTTTGCAATCAGATTTTATTCCTGCATAAAGAAGAAATTTTAAGCATCAATAAGAAGTGCTACTTGTACTGCACTGTATGCCGTTTTGCTTTTTCAAAAATCTGGGCAGATACTGGATTTTTTCAAAAATTTTCTCTCTGATGTTTTGAATTTTGAAGGGATACAGGAAATACCTATGCGAATTTGTTTAGAGTGCTTACTTAGCACAAATACCTTGACTGTAGCAAGGACTTAGCATTTACAAAAAGCAGGAGCAAACAAATGGAAAAATGAAATTTTGTAGCAATGTTATCTTTAGAAGAGCAACCACCAAATCAAAATTTCAACTGCACTAAAATGTTACTATGATTGTTAATTTAAATTTTACAACACAAGTTATGTGAATTTAATTTCAGAAGCAAAAGAGAAATTACTGGTTGATTCATGAGACTATACATGCAGGTTCAATTAGTACATGCTTATTTTGTTGAGTTTGGGGGTGGGGTTGAATGTGAATAAGAAACCAACAAGTTGGGATTGGTCTGGCCCAAGGAAACCTGGATTCTTGGCTATGAACCCACAGCACAGGCTTTCCTAGATACCCAGGAAAGAAACACCACCACTGCTGAGGCCACAGCCTACTGAATTGTTAGTGTCTGAAGCAATTGCTCCCTTCACTTTACTTGCCTTTTTTTTTGGAAAAAAAAAAAGATAAACAGCTTTATGAGACAAAATTCACATACCATACAATTTATCCATTTAAAGGGTACCATCCAATACCTTTAATATATTCACAGAGCTGTGCATCCATCACCACAGTGAATTTTAGAACATTTTCATTACTATCCAAAAATCCCACTGTCCTTAGTCATCATTCCGTCCCATACCCCAGCCCTAGGAAACCACTGATCTTTGTCTCTACAGATTTTCTTTTTCTGGGCATTTCATATAAATGAAATCATATAATATGTGGTCTTTTATGACTGGCTTCATTTACTTAGTACGGTGTTTTCAAGGTCCATCCATATTGTAGCATGTGTCAGTAGTTCATTTATATTTATTGCTGAATACTATTCTGTTGTATGGATATACCACACCTTGCGTATCTATTTATCAGTTAATGGGTTTGGGTTATTAACTTTTTGGCCATTATGATAATGCTGCTAAGAACATTTATGTACACAATTTTGCATGGATATATGTTTTCATTTCTCTTGGGTGTATATCTAGGAGTAGAATTGCTGGGTCATATGGTAATTCCATGTTTAATTATTTGAGGAACTACCGAAATGTTTCCCAGTGGTTACACTGTTTTACATTCTCACCAGCAGTGTATGAAAATTCCATTGAGGCCTAACCTGTTATTACGAGGCTAACACTTGTTATTATCTGTCCTTCTTAGCAGGTGTGAAGAGGTATCTCATTGTCCGTTTGAGTCACGTTTTCTTAATGGATAACGTTCAGCATCTTTTCATGTGCTTAGTGGGCATCTGTACAACTTCTTGGGACAACTGTCTTTTCAGATCCTTTGCCCATTTTTAAATTGGGTTAAGCATCTTTTTAATATGGAGGTACAATTGTTCTTTACATATTCAAGATACAAAATATATGATTCGCAAAATTTTTCTACCATTTTGTTGGTTCTCTTATCGCCATCTTGATGGTATCCTTTAAAACACAAATTTTTAAAATTTTGGTGATGTCTATTTTATCTATCTTTTGTTGTTGCTGTTTTATGTTTTGTGTGCTATCTAAGACAGAGTTGCCTAGTCCAAGGTTGTGAAATATATACCTATGTTTTCTTTTATGAGTTTTGTAATTTTAGCTCTTATATTTAAGTCTTTGGTCCATTTTGAGTTAACTTTTGCATATGATGTGAGGTAGTGGTCCAACTTCATTCTTTTGTTTGCAGTATCCAGTTGTTTTAGTATCATTTGGTGAAAAGATAATTCTTTCCCCCATTGAAGGGTATCTTGGCACCCTTGCTGAAAATCAATTGACTGTATATGTCAAGATTAATTTCTGGAATCTCATTTGTATTCCATTGATCTATATATCTGTCTTTATGGCAGTACCTCACTATCTTGATTATTGTAGCTTTGTACTAAATTTTGAAACTGGGAATTGTGAGTCCTCCAACTTCATTCTTCTTTTTCAAAATTGTTTTGGCTATTCTAGGCCCCTTGAATTTCCATATGAATTTTAGGATCAGCTGGTCAATTTCTGCAAAGAAGTCAGCTGGGATTTTTATTGGAATTGTGTTGAATCTATAAATAAATTTGGTAAATCGTCCCATCTTAACAATATTAAGTTTTCTGAGCCATAAGCATTGGATGTCTTTCCATTTATTTAGGTCTTTTCAAATTTCTTTCAGCAATATTTTGTAGTTTTTAGATTATAAGTTTTATACTTCTTTTGTTAAATTATTTCTAGGTATGTTGTTTTTGATCTATTGTAAGTGGAATTGTTTTCTTAATTTCACCTTTCGTTTGCTCTTTGCTACTATATAGAAATACCATCGAATTTTGTGTGTCGATCTTATATTCTGAAATCTTGCTGAACTTCTTTTTTAACTCTAATAGTTTTCTTAATGGATTTCTTAGAGTTTTCTAAGTGCAAGATTATGTTATCTGCAAATAGACAGCTTTACTTCTTTCTTTCTAATCTGAATGTCTTTTATTTCATTCTTGCCTAATTGACCTGGCTAGAACTTCTGGTGCTATGTTGAATAGAAGTGGTGAGAGTGGATATCCTTGTGTTATTACAAATGTAGGGAGAAATTGTTCAGTCTTTCACTATTAAGTGAAAGCTGTGGGGTTTTCCTAGATGCCTTTTCTCAGGTTGAGGAACTTCTATTCCTAGTTTCTTGAATATTTTTATCATGAAAAAAAAATCATGAAGGGGTGCTGAATTCTGTCAAATGCTTTTTTTGCATGTATTGAGATGATCATGCGGCTGTTTCCCCACTCCACATTTATTCTACTAATATGATATGTTACATTATTTTCAAATGTCAAATCAACCTTTCATTCCTTGGATAAATCCCACCTGGTTATGGTATATAATCTTTTTTATATATTGCTGGATTTAATTTACTAGTATTTTGTTGTGGTTGTTTGAATCCCTGTGTATACGAGATGCTCTTCTATAGTTTTCTTTTCTTGTGTTGTCTTTGTTTGGTTTTGGCATCAGGTTAATACTGACCTCATAGAATGAGCTGGGAAATGTTCCTTCCTCTTCTGTTTTTTTTGGAAGAATTTATGAAGCATTGGTGTTGATTCTTCTTTAAATATTTGATAGATTTCACCAGTAAATTCATCTAGTCCTGGGCTTTTCTTATTGGGAAGTTTTTTGATTACTAGCTCGATCTCTTTTTTCTTTTAGGTCTATTCAGATTTTCTGTTTCTTTTTTAGTCAGTTTTAGTAGTTTGTGTCTTTCTGGGGATTTGTCCATTCTATGTATGTTATCTAATTTGTTGGAATGCAATTGTTCATAATATTCTATTATAATTTTTCTGTAAGGTTGATGCTAATGTTACCTTTTTAATTTCTGATTTTTTAGTAATTTGAGTCCTTTTTATTCTTGGTTAGTCCAGCTAAAGGTTTGTTGATTTTGTTGATCTTGCAAAGAACCCACTTTTAAGTTTTGTTTATTTTCTCCATTATTTTTGTATTTCATTCATTTCTGGTCTAATCCTTAGTATGTTGTTCCTTCTGCTTCAATTGGATTTCACTTGCTGTTCTTTATCCATTGTCTTAAGGTGGAAGGTTAGGTTGTTAATTTGAGATCTTCTTTTTTAATGGTGGTGTGTACAGCTATAAATTTCTCTAAGCACTGTTTTAGTTAACATTCCATAAATTTTGATGCGTTGTACCTTCATTTTCACTTGTCTCAAAATATTTTCTAATTTTCCTTCTAATTTCTTCTTTTGCCTATTTGCTTATCTTTTTTTGACAACTCTGCTTGAGCTGTCCAAAACAGTAGCCACTAGCCATATGTGGCTTCTTAAATTTAAATTAATTAAAATATAATAAAATAAAAAATTTTGTTCCTTAGTTGCACTAGCCACATGTCCAAGTGTTCAGAAGTCACCTGTAGCTAGTGCCTACCATATTGGACAGCATACAACATTTCCATCATCACAGACAGTACTGCTGTACAGCACTGTATAGCATGCTCAGAGAGAAGAATTCAATGACAAAGCGCTAGCTCACAATAAACCTTAGTAGCCATTTTACCGTCTATTTTAAAATACCACTTAATTTGCAAATGTCAAGCCAGTTCTATACCTCATTTGCATGATGTATTCTAAATATTACTCCTTATAGTGTCCTAATAGGGATGCTTGCATTGGTAAGCAATGTCAGTGGTTGATCTCCTTTTTAGCGCATTTTCTGCATCTTCAATTACACTTTGCTTCTGCTGCTGTTTCTGGTAACTTCTTGCCCTTTTGTGTTTGGCAACATTTAGTAACTATCAGGTATTAATGTCCACAGAAAAAGGGAAAGCTAGAAAACCCTCTGGATCACAATGGTCCTGTTTGCAGCCAGTCATGGGGATGACACAGGACTGGGTAGAGCTTCATTGTGTTGTGTATGGGGTTGCCATGAGGTGGGGGCCAACTCTATTGCAGGTCAAAGCAAGAAGGTAACAACAAGAAGAAGAGTTAATACACATCGAATACCTAGGGTTTACCAGGTTCTCTCTGGAGTTTCTCACACATGAGCTCACTCAAAGTCCACAATAATTGTAGGAAGTAAACATTATTATCTTCATTTTCAGAAGAGAAAACAAGTCTCTACAATGTAAACGCCAAAGTCCATACAAACTATAAGTGGAAAAGGCAGGATTTAAATCCTTGTCAGACTGGAAAGTCCAGTCTGTTTTCACGTACTACATCAGGCTTTCTTAAACATGCACAGTTCTTACACCCTGTCCTGATTCTAGCTACTAATATTTTGTGAGCTAACATGATCTCATGAGCACACAATTCCACAATAGCTACAGCTTACATTTGTTGAGTGTTTACTACTTCCTAGGCACTGATTCTAGCATTGTAGCTAAGTAACCTCCTTATCTCCACAATCCTCTGATGTAGATATTATTATTAGTCCCATTTACAGTAGAAGACACCCAAGGCACAGAGAAAATACTTAAGTTTCCAAGGTCATACAGCGTGTATTTCAAGCCAAGCTTTAGCCCACGCCCTCTGAACCCAGAACCTGCTCTAGCAATCACCTCACATAACCAAGTTATTGATAAGGGAAGCGTGGCTGCCACAAGAACACATTCTATAAAATATCATTCTTCATTCCCTCTCAGTCTTTATGGAGTTTATTTTTTATTGCTGCCTCTCTCCACTAGAATATAAACTTCACAAAAGCTGGGACTTTGCTTTATTTATGGTTGCAGCACAAGGGCCTGGGTGCTCAATAAATATTTGTTGTTTCGAACTGACTGTGATCATGATAGTTTGCCTACAATTACAAACTGTACAATATAAGAACATTATAGGAAAAACAACTCACTTATTAACAAGCGTGTACAAATTAAATAAGTACTCTAAAATTTAGGAAGATAAAGGTAATCTTTAATAAGAGTTTTTATCATCATGCACACATTGAGAAGACATGCAATTAATTCTCTTCCTGTCATAAGTAAGTTTGTTGTGTTTCCCCAGGAGTGAGAGATTGGACTAAATAATGTCAAAATCTGCATGTGGCTCTATCTAAATTCTATTTGTAATACTTTAAATGAAAAACAGAGTCCCTGAGTGGTAAAAATGGTTAAGCACTGGAGTACTAACTAAAGGTTGGTGGTTGAAATCCACCCAAAGACACCTGGCAAGAAAGGCATGGTGGTCTGTTTCCCAAATGTCACAGACTTGAAAACGCTGAGAGCAGTTCTACTCCGTACACATGGGGTCACCATGAGTCAGAATGGGCTAGATAGCAGCTAACAACAACAAAATAAAATCTCTTAGCTTGAAATTACCTTTCTGTCATTTTTGCAAACATCCATTAGGGAGAGAGATAATGTACCTGTCATCAATAATGTAGCTGGCAAGGACAGGACGTCCCTCCAGCAACATTCAGATACCCATCGGTTCTTCACCACCATGGACCCTTCATTTAAAGTGAAGCAGCAATCCGAATACTTTAGAAAATTTTTAAACATCTTTCACCAAAACCCAAGCCCATTGCCATCGAGTGGATTCCAACCCATAGGGTTTCCAAGGCTGACATCTTACGTAAGCAGACTGCCACATCTTTCTTCTGCAGAGCAGCTGGTGGCTTCCAACCGCCAACCTTACATTTAGCAGCCACGCCCTTAACCACTGCTTCGCCAGGGTTTCTTATGGGAGATAATTAACGAATCGAAGTTTTCTTATTGTTTCTGGGAATTTTCGCTCTGTGCCGGCAGAGGGAGCTCAAAGCTTAAAAAAAAATTTTTTTCCTGCGGTTTCAGCACGTGACTGCCTTTGCTGGCATTTTATCTTTAAACTTCTAAATTTTCCAAGATTTTTTGAAAAGATAAATTAGAAAGGCTGGAAATCTAACTTCGTGTGTCTACCTGCTTAAGAAAATAAATTTCTTTTAAGGGATTACCTTATTGCAATAACCGAAAATATATCACAGCGTTTAGAGAATAATTTAACTATGCAAATTATAGTTTAGAGCTCCTTGCGAGGTAAAGAAAAAAAGGAATTGTTTTTACAAAAAGGCACAAAGAGCGCACATGACCTTAATATAACGAAATCTATAGGCGACATCCTATTGGCATTTAGTAAAATTTGAAGTTCTTACTTTCTGCAGTAAGTTCTTTCCTAATGTATACATTTAAATTTCTCTTTAAATTAAGCTTTAGATGCACAAGTTTTGATATATAGGGATTTTTTTTTACATAATTCAGTTCTAGTTATCTTATAATTTCCACTATTAATTCTTCTTTTACCTATGACTTAGAAGTGTGTTTTAAATTTTCCAGTCATATGAGGATTTTGGTTTTGTCTATTTATTGATTTCTGACTTTATTACATTGAGATAAACGAACATGGTATGGATCATGTCATTTCTTTAGTATGTGCTGGGACTTGCATTGTGTGTGTGTGTGTGTGTGTGTGTGTGTGTTTTAAGAGTCCTATTTGTTAGCGCAAAGGTAGGGCAGTGTGTGTGGAAGAGAGTGACTTTTAAGCCATGACTTTATTTGTTGTTTCAGTGTTTAGCAGAGGTCCCACAGGCTGCCAGTGTGCGTCTTTCCTGGGCATTCTGAATGTAAGACTGCTTTTCCAATCCTTAGATCATTACTAACTTCAAGGTTGGATGAGACTAGGCTTAAGGGCTGATTAGGCAACAACAAAGAGGTGAGAAAGGAAGCATTTCTTTAGAAAGAGAGTTGGAGAGCTGTGGCATTTCTTCTCTGCATCCAAATGTTACCCCTCCTTTTTAGCAAATCAAGGGGCATGTTTCAAGAGAATCTGGAATTTGGGGACACAGTAGTGGGTGCCTAACTCACAAATAAATATCCTAAAGTTTAGAAAGTCAGGCTAAAATGGTCTCCCTAGGTATGGACTGCACTTTAAAGTCTGTTGGGGCCAGAGTGGATGCACATATCTCTCAAGATTTTATAGATGCTTAAGAGGGAGACACCATCCAAGAGCATGACTAGGAGGGATGACCATGAAAAATGGGTGGACTGTTGGAAGCTAGTGGCCAAATTAGGGGTTTGTAATCTACAAATAAAAAAATCCCTAGAAGTGTCTCCCAAAAGGGCCAGAATTTAGGTGTGGGATACAAAGCAGAGCCTTGTGCCAGACTGTAACCAACTTGGCCTTGAAAGCTAGTTCTCCTTTACTTACCAGTGGCCTTTAAGTTGATTTTGATTCCTGGTGACCCCACGTGTGTCAGAGTAAAGCTGTGCTTCGTAGAGTTTTCAGTGGCTGGGTTTTTGGCAGTAGATTGCCAGGGCTCTCTTCCAAGGTGCCTCTGGGTAGATTTGAAACTCCAACCTTTCTGTTAGCAGCCAGAAGTTGCACATTAACTGTTTACACCACCCGGAGACTCCCTCCTTTCCTTTGTGCTCCCTTTACTACCCTTTCCTTGGCTAAAAACACATCTAAAAAGTTTAGAAGGGAGTAGACTAAGGAGGAGAAAAGATGCCAACCACCTCCTTCTTCCCCATTGTAGGCTTTTGAAACCACACTAGCTGAGTTGAGGAAGGAGAATCATCCAAAACTGGATGAGAGTGTAGAGTTGTTTATATTGCACTGAACTGGATTTTTATTACCTGAAAACGACTGGAAGAGCCATAAAACCTGTCAAGATTTCGTTCAGAAACAAAGTCCTCATATCAGTTGAAAGATTAGTTGGTTTTCCTTGTGCTCTACAACCCTCTTGTTAGTTCAATACACCATCTCTAAAGATACAAACAAACATTCAAGTTTGTCTCTTAATTATTCATGCTCTGATATTCCACAGTAATGTACCTTGGTAAGGGGCTATTTTTTTTTTTCAGTCATTGGGCCGTGCATTCATTGGGGCCTCCCTAGTCTGGAATCTAATGTCCCATGGTCCTCAAATTTTCCTATGTTGTGTCTTTGATAATTTTCTTCCCTCTGTTTTCTGTTCTTTTTCTGAAACTATTATTTGGATATTAGAGTCCCTGGAGTAATCCCCTAATTGCCTTATCCTTTATCTCTTATTGTCCATTTGTTAGTTTTTGTTCTGCTTTCTGGGATTTTTTTTTTTTAATTAACTTTTATTGAGCTTCAAGTGAACGTTTACAAGTCAAGTCAGTCTGTCACATATAAGTTTACACACATCTTACTCCGTACTCCCACTTGCTCTCCCCCTAATGAGTCAGCCCTTCCAGTCTCTCCTTTCCTGACAATTTTGCCGGCTTCCCACTCTGTCTACCCTCCCATCCCCCCCTCCAGACAGGAGATGCCAACACAATCTCAAGTGTCCACCTGATATAATTAGCTTACTCTTCATCAGCATCTCTCTCCCACCCGCTGTCCAGTCCCTTTCATGTCTGATGAGTTGTCTTCGGGGATGGTTCCTGTCCTGTGCCAACAGAAGGTCTGGGGACCATGGCCGCCGGGATTCCTCTAGTCTCAGTCAGACCATTAAGTATGGTCTTTTTATGAGAATTTGGGGTCTGCATCCCACTAATCTCCTGCTCCCTCAGGAGTTCTCTGTTGTGCTCCCTGTCAGGGCAGTCATCGGTTGTGGCCAGGCACCATCTAGTTCTTCTGGTCTCAGGATGATGTAGGTCTCTGGTTCATGTGGCCTTTTCTGTCTCTTGGGCTCTTAGTTGTCATGTGACCTTGGTGTTCTTCATTGTCCGTTGCTCCAGGTGGGTTGAGACCAATTGATGCATCTTAGATGGCCGCTTGTTAGCATTTAAGACCCCAGATGCCACATTTCAAAGTGGGATGCAGAATGTTTTCATAACAAAATTATTTTGCCAATTGACTTAGAAGTCCCCTTAAACCATGGTCCCCAAACCCCCGCCCTTGCTCTGCTGACCTTTGAAGCATTCATTTTATCCCGGAAACTTCTTTGCTTTTGGTCCAGTCCAATTGAGCTGACCTTCCACGTATTGAGTGTTGTCCTTCCCTTCACCTAAAGCAGTTCTTATCTACTAATTAATCAATAAAAAACCCTCTCCCTCCCTCCCTCCCTCCCCCCCTCGTAACCACAAAAGTATGTGTTCTCCTCAGTTTATACTATTTCTCAAGATCTTATAATAGTGGTCTTATACAATATTTGTCCTTTTGCCTCTGACTAATTTCGCTCAGCATAATGCCTTCCAGCTTCCTCCATGTTATGAAATGTTTCACAGATTCGTCACTGTTCTTTATCGATGCGTAGTATTCCATTGTGTGAATATACCACAATTTATTTACCCATTCATCCATTGATGGACACCTTGGTTGCTTCCAGCTTTTTGCTATTGTAAACGGAGCTGCAATAAACATGGGTGTACATATATCTGTTTGTGTGAAGGCTCTTGTTTCTCTAGGGTATATTCCGGGAAGTGGGATTTCTGGGTTGTATGGTAGTTCTATTTCTAACTGTTTAAGATAACTCCAGATAGATTTCCAAAGTGGTTGTACCATTTTACATTCCCACCAGCAGTGTATAAGAGCTCCAATCTCTCCGCATACTCTCCAACATTTATTATGTTGTGTTTTTTGGATTAATGCCAGCCTTGTTGGAGTGAGATGGAATCTCATCGTAGTTTTAATTTGCATTTCTATAATGGCTAATGATCGAGAGCATTTTCTCATGTATCTGTTAGCTGCCTGAATATCTTCTTTAGTGAAGTGTGTGTTCATGTCCTTTGCCCACTTCTTGATTGGGTTGTTTGTCTTTTTGTGGTTGAGTTTTGACAGAATCATGTAGATTTTAGAGATCAGGCGCTGGTCGGAGAAGTCATAGCTGAAAATTCTTTCCCAGTCTGTAGGTGGTCTTTTTATTCTTTTGGTGAAGTCTTTAGATGAGCATAGGTGTTTGATTTTTAGGAGCTCCCAGTTATCGGGTTCCTCTTCGTCATTTTTGGTAATGTTTTGTATTCTGTTTATGCCTTGTATTAAGGCTCCTAGGGTTGTCCCTATTTTTTCTTCCATGATCTTTATCGTTTGAGTCTTTCTGTTTAGGTCTTTGATCCACTTGGAGTTAGTTTTTGTGCATGGTATGAGGTATGGGTCCTGTTTCATTTTTTTGCAAATGGATATCCAGTTATGCCAGCACCATTTGTTAAAAAGACTATCATTTCCCCAATTAACTGACACTGGGCCTTTGTCAAATATCAGCTGCTCATATGTGGATGGATTTATATTTGGGTTCTCAATTCTGTTCCATTGGTCTATGTGCCTGTTGTTGTACCAGTACCAGGCTGTTTTGACTACTGTGGCTGTATAATAGGTTCTGAAATGAGGTAGGGTGAGGCCTCCCACTTTCTTCTTCTTTTTCAGTAATGCTTTGCTTATCCGAGGCTTCTTTCCCTTCCATATGAAATTGGTGATTTGTTTCTCTATCACCTTAAAAAATGACATTGGAATTTGGATCGGAAGTGCGTTATATGTATAGATATGGCTTTTGGTAGAATAGACATTTTTACTATGTTAAGTCTTCCTATCCATGAGCAAGGTATGTTTTTCCACTTAAGTATGTCCTTTTTAATTTCTTGTAGTAGAGCTTTGTAGTTTTCTTTGTACAGGTCTTTTACATCCTTGGTAAGATTTATTCCTAAGTATCTTATCTTCTTGGGGGCTACTGTGAATGGTATTGATTTGGTTATTTCCTCTTCGGTGTTCTTTTTGTTGATGTAGAGGAATCCAAGTGATTTTTGTATGTTTATTTTATAACCTGAGACTCTGCCAAACTCTTCTATTAGTTTCAGTAGTTTTCTGGAGGATTCCTTAGGGTTTTCTGTGTATAAGATCATGTCATCTGCAAATAGAGATAATTTTACTTCCTCCTTGCCAATCCGGATGCCTTTTATTTCTTTGTCTAGCCTAATTGCCCTGGCTAGGACTTCTAGCACAATGTTGAATAAGAGTGGTGATAAAGGGCATCCTTGTCTGGTTCCCGTTCTCAAGGGAAATGCTTTCAGGTTCTCTCCATTTAGGGTGATATTGGCTGTTGGCTTTGCATAGATGCCCTTTATTATGTTGAAGAATTTTCCTTCAATTCCTATTTTGGTGAGAGTTTTTATCATGAATGGGTGTTGGGCTTTGTCAAATGCCTTTTCTGCATCAATTGATAACATCATGTGGTTTTTGTCTTTTGTTTTATTTATGTGATGGATTACATTAATGGTTTTTCTGATATTAAACCAGCCTTGCATACCTGGTATAAATCCCACTTGATGGTGGTGAATTATTTTTTTGATATGTTGTTGAATTCTATTGGCTAGAATTTTGTTGAGGATTTTTGCATCTATGTTCATGAGGGATATAGGTCTGTAATTTTCTTTTTTTGTAATGTCTTTACCTGGTTTTGGTATCAGGGAGATGGTGGCTTCATAGAATGAGTTGGGTAGTATTCCGTCATTTTCTATGCTTTGAAATACCTTTAGTAGTAGTGGTGTTAACTCTTCTCTGAAAGTTTGGTAGAACTCTGCAGTGAAGCCGTCCGGGCCAGGGCTTTTTTTTGTTGGGAGTTTTTTGATTACTGTTTCAATCTCTTTTTTTGTTATGGGTCTATTTAGTTGTTCTACTTCTGAATGTGTTAGTTTAGGTAGGTAGTCTTTTTCCAGGAATTCATCCATTTCTTCTAGGTTTGCAAATTTGTTAGAGTACAATTTTTCGTAATAATCTGATGTGATTCTTTTAATTTCATTTGGCTCTGTTGTGATGTGGTCCATCTCATTTCTTATTTGGATTATTTGTTTCTTTTCCTGTATTTCTTTAGTCAGTCTAGCCAATGGTTTATCAATTTTGTTAATTTTTTCAAAGAACCAGCTTTTGGCTTTGTTCATTCTTTCTATTGTTTTTTCTGTTCTCTAATTCATTTAGTTCAGCTCTAATTTTTATTATTTGTTTTCTTCTGGTGCCTGATGGATTCTTTTGTTGCTCACTTTCTATTTGTTCAAGTTGTAGGGATAGTTCTCTGATTTTGGCTCTTTCTTCTTTTTGTATGTGTGCATTTATCGATATAAATTGGCCTCTGAACACTGCTTTTGCTGTGTCCCAGAGGTTTTGATAGGAAGTATTTTCATTCTCGTTGCTTTCTATGAATTTCCTTATTCCCTCCTTGATGTCTTCTATAACCCAGTCTTTTTTCAGCAGGGTATTGTTCAGTTTCCAAGTATTTGATTTCTTTTCCCTAGTTTTTCTGTGATTGATTTCTAGTTTTATTGCCTTGTGGTCTGAGAAGATGCTTTGTAATATTTCGAGGTTTTGGACTCTGCAAAGGTTTGTTTTATGACCTAATATGTGGTCTGTTCTAGAGAATGTTCCATGTGCGCTAGAAAAAAAAGTATACTCTGCAGCAGTTGGGTGGAGAGTTCTGTATAAGTCAATGAGGTCAAGTTGGTTGATTGTTGTAATTAAGTCTTCCGTGTCTCTATTGAGCTTCTTACTGGATGTCCGTCCTTCTCCGAAAGTGGTGTGTTGAAGTTTCCTACTATAATTGTGGAGGTGTCTATCTCACTTTTCAATTCTGTTAAAATTTGATTTATGTGTCTTGCAGCCCTGTCATTGGGTGCATAAATATTTAATATGGTTATGTCTTTCTGATCAATTGTCCGTTTTATCATTATGTAGTGTCCTTTTTTATCCTTTGTGGTGGATTTAAGTCTAAAGTCTATTTTGTCAGAAATTAATATTGCTACTCCTCTTCTTTTTTGCTTATTGTTTGCTTGATATATGTTTTTCCATCCTTTGAGTTTTAGTTTGTTTGTGTCTCTAAGTCTAAGGTGTGTCTCTTGTAGGCAGCATATAGACGGATCGTGTTTCTTTATCCAGTCCGAGACTCTCTGTCTCTTTATTGGTGCATTTAGTCCATTTACATTCAGCGTAATTATAGATAAATAAGTGTTTAGTGTTGTCATTTTGATGCTTTTTTATGTGTGTTGTTGACAATTTCATTTTTCCACATACTTTTTTGTGCTGAGACGTTTTTCTTAGTAAATTGTGAGATCCTCATTTTCGTAGTGTTTGACTTTATGTTTGTTGAGTCGTTACGTTTTTCTTGGCTTTTATCTTGAGTTATGGAGTTGTTATACCTCTTTGTGGTTACCTTATTATTTACCCCTATTTTTCTAAGTAAAAACCTAACTTGTATTGTTCTATATCGCCTTGTATCACTCTCCATATGGCAGTTCTATGCCTCCTGTATTTAGTCCCTCTTTTTGATTATTGTGATCTTTTACGTATTGACTTCCGTGATTTCCTGTTATGACTATTTTTTTTTTTAATTAGTCTTAATTTGTTTTTGTGATTTCCCTATTTGAGTTGATATCAGGATGTTCTGTTTTGTGACCTTGTGTTGTGCTGGTATCTGATATTATTGGTTTTCTGACCAAACAATATCCTTTAGTATTTCTTGTAGCTTTGGTTTGGTTTTTGCAAATTCTCTAAACTTGTGTTTATCTGTAAATATCTTAATTTTGCCTTCATATTTCAGAGAGAGTTTTGCTGGATATATGATCCTTGGCTGGCAGTTTTTCTCCTTCAGTGCTCTGTATATGTTGTCCCATTCCCTTTTTGCCTGCATGGTTTCTGCTGAGTAGTCTGAACTTATTCTTATTGATTGTCCCTTGAAGGAAACCTTTCTTTTCTCCCTGGCTGCTTTTAAAATTTTCTCTTTATCTTTGGTTTTGGCGAGTTTGATGATAATATGTCTTGGTGTTTTTCTTTTTGGATCAATCTTAAATGGGGTTCGATGAGCATCTTGGATAGATATCCTTTCGTCTTTCATGATGTCAGGGAAGTTTTCTGTCAGGAGATCTTCAACTATTTTCTCTGTGTTTTCTGTCCTCCCTCCCTGTTCTGGGACTCCAATCACATGCAAGTTATCCTTCTTGATAGAGTCCCACATGATTCTTAGGGTTTCTTCATTTTTTTTAATTCTTTTTCTGATTTTTTTTCAGCTATGTTGGTGTTAATTCCCTGGTCCTCCAGATGTCCCAGTCTGCATTCTAATTGCTCGAGTCTGCTCCTCTGACTTCCTATTGCGTTGTCTAATTCTGTAATTTTATTGTTAATCTTTTGGATTTCTACATGCTGTCTCTCTATGGATTCTTGCAACTTATTAATTTTTCCAGTATGTTCTTGAATAATCTTTTTGAGTTCTTCAACAGTTTTATCAATGTGTTCCTTGGCTTTTTCTGCTGTTTGCCTTATTTCGTTTCTGATGTCTTGAAGCATTCTGTAAATTAGTTTTTTATATTCTGTATCTGATAATTCCAGGATTGTATCTTCATTTGGGAAAGATTTTGATTCTTTTGTTTGGGGGGTTGTAGAAGCTGTCATGGTTTGCTTCTTTATGTGGTTTGATATGGACTGCTGTCTCCGAGCCATCACTGGGAAAATAGTTTTTCCAGAAAATCCGCTGACTGGGACGCCGGCTCCAGGCTCTGAAAACAATCGCTGCTTCCCCGTATTTGTTCGTTTTCCGTCTCTAAATCTGTGTTTGTTGTTCAGGGTTCGTAGATTGTTATGTACCTGATCTATTCGCTTGTTTTTCCGTGTCTTTGTTGCAAGAGGGATCCGAGGTAGTGTCTACCTAGTCCACCATCTTGGCCCCGCCTCCTGGGATGTTTTTAAGACATTGTTTCTTAGTCTTCTATTACATTTTTATTTCTGTAATCATGTTTTTCTTTTCCAAGAGCTCTTTTTTATTCTCCGATTCTCCTATAGTCATATATTCTTCTTATCTCAAGGATGTAGTAACTTTTATCTTTCATACAATATTAATTATACTTATTTTGAAGTTATTACCCCATCTTTCAAGTTCCATTTTTCTGTCTATTCACTTTTTTAATTGCTCTCCTTTATGCCTGAGGTTTTCCTTTAATATCTAGTGATCTCCGGCTCTCTGTTCATATTTGAGAGAGAAGGTTCTTAAAAGCTGACAGCAATCTCTATGTAGACGTGTGCGGATGTTGTCTCACTTTTTGACATCCCCAAATGTTAGAGAATCCATAGTTTATTTTTTTCCCTTGGGCTGGTCAGTTTCACCGAAGAGGACTCTGTCTTCTGCCTGAAAGCAGCAGACTGGCTTCCAGCATTCTGAGAACCAAGAGAAAGATGTTGGGTGAGGACTGAGTCTGCAGATCTTCACATAGCTCCCTGTTTTTAGTTTTAGTGCCTCACCTCTGCTCTTAGTTATGGCCAGTATTCTCAAAACCAATTATTTCATTAAGCTTCCTATTTTCTGCTGTGGTAGGGTAAGGGCCATCATCCTGGAGGAAGTGCTTGAATTTTTCACATGTCTTTCAGCCAATCCTCCTATTTTCAGCTGTCTTCCTTAACCTCAGCTGTAGAAGTACCTGCTGCTCCTAATCTTTAGGCTTTCCTGGGTTCTACGCCATGAATTAGATGTTTTCTTTCCTTTTTTAAATAATTCATCGTGGTTTGGTTGAAAGTTTACAGAGCAAATTAGGTTCCCATTCTAAAATTTATACACATTTTGTATCAAGATATTGGTTGCAATCCGTTCAATATGATAGCACTCACCTACTTCTTCCCTGAGTTTCCCGTTTCCATTTGCCCATCTTTCTTGACCCTTCCTGCCTTCTGAAGTTTGTTTTTGGGCAAATGCTGCCCTTATGGTCTTGTATGGTTGATTGTTCTGAGAAGCACTTTCCTCACGGGTGTTATTTTTCACTTTATGGGCCTGTTTGTTGTTTGGCTGAAAGGTGATCTCTAGGAGATGTTGTCTTATAGGCTTTATCCATTACTGGCTCTGGTAGTTCATCTTTTTCTGCTCTAGTACATTCTTTTATTTCATCCACTTTGTGTTGGCAAGATTTTGATAATATATCTTGTCTACTGTCATCTTCTCTTCTGTTTTCTTTTTCCTGTGGGCTTGTTTCTTTCTTACTCATTTGTTGTTGTTGTTAGATGCCACTGAGTCAGTACATAGTGACTTTATGTAAAACAGAATGAAACACTGCTCGGTCCTGAGCTAGCCTCACAATTGTTGTTATGCTTGAGCCCATTGTTGCAGCCACTGTGTCAATCCATCTTGTTGAGAGTCTTCCTCTTTTTCATTGACCCTCTACCAGTAAGATGTCCTTCTCCAGGGACTGGTCCCTCCTTATAACATGTCTAAAGTATGTGATTCAAGTCTCATCATCCTGGCTGTATTCTTCCAAGACAGATTTTTTCATTCTTCTGGCAGTCCATGGTATATTCAATATTCTTCATCAACACCATAATTCAAAGACATCAATTTTTTAATTTTCCTTATTCATTGTCCAGGTTTCGCGTGTATATGAGGCAATTGAAAATACCATAGCTAGTATTTTAATTGTAAGGTCAGGTGCACCTTAGTCCTCAAAGTGACATCATTGCTTTTCAACACTTTAATGATGTCTTATTCAGCAGATTTGCCCAATGCAATATGTCTTTTGATTTCTTGACTGCTACTTCCATGGACATTGATTGTGGATCCAAGTAAAATGAAATCCTTGACAACTTCAATATTTTCTCTGTTTATCATGATGTCACTTATTGTTCTGGTTGTGAGGATTTTTGTTTTTATGTTGAGATGTAATCTATACTGAAGGCTATAGTCTTTGATTTTCATCAGTAAGTACTTCAAGTCCTCTTCACTTTCAGCAACAAAGTTGTGTCATCTGTATATTGTAGGTTGGTAATGAGTCTTCCTCCAATCCTAATGCCACATTCTTCTTTATATAATCCAGCTTGTCTGATTATTTGCTTAGCATACAGATTAAATAAGTGTGGTGAAAGGATACAACCCTGACACATACTTTTCCTGATTTTAAACCATGCAGTATCCCCTTGTTGCATGTGAATGACCGCTTCTTGGTCTATATAAAGGTTCTTCATGAGCGCAATTAAGTGTTCTGGAATTCCCATTCTTTGCAATGTTATCTATAATTTGTTATGATCCACACAGTTGAATGCCTTTGTATAGTCAATAAAACACAGCTAAGCATCTTTCTGGTATTCTGTGCTTTCTGCCGAGATCCATCTGACAGAAATGATGTCCCTCATTCCATGTCTTCTTCTGAATCTGGTTTGAATTTCTGGCAGTTCCATGTTGATGTACTGCTGCTACCATTTTTGAATTATCTTCAGCAAAGTTTTACTTGTGTATGATATTAATGATATTGTTCAATACTTTCCACATTATGTTGAAGCATCTTTCTTTGGAATGGGCACAAATATGGATCTCTTCCAGTTCAGTTGGCCAGGTAGCTGTCTTCCAAATTTCTTGGCATAGACAGCAAATGCTTCCAGCATTGGATCTGTTTGCTGAGGCATCTCAATTGATAGTCTGTCAATTCTACAGTAGGCCCCTAGCCTTGTTCTGCCTGATGATATTGAGCTTCTCCATCATCTCTTTCCACAGATGTAGTTGATTTGATTCTTGTGTATTCCACCTGGCAAGGTTCAAGTGTACAGTGTCCATTTATGTTGTTGAAAAGGTATTTCCAATGAATAAATCATTGGTCTTGCAAAATTCTATCATGCTGTCTCCAGTGTCATTTCTAACACCAAGGCCATATTTTCGAACTACCGATAGTTCTTTGTTTCCAACTTTCACATTCCAATTACCAGTAATTATCAGTGCATCTTGATTGCATGTTTGATCAATTTCAGGCTGCAGAAGTTGGTAAAAATATTCAATTTCTTCATTTTTGGCATTAGTGGTTGGTATGTAAATTCGAATAATAGTCATATTAACTGGTCTTCCTTGTAGACATATGGATACTGTTCTATCACTGACAGTGTCATATTTCAGGATAGATCTTGAAATGTTCTTTTCGACAATGAACATGACACCATTCCTTTTCGACTTATCATTCCTGGCATAATAGACCATAGGATTGTCTGACTCAAAATGGCCAATACCAGTCCGTTTCAGCTCACTAACGCCTATGATATCAATCTTTATATGTTCCATTTCATTTTTGATGACTTCTAATTTTCCTAAATTCATACTTTCTACATTCCATGTTCCAATTATCAATGGATATTTGCAGCTGTTTCTTCTTATTTTTAGCCATGCCACATCAGCAAATGAAGCTCCCAAAAGCTTTTCTCCAACCACATCATTAAAGTCAACTCCACTTTGAGGAGGCATCTCTACTTCAGTCATATTTTGAGTGCCTTCCGAACTGAAGGACTCATCTTCTGGCCTTGTATCAGACAATGTTTTGCTGATATTCATAATGTTTTCACAGGCCAATTTTTTTATAAATAGATCTCCAGTTTCTTCTCCCTAGTCTGTCTTAATCTGGAAGCTCCGCTGAAACCTGTTCAAAATTATGGGCAACCCTGCTGGTATTGAAATACCAGTGGCATAACTTTCAGAATCACAGCAACACACAAGCACCACAGTATGACAAACTGACAAATGAGTGGTGGCTTATTTATTTACTACCATTTTGTTGGGATTTCGGGACTGTGTGGTGATATAAACACATATGTGCAATCTAGCATGCTTGTTGGGAATCCTACCTATAATTTTTTAACATGCCTACTTGATTTAAGAACGATAAATTTATTCAAATATGTCTACTCTCTTCCTGAATAATGCAATGCCTACAGAATGCCTTAACTTTAACGTTTAAAAATTCTATTAATTATTATCATTTATTGTAGTTGTTATCATATTTAATTCTCATTTTAAAATATCCACATATTTATCAGGATAGATCTTAAAATGTTCTTTTTGACGATGCACGTGACACTATTCCTTTTCAATTTGTTATTCCCGGCATAATAGACCATAGGATTGTCTGATTCAAAAGGCCAATACTATTAATTATTATCATTTACAGTAGTTGTTATTATATTTAATTTTCATTTTAAAATATCCACATATTTATCACTATTGATTTAGAACCCGTATCTTCCTTTGGGCTCAATTTCCATAATTCTTGAACTACATTAGCAAGGGACTGTGAATAAAATGTCTTTCTCTTTCACTAAAATGTTCTATTTTGTTCTCACTTCTAGGTGATAGTTTATATTACAGTTCTGCAATCTGGATAACTTTTCTCAGATCTGTATTCCAGGTCACTCATTCTGCATTAGTTTGGGCCCCCTGAGAAGCAAACACCAAGATAAGATTAGACTGCAAGAGATTCAAATGTCTGTGGAGGAAAAGAGAGAAGGAACTAGAAGAGGCAGTGCACTGTCAGACTATGATGCAGGTCTAACCCCTGTAAAGGACAGAGGGAAGGAAGGAGGGCTGGGTAGACAGTGGCTTAAAATGCCTAAGAAAATTTCTAAGAAAGTTGCAGCCAGGCCAATGGGCAGTCTTAAGCCAAAGTGGCTCATCAGAGGAAGCCTGCATCTCAGAAGACTGTGAGTGCCTTAGCATCCCTTATGCACTCAGTCATTGGCTGACATCAGGCTGTTGGAAGCACGACCTCAGCAGGAACATGGTGATAGATTCAGAGCACAGCAACCTGAGTCATCCATCAATTATGCTCCCAGCAGCAGGAGTTCTGAGTGACACATTTTCATGGCTGCCACAGATTCTTTGTTCAACTGTGTCTAATCTGCTGTCTAACTCTGACAACTTCAGTGACAATATGTTTCATTTAGAGAAATTTTATTTCATTTTTTCCTCAAATCTGCTTGTTCTTTTGCCCTGAGGTCTTGATTTTCCTTATGGATTCCATTCTTTCTTGAATTCCTTTATTTAGTATAAGGATAATTATTTGTTGTCTCTTTCTGATTGCTTTGTTATCTGAAATTCTTGAAGCTGTTACTATTCTGTTTACCGTTTGCTGATTTTCACTATGCTGTGTATTCTCCTTATTGAAAAAAAAACCCATTGCCATCGAGTTGATTCCGACTTATAGCAACCCTATAAGACAGACTAGAACTGCCCCATATGGTTTCCAAGGAGCATCTGGTGTATTCGAACCACTGAGCTTTTGGTTAGCAGCCATAGCGCCTAACCACTACACCACCAGGGTTTCCAGTTTCCTTATATGTTTTATAACAATCTTCCTTGAACAACAAATCCTAATGTAGGATTTGTTGTTCAAAGAAGAGTATTTCTGGCTGAGAGGGTAGTATGTGGGAAGCAAGACCCAGAAGAACAGCTCCCAAAATGTGCCTCGAAGAATGAGTAGAACATGAACTTATTTATGAAAAGATGCAGAAGATCATTCCAGGTAGAAGAAATTATCAAAGCAGGACTTCTGGTTCCCAAATCATGGCAGACTCAGCCAATCCTTCTCGCTACAACACCTGAAGATTCTGGAAACAGCCACAAGAACAATAATATAAACAAACACATGATTGATGTTGCAAGAGACAAAAAGAGGGGAGGAGTCATCCTCCTGGTGTCAGGAAGAGTGACTTAAATTCAAAACAGTAGGAGTTGAGATTAATACTCCTGTTTTCAGGGGATGGGGTATCAGAACCACAAATAGATCTTAGAAATCTAGAACCACAAATAGATCTTAGAAATCTAGAACAGTAGGAGTTGAGATTAATACTCCTGTTTTCAGGGGATGGGTATCAGAACCACAAATAGATCTTAGAAATCTAGAAGCTGAAGATTTAAAATCCACATATAAACAAGAGTCAATTCCTCTGTCCTCATATAAAAATATGAGCTAGAACTATGCATAAAGACAAGAAGAGCTGCACACTCAGTGAAAGGAGGCTACATCTTCAGGACCAAGGATGGTAAAGATTATCTAGAGCAATGAGTAGAAAAAATACATAATTCATTTGGTAAAACAATTATCAAGATGAAAATTTGACATAAAAATTGTTCAAAGGCTAGCCATATCCTTAGGGTACTAGGTTTCACAAAAACCAGTACTATCCTGGAGTGTCACATATGCAATCCTGGCCAGGTAGGATTTCCAGACATAAAAGTAATTCCTACTAAAGATGAGCTCACAACCCAAATTTTAAAACATATAAGTTTTATAAGTTTGATAATGTTTTATTAAATAAGCAGCATTATTAAATAAGTAACATCATGATAAACAGAGAAAAGATTAAAGTTGTCAAGGATTTCATTTTACTTGGATCCACAGTCAACACCCATGGAAGCAGTAGTCAAGAAATCAAAAGACACATTGCATTGGGCAAATCTACTGCAAAAGACCTCTTTTAAAGTGCTAAAAAGCAAAGATGTCACCTTGAAGAGTAAGGTGCACCTGACTCAAGCCATGGTGTTTGCAATTGCCTTATATGCATGCAAAAGCTGGACTGTGAATAAGGAAGATCAAAGGAGAATTGATGCCTTTAAATTGTGGTGTTGGTGAAGAATGTTGAATATACCATGGACTGCCAAAAGAACGAACAGATGTGTCTTGGAAGAAGTACAACCAGAATGCTTCTTAGAAGCAAGGATGGCAAGACTTCATCTCATGTACTTTGGACATGGTATCAGGTGGTATCAGTCCCTGGAAAAGGACGTCATGCTTGGTAAGGTAGAGGGTCAGCAAAAAAGAGAAAGACCCTCAATGAGTTGGATTGACCCAGTGACTGCAACAATGGACTCAAACACAACAACGATTGTGCGGATGGCGCAGGACCGGGCAGTATTTCGTTCTGTTGTACATCAGGGGGTTGCTATGAGTCGAAACTAACTTGACAGCACCAAATTAAAAAAAACGCTTTTATGATTTCATGGAAACAGTGAAGGATATTTGAAATATGTTTCATTTAAAAAGAAATAAACTTGAATGATTAAAATGGGAAACCTAAATTGTATAAGTTATTCTAGAAGAACTCATAAATGAGGGTATTTCACATACAAAAGAAATGTTTCCTTGGTACTAAATTTAAAATAGCATGAAACAAATAAGATGATGGGTGCAACATAATCTCTCTGCCACGTTTGATGATCTATCAGATCTGATTGGCTAAACAAGGTTTCTCTTCCTCCTTTCAGCATTTTGCTCATGGTCTCTGTGGAAGTACTCAATGAAGTTTATCACTTCTGTGCTATTAACGTTTTCTTGAGTATGCATAGCTTAATGTTTATGAACAGGGAATCTGGAGCCAGACTGCCTAGGTTTAAACACTGACTTCTCCACTTCCTAGTTATGTGACCTTGAACAGTTATTTAACTTTTCTGTTTCATCATCTGTAAAATGGGGATAATAATGGTTCTTACCATTAATACTTCTTGTTTTGAGTATTAAATGAGTTTAAAAAAATATCTAGAGCATAGATTTGTCAGAGCATAGATAAATGGTTGGATAAGAACAGAGACGAAGGGAATTTGGCAAAAATCTTGATGTGAAGTATCAAATTACCTAGGATTCATTTAAAGAAAAGCACGTTTAACTGTTATTACCCATAGTGATCATAACAAACTATGGATAACATTGTGAAGAATGGGAAACCCAGAATAATTAATTGTGCTCATGCAGAAGCTGAACATAGACCAAGATGCAGTCCTTTGAACAAAATAAGGGGGATTATGGCATGGTTTAAAAACAGAAAAGGTATGCATCAGGATTATATCCTTTCACCACACTTATTCAATCTGTATGCTGAGCAAATACTCCAAGAAGCTGGACTACACAAAGAACGCAGCATCAGGATTGTGGGAAGACTCATTAACAACCTGCGATACGCAGATGACACAACCTTACTTGCTGAAAGTGACAAGGACTTGAAACACTTACTGATGAAGATCAAAGGCCGTAGCCTTCAGTATAGATTACACCTCAACATAAAGAAAACAAAAATCCTCACCACTGGACCGATAAGCAACATCATGATAAATGAAGAAAATATTGAAGGATTTCATTTTACTTGGATCCACAATCAACACCCATGGAAGCAGCAGTCAAGAAATCAAATAACATAGTGCATTGAGCAAACCTGCTGCAAAAGACCTCTTTAAAGTGTTAAAAAGAAAGATGTCACTTTGAGTACTAAGGTGCACCTGACCCAAGCCATGGCATTTTCAGTCACCTCATATGCATGTGAAAGCTGGACAAAGAATAAAGAAGACCAAAGGAGAATTGATGCCTTTGAATTATAAAGCTGGCAAAGAATAGTGAATATGCCATTAAGTGCTAGAAGAATGAACAAATCTGTCCTGAAAGAAGTACAGCCAGAATGCTCCTTAGAAACTAGGATGGCAAGACTTTATCTCATGTACTTTGAACATGTTATGAGGAGGGATCGGTTCGTTGAGAAGGACATCATGCTTGGTAAAGTAGAGACTTAGTGAAAAAGAGGAAGACCCCCAAAGAGCTGGATTGACACAGTGGCTACAACAATGAGCTCAAACATAACAACGATTGTGAGAATGATGCAGGACCGGGCAGCGTTTCATTCTCTTGTGGTTAGGGTCCCTATGAGTTGGAAGCAACTCGCTGGCACCTAACAGCAACAACAATCTGTAGTGACAGAGGAGCAGTGGTGCAGATAATCACAAATAGAAGATGTTCTGAAATCCATTTTCATTTGGCTTTGAACAATAGTATCATTCAGGGGGCAGATTTGTCTTAGTATGTTATTACTAAAGTCAATATTAAGATGATTTTTCATTTTATGAAGACAGCAGT
This sequence comes from Elephas maximus indicus, assembly GCF_024166365.1. Taxonomy (NCBI): domain Eukaryota; kingdom Metazoa; phylum Chordata; class Mammalia; order Proboscidea; family Elephantidae; genus Elephas; species Elephas maximus. The sequence continues at coordinate 130,298,395 of NC_064820.1, forward strand.
CCATGGTAGAAAGAATTATTACATCAACACACAACTTGGTAATGTCAAGCCGATCTGGATCGTTAATTGGTTGTAGAGAATTCATCAGGAAAATAAGCATTTGTAAAATCTCACAAATGAAACAGTAATTCATCATCAATGTAAAATCACTTTTATAAAGAGGAGTTACAACCTAAGAAACTCTTCTATCATTGTGCTAAACTAATTTCTTAATGTGAATAAAGTTAAAATTTATCTTCAGTCACACAGGTTAGGATACATCTTTTGTACTTGTGTTAGAATACATAGTGTTAACAGTTCAAGTGGAAATAAAATAATGTTATAACAATTCGACTTTTTAACACCATCTAAACTCTATCTGCTAAGAAATACAAGAGCTGTTGTTTCATACTGAAATACAAGTTTTCTAATGTTGTTAGGTGCTGTTGAGTTGATTTTTTGATTCATGGAGACCCCATATGACAGAGCAGAACTGCCCCCATCAGCTTTTCTAGGCTGTAATCTTTACAGGAGCAAATTGCCAGGGCTTTCTCCCGCAGAGCTCCTGGGTGGGTTTTAACTGCCAACCTTTCAGTTAGCAGCTGAGCACTTTAAACTTTGCTCTGCCAGGGCTCCTTTTTCTAGTATTATGGTGGTATAAAATTAATGAAAGAACTATAGAATAATGAAAAATTCTAAGTTATTTTTTTGTCAGTTTTCTAGCTTTCATTTTAAGTGAAAAATCTTTTGGGACCTATCTGTATTCAGAAGATTTGCTAATCCCAATTTACCCCTAGCTACTTTATTTTCCTCTTTCCTTTGGCGTTTGTTGTAAATCGACTGTTAAATAATACTAGAAGATATGATTTGTCTACTTTAGATATTTCCCACTTTTTACCTGATAGAAAGCTTAAAGAGGTCATTGGAGAACTTGTCTAATAAACAATGGGATTTGTTTTTCCTACTCATTTTGACTACATTAATTCATGAGGTTATTTTTCGTAGTAACTTAATAAAGATAAACTCTAAAAATGGAAAATAAATTCATTTTCAAATATCTCTAGGAGATACTAAATAGTAGATTGCCAAAAAAATGTTTTTTGAGGAGTAAAGAGAGACGTAGAGACATAAAAACTAATCACACATCTTTTTGTGACCGTGTAGGAATGCAATGGGTTTGGAGAAATACATTTTGGAATTAAACACATCAGAATTCAACATGAGATTTCTAAAACTTTTCAGGGAAATCTGTCAAAAGAAGGCCTACTAACACGGTACTTTCATTCTTATAACATGCTATTATGTTTCAAAGATTTATTCATTTTTTTTTTCTGCCAAAAGTATGGAATTCTGAACTCCAGCTGACAATGCACAGAAACCCAATGATCAATGTGTTTCTAAAGGATTATACTGCTGCCGGTCCTTCCCAGATTGTTTATTTATGGTGAGAAACTTAACTCCTTCAATCTTTTCAGTAATTCACCCCTTTTGTCCATGTCAAGATGAAGTGGTCTCTTGTTTCTCACAATGGACTATTTGATGATCTCATCATCAAAGCCAGTGGAAGTGCACGAAGCAAGAAGGCATGTCACACTGCATGAATGGCCTTCAGCTTGACTGCCATCGCACAGTCGCCATTGTGTCACACAGACAGCAAAGCCAGTGTCACAAGAGGATATAGAGCCATTGGGCCAGATCATCACCCTGGATGGGAGAAGTCACTTAAAATACAAACACAATCTGTGACCATACCCATAGGACATATTTTATTTTGATTATTGAAAGCAGCAAACCATGAACATGATTCTCAACCCTGCCTGAAAGGTGAATGGAAATAAAAGGAAAGAATGGTGGAAAAAAATCAGAGAAATCTATTAAAGAGTTACGCTTACCCACAGAAAGAATTCTATTTAAAAACAGTTCCCCTGGGGATTTTTCTTGCATTGGTTTCCTTTGTTCATGAGAATCTAGTAGTTTTAGTCACAAATGAATTCTGTTTTTCAAGTTAGTAAATTAGGCTTGTTTTCCCAAAAAGTTGGATGCTAACCACGTAAGAAGAGAAGAAGGATGTACCATCATGGAACGCTCACTCACTTTTAAAAGAAAATAGTTATTACAGTTAGGTACTTCCCCTAGACTCCATCTGCACAAATGTGTTTTATCATTTCTTATACATTTTCATATGTCTCCTCCATGAGCCTGTAAGCTCCTCATGAGCATTTACAATACCTCTCATCTATTTTTAGTATGCTTTTTCAAATTTGTAAACCTAATATCTGGAAATGGTTAGTTAAAAATAGTAAGATGTATATGCAATGAAAAGAAACATTTTTCTCCACTCCAAAGGACTGCCATTTCACCAGAAGCAACCACCTTTGGTATTTTTGGGTGTCCTTCAAGAAGTAATACGGTGGCATGTTACAAAACCTACTCTGAGCATTGTTTATTTTCCTTTAACAGTATTTTTCATAAATTTTCTATATGAACCTATGGACCTACCCCTTTCTTCTGAATAATGACATGACATTCCTTTTTGTGGATATGACATATTTAACTGGTCTCTTATAAATGGACATTTGGATGGTTTTCAGTAGTTTTTGTAAAAACAAGGCCTCAATAAACATACTAGTTACTCCTTTGAATGTGTAGCTGAGTGTATCTGTATGTTAAATTTCTAGGATAGAATTCCTAGGCTAAAAAGAATGTGAATTTTAAAATTTGGAAGATATTTCTCAACTGCCCTTTCAGAGGGCTCACCGAATTTCACTTCCATTAACAGTATATGATGTTATCTCTTTTCACATGTGCTTGGCAATGCTGGGCACTGACAAACATGATGACCTTTTCCAATCTGGTACGTGTAACATGGTATTTTTGTAAATTTGTATAATTTTGTGAAATTATAAGTGAATTTGAGCACTTTAAAGTATGTTTTTATATTCTATTTGTATTTTATAAGGTATTTTGTAGCATAATAGTGCTTCTATAAAATATTATGTCAGAATGCAAAATATATTCTCTGCTTTCAGAGTATAGAGCTCAAATGTATTACTTATTAATAAAACCCTTTAGGTTCTTTCTATTCTTATCCCTTCCAATGCCCAATTATTTTCCGTATTGAATTTTTTGTTGATACTACTTCTTTTAACCAATGAAGGTGTGCTGATTAAAGGACCAATTCAGAATTTTTGTTATGAGTTATGGATTTTGATACCCATTATCTGGGATCACATGTGTCCCAGCGGCCCATGGAAAATGTAAATCCTACCTCTGTGAGTCAATAATAAAATCGATTTTTTAATTTTACTTCTTGAAAATTTACAAAACATGAGGTAAAACATGAAGGCCCCTGGTAATGACGGTATACTAGTCTCCTTCTTAGCCTTTTTATTATTTTGTATGAAAGTTTTCAAAACATGGTATAATACATAAAGGCATCTGGCAATACCTGCATGTAAATTTTGATATAGTCTCCTTGTTATTAATGTTGCATTCTCTGCATTGCTTTCGAGACGCATTGGTAAGAAAATGCTTTCCATCCTTTTGGAACTGTAGCTCATCTGGCACTCCTCTTACTCCTGGCTTGCGCATTGCCAGAAATGAGAGTCTTTCTCTTCTCTTCCTTTTCTGGCACACAAAAAGTAGCCTACTGAGAGCAAACCTGAAGGATAAAACCAGTTAAGGTTGTGTGTCAACTTGGCTGGTCCATGATTCTCATGGCTTGGCAGTTATAGGGTAGATTGGCAGCTATGTAATCACCTCCATAATGAGATCTGATTTAATGTAATCACCTCTGTGATGAGATCTGTTATGAGCAGAAAGTTTCCTTGGGGATGTGGTCTGCATTCAATATATGTGGACTTTCTGGCAAGGCTTGAGGGCTTTTGCTCACTCTGAACCCTGAATCTGGCTCCTGTTTTTCTGACCTCCATTCCTTGGGATTTGAGCTAGCAGCTTACCTGCTGATTTTGGGTTCATCTGCCCCTGCAGCTACATGAATCAGTAGAAGCCTCTACAACTGCATGAGCCATTTCCTTAATAAAAAGCTCCCTCTCTTTCTCTCTCTATATGTATGCTTCACTGGTTTTGCTTCTCTACAGAACTCAGCCTAAGACAGTCGGTTACATTTTACCCCTGTGGATAATGTTGCACACTGTAAAACTATTCACAATGGCAAGGTCGATAACAAAATACAGCAATTGATGCCACCATTCGAGAGAGTGCCTTCTGATTTTGCACCTTTCATGTTTCTGGTCAAAATGGTTCACTCCTCCCATAATGGAGTGATATGCTGCAACTGCTCTTGGGCAAGAGAAATTACAGGAGGAACCATCTTTGTTCTTTCTTTTGACAACACTTGTATCCTGTGTATTGTGGAACATTGACAAAACTATCACAGGTTTATTGCCCTGCCATTTTACTGTTGACGCACATCCTTTCATAAGAAACCAAAATTCTCTGTAAATTTTCTTTCCTCCTCAGCATGTATGGTAGCCCCTTTCTATTTGCTCACACTGTACTAACAGCATACAGTCTTACTTCAGTCAGGGTTTTCATCAGATTATAGGATGTAAAATAGTTATGGTAGCATCATCCCGGCACAACACTCTCACTGAGGGAGAGAGATGAGTCATTACCTATGCCTTTTTCCACAAAAAATGTCAAAATGGCTCACAAACCCTGTTTCAGAGTCAGCCAAACACCACATTTTGTACCCACGTTTTACAGGCTTCGTGGGCATTGTCTTAGGCTGGGTTCTCTAGAAAAGCAAAACCGTAGAGCTTGAAAATATATATAGAGAGAGATTTATATCAAGGACACAGCTCACATGATTGTAGAGGCTGGAACATCCAAAGTCTGTGGATCAGGATAGAGGCCTCTCCCAATTCACACAGCCACAGAATCTGGTGAACCCAAGTGCAGCAGGTCAGAGAGCAGGGCTCCTGCTCACAGGCTGTGAAGATCAATGCATCCCAAGATCAACATGAGCTCCTAGCTCAAGTTTCAAGAACAAGAGGTCAGACAAGAGACAGTTGCTGGATCCAGAACAAGCCAAAAGCCTTGGCAAGGTGAGCAGGAAGAAAGTAGGTGGTGGAGGGCAGAGAGATGAAGGCTGAAGGGGTGGTGAGCTGCCACAGGCCCCGCCCCTGATGGTACCACACAGCAGATTTCATCTTGGGGGTGGTCACATATCAAATTTCAATGGGGAAGTGATCACAGCATTATACAACTGCCAAAACACTGAGAATCATGGCCCAACCAAGTTGACACACAATCTTAACCATCACAGGCATGTATCGTTTTATTGATGAATGGAACTTGAATGACATCAAGCTTTTATCAACTGCCATGACACTTGATGGCACATAGACCTCCTTTAGGTGGCTATTGAGAGCATAGGGTTGCTATGAGTTGGAATCAACTCAATGGCACTGGGATTGGTTTTTGTTTTATAATTGAGTGAAGTCTGTGAAGCTGGTTGTAGCCAGGTTCTTCTTTGGCACAACTTTTGAGTTGTCATTGCAGTGTATGTTTTTGGTTATTTTTAGTCTGGTTTTAGTGATTAGGTCTGGAATCGAAGCAACACCCATGCTGGGGTCACTGGACCAATAAAGCTGTAGCTGAGGTAAGGCATGTGTACCTATCAGAGTGTGGACAGCAATGTATGCCTTTATTTCCTCTATGGTTGTATCCTGCCAGTTTAGGGTGGGCCTCTAATAGCTTTCCTTCTATATTGTATGGAGTGCTCCTGGGTGGCATAAAGATTCATTTGGTCGAATATGTTTTGTAACATCTCTTCTGTAAATACAGTCAGAAAATAATCTACTTCTCTGTCTGAGTTGGTCAAATCTGCGTAAACTTGGGCATGTTGATCAAGTGAGGCAGTTATATTTTCAAAATAGGAGACATCCTCACTCCATCCACCTTCGTCATTGTCACCATCACTTCCTGCATTCCTTTCCTCTGCATCATCCATTGCTTCCTCCCTTTCTTCTATTCTGTCAGTGTTGTTATTCCCACCTTCAGAACTTAGATTTAGCAGCATCTAAAAAGTCTTCAAATGCATCATTTTAACCTCCCTGATCAGACTTTTTCTCATTGTCAGGCAGAGAAAAAAATAATAATATTCGTGATTCCTTTTCAAAGTTCTCTTTGTTGGTGTATAGGAATCCAACTCATTTTGTATATTTATCTTGTACCCTGCTCCTCTGTTGAATCTTTCCATTAGTTTCATTAGTTTTCTTGTGGAATCTTTGGGTTCTCTGTGTATAGGATCATAAAAAAAAAAAAAAAAAATTTTTTTTCCATCTGCAAATAGGAATAGTTTTACTTCTTCTTTCTAATTTGGATGCTGTTTATTTCTTTTTCTTGCTTTATTGCTGTAGCTAGGGCTTCCAGAATAATGTTAAATAGGAGTGGTGATAAAGGGCATCCTTGTTTTGTTCCTGTTCTCAGGGGGAATACTTTCATTCTTTTTTATCCATTCTGCCACTCTTTTCCTCTTTATAGGTGCATTTAAGCCATTTACATTCAGTGTGATTATTAATAAGTATGAGTTTATTGTTGTCATAAATGTACTTTTTTTTTTTGGAGTGCTGACATTTCATTTGTTCCTCTTACTTTCCTGTGCGAGTTCCTTTTGTTTGAGGATTTTCTTTTCTTTCCTTAGTACAGATTTTGTGTGTACGAGACTTTATGTTTTTCTTCTTTTTTATTCTGATGAGTATGTTTGTTAACTTTTTTTGTGGTTACTTTGAAATTTACCCGTATCTTCCTAGGTTGAACCAGCCTTTTATTACATGATATTGCCTTTACTTCCTCTCCATGTGAAAATTCTATTCCTATGCCATTTAGTCTCCCTTTTATTGTTTTGGAGTTGTTGTCGTTTACAGGTTAATGTCTTTGTTTTACTATTTTAAGACTTTTAGCTTTGTGTTATTATTGAGAGTTCTTCACCTAGGTTGCTATCTGGCTGATGCCGTCCTGTGTCTAGACTCCTGTTGCTGGTTCTCTAACTGAAGCACTCCCTTTTATATGTCTCGTAAGTTTGTTTTGTTTTTACAGATTCCCTTATTTTCTTTTTATCTGGAAATGCCCTAATTTTGTCACTGTATTTGAGAGGGAGTTTTGCACGATATATTATTCTTGGTTGGAAGTTTTTTTCTTTCAAGGTTTTATGTATGTCACCCAATTGCCTTCTTGCATGCATAGTTTCTGTCGAGTAATCAGAACTTAGTCTTATTGTTTTCCCTTTGTAAGTGACTTATCATTTTTCTTGAGCTGCTCTTGGGATTCTTTCTTTGTCTTTGGTTTTGGCAAATGTAATTATAATATGTGTTGGTGACTTTTTTTTCTTTTTTATTGCGCTTTAAGTGAAAGTTTACAAGTCAAGTCAGTCTCTCATATAAAAATTTATATACACCTTGATATTTATTCCTAATTCCTCTCCCCCTAATGAGACAGCTCACTCTTCCTCTCCACCATTCAGCCAGCTTTTTTCCCCCTTTGCCTTCTCATCTCCCCTCCAGACAGTAGCTGCCCACATAGTCTCACGTGTCTACGTGAGCCAAAAAATTCACTCTTCACCAGTATGTGATTTTCTTTTTCAGTCTATCCTTTATGGGGTTCATTGAGCTTCTTGGATGGTCAGTTTTTGGTCTTTCATGATATTTGAGATGTTTTCTGACCACAAATTTTCAAAGATCTTCTCTGTATTTTCCATTTCTCATGTTCTAGAACTCCTATCATATGCAATTCATTTATTTATTTTTTACTGTACTTTTGATGAAGGTTTACAGAACAAGTTAGTTTTTCATTAAACAATTAATACCCATATTGTTTTTTTGACACTGGTTGCCAAATCCACGACATGGCAACTCTCTTCCCTTCTCAACCTTGGGTTTTCTTTTACCAGCTTTCTTGTCCCTTCCTGCCCTCTCATCCTTACCCCTGGGTTGGCGTGCCCGTTTGCCTCTTTTTGTTTTATGGACCTGTCTAATCTTTGGCCGAAGGGTGAACCTCAGGAGTGGCTGAATGACTTCAGTACTGTGTTAAAAGGGAGTCTGGGGGCTATACTCTTGGGGTCACATGCAAATTTTTGCTCTTGATTATGTCCACATACTTCTTAGGTTTTTGTCATTTTTTTCTCTGATTTTTCCTCAAACCAGGTGGTATACATGGATTTGTCTTTAATCTCTCTGATTATGTCTTCTCTTGTTTCAAATTTGCTCCTAAAACCTTTTATTGAGTTTTCCATTTCTGAAATTTTGTGGTTTATCTTTTGGATTTCTAGCTGCTGCTTTTGAATAATTTCTAATTGTTTATTTATTTTGTCATTTTGTTCTTGTATTATTTTCCTGAATTCTTCTATTGCTTTGTCTGTCTTTTCCTTGATTTTGGTTATGCTTTTGTTGATGTTGGCTGTATTTTCCATGATTTTGTCTATTTTTTCCTTGGTTTTCGTCTGTGTTTTCTTTGATCTCTTTCCTAATATCTTGGAGAGACCTAAATATTAGTCTTTAGAATTCCATATCAGGTAGTTTCATTGCTTTTTCTTCTCCTAGAAGGTCATCTGATTTTTTATTTTGGTCACTTGCTGGAGCCATCTTGCCTTGCTTTTTTTTTTTTTAGTATGTTTTGGTATTGTCTGCTATCTCCAAGACAGTAAGGCATTGTTTTTTTTAATTTATTGATTGTATGTTCATTTGTTTCATCCTGCTTCTTTGTATTGTTTTGATATGTCAGGGTGGGTAGGCTAGGCATGCTTTGCTGCTTGCTTGTCTGTGGGCATGATAGCTCTTACCACCTTTTTCAGGTGGGCAGGGCAGCAGCATGCAGGGTGAACCCACTTCACTTTACATTGGTTTGGTGAAGTGGCTGAGGCTGGACTGGGAGGGCACTGTCTGCTTCTTGATCTTGTGTGGGAACATTCACATCCTCTCACCAGATAAGCCACAGTGATGGACAGAGAGTGGTTTGGGCTGGTCAGGTGGTGGAAGGGGAGGGCAGTGTGGGCCTGGTGGAACAGTGAGCCAGAGCTGGGCATGGTCTAGCCATAGCGGCAGAGTGAGTTTGGTTGGAAGTGGGGTGGGATATGGGCCTAGGTGAGGGGAACAAAGAGAAGAAAAGAGATGGAAAGAAAAAAATAGGTGGGCAGCAGGCAGGTGAGGGCAGAGCAGACTTGGAGGCCAGCAGGAAGGGGGAGTGGTAGCGTATAGGGCTGGGTGGGAGTTAGAAAGCAGTGGGCCACAGGTCTCTAGTCACAGAGGTGCAGCATGGCCCAGCAGGAAGCAGGGAGATGGCTTATAGGGCTAGGTGAGAGGGAAAGAAAAAAGAAGCATGGCAGGGGCTGGTGGGTGAGGGTAGATGGGGATGGGGTGGACTCTGGCTGGCAGCAGGCCTATCTATCTCTAGCCAAGGCAATGTGGCATGACCTGATGGGAAGGGGTAGAAATGAGGTATAGGGTAAGTGAGAGGGAGAAAGAAAAGGAAGAAAGGAGAAAAAATTAAAAAAAAAAAAATGGCATGGCAGGAACCTGTGAGTGGGGGTGGGGCAGACCCAAGGTGGCAGTGGGCCAATTTCTCTCTTGCCAAGGTAGCACAGCATAGTTTGATGAGAAAGGGTATAGGTGGAGTATGGGGGTAGGTGGGAGGGATAAAGAAAAAGGACAAAGGGAAAAAAGAAAAAAAAAGTGGCAGAAACCAGCGGTTGGGGGAAGAGTGGACCCAGGCTGGTGGCAGGCTGGTAGCTTTCTAGCCAAGGCAGCTTGGCATGGCCTGTTGAGAGAGGTGGAGGTGGGTATGGGGTAGAAGGGTGAGGGATGAGAAAGTGTGTTTCCCTGGTTGCCAGGTGCTCTGTCTCCTGTTGGGGGCTCCATGAAATAGTCTTACCCTACTCCCTGTCTAGGGTCATTGATGGCTGTACTCCAAGATGGCGATGCTGTGCCATGTTAGTTGGCAGGGGGACCTCCAATCCGTATCTCTCCTCATTCTCTGTTTTCCTTCAGTTTCTTCTTCCATTTAATGTTTGATCTTTTTCTTTATCCCTTCACTGGCTGCTTAGTGTTCCAGGATTGACGTTTGTATCTGTTTAACTTAGTTTTTCAGCTCTTTGCTGCAGAAGGATGGCATGATGCATCTGTGTAGGGTACCACATAGGCTCCACCTTCAATAATTGCCAACTTCTGTTCAAGAACTTTAATTACAACTTTTACATAGCCTTTGTTTTATCCTGAAATGAATTTGATAATTGCCAACTTATTTTTTTCCATTCATCTCTTTGTTGCTATATTTTATCCTTCAGTGCAATTTTAAAACATTTTAGGTGTTGGAAAATATCTTCTTAGTATCTTTATGAATTATTGCATGTTTGAACTTGTCTTTCATTACCTCAAATACTTTATCCTGCAACAATTTCTCATCCCTGGAGGAGGGAGAAAACTGCTTGGTTAATAAAGCCCCATGCTCTGGTTTTCATTTGATAAAATGATCTACATCATCAGCTTTCAAGTGATAGTCACCTGATCTATGCAAAGATAGCATATCTGAATGTAGCCACCTCACCTGTCCTTCTAGGGTATTCTGAGAACTCCTATACATCTTCAAATTAATTGTAATTTTCCAAACAAGTACTTCTTAAGTTAGACTTAAGAAGTTCAACCTATGTTTGGAGAACTCTGAGTTCTGGAGAACTCATTGCCTGAGATGATCAGAAGAAAAATGCATCCTCTAGTGGCTTCCTGTCTTCATCACAGCCAATTTTCAATGCTCTTAACAACACTTCTCTATAGAGGCTCTACAGATGGATCTGGATTATAGCTTTTGTTTATCAAAGATAATAGAACACAGAAGCAGAAATCTCATACCATATTTAAACAGAAGAATTTTATTTTTCTATTCTTAGTGCCTAGAATACCTGCATAATGTTAATTCTTAGTCAGTATTTGTTAAATTAAGGACCAAAGGGCTATTTATAGTGATTCAAAGGCATATGTATAGTCTAATGTATACTTTTGTTGCTGTCGTTGTTAGGTGCTATTGAGCTGAGTCCAACTCATAGTGACCCTATATATATATAATAGAACAAAATGCTGTCCAGTCCTGTGCCATCCTGACAATCATTACTGTGTTTGAGACTATCGTTGCAGTGTGTCAATCCATTTCATTAAGGGTTTTCCTCTTTTTTTGCTGACCCTCTACTTTACCAAGCATGATGTCCTTCTGTAGAGATTGATCCCTCCTGATAACATGTCCAAAGTAAGTGAGATGAAGTGTTACCATTCTTACTTCTAAGGCTGTATTTCCTCCAAGGCAAATTTTTTCATACTTCTGGCATTCCGTGTTTTATTCAATATTCTTTGCCAAAACCATAATTCAAATGCATCAATGTATACTTTGCAAACAAATTATTCCTACACTTGTTATTACAATAAATGTCAATTACCCTGTATCTCTGATTCACCATTTATTTTCCTGAAAACATGTATTTTTGGATTCTTACCCAACATGGTGTCATAGACAGAGGCACCATGCCATCCCTCTGCAGCAAAGACCCAAAAAACTAAGTAAAACAGAGACAAATGTCATTCCTGGAACCTGAAGTGCCAAATGAAAAGCTAGAGATCTCAGCCAAGCACCTAATGGAATAAGAAACTGACAGAGGACAGAGAGTGAGGAGAGATACATGCGGAGGGCCCCATCAGCTAATGCAGCACAGATCCACGATCTTGGACTCCAGTTGGGAGATCAGCAGATAGGGAGCACAGGAAAGCAGCTTCAAGGAAAGCCCAGCAGGAAACAGAGCACCCATCAACCAGTGATACACGCATTCCCACCCCCCCAATTCTCTCCCTGGTGCTGTACATCTGAGCTTCTTGGCTGGCTGCTGTGGCTCAACTGGCTGGGAAGTGCAGCATCCATGTCACTTGGATTCACCCCATCCATGTCAGAGAGCAGTGGACAGGGAGTACGGGAAATTGGCTTCACGAAGTTCCCAGCAGGAGACAAAGCACCTGGTAACAAGTGATATATGCTTTCCTGCCCCCTTCCCCCACCCTTCAGCCTCCTCTGCTTCCTGCCAGCTGCTCTATCTTGGCTGGGAAGCAACTGCTTTGGCCTCAGGCTGCTTGGATTCACCCTGCCCACACTGGCTGGTCCCCTGAACTGGTGTTGGTTCTTCCCACCTTTTTTGGTTTCTTCTGTGCCTCCTACCACCTCCCCGTCCTTTCTCTGGAACACCTGGCTCTGTGTGTCATCTTTCCTTCTTCTTGAAAGGCTGTGAAGCCATGCCCGACTCGGGAACCATTTCCCCGGCCTGCGACACCATGCTGGTGGTATCCCAGGGGCTTTTTTTTTTCCCCCCCTTGTTTTACTTTGTTCTGTTTTGTTTTGTTTTTCTTTTTGTGGCTTGGGAGCCCCTTCTAACCAGCCTGCACTGCACAGCTTAGGAGCCACTCTCCCAATCTGCACAGCTGCATATGCGGGATCCTGAGGGCATTTCTTTTTTTCTTCTTTCTTTTTCCATTTCTGTCTGTCTTCATTTCTCAGTTCTCATCTCTCTACACTTATCTTCTTTTCCTATCTCCTGAATACCTGGTGCTGGGTGACATCTATACCCCCTCTAGCCAGGCTATACTGCACAGCCTGGGAGCCACTTCCCCAGTCTTAGTAGCCCCACCGGTGGGACTCTGGGACTCCTGGGGGCTTTTCTTTTTCTCTTTTCCAAAGTTTTATCTAGTTATTTATTTTCTTTTTTCTGTTCTCCATTTCTTGGTTTCTCAACTCTCCACTCCAACGGCAAGCTCCCTTAGCTCTCTCTCTCTTTTTTTTTTTTTTTTTTCTTTGCTTGCTTGTTTGTTTTGGGCTCCTGTTTTTCTCTCCTCTTTCCCACATGTCTATTAGCTCCACACATCACAACACCCCCTTTCCTGCCTACCTACACCTTATACTGAACATCACAGCCCCGAGCAGCACAGACACAGCATACTGGAACTCGCCCAGCACTGATTCCTGGCCCGCCCTGTCAGCCCTAGTACGTGCCAAAAACAACCCATCCCAGCCTCTCCCCTTCAGCTAGACCTGCCCTGCTGCACCATAGCTGAATGACTGGCCCTCCACTGGACAATGAGGTGAAAAGTATTGTGACTACAGACAAGCAAATAACGAAGTGCACCTGCTCAGACACAATCAAATAAAACAAAAAGCAAGACAAAACAAACAAATCTATAACTAAGAAACAAAGCAAATAACTACTGAAAGTCCTAAGACAGCAGACAATATCAAAAAATATTTTAAAAAAGGACAGGATGGGTCCAGTAGGCATCCAAAATAATACATCAGATACTTTCCAGTAGAAGAAAAGACACTAGAACTACCTGACATGTAATTCAAATCTCTAATATTCAGTGTAATCCAAGTTGAAGCAAAAAGCAGATAAAAATGAGGAAAAAACAGACAAATTTTTGGAAAAGGCAAACAAATTCACAGAAAATACAGGAAAAAAATGGAACAATTCAAGAAAGTAATACAGGAACAAAATGCCAAAATAAATTCACAACTAGAAATCATACAAAAAAACAACAATTAGAAATCCAAAAGATAAACAAGATTTCAGAAATGGATAGTGTCATAGAAGGGCTGAGGACCAAGTTTGAAATGATGGAAGACAGAATCAGTGAAAGTGAAGACAAACACTTGGATACACTCTTTTTGAGGAAAAATCAGAAAAAAGAACAAACAAAAATGAAAAAAACCTGAGAATAATGCAGGATACAATAAAAAGCAAAAATTTGTGAGTGATTTGAGTTCTAGAACAGGGAGAGAAAATGGAGAACACAGAGAGGATCATTGAAGAATTTCTGACAGAAAACTTCCCTAATATCATGAATGATGAAAAGCTAACAATCCAAGAAGCTCAATGAACCTAATATATGATAGAACCCAAAAGAAAAACACCAAGGCATATCATAATCACACTCGCTAAAACCAAAGATAAAGAAAAAATCCTGCAAGCAGCTCGAGAAAAACAAAAGTCACCTACAGAGGAGAAACAATTATGATTGTTTATTATTCAGCAGAAACCAATGGGCAAGAAACCAAGAAGGCAATGGGATGACATATATAAAACCTTGAAAGAAAAAAATTGGCAACCAAGAATAATATATCCTGCAAAACTTTTCATTCAAATATGATGGTGAAATTAGGGCACTTCCAGATAAACAGAAATTAAGGGAACATGTAAAAACCAATTACAAGAATTATTAAAGGGAGTCCTTCGGTCTGAGAACAAACATCAGACCACAGCCTGAATCTAGGACCCAAGATTGTACCAACCAGATACCAACCTAGGAAATGAATTCTCAAGGACTACCCAAAACCAAAATGATTGCAACAGGGAACCAGAGAGGTTAACCTATAAATGACAACAATGTCAGAACAATAAAAGAGGGAATAAACAGTATAGGTATAGAGCTCTTTAATGGAGAGGAAGGCAAGGCGATACCAAGTAACAATAGGCTGGTTCAAACCTAGGAAGATAAGGGTAAGTTTCAAGGTAACCACAAAGAAAGTTAACAAACCTACTCATCAAAATAAGGAAGAAAAACAAAGTCTCAATAAAAACAAAATCTACAAAAACAAAAGAAATTAAAAAGAAATCCACGAACGAAAGGAGCTCAGCACAGGGCATTATGCTGAGTGAAATAAGTCAATCACAAAAGGACAAATATCATATGAGACCACTACTGTAAAAACTCACGAAAGTGTTTACATACAAAAAGAAACAATATTTGATGGTTACAAGGGAGATGAGGGGTAGGGATGGAAATACTTAATAGACAAAAGATAAGGGGTAAATTTGGTGAAGGATAAGACAGTACACAATACTGGAGAAGCCAGCACAACCTGTACAAGGCAAGGCCATGGTAGCTCCCTAAAAAAAAAAAAATTTTTTTTTCCCCCCTAGACACATCCAAACTCCCTTAGGGACCAAAATTGCTGGGCTGAGGGCAGTTGGGACCACAGTCTCAGGGAACATCTAGCTCAATTGACATAACAGAGTTTATAAACAAAATGTTCTATATTCTGCTTTGGTGAGTAGCATTTGGGGTCTTAAAAGCCTGTGAGCAGTCATCTAGGATACTCCACTGGTCTCACCCCTTTGGGAGCAAGGAAGAATGATGAAAACTAAAGACACAAGGGAAAGATTAGTCCAAAGGACTAATGGACTGCATCTACCGTGGCCTACACCAGACCGATCCCAGTACAACGAGATGGTGCCTGGCTACAACCACTGACTGCTCTGACAGGGATCACAGTAGAGGGTCCAGGACATAGCTGGAGAAAAATATAGAACAAAATTCTAACTCAAAAAGAAAGACCAGACTTACTAGCCTGACAGAGACTGGAGAAACCCTGAGAGTTTGGCCCCCAGACACCCTTTCAGCTCAGTAATGAGGCCACTCCTGAGGTTTACCCTTCAGCCAAAGATTGAACAGGCCCATGGAACAAAACAAGACTGAAGGGGCACACCAGCCCTGGGGCAGGGACTGGAAGGCAGGAAGGAATAGGAAAGCTGGTAATAGGGAACCCAGCGTTGAGAAGAGAGAGTGTTGACACGTCGTGGAGTTGTTAACCAATGTCATACAACAATGTGTATACTAAATGTTTGATGAGAAACTTGTTTGTTCTGTAAACCTTCATCTAAAGTTCAATTAAAAAAATAAGAAAAAACCCATATATTTCTTACATCCTTAATAGCAGAGTCAAAAAATTTTGACAAATTAAGTAACATAGAGTTTGTAAAGGAGAGACATTCTCCTTGCTTAAGGAAAGAAGAAATAAATGTAAGAAAATAATTTTTTTAAAAAAATCAACTTTGCACTTTCTGTAGTCATCAATTGATAGTATAATATACAATACCACATTGATAATTGTTAAAAAAAAAAAAAACACTTAGAAATTACCATAACTCAGGGAAGAACTCATTAAAATATTTTTCATTTGTTTTGTAGTCCTGTATCTCTCTAACGATTCCTTTCCTTAATATATTTCTTGACAAAAATGGGCTACAAAAAGGTCTTTTCAATCTAAAGGGCTTCTTGGAAGTGTGGCCTTTTTGTTCTGTTCCCAATAGCTTGTTATCATCTGTTTAATAATCAAAGAGAGAAGTCAAAGGTAAGGAAAGTATCCCCTTCATTTGCATTTTTCTCAAATGTTGACCTTCTTTCTGCCTGATCAAAGATCCTCATCTTAACGCCTACTCTAAACAAATATGTAACCACTATAACCTCTAATTTGTCTGCACTAGACCTCTTTATCCCCCACGTGTCTGTCAGTTTGTCGTACTGTGGGGGCTTGTGTGTTGCTGTGATGCTAGAAGCTATGCCACCAGTATTCAGATACCAGTAGAGTCACCCATGGAGGACAGGCTTCAGCTGAGCTTTCAGACTAAGACAGACTAGGAAGAAGGACCGAGCAGTCTACTTCTGAAAAGTATTAGCCAGCAAAAACCTTATGAATAGCAGCAGAACATTGCCTGATATAGTGCCGGAAGATGAACCCCCCAGGTTGGAAGGCACTCGAAAGATGCCTGGGGAAGAGCTGCCTCCTCAAAGTAGAGTTGACCTTAATGATGTGGATGGAGTAAAGCTTTTGGATCTTCATTTGCTGAAGTGGCCCCACTCAAAATGAGAAGAAACAGCTGCAAACATCCATTAATAATTGGCACCTGGAATGTAGAAAGTATGAATCTATGAAAATTAGAAATCGTCAAAAATGAAATGGAACACATAAACATCGATATCCTAGGCATTAGTGAACTGAAATGGACTGGTGTTGGCCATCTTGAATCAGACAATCATATAGTCTACTATGCCAGGAATGACAACTTGAAGAGGAATGGTGTTACATTCATCGTCAAAAAGAACATTTCAAGATTTATCCTGAAGTACAGTGCTGTCACTGATAATATCCATACTCCTACAAGGAAGGCTAGTTAATACAACTATTATTCAAATATATGCACCAAACACTAGGGCCAAAGATGAAGAAGTAGAAGATTTTTTATCAGCTGCTGCGGTCTGAAATTGATCGAACATGCAATCGAGATGCATTGATAATTACTGGTGATTTTAATGCAAAAGTTGGAAACAAAGAAGAAGGATCAGTAGTTAGAAAATATGGCCTTGATGATAGAAACAAAGCTGGAGATCCAGTGAAAGAATTTTGCAAGACCAACGACTTCTTCATTGTAAATACCTTCTTTCACCAACATAAACAGCAACTATACACATGGACCTCACCAGATGGAACACACAGAAATCAGATTGACTACATCTGTGGAAAGAGACGATGGAAAAGCCCAATATCATCAGTCGGACCAAGGCCAGGGGCCGACTGTGGAACAGACCATCAATTGCTCATATGCAAGTTCAAGCTAAAACTGAAGAAAATCAGAGCAAGTCCACAAGAACCAAAGTATAACCTTGAATATATCCCACCTGAATTTAAAGACCATCTGAAGAACAGATTTGATGCATTGAACACTGGTGACCAAAGACCAGACAAGTTGTGGAATGACATCAAGGACATCATCCATGAAGAAAGCAAGAGGTCACTGAAAAGACAGGAAAGAAAGAAAAGACCAAGATGGATGTTGGAGGAGACTCTGAAACTTGTTCTTGAATATCAAGCAGCTAAAGCAAAAGGAAGAATTGATGAAGTAAAAGAACTGAACAGAAGATTTCAAAGGGCAGCTGGAGAAGACAAAGAAAAGTATTATAATGACATGTGCAAAGAGCTGGAAATGGAAAACCAAAAGGGAAGAACACGCTCGGTATTTCTCAAGCTGAAGGAAATGAAGAAAAAATTCAAGCCTCAAGTTGCAATAGTGAAGGATTCTATTGGGAAAATATTAAATGATGCAGGAAGCATCAAAAGACAATGGAAGGAATACACAGAGTCATTATACCAAAAAGAATTAGTCAATGTTCAACCATTTCAAGAGGTGGCGTATGATCAGGAACCGATGGTACTGAAGGAAGAAGTCCAAGCTGCTCTGAAGGCATTGACGAAAAACAAGGCTCCGGGAATTGATGGAATATCAATTGAGATGTTTCAACAAATGAATGCAGCACTGGAAGTGCTCACTCGTCTATGCCAAGAAATGTGGAAGACAGCTTCCTGGCCAACTGACTGGAAGAGATCCATAGGTATGCCTGTTCCCAAGAAAGGTGATCCAACCAAACCGAAAATTATCGAACAATATCATTAATATCACACGCAAGCAAAATTTTCCTGAAGATCATTCAAAAATGGCTGCAGCAGTATATCGACAAGGAACTGCCAGAAATTCAGGCCGGTTTCAGAAGAGGACGTGGAACCAGGGATATCATTGCTGATGTCAGGTCGATCCTGGTTGAAAGCAGAGAATACCAGAAGGATGTTTATCTGTGTTTTATTGACTATGCAAAGGCATTCGACTGTGTGGATCATAACAAATTATGAATAACATTGTGAAGAATGGGAATCCAGAACACTTAATTGTGCTCATAAGGAACCTTTACATAGTTGTTCGGACAGAACAAGGGGATACTCATTGGTTTAAAGTCAGGAAAGGTGTGCATCAGGGTTGTATTCTTTCACTATACCTATTCGATCTGTATGCTGAGCAAATAATCCAAGAAGCTGGACTATATGAAGAAGAACGGGGCATTGGGATTGGAGGAAGACTCATTAACAACCTGAGGTATGCAGATGACACAACCTTGCTTGCTGAAAGTGAAGAGGACCTGAAGCACTTACTAATGAAGATCAAAGACCAAAGCCTTCAGTATGGATTGCACCTCAACACAGAAAACAAAAATCCTCACAACTGGACCAATGAGCAACATCATGAAAAACAGAGAAAAGATTGATGTTGTCAAGGGTTTCATTTTACTTGGATCCACAATCAACAGCCATGGAAGCAGCAGTCAAGGAATCAAAAGACATATTACAGTGGGTAAATCTGCTGCAAAGGGCCTCTTTAAAGTGTTGAAGAGCAAAGATGTCACCTTGAGGACTAAGGTGTGCCTGACCCAAGCCATGGTATTTTCAATCACATCATATGCATGTGAAAGCTGGACAACGAATAAGGAAGACTGAAGAAAAATTGATGCCTTTGAATTGTGGTGTTAGCATAGAATATTGGGTATACCATGGACTGCCAGAAGAACGAATAAATCTGTCTTAGAAGAAGTACAACCAGAATGCTCCTTAGAACCAAGGATAGAGAGACTGTGTCTTACATACTTTGGACATGTTGTCAGGAGGGATCAGTCTCTGAAGAATGACATCGTGCTTGGCAAACTACAGGGTCAATGGAAAAGAGGAAGACCCTCAACAAGGTGGATTGACACAGTGGCTGCAAAAGTGGGCTCAAGCATAACAACGATTGTAAGGATGACGCAGGACAGGGCAGTGTTTCGTTCTTTTGTGCATAGGGTCACTATCAGTTGGAACCGACTCGATGGCACCTAACAACAACAACAACAGACCTCTTTAAGTTAATTTTTTAATTTTGGTGAAAATGCACACAGCCAATGATACACAATTTTAACAATTTCTACATGTGTAGTTCAGTGACATTGGTTACATTCTTCAGGTCGTGCTACTATTCTCCTTGTCCTTTTCCACAATGTTCTACCACCACTATCTTCAACTCATTGCGAACTAAGATTACCATCTAACCTTTTGAGTTGTCATTGTTAATTTGATTTCACATAAATAATTCCTTCAAAGAACACAATGCTAAAAGTAGATGTACCATATTATTTAAAATAAGCTTTTTTTTTTTTGGTCCAGTGAGGACTAGAGGAGATAATTTTGATTTAAGGTTTAAAGTTCAAAGATTATCTCAGAACTATAACTTTCGGGGCTTAGCCAACCTCAACAGCTCCAGAAAGTCTGCATTCCGTTAAGAAATTGTAATTCTGTTCCTCATTCCTCACCTCTTTTTGATCAGGATTCCTCTATATTCTAGAAGCATAAGAAATTAATGGGGGGAGTAGTGGAAGGAGGTAATTAGCAGAAAGTAGAATAATAAGTAATAAGCACTTAGTAAGAGGTCTAGAGCAGAGTCACCGGTCTCCATTCACATGAAGCAACAGAGGAAGAAGGAGAGTCCAAATTTGAAGAAGGAGATACAATAAGTGGTATATGGCTGCCTCCATCAACAACTGCCTCCTCTGACATTAATTTCTTATGTTTCTAGACAGTAGGCTTAGTAGATGATCAATTATCTCTCTAATAGGGAATCTTTCTTCCTTATAAGGATGAGAGAGAAGGGAAGCATAACTGACATCTTTTATTAAATGTATCAGCTACATGTTGACATTTATCCCCAAACATTAAATCTAAATTCTACTCAGTCACGTACTCTGAAAATTTCAAATAGAAAACTAGCCATTTTCTCATTTCATGTAATGGGACTCTACTAGCAACTTACACTTTTTTTTTTTAGGGTAAACCATGGGTAGATAGAGTGATACTAACATTCCAGAGAGTAGTTTGGCAACAGGCGTCAAGATGCTTAGATTTTTATATGTCCTTTGACTCAGCAATTCAACTTTTTTTTTTAATTTTATTTTGATTTAGGTGAAAGTTTACAGTGCAGATCAGTTTCTCATTCAAAAATTTATACACAAATTGTTTTGTGATATTGGTTGCAGTCCCTGCATGTGTCAGCGCTCTTCCCCTTTCCCTTTCTACCCTGGTTCCCTGTATCCATTCATCCAGTTTTACTGTCCCTTCCTGCCTTCTTGGAAATCCTGGTGGTATAGTGGTTAAGAGCTACAGCTGCTAACCGAAAGGTAGGCAGTTTGAATCCACCAGGCGCTCCTTGGAAACTCTGTGGTGCATCCTACTCTGTCCTATAGGGTCGCTATGACTCGAAGGCAACGGGTTTGGTTTCCTGCCTTCTTGTCTTTGGTTTTGGGCAGGTGTTAACCATTTAGTCTCATATACTTGATTGAACTAAGAAGCATGTTTCTCATGTGTGTTATTGTTTATTTTATAAGCCTGTCTAATCTTTGGCTGAAAGGTGGACTTTGGGAGAGGCTAAAAAAAAAAAAAAAAATTTTTTTTTTTCAGTTCTGAGTTAGCAAGACGTCCAGGGACCATAGTCTTGGGGGTTCCTCCAGTCTCTGTCGGACCAGTAAATCTGGTCTTTTTCGTGTGTGTGAATTTTGTTCAACATTTTTCTCCCAGTCTGTCCAGAATCCTCTATTGTGATCCCTGTGAGAGTGGTTGGTGCTGGTAGCTGGGCACAGTCTACTTCTTCTGGGCTCAGGCTGGTGGAGGCTGTGGTTCGTGTGGTCCATTATTCTTTTGGATGCAATTCAACTTTTAAACACTTTCCCTAGGGAGATGATTAAGGCTAAGGGGATGTGTGTTACAGCACTATCTTACAATGCTGAAAAATTGGTAACAACACAAATGTCCAAAGTAGTTAAATAAATTACATTGTAAATAAATAGAACAGACTAATATAAGTTTTGTACAAATATACTATAAAACCAAAAACCAAACACAGTGCCTTTGAGTCGATTCTGACTTATAGTGACCCTATAGGGCAGAGTAGAACTGCCCCCATAGAGTTTCCAAGGAGCGCCTAGGAGATTCAAACTGCAGACCCTTTGGTTAGCAGCCGTAGCACTTAACCACTAAGCCACCAGGGTTTCCAAATATACTATAGATGAATATTTAATAACATCTAATGACCAAAAAAAATGCTAATAAAAACAGATTACAAAACAGTACATTCCAGATGATTCCTTGTGTGGTGTATTTTAGGAGTATAAAATGTTATGTGGTTATATGTAATGGTTATATCTGGAAGTTGATTTTGTTTTCTTTTTTCTGGATTAAGACAATTACAAAATGAAGACGTAATAAGTCAGTAAATAAAAATAAAGGAAGTATAAAATAGGCATAGGAAATCAAATAAGATGAAAGAAGTTGGTATATAACATATTCTAAGCATAGGCGAAATCTTCTGTTCAGCTCTTTTACTTCATCATTTCTTCCATTTGCTTTAGCTACTTCACATTCAAGAGCAAGTTTCAGAGTCTTTTCTGACACCCATTTTGGTCTTTTCTTTCTTTCCTATCTTTTTAATGACGTTTTGCTTCCTTCATGTATAGTATGCTTAATGTCATCACACAACTTGTCTGGTCTTCAGTCATGATTGTTCAATGTGTCATATCTATTCTTGAGATGGTCTCTAAATTCAGGTGGGATGTACTCAAGGTGGTTCTTTGGTTCTCGTGGACTTGTTTTAATTTTCTTCAGCTTCAACTTGAACTTGCATATGAGCAACTGAGGGTCTGTTTTGCAGTTGAAACTTGGCCTTGTTCTGACTGAAGATATTGAGCTTCTCCGTCATCTCTTTTCACAGATATAGATAATTTGATTCCTGTGTATTCCACCTGGTGAGGTCCATGTGTGTAGTTGCCATTTATGTTGTTGAAGAAAGGCTTGGGAAGACAAAGTAAGGTATTATAATGAGTGTGCAAAGACCCGGAGTTAGAAAACAAAAAGGGAAGAACACACTCAGCATTTCCTAAGCTGAAAGAAGTGAAGAAAAAATTCAAGTCTTGAATAGCAATATTGAAGGATTCTATGGGCAAAATACTGAATGACGCAGGAAGCATCAAAAGAAAATGAACAATATACACAGAGTTATTCCACCAAAAAGAATTGGTCGATGATCAGCCATTTCAGGATGTAGCATATGATCAAGAACAGATGGTATAGAAAGAATAAGTCCAAGGTGCACTGAAGGTACTGGTGAAAAACAAGGCTCCAGGAAATGATGAAATACCAAGAGAGATGTTTCAACAAACAGATGCAGTGCTGGAAGCCCTTACTCATCTGTGCCAAGAAAATTGGAAGACAGCTGCCTGAAGAACTGGTGCCTTTCGATTATGATGTTGACTAAGAATATTGAATATACCATGGACTGCCAGAAGAATGAACAAATCTGTCTCAAAAGAAGTATAGCCAGAATGTTCCTTAAAAGTGTGAACAGTGAAACTTCGTTTCACGAACTTTGGACATGTTAATCAGGAGGGACCAGTCCCTGGAGAAGGACATCATGCTTGGTAAAGTAGAAGATCAGTGAAAAAGAGGAAGAACCTCAGTGAGATGGCTTGCACAGTGGCTACAACAATGGGCTCAAGCATAGCAACGATTGTGGGGATGGCACGGGATCAGACAGTGTTTCATTCTGTTGTATATAGGGTCGCTATGAGTCAGAACCAACTCGATGGCACCTAACAACAACAATGAGCATAGATGGAGACCTGGTAGTGCAATAGTTAAGCACTTAGCTGCTCACCCAAAGGCTTGTGGTTTGCTCCGTAGGAGAAAGACCTGGAGATCTACTCTCTTAAAGTTTACGGCCTAGAAAACTGTTTTGGTTCAGTTCTACTCTATCACATAGGGTTGGCATGTGTCAAATTCAGCTCAAAGGCACCTAACAACAACAAGCACAGTTGAGAGATTTTCTCTGATTGTTTTTACCATTTTATCACCCCTAGCAAATGTTTACTAGTCTTATAGCAATTGATTTGAGGGTATATGATCTAAATCATAACTTCTATGAAGAATCCCTAATCGAAATGTTAGGAGTTACAAAATCAGTTCCCATAAGCTCTTGGGAGTTGTACCCTCTTTCTCAATGACCTAAGATTCTGTTTTAATTCACAACCTTATGCCTGCCTCACTGAGAGTTGAATCTAATTCTTGGTTGAATTTATGCAACTCTCTGAGACATTTTTAGAATACCTAGGAGGAAGATGTGGCAGTCTCCTTCAGTAAAGATTTACAGCCTTGGAAACCCTAGGGAGCAGTTCTACTCTGTCCTATAGAGTTGCTATGAGTCAAAATCAACTCGATGGCAAGGATTACAATAGGTATAGTTAAGCCTATTGGGTTATTTCCCTAATGATGACAATAATTTAGCAGGTTTAGAGGAAAATATTAACTTTTTATTCCCAACAATATACAGTAAGACAGGTACTTACCCTTGCTTCTAAAAAGTAAGTTTTGAAACCTTTTAAATTCATTACCTTTATTAAAACCTTGTCAGTATCACAAAGGCCAAACCTTTACGGAACTCTTCAAATCCAAGCAGACTTTTATTGCAGCTAAGCCAGAATTAAACTATGTTCCTCATGTGAGGGGTTAATGTTCAAACTGCTATGTACCTCTCTGAGACTTCTCTGACCTGGACCTCCACACAGATGGATCTTAACCTGGTCAGAGAGCACTCACCAGATGTTCACGGGATACTTTTGCTAATTGGGTTGTTAATCTGTGCTGAGATTTTTCTCTGAATGAACACCACATTTATGGCAGGGGCTTAGGTTCTTGCCTCCGAACTTGGAAGGATCTCTACTCCTTCCTGAATTTGTACTGAGGCAGAATTCTACTTCTTGCATAACCCATTTAGTTTCTGAGTGGAACTTTGATCTAGGAGAATTCAAAGCCTAGCAGTGAAAACTGCCAAGTTATTATGTGCACAGATTTTCTGCATTTCATATTGGTTGCCAAAGAAACCCTATGATGTTGAGAAAAAAAAAAATAGCAAAGACATGGGGGTGTTATATTTGTGTGGACATGGTAATGCATTACACTTCAGCGTAAGCGTTCAGCTGTGGAATAGTTGTGGAAAAGCCTAGCCCCATCTCACTGATGTGCTGAAGGATTGTGAAAAAATCTTTAGCTTTCATAGGTGATAAATGACCATACGCCATTTTCACTTAAACCACAGAAATACTTTTTTTTTTTTTAACTCATGAGGGATCACATATGATGCTGAATCTGTGCAAAACATTCTCTGATAGCGGGTATTGAAAAGTAATGAGACCATTGAAAAAGGTATCTGACGATAAACTGCAAAGAAATAAAAGGTTAACAGAGGCATCCAACCCCTATTTCTTTTGGGTTTGTTTTACCAATTCACAGCTATCGGATGCCTTGATCAGAGATAAATGAAATGACTATTGCTTAAAATAGAAAGTGATTTATTGCCTGGCAGTATTTTGACATGAAAGGATGCAGCCATTATTCCATATCTGGATGAGAAAAACAAGTATAGACTTGGACAATTTGTGTGAGTTTTAGACTCTTTCGAATAATGAGCAGGAGTCTGATTCAGGTAGTAAAATTGTACCTGTTGACATATATCTTAATGACTAATTTAAAAATATTATAAACCTTATTCTTAGAATGCATAAGTTGCATAATAATATTTTAGAATTTTTAATGGATTCTAATACTGTAACATTTTTTCTCCTGGCTTTGCCTTCATACACAGGAGAAAATGGTTGTATAAAAGAAAGAGAATTCAGTTTAGATACTCCCAAAGGGCAAGGATAATTTTTTTTTAAACATACAACATCCCACACAGAGCCATATATATATAAAATATTAGAAACAGCATCTTGCCTAACTCATTTAGGTTCTGAGTGAAGTAAATAAAATGGATATAAAAAAATGAAATAATAAAAATGAAACTGTTGACAATATATTTTTTCTATTATTAATAGAAGAAATCAGTTGGAATTTTAATTATTTGAGATTTCCATTAATGCAAAGTCATCTCTTCTGAATATGTGTTGATTTAAGAAGCAAGAATCTTTGCCTATTCGAGAAGAAAGAACCCTATATTTATTCTGCAAAGCAACTTCACACTCAATTTTAGGATGTAAAAATATTTCACTTACATGAGATTATCCCTGCATTAAAAATAATATTTGCTGTTTCTAGAGTAGTTTTCTTTAAAAAACGATTGATACCTCCCCAGAAACTAGGCCAGGGACATATGGGTTTTCCACCCTTATTTCTCTGTTGCAGTTAGAAAACTTTAGATATCACTCGTATGTTGGAAGGTAAGGTGACTTAAACAGAGCTACCCAGAAAGTTCATCTGAGAACTGAACGGGTTAAATCAAGGTTTAGGACTACAAATTTTAGCCTTCCTGTGGTTAGACCCATGACCTCAACACAAATTGTCACAGCAATGCATTTTACTTCTTTTTGCTAATTCTAGAAAAAGACGTTTGTTTTTCTCTATTCTTGATCCTTCCACAATGATAATTTTTTTGTAAATTCTAGCTTAAGCAAAACATCTCGTAACTCTTAAAATTATTTTATATTATTTTCCACTTGGTAGCACATTCATTTGGAGATTTCAAACACTATACTTTGCACTTTATGCCAATTCTATGAGGAAGGGCAGTGTCAGATTTTTCCTTTCCAGGTGAATAACACGAGTCAAGTGAAATGAATTACCTTGATCAAGATCACGAAGGTGACAAAACTGGAAATCTGTCAACAATCCTGCCAATGCCACATTCCCCCTAGTTTTTATCATTCTGAAAATGATTTATAGATTTAGAGTACATTCCTCTCGCTCCCTTCTAGAAAGAATTTGAAGTAATTCACAATAAAAGCCACTTCTTCAGCACAGCAGAAATAGAAAATGAAGATCATAAGGTCTACAGAGAGAAGGTAAAATAAAGAAAGATGGAAACTTAAATAATGACGTGACTAAACATTAAATTGAGGGCAAAATTTCTTAAACGTTGCAGCAAAATCTTCTTCGTATCATAAAACAATGTTACTTGGAAGGAGTAGTCTGGGCTGTGTGTGGTAGAATGAGAGGCAAGTCGGGGAGGAGTTTAAGGAGGGGTGAAATGATCCTTTATAGATTAGTAGAGGAAACCCTGGTGGTGTAGTGGTTAATTGCTACAGCTGCTATCCAAAAGGTCAGCAGTTCGAATCCACCAGGCACCCCTTGGAAACTTTATGGGGCAGTTCTACTCTGCCGTATAGGGTGGCTATGGGTCTGAATCAACTCCATGGCAACGGGTTTAGACTAAGAGAGAGAAATACAAACCAAACTCTTTAAATTCTGCATAAGATACTAGTTTTCTAATCAACAAATAGCAGTTATATACAAAAAGCATTCTTTACGGTTGTATATTTTAAGTGACAAGGTGCCGAGAACAGCTGTGGGTAAAAATGTAAATAAGAAATTCACAGCAACCAGAGTATTTGGGTGCTGGCTAATCACACCAACAAGGGCTGAGTTCACCAACCAGCTCTCATTGTATACAGAGCAACTGCGCTTACTGGCTCTCAGAGTAGTTGCTGGTCTTCTCAGATTCCACTGAGGTTTCCCTTGGAGAATTTATTTTCCCTTAGCCTCTGAACCAATTTCTAACAATGTAAGCACCCTGACTATAAAGTAGTGTGTTTGGTTTTTAAAAATGAATACTGCAGAATGTAAACACTAAAGCAAATATTTTCCTTCAAAGTCATTACCTTGGGTAGAGAAATGATTAAATCAATTTGCCTTTAGAACTACTAATAGCCACACTGTCTATATGTATATATATATATATATATGTATGTAGAGAGAATTTCCTTTGTGACAATAAAAGCTGAAAGAATAAGAATAAATTTATTTAAATGTACATATTTACATGACAATGCTTTAATAAGCTTATTCATATTCTTTCAGCTTTTATTTAGTGGTAATTTGGCTTTTTAATTTCATAATTTTTAGCACTGACTTTTGCCTTAAAAATATCTAAGCCTTTAACAAAGTATATAATGATCTTGTATTTGTTTATTCCATCAAAAATATTTATTGGGAACCTATTTTATATGTCCCAGTTTCTGAAATCATAGAAGAATCAGTTACCCCACTAAAAGACATGGCATTCTTTTCATTAATATGTAACTAGTTATTAATTTACAACTAATTTATTAGTATTAATATGGCTACATGGTGCCTCATATCATAATAAGATGGCAATCATCTTATTATACTTTTCTGGAAGAGTGGAAATAGCAATATTTTGAGACTCTGCATCTCTTTTTCTTGTTTCATTTTCTTCCTTTCTCCACTTTTTAAATAATGCATTTTTTCTGAAGATCGGCGTTTCAGCTTAGCCTGTCAAAATTATCTTTTGATATCTTAGGCAAGTAAAAAAAATTCTACCTTTCATTCTGAAGTTTTTGAATAATCTTTGTTAGAGTGACTTAATTCCCGTTTATTTTCTGCAAGAAATAAAGTCTGCAATACAAATAAAATATTCAGGACTTTTTAAATTTTTACTTAATAAATTTGGAGCCACAAAATCATAGAAGTTGGCAATTGCTGGTTATCAAAATCCAGCTAATTTGTGAGCAGAAATATTAAAGTGAATCATTTAAAAAATAGTGCAATATAAAGAAAATGACCAGTTAACCCAGTTTTATAACAAAATCATCCATTTTTAATGACCTCTATTAGGTGAGCATCCATCCTGGAAAAAGTATTCAGTGGCTTCTATTACAAGGTTAAGGAACCCTGTCTGTGTATAAACAATGATATGATTAAATAGTTTTGTGAATTAATGCATTTTTTCTGAATGGCAATTCATAATTAAATCCTCCTGCTAAGAGCTTATGTATTAGTGAAACCTAGGGGTGAAGTCACCCACAAATTCAGGGCTTCATAGGAAAGCCACTAAAGAGGAGAGATCATTCATGAGAATCGACTAGAAAGGAGTGAACCCAGTTCTTATTGCTTTCTTCTAGTCAAGTGAGCACAAATACATTTGAGATTAAAGGGTAAATACACCAGGAGGACATAACCATAATAAATATTTACACACCCAACAACACAGCTCCAAAATACATAAAACAAATTCTAGCAGTATTGAAAAGAGAAATAGACATCTCCACAATAGTAGTAGGAGACTTCAACACGCCACTTTCAATGAAGGACAGAACATCTAGGAAGAAGCTCAATAAAGACACGCAAGATCTAAATGCCATAATCAATCAACTTGATCTCATAGACATACAGAACACTCCACCCAACAGCAGCCAGTCAAGCATACTTTCTTTTCCAATGCACATGGAACATTCTCCAGAATAGACCACATATTAGGCCACAAAGCAAGACTCAACAGAATCCAAAACATCAAAATATTACAAAGCATCTTTTCTGACCATAAAGTCATAAAAGTAGAAATCAATAACAGAAAAAGAAAGGAAAAAAAATCAAATTCACGGAAACTGAACAACGTATTACTTAAAAATAGCTGCGTTAAAGAAGAAATCAAGGATGGAATAAAGAAATTTACAGAATCAAATGAGAATGAAAACACATCCTACCAAAATGTCTGGGACACAGGAAAAGCAGTGCTCAGAGGTCAATGTATAGCAACAAATGCACACATACAAAAACAAGAAAGGGCTAAAATCAAAACATTAACCCTGCAACTCAAACAAATAGAAAGAGCGCAATAAAAGTAGACCTCAGGCACCAGAATAAAGGAAATAATAACAATTAGAACAGAAATAAATGAAATAGAGAATAGAAAACAACTGAGTCAGCAAGACCAAAAGCTGATTCTTTGAAAAGATCAACGTAATTGATAAACCATTGGCCAAACTGACAAAATAAAAATAGGACAGAAAGCAAATAACCTGAATAAGAAATGAGATGAGTGATATCAAAACAGACCCAACTGAAATTAAAAGGCTCATAACAGAGTACTATGAAAAATTGTACTCCAACAACTTTGAAATTGTAGAGGAAATGGACAAATTTCTAGAAACACATTAGCTCCTTAAATGAACACAAACTGAGATAGAACTAAATTAAACATATAAAAAAAAGAAGAGATTGAACAGGTAATAGAAAACACTCACAACAACAAAAAAAGCCCTGGCCCTGATGGCTTCACTGGTGAACTTGACCAAACTTTCAGAGAAGCATTAACACCAGTACTACCAAAGGTATTTCAGAGCATAGAAAATGATGGAATACTCCCAAACCCATTCTATGAAGCCAGCATAACCCTGATACCAAAACCAGGTAATGGAAACCCTGGTGGCATAGTGCTTAAGAACTATGGCTGCTAACAAAAAGGTCAGCAGTTTGACCCCCAAAGCACTCCTTGGAAACCCTATCCCTTGTGAACATAGACACAAAAGCCCTCAACAAAATTCTAGCCAATAGAATTCAACAACATACCCCAAAAATAATTCACTATGACCAAGTGGGATTCATATGAGGTATGCAAGGATGGTTCAACATTAGAAAAATTATCAGTGTAATCCATCACATAAATAAATCAAAAGATAAGAACCACATGTTCTTAACAATCAATGCAGAAAAGGCATTTGACAAAGTTCAACATCCATTCATGATAAAAACTCTCAGCAAAATAGGAACAGAAGGAAAATTCCTCAACATGATAAAGGACATTTATACAAAGCCGATAGCCAACATCGTCCTAAATGGACAGAGTCTGAAAACATTCCCCTTGAGAACGGGAACCAGACAAGGATGCCCTTTATCACCACTCTTATTCAACATTGTGCTGGAGGTCCTAGCCAGAGAAATAACGCAAGAAAAAGAAATAAAGGGCATCCAAATTGGTAAGGAAGAAGTAAAAGTATCCTTATTTGCAGATGATATGATCTTATACACAGCAAACCTGAAAAAATCCACAAGAAAACTGCTGGAACTAATAGAAGATTTCAGCAAAGTATCCTGATACAATATAAATATACAAAAATCAGTTGGATTCCTTTACACCAACAAAGAGAACTTCCAAAAGGAAATCACCAAATCAATACCATTTACAAAGTCCCCAGGAAGATAAAGTACTTGGGAATAAATCTAACCAGAGATATAAAAGACCTATACAAAGAAAACTAGAGGACACTACTGTAAGAAACCAAGAGACCTATATAAGTGGAAAAACATACCAGCTCATGAATAGGAAGACTCAATATTCTGAAAATGTCAAGTCTACACAAAGTGATCCACAGATATAATGCAATCTCAATCCGAAATCCAATGACATTTTTTAATGAGATGGAGAAAAAAAATTACCAACTTTGTATGGAAGGAGAAGAAGCCCCAGAAAAGTAAAGCATTACTGAAGAAGAACAAAGTGGGAGACCTCACATTACCTGATTTTATAACCTATTATAACGCCGTGGTAGTCAAAACAGCCTGGTATTCGTACAACAGATACATAGACCAGTGGAACAGAATGGAGAATCCAGATGTGAATTCATCCACCTATGAGCAGCTGATATTTGACAAGCCCCAAAGTCTGTTAAATGGGGAAAAGACAGAATCTTTAACAAATAGTGCTGGCATAACTGGATATTCATCCTCAAAAAAAAAAAAGAAACAAGATCCATACTTCCCACCATGTGCAAAAACTAACTCAAAATGTTCAAAGACCTAAATATAAAATCTAAAATGATAAAGATCATGGAAGAAAAAGTAGGCACAATGCTAGGAGCCCTAATATATAGCATAAACAGAATACAAACCATAACTAACGATGCACAACCACCAGAAGAGAAACTAGGTAACTGAGAGCTCTTAAAAATTAAACACTTATACTTATCAAAAGAGTTCACCAAAAGAGTAAAAAGACAACCTACAGGCCGGGAAAAAATTTTTGGCTATGATATAACTGATAAGGGTCTAATCTTTAAAATCTACAAGATACTGCGACACCTCAACAACAAAAAGACAAACAATCCAACTAAAAAATGGGGAAAGGATATGAACAGACACTTCACCAAAGACATTCGGGCAGCTAGCTAACAGGTACATGAGGAAATGCTCACGACCATTAGCCTTTACAGAAATGCAAATCAAAACTGCAATAACATACCATCTCTCCCCAACAAGGCTAGCACTAACCCAAAAAACACAAAATAATAAATATTGGAGAGGTTGGGGAGAGACTGGAACACTTACGCACTGCTGGTGGGAATGTAAAATGATATAACCTCTTTGAAAATTGATTTGGTGCTTCCTTAAAAAGCTAGAAATAGAAGTACCATATGATCCAGCAATCTCACTCCTTGGAATATATCCTAAAGAAATAAGAGCCGTCCCATGAATAGATATATGCACACCCATTTTCATTGCAGCACTGTTCACAACAGCAAAAACATGGAAACAATCTAGGTGCCCATCAACAGAAGAATGGATAAAAAATCATGGTACATACACACAATGAAATACCATGCAATGATAAAGAGCAAGGATGAATCCATGAAACATCTCATAACATGGATGAATCTGGAAGACATTATGCTGAGTGAAGTTTGTCAGTTGCAAAAGGACAAATACTGTATGAGACAACTGTTGTAAGAACTCAAGTAAAGGTTGGAACACAGAAGGAAACACTCTTTGATGGTTACAAGAGTGGGGAGGGAGGGAGAGGTGAATTCTCTAACTAGCTACTAGACAAGAATTATCTTAGGTGAAGGGAAAGACAACACACAATACAGGGGAAGTCAGCACAACTGGACTAAACCAAAAGCTAAGACATTCCCTGGACACAAAGAAACACTTCGAGGGACAGACTAGCAGGGTTTGGGGTCTGGGGGCCATGGTTTCAGGGAACATCTAGGTCAATCGGCATAACAAAGTTTATTAAGAGAATGTTCTGCATCCCATTTTGGTGAGTGGCATCTGGGGTCTTAAAAGCTTGTGAGTGGCCATCTAAGATGCATCAATTGGTCCCTACCCACTTGCAGCAAAGGAAAACAAGAACAACAAAGAGACAAGGAAAATATTAGTGCAAGAGACAAAAAAGGCCACATAAACAAGAGACTCCATCAGCCGGAGACCAGAAGAACTAGAATGTGCCTGGCTCCTGCCAATGGCCTCCCTGACAGGGAATACAACAGAGAATCCCTGATGGAGTGGGAGAAAAGTGTGGAACAGAACTCAAAATCATATAAAAAGACCAGACTTAATGATCTGACTGAGAATGGAGGAACCCCTGAAGCCATGACCCCCATATTCTCTGTTAACCCAGAACTAAAACCATTCCTGAAGCCCACTTTTCAGACCAAGACTAGACGTATATAAAATAATACTCATGAAGAGTGTGCTTCTTAGTTCAAGCAGATACACAAGACCAAATGGGCGGTTCCTGTCTGGAGGCAGGATGAGAAGGCAGGGAGGGACAGGAGCTGGTTGGAAGGAGATGGGAAATCCGGATGAAAAGGAGAAGAGTGCTATCACATTATAGAGATTGCAACTAATGTCACATAACAACATGTGCATAATTTTTGATTGAGAAATTAACTTAAGCTGTAAACTTTCACCTAAAACACAATAAAAAAAAAAAAAAGAAATATGTATATTTGAGGGGATCTAGTTCTTGGTGGTATTTTTAGTAAATAAGTGCTTACTTGAATGTATAAACTTTTGGGTCCTCAATTTTTCCACACGTAAAATGAAAACTAAAAATCAAACCAGTTGCCTTCGAATCATTTCCAATTCATGGCACCCCCATGTGTGTCAGAGTAGAACTGTGCTACATTTAAGGTTTTCAATGGCTGATTTCTCAGAAGTAGATCACAAGGTCTTTCCTTCAAGGTGCTTCTGGGTGGACTCAAATCTCTAATCTTTTGGTTTATAGTTCGAAATGTTAACCATTTGCACCATCAGGGACTTCACACATATATATACACATGTATTTTTTTTAATTTTCTCTTTTCTGAGGCCATCTAGGCAATGGCCCTGCTCTCCATACTCTGGGTGTTGGCCATGTCTTCTGGTTTCTGGGTGGATGCCCCTCAGCCCTGGGCTTCAGCTCCACCTTCCAGATGCACTGGGATGGCAACTGTGTTCCCTTGGCTTTGGGTGGCCCCGCTCTCCTAGTTCATCTGAGTGGTGACCCTATTCCCTCGGCCCTAGCAGGCCCTTTTCTACTCCTTGAGCATGGCAGTCCAGCCCCCTCAACTTTGGGGAGTGGCCCCATCCCTCAGGCACACCTTAACTGCAGCCCCACACTCCAGAAACAAGCTGTTGAAGATCTGACTCTTAGGGGGCTGCGGACCCATCCTTTGAGATCCAGGAAATGGTGGCCCCACCCTTTGAAACTGAGAAGTCCCTGCTTCCTGTGCTTCTTCCAACAGTTCTGCTGATCTCTGAGCTGCTGCAGGGATAGTCCTTTCTTTTCTTGGAGGACAACAGATGCAGTTCCTTTGGCCTGTTTCCTGCCTCTAGAATTCCAAGAGGCACACAGTGTTCTTTTGTTCTTTCTCTTTCCTGTTCAGTCTAAGCTGATAAGTTTTCTGCTGTGGTACTTGGCTAGGTCCATAAGTCACAGGCTTAATCTCTCTAACAAAAAATTGTGTAGTCACATCCTTGGTGAACATCCTAGGACACATGTCCTTAGTTTGTACAGCAGAATTTTCCAAATCTTTCAGTTTTGTTTTCACATTGCACAGTTCAATTTTTTTTAATTTTTATTGTGCTTTAAGTAAAAGTTTACAAATCAAGTTGGACTCTCATACAAAAATTTATAAACGCCTTGCTATGTACTCCTAATTGCTCACCCCCTAATGAGACAGTGCACTCCTTCCCTCCACTCTATTTTTGTGCCCATTCGACCAGATTCTGACCCTCTCTACCCTCTCATCTCCCCTTCAGACAGGAGATGCCAACATAGTCTCATGTATCTACTTCATCTAAGAAGCTCATTCTTCACCAGTATCATTATCTATCCCACAGTCCAGTCCAATCCCTGTCTGAAGAGTTGGATGCACAAAAACTTTTAATTTTGCTAAAGTCCAGTTTACCTATTTTGTTTCTTGTTGCTCATGCTTTTGGTGTCCTATCTAAGAATCCATTGTCAAAAACTAGTTCCTGAACCATTAACCCTGTGTTTTAGGATTTAGTTCTTACATTTAGGTCATCGGTCCATTTTGAGTTAATTTTCATATGTGGTGTAAGGTATGGGTTCTGCTTCATTCTTCCACGCATCGAAATCTGGTTGTCCCAGAACCATTTATTGAAGAGACTATTCTTTCTCCATTAAGTGGACTTAGCAACCCTGTCTCAGTTATTGATGGAAAGTTCCTTTTTACAGAACAAAGTGAGCTAATAAATGCAGAAATGATGATAGAATTAGAAAATCAACATTTTTTAGCCTCCTCTCCCCCAAGAAATGATTCAAGAAAGAAGCATCAATGGATACTGTCTTAGTTATCTAATGCTGTTTAACAGAAATACTGTAAATGGGTGGCTTTAATGAACAGAAATTTATTTTCTCACAGGTTAAAATCAACCAAACCCATTGCCATCGAATCAATTCTGGCTCATAGCAACCCTATAAGGACAGAGTGGAACAGCCCTGGAGCAGTTGGTGCAGCTGGTGGATTCGAACTGCTCACCTTGTGGTTAGCAGCCAAGTTCTTAACCTCTCTAGGGGAAGGCTTTTCTCTGTTGGCTCTGGGGAAGGTCCTTGTCTCTTTTCAGCTCTGTTCCTTGGTGCTCTTCATTTTTTAATTTTTTAAAAATAATTTTTATTGTGCTTTAAGTGAAAGTTTACAAATCAAGTCGGTCTGTCACATATAAGCTTATATACACCTTACTACATACTCCCATTTGCTCTCCCCCTAATGAGTCAACCCACTCCCTTCTTCCAGTCTCTCCTTTCGTGACCGTTTTGCCAGTTTCTAACCCTCTCTACCCTCCTATCTCCCCTCCAGACAGGAGATGACAATACAGTCTCAAGCGTCCACCTGATACAAGTAGCTCACTCTTCATCAGCATCTCTCTCCTACCCACTGTCCAGTCCCTTCCATGTCTGATGAGTTGTCTTCAGGGATGGTTCCTGTCCTGTGCCAACAGAAGGTCTGGGGACCATGGCCGCCGGGATTCTTCTAGTCTCAGTCAGACCATTAAGTATGGTCTTTTTATGAGAATTTGGGGTCTGCATCCCACTGTTCTCCTGCTCCCTCAGGAGTTCTCTGTTGTGCTCCCTGTCAGGGCAGTCATCGGTTGTGGCCAGGCACCATCTAGTTCTTCTGGTCTCAGGATGATGTAAGTCTCTGGTTCATGTGGCCTTTTCTGTCTCGGGCTCATAGTTATCGTGTGACCTTGGTGTTCTTCATTCTCCTTTGATCCAGGTGGGTTGAGACCAATTGATGCATCTTAGATGGCCGCTTGGGGGCATTTAAGACCCCAGACGCCACATTTCAAAGTGGGATGCAGAGCGTTTTCATAATAGGGTTTATTATGCCAATTGACTTAGAAATCCCCTTAAGCCATAGTCTCCAAACCCCCGCCCTTGCTCCGCTGACCTTCGAAGCATTCAGTTTATCCCGGAAACATCTTTGCTTTTGGTCCAGTCCAGTTGGGCTGACCTTTCGTGTATTGAGTATTGTCCTTCCCTTCACCTAAAGTAGTTCTTATCTACTAACTAATCAGTAAATAACCCTCTCCCACCCCCCCTCCCTCCCCCCTCTCATAACCACAAAAGAATGTGTTCTTCTCAGTTTATACTATTTCTCAAGAACTCATAATAGTGGTCTTATACAGTATTTGTCCTTTTGCATCTGACTAACTTCACTCAGCATAATGCCTTCCAGGTTCCTTCATGTTATGAAATGTTTCACAGATTCGTCACTGTTCTTTATCGATGCGTAGTATTCCATGGTGTGAATGTACCATAATTTACTTAACCATTCATCTATTGATGGACACCTTGGTTGCTTCCAGCTTTTTGCTATTGTAAACAGTGTGTGCATATATCTGTTTGTGGACAGGCTCTTATTTCTCTAGGGTATATTCCACGGAGTGGGATTTCTGGGTTGTATGGTAGTTCTATTTCTAACTTTTTAAGAAAATGCCAGACGGATTTCCAAAGTGGTTGTACCATTTAACATCCCCACCAGCAGTGTATAAGAGTTCCAATCTCTCCACAGCCTCTCCAACATTTATTATTTTGTGTTTTTTGGATTAATGCCAGCCTTGTTGGAGTGAGATGGAATCTCATCGTAGTTTTAATTTGGATTTCTCTAATGGCTAATGATCGAGAGCATTTTCTCATGTATCTGTTAGCCGCCTGAATATCTTCTTTAGTGAAGTGCGTGTTCAGATCCTTTGCCCAGTTTTTGACTGGGTTGTTTGTCTTTTTGTGGTTGAGTTTTAACAGAATCATATAGATTTAAGAGATCAGGCACTGGTCAGAGATGTCATAGCTGAAAAGTCTTTCCCAATCTGTAGGTGGTCTTTTTATTCTTTTGGTGAAGTCTTTAGATGAGCATAGGTTTTTGATTTTTGGTTTCTCTTCGTCATTTTTAGTAATGTTTTGTATTCTGTTTATGCCTTGTATTAGGGCTCCTAAAGTTGTCCCTATTTTTTCTTCCATGATCTTTATTGTTTTAGTCTTTATGTTTAGGTCTTTGATCCACTTGGAGTTAGTTTTTGTGCATGGTGTGAGGTATGGGTCCTGTTTCATTTTTTTTTGCAAATGGATATCCAGTTATGCCAGCACCATTTGTTAAAAAGACTATCTTTTCCCCAATTAACTGACACTGGGCCTTTGTCAAATATCAGCTGCTCATATGTGGATGGATTTATATCTGGGTTCTCAATTCTGTTCCATTGGTCTATGTGCCTGTTGTTGTACCAATACCAGGCTGTTTTGACTACTGTGGCTGTATAATATGTTCTAAAATCAGGTAGACTGAGGCCTCCCACTTTCTTCTTCTTTTTCAGTAATGCTTTACTTATCCGGGTCTTCTTTCCCTTCCATATGAAGTTGGTGATTTGTTTCTCCATCACTTTACAAAATGTCATTGGAATTTGGATCAGAAGTGCATTGTATGTATAGATGGCTTTTGGTAGAATAGACATTTTTACTATGTTAAGTCTTCCTATCCATGAGCAAGGTATGTTTTTCCACTTATGTAGGTCCTTTTTAGTTTCTTGCACTAGTACTTTGTAGTTTTCTTTGTATAGGTCTTTTACATCTTTGGTAAGATTTATTCCTAAGAATTTTATCTTCCTGGGGGCAACTGTGAATGGTATTGATTTGGTGATTTCCTCCTCGATGTTCTTTTTGTTGATGTAGAGGAATCCAAGTGATTTTTGTATGTTTATCTTATAACCTGAGATTCTGCTGAACTCTTCTATTAGTTTCAGTAGTTTTCTGGAGGATTCCTTAGGGTTTTCTGTGTATAAGATCATGTCATCTGCAAATAGAGATAATTTTACTTCTTCCTTGCCAATCCGGATGCCCTTTATTTCTTTGTCTAGCCTAATTGCTCTGGCTAGGACCTCTAGCACAATGTTGAATAAGAGCGGTGATAAAGGGCATCCTTGTCTGGTTCCCGTTCTCAAGGGAAATGCTTTCAGGCTCTCTCTGTTTAGAATGATGTTGGCTTTGTATAGATGCCCTTTATTATGTTGAGGAATTTTCCTTCAATTCCTATTTTGCTGAGAGTTTTTATCATGAATGGGTGTTGGGCTTTGTCAAATGCCTTTTCTGCATCAATTGATAAGATCATGTGGTTTTTGTCTTTGGTTTTATTTATATGGTGGATTACATTAATGGTTTTTCTAATATTAAACCAACCTTGCATACCTGGTATACATCCCACTTGGTCATGGTGGATTATTTTTTTGATATGTTGTTGAATTCTATGGGCTAGAATTTTGTTGAGAATTTTTGCATCTATGTTCATGAGGGATATAGGTGTGTAATTTTTTTTTGTGGTGTCTTTACCTGGTTTTGGTATCAGGGATACGGTGGCTTCATAGAATGAGTTAGGTAGTATTCCATCATTTTCTGTGCTTTGAAATACCTTTAGTGGTGTTATCTCTTCTCTGAAAGTTTGGTAGAACTCTGCAGTGAAGTCATCTGGGCCAGGGCTTTTTTTTGTTGGAAGTTTTTTGATTACCTTTTCAATCTCTTTTTTTGTTATGGGTCTATTTAGTTGTTCTACTTCTGATTGTGTTAGTTTAGGTAGGTAGTGTTTTTCTAGGAATTCATCCATTTCTTCTAGGTTTGCAAA
Source organism: Elephas maximus indicus (assembly GCF_024166365.1). Lineage (NCBI taxonomy): Eukaryota > Metazoa > Chordata > Mammalia > Proboscidea > Elephantidae > Elephas > Elephas maximus. The sequence continues at coordinate 130,337,280 of NC_064820.1, forward strand.
TTTGTTAGAGTACAATTTTTCATAATAATCTGATATGATTCTTTTAATTTCAGTTGGGTCCGTTGTGATGTGGCCCATCTCATTTCTTATTTGGGTTATTTGTTTCCTTTCCTGTATTTCTTTAATCAGTTTGGCCAATGGTTTATCAATTTTATTACTTTTTTCAAAGAACCAGCTTTTGGCTTTGTTAATTTTTTCAATTGTTTTTCTGTTCTCTATTTCATTTAGTTCAGCTCTAATTTTTATTATTTGTTTTCTTCTGGTGCCTGATGGATTCTTTTGTTGCTCACTTTCTATTTGTTCAAGTTGTAGGGACAGTTCTCTGATTTTGGCTCTTTCTTCTTTATGTATGTGTGTGTTTATCGATATAAATTGACCTCTGAGTGCTGCTTTTGCTGTGTCCCAGAGGTTTTGATAGGAAGTGTTTTCATTCTCGTTGCATTCTATGAATTTCTTTATTCCCTCCTTAATGTCTTCTATAACCCAGTTTGTTTTGAACAGGGTATTGTTCAGTTTCCAAGTATTTGATTTCTTTTCCCTTATTTTTCTGTTATTGATTTCCACTTTTATGGCCTTGTGGTCTGAGAAGATGCTTTGTAATCTTTTGACATTTTGGATTCTGCAAAGATTTGTTTTATGACCTAATATGTGATCTATTCTAGAGAATATTCCATATGCACTAGAAAAAAAAACTATACTTTGCAGGCGTTGGGTGGAGTGTTCTGTATAGGTCTATGAGGTCACGTTGGTTGATTGTAGCAATTAGGTCTTTTGTGTCTCTATTGAGCTTCTTACTGGAAGTCCTGTCCTTCTCCAAAAGTGGTGTGTTGAAGTCTCCTATTATAATTGTGGAGGTGTCTATCTCACTTTTCAGTTGTGTTAAAGTCTGTTTTATGTATCTTGCAGCCTTGTCATTAGGTGCATAAATATTTAATATGGTTATAGCTTCCTGATCAATTGTTCCTTTAATCATTATATAGTGTCGGTTATACTTTGTGGTGGATTTAACTTTGAAGTCTTTTTTGCCAGAAATTAATATTGCTACTCCTTCTCTTTTTTGCTTGTTGTTTGCTTGATATATTTTTTTCCATCCCTTGAGTTTTAGTTTGTTTGTGTCTCTAAGTCTAAGGTGTGTCTCTTGTAGGCAGCATATAGACGGATCTTGTTTTTTAATCCATTCTGCCACTGTCTCTTTATTGGTGCATTTAGTCCATTTACATTCAGTGTAATTATAGATAAGAATGTGTTTAGTGCTGTCATTTTGATGCCTTTTTATGTGTGTTGTTGACAATTTCATTTTTCCACTTACTTTTTTGTGCTGAGACTTTTTCTTTGTAAATTGTGTGTTCCTCATTTTCATAGTAGTCGAATTTATGTTTGCTGAGTTGTTATGTTTTTCTTGGTTTTTATTTTGAGTTATGGAATTGTTAGACCTCTTTGTGGTTACCTTAATATTTACCCCTATTTTTCTAAGTAAAAACCTAACTTGTATCATTCTATATCACCTTGTTTTCCTCTCCATATGGCAGTTCTGTGCCTCCTGTATTTAGTCCCTCTTTTTGATTATTGTGATCTTTTACATAATGACTTCAATGATTCCCTTTTTTGAGCATTTTTTTCTTTTTAAAATTAATCTTAATTTGTTTTTGTGATTTCCTTATTTGAGTTGATATCAGGATGTTCTGTTCTGTGACCTTGTGTTGTGCTGGTATCTGATGTTATTGATTTTCTGACCGAACATTTTCCTTTAGTATTTCTTGTAGCTTTGGTTTTTTTTTTTTTTTTTTGGTTTTTGCAAATTCTCTAAGCTTGTGTTTATCTGTAAATATTTTAATTTCGCCTTCATATTTGAGAGAGAGTTTTGCTGGATAAATGATCCTTGGCTGGCAGTTTTTCTCCTTCAGTGCTCTGTATATGTCATCCCATTGCCTTCTTGCCTGCATGGTTTCTGCTGAGTAGTCTGAACTTATTGATTCTCCTTTGTAGGAGACCTTTCTTTTATCCCTGGCTGCTTTTAAAATTTTCTCTTTATCTTTGGTTTTGGCAAGTTTGATGATAATATGTCTTGGTGATTTTCTTTTTGGATCAGTCTTAAATGGGGTTCGATGAGCATCTTGGATAGATATCCTTTCGTCTTTCATGATGTCAGGGAAGTTTTCTGCCAACAGATCTTCAACTATTCTCTCTGTATTTTCTGTTATCCCTCCTTGTTCTGGAACTCCAATCACACGCAAGTTATTCTTCTTGATAGAGTCCCACATGATTCTTAGGGTTTCTTTTATTTTTTTTAATTCTTTTATCTGATTCTTCTTCAGCTATATTGGTGTTAATTGGTTTATCCTCCAACTCCCCCACTCTGCATTCCAATTGCTCGAGTCTGCTCCTCTGACTTCCTATTGAGTTGTCTAATTCTGTAATTTTACTGTTGATCTTTTATATTTCTGAATGCTGTCTCTCTATGGATTCTTGCAGCTTATTAATTTTTCCACTGTGTTTTTGAATAATCTTTTTGATTTCTTCAACTGCTTTATCAGTGTGTTCCTTGGCTTTTTCTGTAGATTGCCTTATTTCATTTCTGAGGTCATCCCTGATTTCTCGAAGCATTATGTAAATTAGTTTTTTATATTTTGCATCTGGCAATTCCAGGGTCGTATCTTCATTTGGGAAAGATTTTGATTCATTAATTTGGGGACTTGTAGAAGCAATCATGGTCTACTTCTTTAAGTGGTTTGATATCGACTGCTGTTTCCGAGCCATCTATAAGATATTGTAATGATTTATTTTATATTTGCTCACTGAGTCTTATCTTGTTTTCTTTCAATATATGTGGATGGGCTACTAGATTGTGCTGTCTTGATTGTTGTAGGCTTTGAAACACTTATGTCCTCTTACCAGCTGGTTTTGGCCATTACCAGAAATATAAGCCTAAGAGTCCATTCACTATTCTTGAGTAGAATCTGATTTTGGGTCACCAAGTATGTGGGGTAGACTGTCACCTATTTGCTCAGAGGAGTAGTGGTGATAGTTGTGTGCACAAGATTCTAGTAGCAGCAGGCAGTCACATTCCGGGGCGGGGGCAGGATGTGACAGGCTTCCCCTTAGTGCCAGTGAGGTAGGTGTGTCTCTATTCCTAAAACACTTTGGTGTGTGGGCTCTGCAGCTGTACCTTAGTCACCCAATGCATGTTCCTCTACAGATTGGTAGATGTCACTATCCTCAGACCCCTATGGCACGAGGTTAGGTGGTTTGGGTGGAGCTTCAGCCCTCAGTTCCCCGTTGTAGGTCAGTGAGGTCTCTGTTTAATAGGTAGAGATATCAGACCTGGGAAACTTGTCTTTCCAGTAATCCGCTAAAACAATTACAGTCAGATCACTATCAGAATTGCTTTTGCATTTTAATAGCCACCTTATTTCCTGTGGGGATGAAAGCCCAAGACTGTGGATCTCATATGCTTGGCTGGAGCTGGTTCTGTATTTTTAGTCCAATTTTGGGAAGTCAGGGAAGGATTCTTGGTCCCTGGGTTTTTTGTAGCTGCTTCTCTCAGGCCAGGAGAGTGGGTTAGGAAAAGACAAAACAAACAAACAAAAAAACCTCAGAGCACTTCACTCTCTGGCTCAGGAAATTCCAATGTTAATGAAGCTGCCTGGGAAAGGGAGGGGAGGGATCAGATAGGTAGGAGAGAGTAGCACCCAGGAATATAGACAAAGTTACTTATCTTGCTTGGTGAGGACTGTTTTATCCGAGATTCCTGAGGGGCGTGTAGCCTGTGTGCGTTGGCTGGGTCGAGATTGCCCCCCAGGGTCAGGCCTGCGTCCTGTGCATGTGGTGTCTCAGAAGCTGTGGTCAGTTCCTCCGCTCCCAGTCCAAAGCCCAGCACCACGGTTCCCTGGCTGGGATGCCACACTCTCGGCTCCAAAACCAGTTGCTGCCTCCCAGTGACTTCTCCTGTCAGCCGCGTCACTGCGCTGCCTGCGTGCACTGGCTGGGCTTCCCCCAAGGTCACTTCAGGGGGCTAGGGCTGCGTTCAGTGTTTGTGCCATCTCAGGATGCTGTGCTCAGCTCCCCTGCGCCCAGTCCACAGCCTGGTGCCAAGGTTTTCTGACTGGGACTCTGGCTCCAGGCTCTAAAAACAGTCGCTGCTTCCCCGTGGTTGCTCATTCATTCTCTCCTTAGCCACATCAGTGTGCAGCCTGCTTGTGCTGGCTGAGCCTCTGTCACTCAGGTCAACTTTTTAGATCTGTGTTTGATGGTCAGCATTCATAGATCGTCACGTATGTGATCGATTCACTTGTTTTTCCCAGTCTCTGTTGCAAGAGGGATCCAAGGTAGCATCTACCTAGTCAGCCATCTTGGCCCCCCACACATATATTTTAAGTCATGCTTTTTAATTGTGTTATTTTCACATCTATATTCTTACTGATATTTGGCTGGATGATCCATCAATTACTGAAAGACGTGTTTTCAAATTTCCCATTTTAATGGGAAATTATAGCTTTCAGTTTATCCTATATATTTGTCACCTGTAATATTATATATTTTGAAGTTATGCACTTTAAAGTGAAGTTAGGTATTTTAAAATTATGAAATTAAGTATACATGAATTTATAATTTTTATCTTCCTTATTAATCTTTATAATTTTATAGTGATCCTATTTATCTATCATAATTCATCTTGCCTTGAAGGCTCTTTTGTCTGATATTAATATAGCTACATATCTTTCTTTTTGGTACTTGTTCATCTTGAAAACAGCATATAGAAACATTTTTAAAGAATTCAGTGTAATGTCATGTGCTTTTAATTAGAAAGTTTTGCCCATTAGCATTTATTGTGATTAATGATATACTCGTCTGATTTTTTCTGTCCCAATTTTTTTTATGTGATTTCTATTTTTCCTATTTGTGTGTGTGTCTTTTTATCTCTTTTCTTCTTTTGAATAGATTGATTTTTTTTTTCCTTATTCATTTTATCCCTTATACTTGTTTGGATGACATGCACTCTATTTCTATCACTTTCATAGTTACTCTTGCATTATTGTTTAACATCATCTAAAGTCAATAAATATAATTACCATCCTCACAAATATACAAGGACCATAGGAAGATTGAATTTTAATTACCCTTCTCACAGAACATAAGCCATTTATACTTATGTTGTTTTATTTTTTAACTTGTAAATTAGAAATTCTATTCTTATTAATTAAATTAATTAGTATTAGTTTAGATTTATTCATATATTTACTATTTTTTCATTACTGTTATTTCTTTCACCTCAGAATTTGGTTCCATGTTTCTTTTCCTTCTTCTCAAATGATATCCTGTGTAAGTTTCATTAAAGATTGTCTATTGTTTATATTTATTTATTTTTATATATTTTTTCTATTTTTATTTTTGAAAGATAGGCTTGCTGGATAAACAATTCTAGGCTAATGATAATTTTTCCTTCACTGTGCCGAACATGTTATTCCACTACCTTCTGACTTGATATTTGCTGATTTTTTTCACCCCTGACTTATTTTCTTTAATGTTCTGCAGTTTGACTATGATGTGTCTAGGTTTGGACTTTTAAAACTTATTATAAGTGGGATTCCTATCTTTCAGTAATTCTGGAAATTCTTTAGCTTTTTGCTATTGAGAATTCAAAAAGAATATTAATTTTCTTTTTGAATATTTTCTCTCTCCCATTCTCTTTATTATCTTCTTCTAGATTTTTGACTAGATATACATTGAATACTCTTATTCTCTCCTACATGCCTCTTAATCTCTCTTTAATATTATCCCTGTCTTTGAATTTCAGTTGCACTTCCTTTTGTGTAATTTTTTGAGCCTGTTTTCCAATTTATTAATTCACTCTTAAGTTGTGAATTTCAGTTACAAATTTTTATTCTAAATTTTTTTTAAGTTTTTATTTCAGATTTCTCTGGTTGTTTTAAAAATATTGTGCTCTTTATGCATTTTTATTCCTCTTTAAATTTTTTTAAACATTAAAAAAAAAATTTTTATCTTCCTTTTATCGGACTATTCCAGTATTTAAAGTTTTTCAGGGTGTCTAGTCTTGCTATGGCTTTTGTCTGCTGACTTTTGCTCGTGGAGGGTTTATTCCTTGTATATTTTGTGATTTTCTAATTGTGAGCTCGTATTTATTACAACTTTCCTTGGGAAAGTTCTGTAAGTCCTTGATTGAGGGTCCATTCCTCCAGATAGTATATGCATTTGATTTCATACATCACCAATGCACATTAGACTACAGGTAATTTTAAATTAAAAGTTTCTTTTTAGTATTCATTGAATCCTAAATGATATAAAGTAGTATACTTTCATATCACAAACCTATAGGTTGGTGCATAGACCTTTGGCTCTCAAATCTCAGGAAAGACTTCTTAAAAATCTCTACCCAAAGCCACAGCTGACATAGATAATGATTCTTGCTGTCTGCCTCATGTTTTTCTAGGTTACCTTTCTTTGCTCAGTGTGTAAGCCATTCCTGGTTTCTGGATTTGTGTAGTGTATTCAGTGATCAGTCTCCACGCCCAGCAAGGGGCCAAGACTTAGTCCACAGAGCCCTTCCACCACTGCTCCTGCTGCAAGTGATACTCTGTGCCTGGAAGCTCTCGGTGCTGGGCCTCTAAAAGTCCTAAAGGTGAGAGGTTGCTTTGGTGATCACTTGCCTCCCTGCTCTATTTTTAGACTCCAGGGATTCTCCTAACTTTCTCACATACCAGTTGTCATTGAGTCAGTTCATACTCAGTAGAACCCTATGTATTTCATAGAACTACACTCCATAGCGTTTTCAATGTCTGTGATCTTTCTGAATTAGATCACCCATTCTTTCTTCTGAGGCACCTATGTGTAGATTTGAACCACCAATCTTTTGCTTAGTAGCTGAACACTTCACTGTTTGTGCTACCCAGGGACTCCAACTTTCTTGCATTTGCCCTTCCTTTAATTTTTGAAAGATTTTCAAAACATTTTTCAACACTATTAGGTGTTTTTTAGTTAGACTGTTTCAGAAACATTCCTGAAATACAGCAGGAAATGGAAGTCTGTCTGACTTCTTAAACAGATTCAATTTTTTCTCCTCATTTTATACTTCCTATTGATCCTCACTTCCAGAGAGCCTGATGTCACCAATTACTGAGCCTTTTGAGAATTCTATGGGATAAACCTGATTGACTCCAGGTTTTCTCCACTGCTCATTTAGGAGTCTATCCTCTCAGGTTGCTGTTAGTTACTACATCTAGGGTGGGGTAAATGGCAAAAGGTATATGCTTAGCATGCTCCTTTTTAAAGTTTCCCTGGGAGCCTTCCCCTGTGGCTTGCACTTACCTCTCATTGAGCAGATATTTAACATGTGACCACCGCTGTAGATAGAAGGATGGCTGGGAAATGTGGTTTTTAGCTGAGCACTTTTGTGCTCTGAATCCAGGCTTCTGTTAGTAAGAAGGAATGGGAGAACTAATATTGGTGGACAATTATTGTCTGTCACTGTCTTAGGCTGGGTTCTCTAGAGAAGCAAAACCAGTAATGCGTACAAATATATAGATAGAGATTTATATTAAGGAAACAGCTCACATGATTGTAGGGGTTGAAATGTCCCAAATCCTTGAATCAGGATAGAGTCCTTTCCCAATTCACAGAGCCGCAGAAGCTGGTAAGCCCAAGATGAGCACGTTGGACAGCAGGGATCCCCCTCACAGGTTGTGATGGTTGAGAAACCCCCAAGGTCAGCAGGCAAGACCGTAAGGTTTCTCCTGAGTCACTTAGCTGCAGGGGCTGGAGAACCCAAGATAGGCAGGTCTGGAAGCAGAACTTTTGCTTGTAGGCCGTGAAGATCAGTGAATCCCAAGATGGACAGGTAAGCTGCTAACTTGAGTCCCAAGAACAAGAGGTCAGAGAAGAGACAGCTGCTGGATCCAGAAGAAGCCAATAACCTTTGCAAGGCAAGCAGGAAAAGAAAGTAGGCAGCAGAAGGCAGAGAGATGAAGACTGAGGGGGCGGTGAGCTGCCACAGGCCTCACCCTCGCTCTGACCACTCAGCAGATTCCATCATGGGGTGGTCACATATCAGATTTCAACAGGAAAGTGACCACAACATTGTACAACTGCCAAAACACTGAGAATCATGGCCCAGCCAAGGTGACATACAATTTTAACCATCACATCCAGGTTGCTTGTGGAGAGGTCAAGTTTGCTAACGTTATTAGTTTTTGAGTCCTTGTAAATCATGGATTGCTGGCTTCTCATCCTGGAATATGAACAAGAGTCTCCATGCTTTTTGATCCTTCTCATTCAATAACCAATTTCACACATCCTGCATTTCCTTGGGGTTTGATTGTCCGTAACCCACCCTTGGGAGACAATTTTTAAAGTTGACCAAGGTTTCTTGGGGCAAGCGATAAAAAACAGCACCAGAAAACATAAGAAGAAGGGAAATTGTTGGAAGAACATTGAAAGGCTTGGGAAAGGCTACAGAAGTGGGCTGCCTGTGGGCTCAGACAAAACAAGAACCAGGGAAGTTCCTGAAGTCTAGGTAGCAAGATTGATGACAAATCTCTTCAAGATGTAACAGCTGTTTTCCAGATCTTGTCACACTGTGGAGGATTCACATTCTCAGGAAAGAGTGGAGGTTGGCCTAACAGGCCAGTCCCTTGGCATGAGAATGACAAGGCACCTTCACTGAATGCTCTGTCACACTGTATCTAAGGGAGGAAGGACAGCTCTCCCAAAAAAAATCAGGGTCTGTTTCCAGGGAAGTGGAATGTGGGCATTCGAAATTTACAAGTACATCAAATATACGAAGGATGAGAATTCATATTTCTAATGTATGAAGAGTTTTTACTGACAAGAAAGAGAGAAACTAATTTAAAAAAAAAAAAGCAAAAGGTATATGAAAAGAGCAACTCACTAGCAAATAGAAAAATTCCAATTAAAGTAATGTGATACCACGTTCATAGTTACAAAGTCATTAATAAAAGCCAGAAATAGTGATAATACTCAGAACTGGGTAAAGGTATAGGGAATTGAGTATTCCCATTTGTTCTTTGTGAGAGTGTAAATAAATTTATTTTTGGTAATATATTCTACAGAAACCCTCGTGGCATAGTGGTTAAGTGCTACAGTTGCTGTCTTAGTCATCTAGTGATGCCATAACAGAAATACCAGAAGTGGATGGCTTTAACAAAGAGAAATTTATTTTCTCACAGTCTAGTAAGTTACAAGTCCACATTCAGGGCATTGGCTCCAGGAGAAAGCTTTCTCTCTCTGTCATCTCTGGAGGAAGGTCCTTGTCCTTAATCTTCCCCTGGTCAAGGAGCTTCTCAGGTGCAGGGACCCCAGGTCCAAAGGATGCGCTCTGCTCCCAGTGTTGCTTTCTTGGTGGTATGAGGTCCCCAACTCTCTGCTTGCTTCCCTTTTTTCTTTTACCTCTTGAGAGATAAAAGGTGGCACAGGCCACACGCCAGGGAAACTCCCTTTACCTTGCATCAGGGAGGTGACCTGAGTGAGGGTGGTGTTACAATCCCACCCTAATTTTCTCAACATAAAATTACCATCACAAAATGGAGAACCACCATACAATACTGGGAATCACGGTCTAACCAAGGTGATACACACATTTTGGTGGGGACATAATTCAATCCATGATGCTGGATGAGGAGGACTAAGCATCAAGGCACCGGGTACCTATTTGCTGCTATAGAAAAACTTAAAGGTGTGAGTGATTCCTGAAATCAGGGTTTTTTGTTTTGTTTTTGTTCAGATAGGATTTATAACAGTGTCTATCATATGGTAAATGAATGGATAATATGGCCCTTCCGATGACACTGGATAACACAAACAGAGAGACAATGATAAGTGAAAATCCTTCAATTCTTTCTGTGAGGCATAGTATAGATCTAAGGAACTTTCTTTGACCCTGATAAAAGAACCTCTTGCTTCTTGTAGCTTCTCTAAAAACAATTCTCAGAGACTGTTTTTAAGATTGCTATATTCTTAGCCTAAGCAGGAATTTATATATTGATCTGGAAAGAGTCCTGGGGATAGAAAAGGGATAGTTAACAGGATACTGTAGTCTTGACCAGATTTCTAAACCCTCCAGCTTCTCTGGTATTCTTTCCACTGATTTTCTTACCCAACATTGGTAGTTCAAACCCACCCAGAGGTGCTTCTGAAGAAAGACCTGGATGATTTGCTTCTGAAAGGCCACAGCCATGATAACCCTACGGAGCCCAGTTCAATTCTGAAACACATGGGATTGCCATAAGTCAGCATTGACTTGGCAGCAACTGGTTTGGTTTTTTTAATTTTATTTTTTTACACCTGAAGATCTCGTCTCTCCCTTGATGCTAACTCCTTATGCCTCACTTTTTAATAGTACCAAACTGATGAAAAAGCTCAAGCTTCAACCTATGATGGAAGAAATGCAGATTCTAAGCAGGAAAGAAAAAGCTTACAAAGTCAAAAGGATCTGCCATCTTGGTGACATTTCTAGGGCATGTCAAGATATTGCTCCAAACCGAAAAATAAGTTATTACATCATTAAATCTCCACTTCTTTTAAAGAGACACATTCCTTGATGGGCTTCTTTGGAAGCTGCAAGCAAAATATAACACATCTGCTGTTTGTTGAGTCCTGCTCCCATCCATTTACCAGATGACCCAAAAGGCTACCATGTTTCGAGTGGGGCGCAGAGAAAGAAAGGCTCCAAGGCAAGCACTTAAATGTTATGACCCATCAGATGTAAGAGCACTTGAAGTGTCTATCATGGATTGAATTGTATCCCCCCAAAATATGTGTCAGTTTGGCTAGGTCATGATTCCCTTGTATGATTGTATGATTGTCTACCGTTTCATCTTCTGATGTGATTTCCTTATATGTTGTAAATTCTATCACTATGATGTAATAAGATGGATTAGTGGCAATTGTACTGATGAGGTCTACAAGATTAGGTAGTGTCTTCTGCCAATCTCTTTTAAGATATAAAAGAGATAAGTGAGCAGAGAGACATAGGAACCTCACACCACCAAGAAAGCAGGGCCGGGAGCAAAGTGCATCCTTTGGACCTGAGGTTCCTGGGCTGAGATGCTCCCAGACCAAGGGAAGACTGACGACAAGGACCTTCCTCCAGAGCCAACAGGGAGAGAAAGCCTTCCCCTGGAGCTGGGGCCCTGAATTTGCACCTCTAGCCTATTGGACTGTGAGAGACTTAACTTCTCTTTGTTAAAACCTTCCACTTGTGGTATTTCTGTTATAACAGTGCTAGATGACTAAGACTGCGTCTATGGCAGATCAGCATGTTGTGTGGAACCTGTTGCAAGCACCAACAGAAAAACAGCGGCAGAATTCCCTCAGATATTAGAGCAAAGCTGTGGCATCTCCAGCAAGTGTCCACTTTCTAACAAATAACAGTTTTATTGAGTATAATGCATGAACCACTCAATTCACTCATTTAAAGTATGCAATAAAAAAAAAATGCAATAGGTGTTGGTATATACATAGAGTTGTACAACTATCACCATAATCAATTTTAGGATGTTTTTATCACTCCCAAAAGGAACCCAATAGCTGTTAGTAGTCACTCTCAATTCCTCCTCCACCCATCCCCTGCATATCACTAATCTACTTTCAGTCTCTATGGATTGACTGATTCTAGACCTCTTTCATTTCGTATAAATGGAATCATACAATTTATGGTCCTTTTGTGTCTGGCTTATTTCACTTAGCATAATTTTTTGAGTTCATCCAAGTTGTAGTATGTACCAGTATTTCATTTGTTTTTATTTACTAATAATATTCAATTGTATGGATATAAAAGCAAACCAAACCCAAACCCAGTGCCATTGAGTCGATTCTGACTCACAGCGACCCTATAGGACAGAGTAGAACTGCCCCATAGAGTTTCCAAGGAGCACCTGGCAGATTCGAACTGCAGACCCTTTGGTTAGCAGCCATAGCACTTAACCACTAAGCTACCAGGGTTTCCTACATGTATATAGCACATCTTTATCCATTCATCTGTTGATGGACATTTGAGCTGTTTCCACCTTTTGGTTATTATAATGCTGCTACAAACATTCGTGTACAAGTTTTTGTGTGGACATATGTTTTCATTCCTCTTGGGTATATACTTAGGAGTGGAATTGCTGAGTCATATGGTAACTCTATATTTAACTGTTTGAGAAACTGCCAGACTGTTTTACTAAGTGGCTGCACCATTTTACTTTCCCACCAACAAAATATGAGGCTTCTGATATCTCTACATCCTGATCAACACTTGTAATTATCTGTCTTTTTTTTTATTATACCTGTCTAGGATGTGAAGTGGTATCTCATTGGAGTTTTTGATTTGCTTTTCCCTGATGGCTAACGATGCTGAACATCTTTTCATGTGCTTATTGGCCATTTTTGTATCTCCTTTGGAGAAACGTCTATTCAAACCTTTGCCTATTTTCATATTGGCTTGTTTGTCTTTTTATTATTAAGTTGTAAGAGTTCTTCGAATATTACAGATATACTTCCCTTGCAGATATATTATTTGCAATTATTTTCTCCCATTTTGTGCATTATCTTTTCACTGTCTTGATGATATCTGTCTTAGTCATCTAGTGCTGCTATAACAGAAATACCATAGGTGGATGGCTTTAAAAAAGAGAAATTTATTTCTGCACAGTAAAGTAGGATAAAAGTCCAAATTCAGGTGTCGGGTCCAGGTGAAGGCTTTCCCTCTCTGTCGGCCTTCTCATCAGTCATGGCCTGGACTAGGAGCTTCTCCACATAGGGACCAGGGTCCAAAGGATGTACTCTGCTCCCACTACTGCTTTCTTGGTGGTGTGAGGTTCCCCTGTCTTACTGCCTGTTTCCCTTTCCTTTTATCTCTTGTAAGATAAGAGGTGGTGCAGGCCACACTCCAGGGAAACTCCCTTTACATTGGATTAGAACTGTGACCTTAGTAAGTGTGTTACAGGCCCACCCTAGTCCTCTTAAACATAAAATTACCATCACAAAATGGAGGACAATCACATAGTACTGGGAATCATGGCCTAATCAACTTGACATATATTTTGGGGGGATACAATTCAATCCATGACAATATCCTTTGAAGCACAAAAGTTTTTTGTTTTTTTGATTTTGATAATGTCCAGTTTATTTTTTCTTTTGTTGCATGTGCTTTTAGTGTCATAACTAAGAAACCATTGCCTTACCCAAGGTCATGAAGATTTATGCCTAAGTTTTCTTTAAAGGTTTTAAAGTTTTAACTCCTATGTTTAGGTCTTTGATCCATTTTGAGTTAATTTTTGTATATGACGTAAGGTAGGGGCAGGTGTCTACTTTTATTTTGAGACATTGTTATTGACTTGCTCCTAAACCGTTAATACCTAATCCTGAAATACCAGGTGACAATGCAACCTAAGTCACCCATCATTGTTGCTACAAAGGGAGGTTTTTGAAGGCACCAGTAAGTTGCATCAATAAGTTCCTCATGCTTAGAATATGCTGCCTCTGTTGCACTGCCTCTCTCTCTTCCCTCTGTCTCAGGGTTTCTGGACAATGGCATTAAGCCAGATTCTTTGTTGTGGGGCTGTTCTCTGAACTGTAGGATGTCAACAGCATTCCTTGTCTCTGTCTACTAGATGCCAGTAGCAGCTCCCAGTTGTGATGACCAAAATTGTCTCCAGACATTGCCAAATGTCCTTTGTGAGGAAAATCATCCCCTGTGGAGAACCAGTGCTTTATTTATCTTTATCTGTGGACTTATTTGGTAGTTCTTTAAGACCTGTTTCCTGAAGATAAAAATAAAATTGAGCCTGATTTACTAATGCCTCTGTGCCATATACTGGCACAGAACTGTTGCTACAGTGAAATTGTACTATTGTTACTTTACATGCTGTTATGAACTGAATTGTGTCCCCCAAAAATGTGTGTCAACTTGGCCACGATTCCCATTATTGTTTGATTGTATTCCATTTTGTGATCTGATATGATTTTCCTAAGTGTTGTAAATCCTCATCTCTGCCCGTGTAATAAGGCAAGATGAGGTTATGTTACAGAGGATTAGAGTGGGATGCAACACCCTTACTCAGGTCACAGCCCTGATCAAATGTAAGGGGAGGTTCCCTGGGTTGTGGCCTGCATCACCTTTTATCTTGCAAGAGGTAAAAGGAGAGAGAAATGAGCAGAGAGAAAGGGATGTCATGCCACGAAGAAAGAAGCGTCAGGAGAGGAGTATATCTTTTGGACCCGGGGTTCCTGCACTGAGAAGCTCCTAGACCAGAGAAATATTGATGACAGGGACCTTACGCCAGAGCCAACAGAGAGAGAAAGATTTCCCTGGGAGGTGGCACCCTGAATTAGAACTTCTGGCCTCGTAAACTGTGAGAGAAGAAATTTCTCTTTGTTAAAACCACCCACTTGTGGAATTTCTGTTATAGCAGCACTAGATAACTAAGACACATACCAACTTAAAAGTAAACCCAAAGAACACTGGAGAAAGAAAATTCAAAACTTTAAGTGGTACATCTAATTGATGACATTTCCTAGGAAAGATGACATGAAGTAAGGACTTAAACAATTTCTTAACAAGTACTTAATGGTTTAACTAGATTGTCAGAAACTTGAAAGCTGTAAGATTGGGTGTCAAGGTTGTTTGAGGAAGAGATTTATTTAACAGACCTCCTGGAATAGGCTCAGGGTGTGAGAATTTTCATGTCCCCATATGAATGCTCATTAAAGATGCTTAGTTCAGAAGAACCTCTTAATACTCAGGTGAATAGGATGATTTATTCCATGGCTATCAGTAAACATCTTTCCAGAAATCACTCCAGTGTTTACTTAATGGACTCAAAGTAGTAAAGGTATGTATGGAAGCTAAGTATAACCTGACCTCATGAAATCCAGTAGGGATTACCTGACTACCACAAATGCTAAGTACTCAATTTGCCAGCACATTGACAAACTTTGAGCCCTCAATAGTAATATAACTGTAGGGGATTAGCCAGTTACCTGGTGTCAGGTTGCTTACATTGAACCTCTTAAATCATGAGTGAAACAATCATTTGTCCTCACTCTAATATGATACTCATTTGGATTTGGCTTTTCTTTCCCTCCAAAATGCTTTTTCCAGGTGCAGCATCCATGGGCTTCCCAGATACCTCATATGCTATCATACTAGCCCACGCTGCATTTCCTTTGGCTGAGGAATGCATGTTACAGAGAACGAAATAAGGTAAATAGCTGGTAACCATGGGGTTGATTTCTTATAGTGTGCCCCATAACCCAAAGACAGTTGATCTTAAAGAGC
This sequence comes from Elephas maximus indicus, assembly GCF_024166365.1. NCBI lineage: Eukaryota > Metazoa > Chordata > Mammalia > Proboscidea > Elephantidae > Elephas > Elephas maximus. The sequence goes on from NC_064820.1 coordinate 130,352,572, forward strand.
CACAGAATGATCTATTGAACACGCACCGATGCTTGAGTTTTGGAGACAATACCTGTATTAGTTATCTAGTGCTGCTATAATAGAAATACCACAGGTGGATGGTTTTAACAAACAGAAGTTTATTCTCTCAGAGTCTGTTGCTGTTGTTATGTGCCTTCGCATGGGTTCCAACTCATAGCGACCCTGTGTACCACAGAACAAAACACTGTCCAATCCTGTACCATGCTCACAATCGTTGTTATGCTTACTATCGTTGTTATACTTGAGCCCATTCTTGCAGCCACTGTGTCAACCCATCTTGTTGAGGTCTTCCTCTTTCCCACTGACACTGTACTTTACCAAGCATGATGTCCTTTTCCAGGGACTAATCCTTCTTTAAACATGTTCAAAGTATGTAAGACGAAGTCTCGCCATCCTTGCTTCTAAGGAGCATTCTGGTTGTACTTCTTCCAAGACAGATTTGTTGGTCTGTATCGTTCCAACTTTAGTATAAGTACTGCCGAAGCAAGTACTCTGACAGCCTAGTAGCCTAGAAGTCCAAACTCAGGGCTTCAGCTCTGGGGGAAGGCCTTCTTTCTGTTGGGTCTGGGGGAAGGTCCCTGCCATCAAACTTCTCCTGGTCTAGGAGCGTCTTTGCACAAGAACCCTGGGTCCAAAGGACATGCTCTGCTTCCAGCTCTGCTTTCTTGGTGGTATGAGGTCCCCTTGTCTCTCTGCTCACTTCTCTCTTTTATATTTCAAAAGAGATTGGTTTAAGACACAATCTAATCTTGTAGATTGAGTCGTGTTTCATTAACATAACTACCATTAATCCTGCGTCATTAACATCATAGAGACAGGATTTACAAAACATAGAAATCCTTGTTATATGGGCTCAGGTTGATCTACGTGAAAAATATTCAACAAGGGCATACATTAATGAATTGGAAGCTGAGGTTGTGACCTGGACAGTTGGGATCCTCGTGACACTAGAAGAATAGCCAAAATTGGGTTATGAATTTAATTGTAGTGACAGATACAAACTTTAATGTTGATGTTTATTGATGGTGATTTTAATGGTGATTTCTTTATTGATTAATATGAAAAAATCTATCAGCCCCTTGCTTCCTAACCACCTGTCAAAATATTTTATTTGCAAACCTTGTCTCCCCAAATCCTAGATTTTACTGAGATTATCTGGACTTTAATTCTAATCCATTATGCTTTTCTTTTGCTATATGTCTCCTTTATTTTAAGACCCCTTAGGTTCCCAGTAATATTCTTAGCTTGCATTTAGAGTTAACCTATAAAATTTCAAGATTCGATGTTCTGCTATGTTTTAGTATACTTTGTGCTTGAGATCTTTGCTCTGCTTTCATTTTTATTTAGTTAAAATAGTTCTTCAAGTGATTTTTATAGTTAGGGTATATGGTATAATACTTTATGAGTTCTTGCAAATCTTAAAATATCTTTTGTCTGCCCTCAACATGGGAATAATATCTTCATCCATGTCCCTCTGTAACTATCCTTTTTTTCCAGATAGTCTATGAAACTCTTCTGCTGTCTTCTGATCTCCTGCGTTGAAGATAAAAACCTTGATACTAGTTTAATTATATATTTTGTAAGCATACTTTTAATTCTTAGATTATTCTGTTTGTTTTTCTATTTTTAGAATTTTGAAATTTTACCAGGATTTGCCTCTCTCTATATATTTTTAAGTTAGCCCTGTTTCATTAATCCAATAGATCCTTTCACATTTGAAACAATAATCTGAAAAATTCTCATATGAAAGGACATAGTTCATAGAAGTTTTCTTCTATTATCTCTTTGATTACTACCTCTCCATGTATTCCTTTTTCTTGGGTCTCTTGGACAGTCTTTCTTGTTTTTCTCACACTTGATTACCATTTTTTGAATTTTACTCTTGATTGCATTTCATCTTCCAAGCATGAAATCAGTCTCAACAATTACCATAATTTTTGTTTTTTACATTCCTCTATTGAATTTTTAACTTGGGAAATTGTTATTTTTTTGTTCCAGAAACCCTTTTTGGTGCCATAATTATATCCGTTTAAGAGTTTTAATGATATTTTATCTAGGCTTTCTTCCATTTTCTACATTAGCTCCACCTCCATAATAGAGGCTCGTTGTAGTTTTTCATTTTAGCTTCTTCTCTTTCTATCTGGGCTGTTATTTTCCCATTACTAGGGGAATGTGATGTTTCTCTGTCTTAACATGTTGATAGTGTGCTGTGCTTCAAACCTCTGTGGATCTCTCTGATTCTTGTGTGTTGATGGTCAGGGTAGGCTCTTTGCCTTTGTGAGTGGCCAGTGATCAGCTTGGTCCCTTTGTGGATGCAAGTGGTAGAAAGTTTCATACTTCACAAGTCCAAGTAGGGATAGGCTGGCCTCAGTCCAACATGGAAACTACCCCACTTGGGACAGTTAGCCTCTCTAAGTGCTGCATAATGCAAACAAGAGAGACATCCCTCCCTTGGTTTTTCTGCATGTATCCACTCGTATCACTTGGCTACCATGATGTACCACCTTTATGGTCTATCACCCCATCGACTTCCATTTACATTTTTACTCTTAACCTGCACATTCTTCCAAGAACTTGATATCTCACTGTATGTGGAATTTCTTCAGGTTGCCAACATCAGCCCTTGACTTTTCCTTAATGTCTGTGTTCTCCAGGATGGAAATGTGAGGTCAAGCCACCATATTCCAAGAAATCCACATCCAAAATATTTTAAAGAATTCTTAGTCCTCAGGAAGATAACATGTAACTGTAAGATGAAATTATATTATTATTGCTTCCCTAAATTACTTCTTTAGAAATAAAATATATATGGAATTTTGTGTTAGTACAAAAATAGATTAGGATATGGTCTCACAAACACATAGCTTTTATAATATTCAGTAAGTGCTCACTTCTGATTTAGCAGCCTAATTGCTCATTTAGCTATTGTAAACTTGCTCATATTATTAGCTAATTTTTCATAATAGTAAAGATAGCTAAATTTTACTGGGTGTTTACTATGTGCCAGACACTGAAGTAAGTGTTTTGCATGTATTGTTATTGAATCCTCACAGAACCCTATGAAATATTATTTCCAAAATATTAGGTATAAAAACCAAGACTCTAAGAGGTTAAATAACTTGTCAAAGTCACACAGCTAGTAAGATGCTTTGTTTTTCTAACTAAATATTGGCTCCTTGAAAGTAGCATCCATGTATTATATTTCTCTGCATACCCCAACTGTACTTGGCATTCAGGCCCTCAGTAAATAAACAGCTAGTGAGAGAAGAAGCAATGTTTTATTCACACTGGATTTTCCATAGCCCATCACAGTGCTACAAAGCAAATGCTTCAAAAAAATGTTTAAAGGGGGCAGAACCAACATGGTGCAATGGACAGAAGCACTACACTATCCCTCTATAGCAAAGATTCTAAAAACTAAGTAAAACGGTTACAACTGTCAATCCTGGAACCCTTCGCAGCAAATGAGGGAATAAAGAACTCAACCAAGCACTGAATGGAGTAGGAGGCTGACAGAAAACAGAGAATGAGGAAAATGGTGAAGAGGAGGTTCCCTGCCAGCTGGCATGGCATAGCTATCTTGGACCCCTCAGCCACCAAGAACAGAGAACAGGGAGTAAAGGGAGGCAACTTCACACAGCTTCCAGCTGGAGACAGAGCACCCAATAACCAGGGATATGTTTTCCCACCCTCTACCCTTCTTCCCTTTGTGCAGCCTCTGCTGCTTTCTGGTGGGCTACAGGTTGCTTGGCCGGAGAGGCACTGGCTCTTTGCCACTTGGATTCACCCTGCCCCCATTGGCCAGTTCCTTCAGTGCCATTTCATTGCTGTTGTTGTTGTTTTTTGGTTTCTTTTTGTTTCATCTCTCGCTCTCTCACCTCCTTCCTTTCTTTTCTCCCTTCTAGCTGGTGCTGTGTCCCATCTCCACCACTTTTTGATGGGACGTGCCACTCTGTTCAGCTGCGCAGCTGCTTCCCCCGTCTGTGCTGCAATGCTGGTGGCTCCTTCAGGGCTTTTTTCCCTTCAGTTTCTTGACTCTCTCTATCTTCCTTCCTTTTCTCTCTCCAGATGCCATCACCACCATTTTTTGACAGGCTGTGCCACACTGCTTGGCTGGGGAGCCACTGACACTTAGCTTCCCTAGTCCACACCACCACAACAGTAGGCACTCTCAGGGCATTTTTTTTCTTTTTCTTTTTCTTTCTCTTTTGGTTTCTTGTCTCTCTCTACCTTCCTTTTCTTTCTCCTGACCACCTGGCCACGTGTGCTGTCTCCGCAGCTTTCTGATGGGCTGTGCCACACTGCTCAGCTGGGAAGCTGAAGGAACATGGCTTCACCAGTGTGCACTGCTACACTGGTGGGTTCCCTTGGGGTATTTATTTATTTTTCTTTCTAGGTTTCTAGTCTAAACTTCCCTTTCTCCTGACCACCTGGCTGCATGTGCCATTCCCTATGTTTTGCTATGGGCTACGCCATACTGCTCAACTGGGGAGCCATTGACACTTAGCTTCACCAGTCTGTGCTGCCACACCAGTGGGCTCCCTGGGTGCAATTTTTTTCTCTTGGTTTCTTGTCTCTCTCTTCTTTCCTTCCTTTCTCCTGACCACCTGGCCTCATGTGCCATTTCTGAGCAGTGCCACACAGTTTGGCTGGGGAACTGCTGGCACATGACTTCCCTGGTCCATGCCACCATGCCAGTTGGCTCTCTTGAAGCATATTTTCTTTTTCTTTTTCAGTTTCTTGTCTCTCTCTAGCTTCCTTCCTTTTCTTTTTCTCGACCACCTGACCGTGTGTGCTGTCTCTGCCACTTTTTGATGGGTTGTGACACGTGACTAAACTAGGAAGCTGCTGACACATGGCTTCCCCAGCCCGTGCCACCAGGCGAGTGGGCTCCATTGGAGCATTTTGGGATTTTTTGCTTTTTTGTTTGTTTTTGGCTTCTGTTTCTCTCTCTTCTTATCCACACTCACTTAGCTCCACACATTACATCCTTTCCCTTCCCTCCTGCCTAACTGCACCACACACTGAGCACTGCACTCTCAAGTGGCACAGGTGCAAACCACTGAACCCTGCCTGCACTGCCCCCCAGCCCAGCCCCGTCAGTTCCAGTACATGCTACTAATTACTCCTCCCTTTCCCTTCCCCTCTGCTTGACCTTCCTTGCTGCACCATAGCTGAGTGACTGGTCCTGCCCACTGGGACAAGGTGGTGAGAATTATCGTGCCCACAGGTGAGCAAACAACAAAGAACGCGCAGCCTGCCTACCAGTCATAACCAAATAAAACAAAAAAATCAGGATGAAACAAACAAATCTACAATCAATAAAGGAAGAAAACAGTTCTCGAAAGTTCTGAAGACAGCAGACGATATCAAAACATATTAAAAAGAACAGGACAGGATGGCCCCAGAAAGGGTCCAAAATAAAACACCAGGTGACTTTCTGGTAGAAGAAGAGTTACTGGAACTACCTGATAGGGAATTCAAAACCCTAATATTCAGGGAGCTACGAAAGATGAAGGAAAAGGAAGATAAAAATATGGAAAAAAACAGGCAAAATCATGGAAAAGACAGAAAAAACAATGGAAGAACTCAAGAAAATAATACAGGAACAAAACGTCAAAATAAACAAGTAGAAATCACACAAAAACAGCAATTAGAAATCCAAAAGATAAACAAGATTTCAGAAATGGAGTATGCAATAGAAGGTTTTAGGAGCAAATTTGAAACAATGGAAGACAGGATTAGTGAAATTGAAGACTAATCCTTGGATACTACTTTGAGGAAAAATCAGAGAAAAGAATGAAGAAAAATGAAGAACCCCTGAGAACGATGTGAGATATAATCAAAAGCAAAAATTTGCATGTGATATGATTTCCAGAACGGGGGAGAAAATGGGAAACAGAGACTATCATTGAAGATTTAATGACAGAAAACTTCCCTGATGTCATGAAAGATGAAAAGCTGACCATCCAAGAAGCTCAAAAACCCCACACAGGATAAGACCTCAAAAACAAAAAACAAAAAACACTAAGACATATCATAATCACACTCACTGACACCAAAGACAAAGAAAGAATCCTGAGAGCAGCTCAAGAAAAACAAAAAGTCACATACAGAGAAGAAAACAATAAGACTAAGCTCTGAGTACTCAGCAGAAACCATGCAGGCAAGAAGGCGATGGGATGACACATATAAAACCTTGAAAGAAAAAAATGGCCAACCAAGAAGAATATATCTACAAAACTCTTGCTCAAATATGATGGCAAAATTAGGATATTTCCAGATAAACAGAAATTAAAGGAATATGTAAAAACCAAACCAAACTTATAAGAATTATTAAAGGGAGTCCTTTGGTTAGAGAACCAACAAAATCAGACAACAGCCTGAGTCTAGGATGCAAGATTGCATTCTCCAGATACCAACCTAGGTAATGAACTCTCCAGGACAAAACAAAACTAAAACGTTTATAACAGGGAACCAGAAAGGTTAATCTGTAAATGACAACAACTTCAGAACAATAAAAGAGGAAATAAGTGCTGTAGGTATAGAATTTCAAATGGAAAGGAAGTCAAGTCGATACCAAGTAATAAAAGACTGGTTTAAACTTAGGAAGATAGGGGTAAATTTCAAGGTAACCACAAAGAAAGTTAACAAACATACTCAGCAAAATAAAGAAGAAAAACATAAAGCCCCAGTAAACATAAAATCTACAAAAACAAAAGAAAGCCCCCCCCCCAAAAAAAAAGTCCACAAACAAAAGGAATTCAGCACAGGAGAGTATGAGGAACAAAGAAAATGTCAGCATCACAAAAAAAGCACTACAAAATGATAACAATAAACTCACACCTATCAATAATCACGCTGAATGTAAATGGCCTAAATGCACCCGTAAAGAGACAGAGAGTGACAGAATGGATAAAAAAAAGCAGCACCCATCAATATACTGTCTATAAGAGACACACCTTAGAAACAAAGACATTATTTATTTATAATCAAAGGTTGGAAAAAATATATCAAGCATACAGCTACTAAAAAAAGAGCAGGAGTGGCAATACAAATCTCAGATAAAATAGACTTAAAAACAAAATCCACCATAAAAGACAAAGAAGAGCATTATGTAATGATTAAAAGGACAATCCATTATGAAGACATAACCATAATAAACATCTATGTACCCACTGGCAGGGCTCTAAAATACACAAGACAAACTCTAACAGCACTAAAAAGAGAAACTGACAGTTCCACAATAATAGTAGGAAACTTCAACACACCACTCTCAGTAAAGGACAGAACATCTAGAAAGAAACTCAACAAAGATATAGAAGATCTAAAGGCCACAAGCAACCAACCTGACCTCAGAGACATATACAGAACATTCCATCCAACAACAGCAAAGTACACATTCTTTTCCAACACGCGTGGAATGTTCTCCAGAATAGACTGCATCTTAGGCCACATAGTAACCCGCAACAAAATCCAGAACACTGAGATAATACAAAGTATCTTCTCTGATCACAATGCCATCAAAATAGAAATTAATAAAAGGAAGAGCTAGGGAAAAAAATCAAATGCATGAACACTGAATAAAACTCTGCTTAAAAAAACACTGGATAGGTCGGGGCCAAGATGGCTGACTAGGTAGACGCTACCTCGGATCCCTCTTGCAACAAAGACTTGGAAAAACAAGTGAATCCATCACATACATGACAATCTACGAACGCTGACCAACAAACACAGATTTAAAGAGTTGACCTGAGTGACAGAGACGGAGAACGAACAACTACGGGGAAGCAACGACTGTTTTCGGAGCCTGGAGCCAATGTCCCAGTCAGGTAACCTTGGCACCCGGCTTAGAACTGGGCACAGGGGAGCTGAACACGACATCTGTGACGGCACAAACACGGGGCTTAGCCCTAGCACCCTGAACTGACCCCGGGAGGAGGCTCAGCCAGTCTGAGCGGGGGGCACAGCCACGCGGCTGGTGGGAGGAGAAGTCCCCAGGAGGCAGTGACTGGTTTTGGAGCCGGGAGCGCAGCGTCCCAGCCGGGGAGCCTTGGCGCCAGGCTTTGGACTGGGCACAGGGGAGTTGAACGCGGCATATGGTCATGGAGCAAACACTGGCGCAGCCCTACTCCCCTGAACTAACCCCGGGAGGGGGCCCAGCCGGTCTGAAGAGGTGGCGCGGCGATGCGGCTGGCAGGAGAAGAAGTCCCTGGGGGGCAGTGACTGATTTTGGAGCCAGAGTGCAGCATCCCAGCAGGGGAAACTTGACGCTGGGCTTTGGACTGGCAGCAGAGGATCTGACCATGGCTTCAGCAGGCCAGACCCTCGGGAACAATCTCCACACAGCCAGCACACATAGGCAACACGCCCCTCGGGAATCTCAGATAAAATAGTCATCCCAAGCAAGATAAGCAACTTTGGCTATATTCCAGGGTGCTACTCTCTGCTGTTTCTCTGAATACTCCCCTCCCCTTCCCAGGAGGCTGCATTAACATTGGAATTTCCTGAGCCAGAGGGAGAACGGCTCCGGCTCCGTGGCTTTGCTTTTCCCTTTTTTTTTTTTTTTTTTTGGTCTTTTTCTAACCCATTCTTCCAGCCAGAGAGAAGCAACCACAAAAAACCCAGGGACCAAAAATCCTTCCCTAATTGGACTAAAAACACAGAACCAGCTCCAGCCAAGCATATATGATCTAAATCTCGGGCTTTCATCCTTACAGGGAACAAGGTGGCTGTTATAATGCAAAGGCAGTTCTGATAGGGATCTGACTGCATTTTTTTAGCAGATTTACTGGAAAAACAAGTTGAATAAGCAGGTCTGATATCTCTGCTTATTCAACAGAGCCCTAACTGACCCACAACAGGGAACTGAGGGCTGAAGCTCCCCCCAGACCACCTAGCCTCTTGCCTTAGGGGACTAAGGAGGGTGACACCTACCAATCAGTAGAGGTACTTGCATTGGGGGCCTAAGGTACAGCTGCAGAGCCCTCCCACCAAGGTTCTATAGGAATAGAGACACACCTACCTCCTGACGCTTGGGGGAAGCCTGTCAGCATCCTGCCCCCCCTGGAGTGTGAACTCCAGCTGCTAATAGAATCTGGTGCACACAACTATCACCACTACTTCTCGAGGTGGATAGGTATTAGGATGCAGCACACACTTGATGACCCAAAATCAGATTCTGCTCAAGAATAGTGAATAGATTCAGGCATATATATCTCTCAACAGCCCAAACCAGCTGGTAATAGGTCATAAGTAAGTCAAGGGCTACAACAAACAAGACAGCACAATCTAGTAGCCCATCCACGTATATTGAAAGAAAACAAAACAAGATAAGACTCAGTGAGCAAATATAGAATAAATCACTACTATATCTTAGTGATGGCTCGGAGACAGCAGTCGATATCAAACCACTTAAAGAAGCAGACCATGACAGCTTCTACAACCCCCCAAACAAAAGAATCAAAATCTTTCCCAAATGAAGGTACGATCCTGGAATTATCAGATACAGAATATAAAAAACTAATTTACAGAATGCTTCAAGACATCAGGGATGACCTCAGAAATGAAATAAGGCAAACTGCAGAAAAAGCCAAGGAACACATTGATAAAACAGTTGAAGAACTCAAAAAGATTATTCAAGAACATACTGGAAAAATTAATAAGTTGCAAGAATCCATAGAGAGACAGCATGCAGAAATCCAAAAGATTAACAATAAAATTACAGAATTAGACAACGCAATAGGAAGTCGGAGGAGCAGACTCAAGCAATTAGAATGCAGACTGGGAAATCTGGAGGACCAGGGAATTAACACCAACATAGCTGAAAAAAAAAAAAAATCAGATAAAAGAATTAAAAAAAAATGAAGAAACCCTAAGAATCACGTGGGACTCTATCAAGAAGGATAACTTGCGTGTGATTGGAGTCCCAGAACAGGGAGGGAGGACAGAAAACACAGAGAAAATAGTTGAAGATCTCCTGACAGAAAACTTCCCTGACATCATGAAAGATGAAAGGATATCTATCCAAGATGCTCATCGAACCCCATTTAAGATTGATCCAAAAAGAAAAACACCAAGACATATTATCATCAAACTCGCCAAAACCAAAGATAAAGAGAAAATTTTAAAAGCAGCCAGGGATAAAAGAAAGGTCTCCTTCAAGGGAGAATCAATAAGAATAAGTTCAGACTACTCAGCAGAAACCATGCAGGCAAGAAGGCAATGGGATGACATATACAGAGCACTGAAGGAGAAAAACTGCTAGCCAAGGATCATATATCCAGCAAAACTCTCTCTGAAATATGAAGGCGAAATTAAGATATTTACAGATAAACACAAGTTTAGAGAATTTGCAAAAACCAAACCAAAGCTACAAGAAATACTAAAGGAAATTGTTTGGTCAGAAAACCAATAATATCAGATACCAGCACAACACAAGGTCACAAAACAGAACATTCTGATATCAACTCAAATAGGGAAATCACAAAAACAAATTAAGATTAATTAAAAAAAAAAATGCCCGTAACAGGGAATCATTGAAGTCAATATGTAAAAGATCACAATAATCAAAAAGAGGGACTAAATACAGGAGGCATAGAACTGCCATATGGAGAGGGATACAAGGCGATATAGGACAATACAAGTTAGGTTTTTACTTAGAAAAATAGGGGTAAATATTAAGGTAACCACAAAGAGGTATAACAACTCCATAGCTCAAAATAAAAGCCAAGAAAAACATAATGACTCGACAAACATAAAGTCAAATACTATGAAAATGAGGATCTCACAATTTACAAAGAAAAACGTCTCAGCACAAAAAAGTAAGTGGAAGAATGAAACTGTCAACAACACAGATGAAAAGGCATCAAAATGACAACACTAAACACTTATTTATCTATAATTTCGCTGCATGTAAATGGACTAAATGCACCAATAAAGAGACAGAGAGTCTCGGACTGGATAAAGAAACACGATCCGTCTATATGCTGCCTACAAGAGACACACCTTAGACTTAGAGACACAAACAAACTAAAACTCAAAGGATGGAAAAAAATATATCAAGCAAACAATAAGCAAAAAAGAAGACAAGTAGCAATATTAATTTCTGACAAAATAGACTTTAAACTTAAATCCACCACAAAGGATAAAGAAGGACACTACATAATGATAAAAGGGACAATTGATCAGGAAGATATAACCATATTAAATATTTATGCACCCAATGACAGGGCTGCAAGATACATAAATCAAATTTTAACGGAACTGAAAAGTGAGATAGACACCTCCACAATTATAGTAGGAGACTTCAACACACCACTTTCGGAGAAGGACAGGACATCCAGTAAGAAGCTCAATAGAGACACGGAAGACCTACTTACAACAATCAACCAACTTGACCTCATTGACTTATACAGAACTCTCCACCCAACTGCTGCAAAGTATACTTTTTTTTCTAGCGCACATGGAACATTCTCTAGAATAGACCACATATTAGGTCATAAAACAAACCTTTGCAGAATCCAAAACATCGAAATATTACAAAGCAGCTTCTCAGATCACAAGGCAATAAAACTAGAAATCAATAACAGAAAAACTAGGAAAAAGAAATCAAATACTTGGAAACTGAACAATACCCTGCTGAAAAAAGACTGGGTTATAGAAGACATTAAGGAGGGAATAAGGAAATTCATAGAATGCAACGAGAATGGAAATACTTCCTATCAAAACCTCTGGGATACACCAAAAGCAGTGCTCAGAGGCCAATTTATATCGATAAATGCACACATACAAAAAGAAGAAAGAGCCAAAATCAGAGAACTATCCCTACAACTTGAACAAATAGAAAGTGAGCAACAAAAGAATCCATCAGGCGCCAGAAGAAAACAAATAATAAAAATTAGAGCTGAACTAAATGAATTAGAGAACAGAAAAACAATTGAAAGAATGAACAAAGCCAAAAGCTGGTTCTTTGAAAAAATTAACAAAATCGATAAACCATTGGCTAGACTGACTAAAGAAATACAGGAAAGGAAACAAATAACCCAAATAAGAAACAAGATGGGCCACATCACAACAGACCCAACTGAAATTAAAAGAATCATATCAGATTATTATGAAAAATTGTACTCTAACAAATTTGCAAACCTAGAAGAAATGGATGAATTCCTGGAAAAACACTACCTACCTAAACTAACACATTCAGAAGTAGAACAACTAAATAGACCCATAACAAAAAAAGATTGAAACGGTAATCAAAAACTCCCAACAAAAAAAAGCCCTGGCCCGGATGGCTATACTGCAGAGTTCTACCGAACTTTCAGAGAAGAGATAACACCACTACTACTAAAGGTATTTCAAAGCATAGAAAATGACGGAATACTACCCAAGTCATTCTATGAAGCCACCATCTCCCTGATACCAAAACCAGGTAAAGACACCACAAAAAAAGAAAATTACAGACCTATATCCCTCATGAACATAGATGCAAAAATCCTCAACAAAATTCTAGCCAATAGAATTCAACAACATATCAAAAAAATAATTCACCACAACCAAGTAGGATTTATACCAGGTATGCAAGGCTGGTTTAATATTAGAAAAACCATTAATGTAATCCACCATATAAATAAAACAAAAGACAAAAACCACATGATCTTATCAATTGATGCAGAAAAGGCATTTGACAAAGTCCAACACCCATTTATGATAAAAACTCTCAGCAAAATAGGAATTGAAGGAAAATTCCTCAACATAATAAAGGGCATCTATGCAAAGCCAACAGCCAACATCACTCTAAATGGAGAGAGCCTGAAAGCATTTCCCTTGAGAACGGGAACCAGACAAGGATGCCCTTTATCACTGCTCTTATTCAACATTGTGCTAGAGGTCCTAGCCAGAGCAATTAGGCTAGGCAAAGAAATAAAGGGCATCTGGATTGGCAAGGAAGAAGTAAAATTATCTCTATTTGCAGATGACATGATCTTATACACAGAAAACCCTAAGGAATCCTCCAGAAAACTACTGAAACTAATAGAAGAGTTCAGCAGAATCTCAGGTTATAAGATAAACATACAAAAATCACTTGGATTCCTCTACATCAACAAAAAGAACATCGAAGAGGAAATAACCAAATCAATACCATTCACAGTTGCCCCCAGGAAGATAAAATACTTAGGAATAAATCTTACCAAGGATGTAAAAGACCTATACAAAGAAAACTACAAAGCTCTACTACAAGAAATTAAAAAGGATATACTTAAGTGGAAAAACATACCTTGCTCATGGATAGGAAGACTTAACATAGTAAAAATGTCTATTCTACCAAAAGCCAACTATACATACAATGCACTTCCGATCCAAATTCCAATGTCATTTTTTAAGGTGATAGAGAAACAAATCACCAACTTCATATGGAAGGGAAAGAAGCCTCGGATAAGCAAAGCATTACTGAAAAAGAAGAAGAAAGTGGGAGGCCTCTACCTGATTTCAGAACCTAATATACAGCCACAGTAGTCAAAACAGCCTGGTACTGGTACAACAACAGACACATAGACCAGTGGAACAGAATTGAGAACCCAGATATAAATCCATCCACATATGAGCAGCTGATATTTGACAAAGGCCCAGTGTCAGTTAATTGGGGAAAAGATAGTCTTTTTAACAAATGGTGCTGGCATAACTGGATATCCATTTGCAAAAAAATGAAACAGGACCCATACCTCACACCATGCACAAAAACTAACTCCAAGTGGATCAAAGACCTAAACATAAATACTCAAACAATAAAGATCATGGAAGAAAAAATAGGAACAACGTTAGGAGCCCTAATACAAGGCATAAACAGAATACAAAACATTACCAAAAATGACAAAGAAAAACCAGACAACTGGGAGCTCCTAAAAATCAAACACCTATGCTCATCTAAAGACTTCACCAAAAGAGTAAAAAGACCACCTACAGATTGGGAAAGAATTTTCAGCTATGACATCTCTGACCAGCACCTGATCTCTAAAATCTATATGATTCTGTCAAAACTCAACCACAAAAATACAAACAACCCAATCAAGAAGTGGACAAAGGATATGAACACACACTTCACTAAAGAAGATATTCAGGCAGCTAACAGATACATGAGAAAATGCTCTCGATCATTAGCCATTAGAGAAATGCAAATTAAAACTATGATGAGATTCCATCTCACTCCAACAAGGCTGGCATTAATCCAAAAAACACAAAATAATGAATGTTGGAGAGGCTGCGGAGAGATTGGAACTCTTATACATTGCTGGTGGGAACGTAAAATGGTACAACCACTTTGGAAATCTATCTGGCATTTTCTTAAACAGTTAGAAATAGAACTACCATACAACCCAGAAATCCGACTCCTCAGAATATACCCTAGAGAAATAAGAGCGTTCACACGAACAGATATATGTACACCCATGTTTAATGCAGCTCTGTTTACAATAGCAAAAACCTGGAAGCGACCAAGGTATCCATCAACGGATGAATGGTTAAATAAATTGTGGTATATTCACACAATGGAATACTACCCATCAATAAAGAACAGTGACGAATCTGTGAAACATTTCATAACATGGAGGAACCTGGAAGGCATTATGTTGAGCGAAATTAGTCAGAGGCAAAAGGACAAATATTGTATAAGACCACGATTATAAGATCTTGAGAAATAGTATGAACTGAGAACACATACTTTTGTGGTTACAAGGCGGGGAGGGAGGGAAGGTGGGAGAGGGTTATTTACTGATTAATTAGTAGCTAAGAACTGCTTTAGGTGAAGGGAAGGACAATACTCAATACATGGAAGGTCAGCTCAACTGGACTGGACCAAAAGCAAAGAAGTTTCTGGGATAAACTGAATGCTTCAAAGGTCAGCAGAGCAATGGCGGGGGATTGGGGACCATGGTTTAAGGGGACTTCTAAGTCAATTGGCAAAATAATTGTTATGAAAACATTCTGCATCCCACTTTGAAATGTGGCGTCTGGCGTCTTAAATGCTAACAAACGGCCAACTAAGATGCATCAATTGGTCTCAACCCACCTGGAGCAAAGGAGAATGAAGAACATCAAGGTCACACGATAACTAAGAGCCCAAGAGACAGAAAGGGCTACATGAACCAGAGACCTACATCATCCTGAGACCAGAAGAACTAGTTGGTGCCTGGCCACAATCGATGACTGCCCTTGCAGGGAGCACAACAGAGAACTCCTGAGGGAGCAGGAGATCAGTGGGATGCAGACCCCAAATTCTCATAAAAAGACCATACTTAATGGTCTGACTGAGACTAGAGGAATCCCGGCGGTCATGGTCCCCAAACCTTCTGTTGGCACAGGACAGAAACCATTCCTGAAGACAACTCATCAGACATGAATGGGACTGGACAGTGGGTTGGAGAGAGATGCTGATGAAGAGTGAGCTAATTATATCAGGGGGACACTTGAGACTGTGTTGGCATCTCCTGTCTAGAGGGGGTATGGTAGGATACAGAGAGTTGGAAGCTGGCAGAATTGTCACAAAAGGAGAGACTGGAAGGGCTGACTCATTAGGGGGAGAGCGAGTGGGAGTACGGAGTAAGGTGTATATAAACTTATATGTGACAGTCTGACTTGATTTGTAAACGTTCACTTGAAGCTTAATAAAAGTTAATAAAAAAAATTAGGAAAAAAGTAATAAAAAAAGTTGGGAGCAGCCATTAAAAAAAAAAAACACTGGATAAAAAGAAGAAATCAAAGACAGAATAAAAAAATTCCTAGAATCAAATGGCAATGAAAACACATTTTACAAAAACCTTTGAGACACAGCAAAGGCAGTGCTCAGAAGGTCAATTTATAGCAATAGATACACACATTAAGAAAAGAAGAAAGGGACAAAATCAAAACATTAGCTACACAACTTGAAGAAATAGAAAGAGAACAGCAAAAGAAGCCCACAGGCACCAGAAGAAAAGAAATAATAAAGAGCAGAGCAGAAATAAATGAAATAGAGAATAGAAAAACAATAGAAAGTATCAACAAAACCAAAAGTTGGTTCTTGGAAAGGATCAACAAAATTGACAAACCGCTGGCCAAATGGACAAAAGAAATGAACCAAGTAAGAGACGAAATGGGGTATATTACAAAGGACCCAACTGAAAAGAGTACTATGAAAAACTATACAGCAACAAATATGAAAACCTGAGGAAATTTCTAGAAACACACTAGCTACCTAAACTAACACAAACTGAAGCTGAAAATCTGAACAGAGTTATAACAAGAGAAGAGATGGAAATGGTAATAAAAAAAAGCTCCCCCCGCCCCCAAAAAAAGTCCTGGCTCAGATGGCTTTACTGGCGAATTCTACCAAACATTCAGAGAAGAGCTTACACCAATACTACTCAAACTATTTCAGAACATAGAAAAGAAAGGGACACTTCTGAATTTATTCTATGAAGCCAGCATATCCCTGATGCCAAAACCAGGAAAAGGCAACACAAAAAAGAATATTACAGACCAATATCTCTCATGAATATAGATGCAAAAATTCTCAACAAAATTCTAGCCAATATAAGTCAGCATTGTATCAAAAAAATAATACACCACGACCAAGTAGGATTCATACTAGGTATGTAAGGATGGTTCAACATTAGAAAATCAATCAATGGAAGTCCACTACATAGATAAAAGAATCACACGATCATCTCAATCAACACAGAAAAGGTATTTGACAAAGTCCAACACCCATTCTTGATAAAAACTGTCAATAAAATAGGCATAGAAGGGAAATCCCAACATAATAAAGGGCATCTACACAAAGCCAGGAAACCCTGGTGATATAGTGGTTAAATGCTATGGCTGCTAACCAAAGCACTGGCAGTTCGAATCCACCAGATGCTCCTTGGAAACTCTATGGGGCGGTTCTACTCTGTCCTATAGGGTCGCTATGAGTCGGAATTGACTCAACGGCACCGGGTTTTTTGGACACAAAACCAACAGCGAACATCCTTCTTAATGGAGAAAGGCTGAAAACATTCCCCTTGAGAACAGGAACAAGACAAAGATGCCCTTTATCACCACTCCTATTTAGCATTCTGCTGGAAATCCTAGCTAGAGCAATAAGGCAAGAAAAAGAAATAAGAGGCATTCAAGTTGGCAAGGACGAAGTAAAACTGTTACTATTTTTGGATGATATGCTGCTATATATAGAAAACCCAAAAGACTCCACAAGAAAATTCCTGAATCTAATAGAAATATTCAGCAGGGTAGCAGCATACAAGATAAACATACAAAAATCTATTGGATTCCTATACACCAATAAAGAGAACGATGAAAAGGAAATCAGGAGAACAATACCATTTATAATAGCCCCTAAAAAAAAAATAAAAAACTTAGGGATAAATCTAACCAGGGATGTAAAAGATCTCTGCCAAGAAAATTAAAAAACACTACTGCAAGAAGCCATAAATGGAAAAACATATCACGCTCATGGACAGGTAGACTCAATATTGTGAAAATGTCCATCCAACTCAAAGTAACCTACAGATATAATACAATCTCAATCCAAATACCAACAATATTCTTTAAAGAGATGGAAAAACTTATCATTAACTTCATATGGAAAGGGAAGAGGCCCCAGATAAGCAAAGCATTATTGAGAAAAAGAACAAAGTAAGAGGCCTCATACTACCTGATCTCAGGACCTACTAACCAGCCATGGTAGTCAAAACAGCCTGATACT
Source organism: Elephas maximus indicus (assembly GCF_024166365.1). Taxonomy (NCBI): domain Eukaryota; kingdom Metazoa; phylum Chordata; class Mammalia; order Proboscidea; family Elephantidae; genus Elephas; species Elephas maximus. Next base: position 130,370,330 of record NC_064820.1, read on the forward strand.
AGTACAATGACAGATACATTGACCAGTGGAACAGAATTGAGAACTCAGATGTAAACCCATCCACCTATGGTCAGCTGATCTTTGACAAAGGACCAAAATCCATTAAATGGGGAAAAGACAGTGTTTTTAACAAATGGTGCTGGCAAAACTGGATGTCCATCTGTAAAGAAAATGAAACAGGACCCATATGTTACACCATACACAAAAACTAATTCAAAATGGATCAAAGACCTAAATATAAAACCAAAAACTATAAAGATCAGAGAAGAAAAAATAGGGGCAATGCTAGAGGCCCCAATACATGGCATAATTAGGATACAAAACAGAACTAATAATACACAAACACCAGAAGATAAGCTAGATAACTGGGATCTTCTAAAAATTAAACACTTACGCTCATCAAAGGACTTCACCAAAAGAGTAAAAAGAGACCCTACAGAATGGGGGGAAAAAAATGGCTATGACACATCCGACAAAGGTCTAATCTCTAAAATATACGGGAAAATCCAACACCTCAGATACTTCATCAAAGAAGACATTCAGGCATCTAACAGACACATGAGGAAATGCTTGTGATTACTAGCCATTGGAGAAATGCAAATCAAAACAACAATGAGATACCATCTCACCCCAACATTGCCGGCAGGAATAAAAAAACAGAAAACAATGTTGGAGAGGCTGCGCTTCCTTAAAAAGCTAGAAATAGAAATACCATATGATCCAGCAATCCCACTCTGAGGAATGTATCTTAGAGAAATAAGAGCCATCACATGAATAGATCTATGCACATCCATGTTCACTGAAGCATTACTCACAATAGCAAAAACATGGAAACAACTTAAATGCCCAGCAACAGATGAAGGGATAAACAAACTGTGGTACACACACACAATGGAATACTATACAATGATAAAGAACAATGATGAATCTTCAAAACATCTCACAACATGTATGAATCTGGAGGGCATTATGCTTAGTGAAATAAGTAAATCACAAAAGGGCAAATATTGTATGAGACCACTAATACAAAAACTCATGAAAAAGTTTATGCACAAAAAGAAACAGTCTTTGATGGTTAGGAGGGATGGGAGAGTTGGGGAGGGAAAAACACTAAGTAGACAATAGGTAAGTGGTAACCATGGTGAAGGGTAAGACAGTACACAATATTGGGGAAGCCAGCACAGCTTGACCAAGGCAAGGTCATGGAAGCTTCATAGACACATCTAAACTCCCTGAGGAGAATTACCGGGCTGAGGGATGGGAGCCATGATCTTGGGAACATCTAGCTCAATTAGCATAACATAGTTTATAAAGAAAATGTTGTATGTCCTACTTTGGTGAGTAGCATCTGGGGTCTTCAAAGTTTGCGAGTGGCCATCAAAGATACTCCACTGGTCTCGCCCCAACTGGAGCAAGAGAGAATGAAGAAAACCAAAGACACGAGGGAAAGATTAGTCCAAAGGACTGTTGTTGTTAAAAAAAAAAAAAGTGCTGTCAAGTCGGTTCTGACTCATAGCGACCCTATGTACCACAGAACAAAACACAGCCTGGTCCTGCGCCATCCTTACAATGGTTGTCATGCTTGAGCCAATTGTTGTAGCCACTTTGTCAATCCATCTCATTGAGGTCTTCCTCTTTCCCGCTGATCCTATGCTTTACCAAGCATGATGTCCTTTTCCAGGGACTGATTCCTCCTGACAACATGTTCAAAGTATGTAAGACAGAGTCTTGCCATCCTTGCTTCTAAAGAGCATTCTGGTTGTACTTCTTCCAAGACAGATTTGTTCATTCTTTTGGCAGTCCATGGTATATTCAATGTTCTTCTCCAACACCACAATTCAAAGGCATCAATTCCTCTTCTATCTTCCTTATTCATAGTCCAGTTCTCACATGCATAAGATGCAATTGAAAATACCATGGCTTGGGTCATGTGCACCTTAGTCTTCAAGGTGACGTCTTTGCTTTTCAACACTTTAAAGAGGTCCTTTGCAGCAGATTTGCCCAATGCAATGTGTCTTTTGATTTCTTGACTGCTGCTTCCAGAGCTGTTGATTGCGGACCCAAGTTAAATGAAATCCTTGACAACTTCAATCTTTTATCCATTTATCTTGATGTGGCTTATTGGTCCAGTTGTGGGGATTTTTGTTTTATGTTGAGGTGTAATCCATACTGAAGGCTGTGGTCTTTGACCTTCCTCAGTAAGTGCTTCAAGTCTTCACTTTCGGCAAACAAGGCTGTGTCATCTGCATAATGCAGGTTGTTAATGAGTCTTCCTCCAATCTTGATCCCTATTATTCTTCATATAGTCCAGTTTCTAGGATTATTTGCTCAGCATACAGATTCAATAGGTATGGTGAAAAGGTACAACCCTGACGCACACCTTTCTTGACTTTAAACCACACAGCATCCCCTTGTTCTGTCTGAACAACTGCCTCTTGATCTATGTACAGATTCCTCATGAGCACAATTAAGTGTTCTGGAATTCCCGTTCTTTGCAAAGTTATCCATAATTTGTTATGATCCACACAGTCGAATGCCTTTGCATAGTCAATAAAACACAGGTAAACATCCTTCTGATATTCTCTGCTTTCAGCCTGACATCAGCAATGACATCCCAGGTTCTGCATCCTCTTCTAAAACCGGCCTGAATTTCTGGCAGTGCCCTGTCGACATACTGCTCAGCCGCTTTTGAATGATCTTCAGCAAAATTTTGCTTGCACTTGATATTAATGCTATTGTTTGATAATTTCTGCTTTTGGTTGGATCACCTTTATTGGGAATAGGCATAAATATGGGTCTCTTCTAGTTGGCTGGCCAGGTAGCTGTCTTCCAAATTCCTTGGCATAGATGAGTGAGCACTTCCAGTGCTGCATCTGTTCGTTGAAACATGTCAATTGGTATCAAGTCAATTCCTGGAGCATTGTTTTTTGCCAGTGCCTTCAGTGCAGCTTGGACTTCTTCCTTCGGTACCATCAGTTCCTGATCATATGCTACCTCCTGAAATGGTTGAACATCGACCAATTCTTTTTTGGTATAATGACTCTGTGTATTCCTTCCATCTTCTTTTGATGCTTCCTGAGTCATTTAATATTTTCCCCATTGAATTCTTCACTATTGCAACTGAAGACTTGAATTTTCTCTTCAGTTCTTTCAGCATGAGAAACGCAGAGTGTGCTTTTCCCTTTTGGTATTCTATGTCTAGCTCTTAGCACATGTCGTTACAATACTTCATCTTCTCAAACTGCCCTTTGAAATCTTCTGTTCAGTTCTTTTACTTGATCATTTTTTCCTTTTGCTTTAGCTGCTTGATGTTCAAGAGCAAGTTTGAGAGTCTCCTCTGACATCCATCTTGGTCTTTTCTTTCTTACCTGTCTTTTCTATGACCTCTGGCTTTCTTCCTGGATGATGTCCTTGATGTCATTCCACAACTAGTCTGGTCTTCAGTCATTAGCGTTCAGTGCGTCAAATCTCTTCTTGAGATACTCTCTAAATTCAGGTGGGATATATTCAAGTTTGTACTTTGGCTCTCGTGGACTTGCTCTGATTTTCTTCAGTTTCAACTTGAACTTGCATATGAGCAATTGATGATCTGTTCCACAGCCACTGCCTGGCCTTGTTCTGACTGATATTGAGCTTTTCCATCATCTCTTTCCACAGATGTAGTAGATTTGATTCCTGTGTATTCCATCTGACAAGGTCCATGTGTATAGTCACCATTTATGTTGGTGAAAAAAGGTATTTGCTATGAAAAAGTCGTTGGTCTTGCAAAATTCTATCATTTGATTTCCGGCATTGTTGCTATCACTAAGGCCATATTTTCTAACTACTGATCCTTCTTTTTTGTTTCCAACTTTTGCATTAAAATCACCAGTAATTATCAACACATCTTGATTGCATGTTCGATCAATTTCAGACTTCTGAAGCTGATAAAAGCTTCAATTTCTTCATCTTTGGCCTTAGTGGTTGGTGTGTTAATCTGAATAATAGTCGTATTAACTGGTCTTCCTTGTAGGCTGTTTTAGTCATCTAGTGCTGCCATAATAGCACTACCAGAAATGTATCGTTTTAATAAAGAGAAATTTATTCTCTCACAGTATAGTAGGTTACAAGCCCAAAATCAGGGTGTTGGCTCTAGGGGAAGGCTTTCTCTCTCTGTTGGCTCTGGAGGAAGGTTCTTGTCCTCAATCTTTCCCTGGTTGAGGAGCTTCTCAGGTGCAGGGACCCTGTGTCCAAAAAACATTCTTTGCTCCTGGTGCTGCTTTCTAGGTGTATGAGGTCCCCAACCCTCTGCTTGCTTCCCTTTCATCTCTTGAGAGATAAAAGGTGGTGCAGGCCACACCCCAGGGAAACTCCCTTTATATTGGATCAGGGAGGTGACTTGAGTAAGGGTGGTGTTACAATCCCATCCTAATCCTCTTAACATAAAATTATGATCACAAAATGGAGGAGAACCACACAATACAAGGAATCATGGCCTAACCAAGCTGTTACACACATTTTGGGGGGGAACATAATTCAATCCATGACACAGGTGTATGGATATTATCCTATCACTGACAGTGTTGTACTTCAGGATAGATCTTAAAATGTTCTTTTTGATGGTGTATGCAACACCATTCCTCTTCAAGTTGTCACTCCCAGCATAGTAGACTATATGATTGTCCGATTCAAAATGGCCAGTGCCAGTCCATTTCTGCTCACTAATGCCTAGGATATTGATGTTTATGAATTTGTTTTAATTTTTGATGGTTTCCAATTTTCCTAGATTCGTACTTTGTACATTCCAGGTTCTGATTATTAATTGATGTTTGTAGCTGTTTCTTCTCATTTTGAGTCTTGTCACATCAGCAAATGAAGGTCCTGAAAGCTTTGACTCCATCCACGCCATTAAGGTTGACTCTACTTTGAGGAGGCAGCTATTCCCCAGTCGTGTTTTGAGTGCCTTCCAACCTGGTGGGCTTATCTTCTGGCACTGTATCAGACAATGTTCTGTTGCTACTCATAAAGGTTTTCACTGGCTAATTCTTTTTGGAAGTAGACTGCTGGGTCCTTCTTCCTAGTCTATCTTAATCTGGAAGATCAGCTGAAACCTGTCCTCCATGGGTGACCCTGCTGGTATCTGAATACCGGTGGCATAACTTCTAGTATACAGCAACATGCAATTCTCCACAGTATGACAAACTGACAGACACGTGGGGACTAATGAACCCCAAGTACCACAGCCTCCACCAGACTGAGTCCAGCACAACTAGATGGCACTTGGCTACCACTACTGCCTGCTCTGACAGGGATCACAATAAAGGGTCCCGAACAGAGCTAGAGAAAAGTGTAGAATAAAATTCTAACAGTCTCTCTCTCACACACACAGACACGCATACACACACACACACACACACAAAGACCAGACTTACTGATCTGACAGAGACTAGAGAAACTTCAAGGGTATGGTCTCCAGATTCCGTTTTAAATCAGTACTGAATTCACCCTGAGGTTACTCTTCAGCAAAGATTAGACAGGCCCAGAATGAAAAACAAGACTAAATGGGCATACCAGCCCAGGGCAAGGACTAGAAGGCAGGAGGGGACAGGAAACCTGGTAACGGGAACCCAAGGTTGAGAAGTGGAGAGTGTTGAGGTATGGTGAAGATGGCAACCAATGTCTCAAAACAGTATGTGTATTAATTGTTTAATGAGAAACTAATTTGTTCTGTAAACCCTCATGTGAAATACAATTAAAAAATGTTTTAAGTTTTAAATGAAAACATTAACAAGCTTGAGATTTAGAAAAGAAATCTGCATAAGATAACCTGTAGCTGTTTACAGAGAACGTGACCCTTAGCCACTATACTGGGTTCTTGGGATCCAAATACGAATAAAATTTTGTCTTGGTCCTGGAAGAACAAGCAGTCTGAGGGGAAAGCAGATACACAAGTAACTAAATATAATAAAATATAATTGTTTTAAAAATGTAAGAGCTCTGCTGCTAACCAAAAGGTCAGCAGTTTGAATCTACCAGCTGCTCCTTGAAAACCCTATAGGGCAGTTCTACTCTGTCCTATAGGGTGAATATGATTCAGAATCACCTCAGTAGCAATGGGTTCAGTTTTTTGATGGGAGCACACATGAAAGAAATATTAATTTTTGCAGTAGGATCTTAGGGTTTTCTTTTCGTTAATTAACGATAGAACCGTGTGGAGAAATAAACACTACTTTGGAGTTTTTCAGTAGAAAGTTTATTGCATTAATCTACAAGCTCATTTGGTGATATAAATGACAGTGTAAGCTAATACTGATGAAAGTGTATCATCTTTGGAAAATAGAGATATTTCAACAATGAAAGCATTTTTGTTTGTTTGCTACAATCAAGAACACCCTAATGTATTTTGAATGTTTTTCCCTTTAAAAATATATATTGCAATTTGGTCATATCAAAATGCAGCCTAGGTTAAATACTGAACTAGAGTAAGCAGACCCAGTGTTAGGAAACCAATATTAACAGCACCCGAAATGAGCAATTTGCTATACTTCATTAGTTAATACACTCCCATCCATACCATGTAACTCATGCTTGCATATTTATATACACTTCCATGACACGAAGCCTTCAAGAACAAATTATCTCTTAAATAGTTTGAATAATAAAGACATGTCACCCAGGAATTACAAAAAAAATTTTTTTAAATAGAACTTTAAAATTCAATTATTTATGATTTTATCTTATTTTAAGTGGCAAATGAACTTATCACTTAATATTCTAATATTGACATGATTTTAAAATGGCACTATGATACTCTTGTGCAACTTTTGCAATTATCTACAGTTAAAAAAAACCCATAATTAACAACTACTACTGTGACCACGTTTTTATGGAGTTGTTTGCCTTTCCAACAACACACAGTCATTGTGCTAATCGATTTGGCTGAGACAGATGATAACTGTCCTATTATAAAATTCTATGACTGGATTTCCCAAAAGTAGTGAATCTAGTTTTCCATAAAGATGACAATAAACATATTAAACTTTTAACATTATTACTATGTCATGAAAGAGAATTTGCTGTCGAGCATTATCATTACATAATTAACTACAAATAACACCTTATTAAAGCAAGCCTTTGAGTTATGATTTGGGACAGTCTTAATGTAAACATATACATATATGTGTGTGTGTATGTGTGTGTATATATATATATACACAAATAATTTATAAACTTTCTGATACACCAACCTCTAGGGAAAGGATAATAGTTTGGCTTTTGCTAGGTATCTCTGAAACTCCTTCACTGCTTTGCCCTCTACAGGATATAGGTGAGCAATTATTTTTAGTAGCCAAAATTAATATGGGTCCAAAAGTCATGAGAACAGATTCACTATGTATGAAGAATGACCTCACCACCCAATTGAATTTGCTATATCTGGAAGAGTGCCCAAAGGTGATACTTTCGGGGGGATAAATTTTCCAGGGTTCTTTTGTCTTTCCTTTAATTCTCATTCCAAACAAAGTATTTCTCTCTTTACTCAAATCTATAGCAAAACATCTAGAAAAACTTGCCTCTCAACTAGACCTTGCCATGCGTAACATGTAGTTTTATAATATCCAAAATGCTGTTTGTGTGTGTTCTGATGTTTGAAAAATCCTGAGTGAACCCTGGTGTATAAGAATCACCCCAGGTACAAATGCTGCTCAGGACAACTGCTCGCTTAAACAATTTATTTGTCAGACAGAAAGCACAGTAAGGGATGGCAGTGCCCCTTGGGAGTCTACACCTGTTGCCCAGGTTTCCTACTTAAGTTGCTATTGTCTTTTACATGATGCATTTTTTTTTTTTTTAATGGTGGAAGGAGAAAAGAAACAGGTATTTTTCGTTTTGTTCTGCTTTTCTTTGTTTTTTAACCTATCTCCAGGGAGTAGTGGGAAAATTCAAACTTATCATGGAGTTCTGATGAGATGACCCTTAAAAGAGAAGGAAAAAAAATTATTTTTTCTTACCAAAAAGGACTCCTTGTGGCTACTGACCCACAGGTGTCTCCAATAGATGCCTAGCCCTTATAGTCAGGTCAGTCAGTAGCTAACTACTGGAATAAATCAACTGATTTTAAGGTATGTTCCCAGAAATTCCATATTTTATTGAATTAACTTTGTAGTTCCTTAAAAGAAACAGCCATCAAAGGAGTAAGTGTTATAAATGTATTTGTTCTATCATCCACCTGACCAAAGTGCCATCACAGGTGCAGATGTGTGCCATAACATAACTGGATATCCCAGCTCAACAACTGGTAGGGACAATGCCTTATGTAATTCTACTGACAGAACAGGTGTGCAATACATACTGGTTAATTGGCTCATTGAGACAGAATGCCATAAAGGGTTTCATGCCTTTGAAAGATTGAAGACCACCATTTTCTCTGGTGGAGTTGCTTCCTCATTCAGCCTTTCAACCCCTCTGCTTGCTCAGATAGGTCAGAGAAAGAAATTGGCTTTCTTGCAGCTTGTCAGCATTTTTCATGAGACACTCACCTTGAAGTGAGAAATGTATATTGCATGGTAAGTATGCACAGGATGACCAACTGTTCTGGTTTGCCTGGAACAGCCCTGATTCCAGCCCATTGCAGCCTAATTATTAATAATGCCCCCATTTACTTTCAAAAGTATCCCAGTTTGGAAATCAGTTATATGATCACCCTAACGAATGTCTTTAGTAAGATCTGCCTGTGGTACTCACTCAATAATAATGTCTCCCCTCCTCCCTGCTACTCCAGTTTTACCAAAGGGTTTCTCACTGATCAATCGCAAATATAACTTCTATTGATGGTTTCAATGAACACGGGATACATCAAGCATATTTATGGCTTTTTGTAAGCAGCCTTGAAACTTATAACCTATATAGTCACTTTTCAGCAACCATCATGGATATGTTACCTCACTAAAGATCTGCAGCCCACTAGATCAAAAGGAACTTCTTTTTGCAATATTAAATAGCCTCCTCTATTTTAATCACAAGCCATCCATCTATGGTTACTGTATCATTTTACTAATGATTAATTTTAGTCGATTTGAATTATATGTGTTCATTTCCTCCCTCCAAAAGAAAAAAAAGAGAACAATTCATTTTTACCAAGCAAAAAAAAAAAAAAAGAATGCCAATAATACAACCAACAGTGAATATATAATAGTTTTTTTCATTAACAATCCAAACACTACAAAACATAGAATATACAACTTAAAAATGAAAATACAAATTAATGAAAAACGGCGTACATGTCATATTAGCAATGCAAAAGACCAGCTTAAGCATAGTTTCTCTAAATCAACAATTAATAGAAGGAAAGTGCCCTTTTCTCGAATATGCACAAAAATATTTCGGTCACCTCTAGGGAACAATTAAAACTTTCTCCTAATTCTATATTACAGTATGTATTACTAATGGTTTACAAGACTTAAGCATCTTCTTACACTTAACACTTACACCCTTTATCAATCATGACACACTTATGCAATCCAGTCTGTCAAAATAAAATGATTTCATTTCTAAGTTTATGAAATAATCATCGATGTGTTATGGATCTCTAGTCGTGAACGTTTATGATGGGGACAGGGCTTAGAAGAGTGTCACAGATCTAACCTGGGCCAAGGCTCAAACAGGGGGAGGAATCACCTCTGGTGGCACGTCTGTGTATTGACTCCTGCAATATGTCCACTCTCTCTAAAATAATTTGAATTGTACATTTTCTCATCCTAAAAAAAAAAAAACTTACGTTTTCATATTTAAATTTGCTATGCACTTCTAGAGTTTATGCAAAGTCTATCCAGTTATGCCACTTGACAGAATGCTTCCTCCTGCGTTAATATCATCCCTACAATTCTGAGTCCAACTGAAGGATATGGACACTCATAACATGCCCCTTTTCTTCTGTATGCTTAGTGACTTATACCACTTCTATGAAGTCAACTTTATGGTAAACTGCACAGTCCTAGGTACAGCTCTACAATGAAAATGAGAAGGAAAATATTTAAATTTTAATTTTCAAGCAATAATACCAATGTCCACTGCAACCCGTGTCGCCGAAGGAGTTCTGCAAGCTCTGCAAGGCTCATGCCAGGATCTTACAATAAGTCATGCTTCACAGGTGCAGTTCTAAAACTAACAGCAGTGAGAAATCACACTGAGACCTCCTTCTGGGCCACCTGTACAGAAAGCACCTACAGCCAATGTCAGCCTCAGCTTTGAGCTTTCTGGTTCATACCCAACAGCTGCCTACCACATCAAAGAACATTCACATAAGGTGGCGAACTTGAGGATGGAGAATAACCGAAGTGCAGTTCTGGAAAGGCTTCCAGCGGCCACCCAGCCCTTTGGTGTCATTCGCTGCTGCTGCTGCTGCTGCTGCCATCGCCCTCTCGCTTGGGAGAAGATGAACTGTCTCGGGCAGGCAGTAGGTCATAATGGCAAGGAATGTGACTGTTCTTTGGAAGGTCGTATGGATCCTGGGTGAGATGCCCATTATTGCTGAATATTCCTTGGACAACACTCACTGTAGGTTCTGTGAAAACCGAGGACACATTATCAGCAATGGACAACTTAAAAAAAAAATACATGACATTTCTTTCAAATATCAAACACAGAAGAGGAACTTTAATAAAAACATAAGGAAATTTTTAAAAGACAAATGCTTCTTTTGTAATCACATAGTGGTAGCTGCTCTGTGGTTGCTGGGCCCACTAACGCACACCAATGGCATTCAGAACAAAAGAATGATCACACGGTTAGGGTTGGAGACATTAAGGGAATATACAGAAACCTTGGATTTGAGTCATTGTCTGAAAAACATCTTAGGATAATCTAACCCAAACCCCTTACTGTACAGATGAGAAGACTGCGGCCATTAAATTCATGGGAACATTCAACATGTTCACAACTTTAGGACTCTAATCTTATGTTCTCAGTCAAGTTCCCATCCTACTGTGTTAGCCTATGGGGTGGTTTAAAGGAAGCTCATCACTGACCTTTCAAAAATATATTTAGATTAGTATGGCATTCATTGTAACAGGCTGTCTTAATACTTTAAAAACAAATTGTTTTCAAAATGTTTATATATTCCCCTTCAGTGACATGTCTATGGTATAAATTATTATTAAATTAGTCACTTCATTTTCAAGTCGTAGAGAATTTTTTAAAGTTAAAATCTTAAGTATTTGGAGATAGATGGAGAAGGAGAGAGAAAGAGGGACAAACAGAGATGTTAAAATATATTGCCCTACTGTCTAGCTAGTGGTAACTAGACAAAGTTAAAATGTTTTAACTTAGCCCAAATTGCATTTGCAAAGGGCAATCAAAATAACTCTAATTTTAAATTGAATTCATACTAATTTATATCAGATTCACATCTGAGAATCTTACTGATACATTACACAAGCTCAGAAGCAAAATGTTCCAGTCCTGCTAAACACATTATATTAATATAATGAATCTAACCAGGAAATGGAACCACCTGCTTAATCCATTTGAACCATTTGTTTTGGCTAACTTGACATATTAGTTAACAAGATACATACGCTATGCCATGTGTGTGCTAAAATGTTCACTATGGTTACAAGATAAAAGATGGATGGCCAGGTGGGAGATAAGGAGAACTTACTTTAATTTTTCTAAATGGCATCTTCCCTGAAAAATTCATTTGACACTAATTAATATTAATGAATTAATAAAAATCACTGTATACATTATTTTCAACAAGGTTTATATGAGCTGAAAATATTGCATTCCCAAATATTTTAAAACTATCCCTAAAACAAAGAGAAAATTGCCATGTACTAGGTTGTTTGGTGGGGGGAACTCACCAACTTCATAGACATTCTTGTTGGCTGAAGTTGAGTTATTGATCTCTGCATATGGGGAGTCTCTCCGTGCCGGTGACTTCATCTCCACATAGCCACACTCTGAGTTTTTGGGGATAAGTACAGGTGGGTCTTTAATAGTGGCATATGGGTTTTCAGAACTGCTTAGGGAGCAGTTACTTGAATTATATTCTGAATTCTTTACAAGGTCTGTGAAGAGACATGGGGGGAAAATCAAATGCTGTTTCCTGGGACACACCATTTCTTTTGTTGGCCACAATTTATCTGGGCAAGTTACTTATATCTAAATTTAAGTATATTATATACTTATATTTAAGTGTATTATATACTTATATTTTCCAGTTACCTTGGAGAGAATTTGTTATAATATCAATCAAGTAATTTGTGCTTCTCTCTCAAGTACCAATGTAAACATCATGATTCTGATTTCATTTTTAACATCATATTCAAATATAATTAATTCCATTCTATTTTACTAACATTCTCTGAATTCCTAAAGGCTTCAACCATGAAATCAGGTGTCGCCAGCTCCAGGTGCCTGGGAGGGTTCTATTATCATGGTGAGAAAGGCTCTGTGATCCTAGCACCAGTTGTGGTGGAGTCGATTCTGACTCATGGTTGTATCATGTGTATCAGAACAGAACTGTGCTCCATAGGGTTTTCAATGGCTGATTTTTTGGAAGTAGAGTCCCAGGCCTTTCTTCCAAGATTCCTCTTGTGGACTCAAACCACCATACTTTCAGTTAGCAGTCTAGAGCGTTAACCAAAAACTTTAGGACTGGGCACATAAAGTCATCACTAAAACTCCTCCTGAAGAGTAGGCCTCAGTTAACACATAACCAGGCTAATGTCTTCTGACTTTCCCTGCTAGTTCCTTTTTTAACTGTTCTCTCTTCCCTTCAGCCACATTTCTTTCTTTCTAAGGGAAACAGAGTGCTTTTCCAGCAACCTGAAACCTATCAATATTCACCTGTGGCCTCTCTCTTGCTAACAGTCAAACATACTGGTTTATTTGACTAATTTAGCACACTAACAATTCTACACTTTCTCTACATTGCCACCCTTGCTTGTTTAACAAATTATTTCAGTCTCTAAGTTAAAAAATAATTTTAAAAAATTGTGATTTTGATAAATAGATTTTTTCCCTCAAATTAACACCATACCTTTTAACGATTTTCCCATATAACTTCTGTCAAGTCCAAAAGCACCTGTGATAAAGAAAGGAAAAAACACCCAGTGAGAACTGAAAGCAAGAGAAAGCCCATCTAACATTTCAAAGTCATGGAGGAGGATGGTTTGGGTACCCAGCATCCCAAAGCAGTGGGAACACTGCTACAAATACCCAAGGCTGCTGCTTTTCAAATCCTCTATACTGTCAGTTGTTCTTACAAAAAAATACATATATATACACACACACACACAAAATACTGTATTTTTATGCAAATAACACACACCTTCTATGTTTGTTTGCCAACCACGTCCCACCCAAGGTATTTTTGTGAGTGCCGCTATACAAATTTTTTTACATGTTGTTGTAAAAAAATTAGTTTAGTGTACTTAAAAAGACCCTGGTGGGCATAGTTGGCAAATAAACATAGAAGGTGTGCATTATTTGAGTAAAAAATTTTTATTTATAGTATATATATATATGTGTATATATATATATTTTTATATATGTGTGTGTGTATAGATATAATAAAATCTGACCATTCACCTGCTCATATTCAGTGACCTTGGGAAAGGCTGATCAATAAGGGGTAGAAAGTGATACACAAATAAGTCAATATGCTTGATTCAAGGTTGCACATTGAAAAGAACTGAGAATTTACTTGTATGGGCAGATCTTTCAAGGCTCTGATATTTTTCAAATTATTTTCTCAGTAACCACTATTCAGTTATTTATCGCCTCCATTATAAGCATATCTTCTAAAGGCTAGAATTTCCAAATCCTGTTGACTAACACTTTATGGGCTGATACTAGGTCTTCATCCAGCTCTTATTTTAACAATTTGACTTTTTCAGGTATGGGGCTACAACTGTACTTGTGTATGAGCCTAGATAGACAGAATATACGGCTTTCTTGTTTTAAAGTGTTTTGGACCTTATTTATTGATGATTGATTGGTGGGATGTCCCTGCTTACACTGGCTCTTTAACTTCTGGAAAAAAATTAAACAGGTAGATAGTGAGAACATGCAACCACTTACAGAAATCAATAAGGTCACAGGCCTCTTGTATAAAATACAAGCACTAATCACAAAATAGGATATTACTTAGTCCATTTTATACCACCTGAAGTATAAATGCTAAATTGCATTGTTAATATTCTATAGGAATCAAAGATTGTATTAGACCTCTGTTGGATTAAGTGTTCTAGAACTTGGATTTCATTACTAATCAGCCATATCACTTTGGGTAAGATGTTTAACTCTCTGAGTGTCAAGTTTCTTATCTCTAAAATGAAGAAAATAAAGTCTGCCTCCCCATCCTTACAGGATTGTCTTGATCACAAAGTGAACACTACCCTCAGCTTCTGTTTGTCTGTCAAGGCTTTTTCTATTATTTTTTAAAGGAATAACACAGATGTACGTTAAAAGCAGAGAGTAAAGCAATGACTTGTGACTAACATTGCCATTCGAGAACAGTAAGGTAATGATCGCCCTGCCACTGTCTGTGCAACTCTTAGATCGATGCTGAACTCAAGTTCTAGTGGCCGTGTCCTATGGGGCCACTGAGTAAGGCCACATTTTTGTGGAAAAAGAGGGAGTTCTACTAAAGGGAGTGGGTATGCCTAGGATCAATCACAATGGGATAGAAAATGGAGTGTTTTCCTCTCTTGAGCCCACTTTCCTGGGCCTGGGTTATAAAAAGTGAAGTCAAGCTCCCAGCTGGTAGGAAGGACTCAGGGCTATGCAGGGAAACAGGATGAAGAGTGTGTAGTAAAGAATAAACCTTAACTCAAAGAGACTGGACTTTGCCCTTTGCTCCTCCTGGGAGATGATCTCTAAGCCCTTGGAATGTCTTGCCTGATGAGAGGGTCATTGTTTACCTGTAGGCCTTGAACCACACTGGATAGCCTAACGATGTGATTTACGGTGGGGTCTTTGGGCCATGGAGTATCCACTTGACCTATGGAGGGCCTGGAGACTAAAGGTCAGTCACACAAGCAGTCAGTCGTGTCTATGTGATTGAGCTCTAATAAGAACTCTAGACATTAAGGCTCAGATACGCTTCCCTGGTTGGCCACACTCCAGGTATGTTGTTACATATCATTGCCATGAAAAGTTAAGAGTCGTCTCTGGCTCCATGACTTCTAGCAAATTATTGAACCCAAGGGTGGTCTTGGGAACCCCTGAACTTTCTTTCAGTCAGTGTCAGAGGTGAGGATGGTTCTGAAGACTCCCGTACTTTGTAAAGGGGCCCCATGGGGATGGACTCAGAGCACCCTTATCGAGGAGCTTTGTTACTCTCTGCCAAATTCCTTTGGTTGTCTTGAAACTGTAGCAATGTCTTGTTATATGTCCATCACAGTCTTAACCCAAAAAAACCAAACCCATTGCCATCAAGTTGATTCTGACTTATAGCGACCCTATAGGATAGAGTAGAACTTACCCATAAGGTTTCAAAGGAGCGGCAGGTGGATTCGAATAGCCAGCCTTTTTGGTTAGCAGCTGAACGCTTAACCACTGTGAAACCAGGGCTCCACCATGGTCTTAACCTCCCCAAAAAGCTAAAGAGAAGATGAGCATGGGGTGGGTGGTGAATTAGGGGTCAAGAGCTGGGGCTGTGAGACCAGCCACCCCTGTCAGATTCTCCCTTTGCTGCCTTGGAGGATCAGGGTGCTGTTTTAACAAAGAAGCGGGCAGGTTTCTTTATAAACTGCTATATGTACCAATACCTGGGTCAGGTGCTTTCAAAGACTTGGTATAATCTAATTCACACAATGAGCCAGAATGTGACCATTAACCCCATCTTACAAATGAACAAAGCAACTCTAAGATGGTTAAGTAATTGTCCCAATGTTATATAACAGAAAGGATTTTATCTCAGGGCTTTTTGTGTCAAGTTCAGAGCTCTTTCAGACAACATCGAAGCATGTTTTCCATCATTTAAAAATGCCTACACACTTAGTCATCTACTGCGTACCTTAATTTTCTGTGCTACAACTTTAAAGGAACGTTAAATGCAGAATTACTCTTGGATGGAGACAAACCAAGGAGATACAGAATTTCTGATGAAGAGTCTATGTCCCCGACAATTGGTCACTTAGGCCCCACTGGGACAGAAAGCAGAGAAGTTTATATGTGACCATTGCAGGAACTTTGTGTGTTCTGGTGACAGGACAAGTTACAGTAGGTTAAGGTGGAACAAGAGGACTTTTCCCTTATTAGTGCTGGTTGGTATTTTACTGAATGCCATTTCATGTTGTTCTGTGAGCTAAATTATTAATGTAAGTTAGAATTGTTTATCTTCCTTAATCTTAAATTATTTTACCAGTAGGCACATTATGAATCTGGTATTTAAATTAATCTGACTGTGTTTAGAATTACACATCCTATTGATTATATATTGGTGTAGAATACAGACAAGTTTAAGACTTTTTACTCCTTTTACCTACTTAATCATTGCTCTTTCTACAGCATAAGGGCATCCCAGAGCACACAGGAACCTGTTCGTACATGTGGCTCAGGGGATGTGACAAACAGTGCTCACAGGGAGGCAGCAAGGGGAGGGGGCAGCAGTCAGAAGACCAACTGTGAGATCTGGCTTTACCTCTATCTTTCTATGAAATCTTGGCCAAGAGAATTAACCTCTCTGTGCTTCTCAGCTTATTCCTCTATAAAGCAAGGTTGATAGGAGGGTCCACCCAGTAGGGTTGCCAGATCTAGCAAATAAAAATACAGGAAGGCCAGTTTAAATTTGAATTGCAGAGAAACAATTTTTAGTGTAAGTATGCCTCATGCAATATTTGGGACTTACTTATACTAAAAAATTCCTTGTTGTTTCTCTGAAATTCAAACTTAACTGGCCTGCCTGACAACTGACTAAATGTGTATGAGAGAGTTACGCATAAGACACTGAACATGTTAGTCACTATATCATTAAGCTCCTCCCCCAAAACGAGGGACACATGCCTGGAAGCTGCACCACATACTCAGTGGTATATCACAACAGTTCTCTAAGAATGCTCCAGGGATCAATACCCCTTTTTCAGGTGGTTTGCAAGATCAAAAGTATTTTAATAATAATATTACATTATTTGCCTTTTTCAGAGTCCCTGGGTGGTGCAAATCTTTAACAAACTTGGCTGTTGACCCAAAGTTTGAAAGTTCGAGTTCACCCTGAGGTGCCTTGGAAGAAAAGCCTGGCAATCTACTTACAAAAACTAGCCAAGGAAAACCTTATGCATCACAATAGAACATTGTCTTTACTTATTTGGTTTGGACACTACATCAGGAGGGATTAATCACTAGAGAAAGACACCACATTTAGTGAAAAAAAAAAAAAAAAATTTTTTTTTTTTTTTTTTTAGTGAAGTAGAGGGCCAGTGAGGGCAGGAGAGACGCTTGGTGAGATGGACTGGCACAACAGCTGTAACAATGGACTTGAACATGTTAGAGATTATGAAGATGACTCCATGACAGGGCAACATTTTGTTGTGTTGTGCATAAGGTTGTCACGAGTCAAAGTCAGCTTGACAGCAGCTAACGACAACAACTCTGAAGGTAATTGTGAAAGTTAAGGGAGTTAATGTATGTAGAACTAGAATATAAGTAAGCTCCATCTTTGTTTTTATCAATTACTGGCACATAGTAGGAACTCAACAAATGTTTATTGAATATATAAAGTGCTTAGGGCAGTAGTAAGCCCTATATAGGTGTTAAGCATAATTTTTATTATTAATATTTTTGAGATGTATGTTTTCAATAAATGACTTTGGCACAGACATAAATCTGTGACTATTTGAGGTGACTGAGGGATGTTAGTTGCTGTTGAGTTGATTTGGACTCATGGCAACCTCATGTGTACAGAGTAGAACTGCTCCATAGCATTTTCAAGGCTGTGACCTTTCAGGAGCTGATCACCAGGCATGTCTTCTAAAGAGCCTCAGAGTGGGTTTGAACTACCAGCCTTCTAGCTAGTAGTCAACGCATAACCCTTTGTGTCACCTGGGAGAGGTGCTTTTTTGAGACCAGAGTCCAAAGAGCTTACCGAGCTCATTAAGATAGCCGCCATGTTTCCAGTCTGCTGGAAGTGTCCCTGTACAGTCTACCACAGGGCCTCTCTTCCCAGGATTCACATTTTTAAGATTCACAAACAGCTGATTGTTCTTTGACTGTTAAAAATATCAACAATAATAGATTAAAGAGAATACAGAATGGCACAGCCCGGTATTACTGTTCTGGGGAAAAGCAAATCCAAGCATATTTCAAGGACAGGTCCTTTAATGAATCTAAGCCAAGCGGCAGATGGGACCTTTTCTGACCTGCTGGGTCTTACAGGACAGCAGGATACATGCCCCCCAGCCCCAGCTATTTCCCTCAGGGCCTCAAGTTTTTCACTTCACTTTGTCACCCTCTGCCAAGTAGACATCATTTGGATTTATATGCATGGAATTTAGAACTGAAAAAATAAATGGAATTCTTGGTCTGAGCTCTGCCTATCAAAAAACCGTAGGGTCTTATATGAGTCACAGTTGACTCTAAGCAGTTTTCCTAGCCATAAACATGAGAATAAAATTATGTGCTGTGCCTCCCTCCCTGAATTTGTATTAGCATCAAACGGAATGATGAAAGTCTCTGGAGAATGTGAAGTGCTATTTAAATATGAGGCACTCTAATTAAAATTCAGCTCCATTAATTTAATTACTGCTGAATTAATTTAATTAGCTTAGTTTTCTGCTAATAAATCCAATGCCGTCGGGTCGATTCCGACTCATAGCGACCCTTTAGGCCAGAGTAGAACTGCCCCATAGAGTTTCCAAGGAGCGTCTGGCAGATTTGAACTGCCAACCCTTTGGTTAGCAGCATAAGAGAATGGGAATTAGACAATGGAGATTGGATATATTATTTGGGGCAATTGGAAGGGGGAAATGTCTGGGGATCCAGATATTGTAGGCAAGGTCTGGGGGTAAGTTGGCAGCTCTGGGTTCTGGACAGGTCTAGGTCTCCAACCTCTCTGTCCATCAGTTTCCTCATCTGTAAAATGGGAATAATAATTACTCTTAATTCACAGGGCTTGTGTAAAGAATAAATTAATTTATATTTCTAAAGTGCTGCTTAGAAATACTATGACCATTGTATTAGGCTGTTGCTAATTGACAATTTTTGACCTATAAAAATAGCAGTTTCATGTGGTTCAACCCAAATTAAAAAAACCTAACCCGTTGCCATTAAGTCGATTCCTACTCATAGTGACCCTGTAGGACAGAGTAGAATCGCCCCATGCAGTTTCCAAGGAGCAGCTGTTGGATTCTAACTGCCAACCTTTTGGTTGGCAGCTGAGCTCTTAACCACTGCACCACCAGGGCTCCTCAACTCAAATAAATGCATATTATTGTTGTTGTTGCTAAAGTACAGGTAGCCAGGGAGGGACACTAAAAGACAGGTGGTCAGAAAAGACAAACTGGGTAATTTTACCCAAGGGTGATTCTGCTATAGGTCTTTATGTTTATATTTATGTCATTATGAGACATTATTTTGAATCCTCTCTCTGTATTAGAAATTTTTTTTCCCAAGGAGGTAGAGACAGTAAGTTCTTGACTCATAGTCAGCTGTTTCGCCCATTGGCTGGGTAGCCATGTTTAGACATGACTTCAACTTCCCAACTCCCAGCTTTTTATCAGTTTACTTGAGATCTTATTACATTTGCTATAGGATTCTTTAGAAGGATAAATTAAATAATACGTGTAAAATAGTTAGAACAGCGTCTTGCCAACAGGAGCCCTCAGTAAATGCTTGTTTCTTTCCTCTTTCCTCTGCCCAACTTGAGCCATTTCTCCTTACCTTTGCAATGGTCATCCTGTCCCTATTGTTAACGTGAGGGGACGTGGCACACTGGGTAAGAGTGTGGTAACTAGGGTTGGTGAAGTAATGGCTGTTAGCATTTCCACCATTGCTGTGGGGAAGAGTTTCTGCAAGAAGAGAAGGAAAAGGTTAAGATGGCAGGCTCCCCTAAATCTGTGTGGAAAAAAGGGCCTCAAAATAACAAGAACAGATGGTTGGATGGCTTCCATAATGCAAGCTGGACAGAATCCCCTCCTGCCTAGCATACTCAGCAATGCTTCTAGAAGCAGCAGGTACCTGCCTTCCTACCTGCCTCCTGGAAAAGTGTGAAAGTATCCATAGACAACTGCTCTTTGTTTAGGGCCTTGTTGGAAAGGCATTGTTTTGAAACTATTTCTGCTGTACCTTTCCTCTTTTTTCAAGGTGCTTAGTTCTTGGCACAATAATTCTGCACTAGAAATGCCTTATTAATAAATTGAGTACATATTCCCCTGGAATTACTGTATTTATAAACACACGATCCAAAAACTCTTCAGTAATTGCCCCCCTAATAAATATTTAAATTTTCAAATTTCTCAATTTAAATACTTCTGATGACTAAGCATGTCGCTTAGAAAATTCTCCGTTACTATTATGGAGACTCTTTGTGACATCAAGGAAGATTCAAGAGTTTTTGTTTTTGTTTTTAATTTTTATTGTGCTTTAAGTGAAAGTTTACAAATAAGTCTGACTCTCATACAAAATTTATGAACACCTTGTTATATACTCCTAATTGCTCTCCCCCTAATGAGACAGCACACTCCTTACCTCCACTCTCTCTTTTCGTGTTCACTCGGCCAGCTTCTGATATCCTCTACCCTCTCATCTCCCCTTCAGACAGGAGATGCCAACATAGTCTCATGTGTCTACTTGATCCAAGAAGCTCATTTTTCCCCAGTATCATTTTCTATCCCATAGTCCAGTCCAATCCCTGTCTGAAGAGCTGACTTTGGGAATGATTCCTGTCTGGGCTAACAGAAGGTCTGGGGACCATGACCTTCGGGGTCCTTCTAGTCTCAGTCAGACCATTAAGTATGGTCTTCTTACAAGAATTTGGGGTCTGCATCCCACTGCTCTCCTGCTCCCTCAGGGGTTCTCTGTTGTGTTCCCTGTCAGGGCAGTCTTCGGTTGTAGCTGGGCACCATCTAGTTCTTCTGGTCTCAGGCTAATGTAGTCTTTGCTTTATGTGGCTCTTTCTGCCTCATGGGCTCATAATTACGTTATGTCTTTCCTGTTCTTCATTTTCCTTTGCTCCAGGTGGGTTGAGACTAATTGATGCATCTTAGATGGCTGCTTGCTAGCATTTGAGGCCCCAGACGTCTCTCTCCAAAGCGGGATGCAGAATGTTTTCTTAATAGATTTTATTATGCTGATTGGCTTAGATGTCTCCTGAAACCATGGTCCCCAAACCTCTGCCCCTGCTACGCTGGCCTTCGAAGTGTTCAGTTTATTCAGGAAACTTCTTTGCTTTTGGTTTATTCCAGTTGTGCTGACCTGTCCTGTATTATGTGTTGTCTTTCCTGTCACCTAAAATAGTTCTTATCTACTATCTTATTAGTGAAAACCCTCTCCTACCCTTCCTCCCTCCCCCCTCTAGTAACCATCAAAGACTATTCTCTTCTCTGTTTAAACTATTTCTCGAGTTCTTATAATAGTGGTCTTATACAATATTTGTCCTTTTGCAACTAATTTCACTCAGCGTAATGCCTTCCAGATTCCTCCATGTTATGCGATGTTTCATGAATTCATCGTTGTTCTTGATTGCTATGTAGTATCCCATTATGTGAATATACCATAATTTATTTATCCATTCATCCGTTGATGGGCACCTTGGTTGCTTCCATCTTTTTGCTGTTGTAAACAGTGCTGCAATGAACATGGGTGTGCATATATCTGTTTGCATAAAGGCTCTTATTTCTCTAGGATATATTCCAAGAAGTGGGATCGCTGGATCATATGGTAGTTCTATTTCTAGTTAAGGAAGCGCCAAATCGATTTCCAAAGTGGTTGTACCATTTTACATTCCTACCAGCAGTGTATAAGTGTTCCTGTCTCTCCACAGCCTCTCCAACATTTATTATTTTGTGTGTTTTGGTTTAGTGCTGCTGGTGTGAGATGGAATCTTATTGTAGTTTTGATTTGCATTTCTCTAATGGCTAATGATCGTGAGCATCTCCTCATGTCTATGTTAGCTACCTGAATGTCTTCTTCAGTGAAGTGTCTGTTCATATCCTTTGCCCATTTTTTAATTGGGTTATTTTTCTTTTTGTAGTTGAGTTTCTGCAGTATCGTGTAGATTTTAGAGATCAGATGCTGATCGGAAATATCATAGCTAAAAACTTTTTCCCAGTCTCTAGGTGATCTTTTCACTTTTTTGGTCAAGTCTTTGGATGAGCATAGGTGTTTGATTTTTAGGGGCTCCCAGTTATCTGGTTTCTCTTCTGCATTGTTAGTAATGTTCTGTATACTGTTTATGCCATGTGTTAGGGCTCCTAGCGTTGTCCCTATTTTTTCTTCTATGATCTTTATTATTTTAGATTTTATATTTAGGTCTTTGATCCATTTTGAATTAGTTTTTGTGCATGGTGTGAGGTATTGGTCTTGTTTCATTTTTTTGCAGATGGATATCCAGTTGTACCAGCACCATTTGTTAAAAAGACTATCTCTTCCCCATTTAACTGACTTTGGGCTGTTGTCAAATATCAGCTGCTCATATGTGGATGGATTTATGTCTGGCTTCTCAATTCTGTTCCATTGGTCTATGTATCTGTTATTGTACCAATACCAGGCTGTTTTAACTACTGTGGCAGTATAATAGGTTCTAAAATCAGGTAGAGTGAGGCCTCCCACTTTGTTCTTCTTCAGAAGAGATTTCTGAAGAACAGCCTTCGTTCCTGCTAATACCAAATCTGTTTCTTACATTATCTGATTTGCCATTCAGTTAATGATTCATGTGGGCCCAGGAGAGCTGGAAGGCACAGTGGAAAGCACTCAAGGTCAGGGACAGACCTGGCCCCTGTCTCTGGTCTGCTCTATGACCTTGGTAAAGTTATGACCCTTGCTCCTCATCTTCCTCCTCCACACCAGCCACATATGCTGAAAGCAAAGCTTCTTCTGGGTTGAAATTCTCTCAGTCTAAAGCAATTATGTAATGAACCCAATTTTAAAACTTTCATATACGCAAACAGAATGGCGATTTTACTACTGTTGAGATACAAAGCACATCTCTAACAATTTATAGCTTTTCCAAACCCAAGGCTAATTGACAAAAACAATTGATAGTACAACCAAACACCCAGTTTCACAGAACTGGTATGGAATCCTCTGTGCTTTTATAGGAGCAAAATACCTCTCATAACTGCAGTCTTACCTGAAATGGTATAATCTGCATTGATGACCCTCATAGCAGGGGTGTAGGTAACTGCTGGCATGTTTGATTCCTTCCCCTTCTGCTTATGTCTATAAATAATGAACAATGCCAGTAGGAAGAGAACGACTAGGACAAGAATGACGATGCCTGCAATGGCCCCGATCTGGTAGGAATCAGCAGGGAGAGCAGTACTGGTTCGGCTTAAGCTGTTCAGATTTCCAACTATGATAACACCAGCTAGAGAAAAGAGACTCAGGTAAGAATGACAACGTGCAGGATAAATATCTGATCTCTATTTACAAAATTCTCACACTGTGCTAATAATGCCTGGATACTTTCACTTCATGAAATCTTAATTTGGAAACCGAGCAGGAAGGAAATGCAAACATTCCTTATTTTTAGATGTCATGGGCTTATCTGTGCCCAGAGAAAGCCTGCTCTGAGCCTCAAAAAAGAGACAGGCTTTCCTGAACCCAAAGATTCAACAGTAAGGTTTGAAAGCTTCTCACATATTTCAGATTAAGCACTTTGGGTAATAATTTATCTAATTTTTATTTGGCTTTATTTACTATCCACTACTCAGCTTATGAAGGGCTCAATTCTAAGTGTTCCAGCTGCCTGACTTAATCTTACCTCTTTCCTTAGCATTTCTAACAGTAAAAGTGATTTTCTTTTTAAACAAGTATAACTTCATTATAAATCTAGTCCAAGGACAGGATCTTCCTTGTGCTAATTTCAATAAGCCTTTTATCTCAGATGAGATTGTTCTGCGCAAAGTTATTTTCCAGAACAGAAAGATTCCTCTTGATAATACCTGATAACAGCAGGTATTAGAATTCAAAATTCAGCTTTACATGGTTCTTCCTCATGGTCCATCCAGTGAGGACACTAAAAATATGGACTGAGAGCCAAGAAATCTGGGATCTAAAATAAATTTTTTTTGTAACTTTGGACTCAGATATTCTGAATTTTTCCCTTAAACTCTTGGGCTGCAGTTTCATCCTCTGTAAATGAGGAAACTGACTTCCATGAGGCTACTCCCAGCTGATATGTTCCCATGATTTTACAATTCTAAGTGTTAGAAGACCTTCTCATAAAACAGTCTTCCCTGAAGCACAGACCACCAAGACCAGTGTAGTGAGATATATTGCAAAATACATTGGTAATAATGATGTGATCAAGAAACATAACACTGTATTGTTATGACAGTAGAACGTAATTTATGGGCATGTAAAATTCACTGTACGAACAAAATTAAAAACTGTAAGTATGAGTACCTATACAATCTGCAGTTTAAGATGATTCCAGCTACAACACTGTAGGAATCTTCTAAAGCCTTTTACAGTCCATCAGCTTATTACTTACTAAAGAGCACCACATGCACTAGGAGCTGAGGTTCTCTGAAAGATCCACCAGAAGCACTTTCTCAAAGGCTCTGTCCACTCCGGAATGAGAATTTCTCACCCCAGAATCAGAATTGCCCAGATGGGACCAGGCATGTGCATAACAATAAGCATTCCCAGCTGACTATGATACCCCAGTTAAAAACCATGGGCACAAATTTCTTTAAAAAATTAAGCATACACCTACCCTATGACCCAGTCATTCCTCTTCTAGGCATTTACCCAAGAGAAATACTGCATTCTCCACAAATAACGTGCCCACATAAATAACATACCCACATATACAATGCATATAGTGTGCCTAGGGAAATAATACACAAAGAGGTTGAGCGGTTGGCAAAAAAAAAAAAAAAAAAAATGTAGAATGCGTGTGTTATTTGTGTAAAAATACAGTAAAAGCATATGACTATTCAAAGACTCATTCACTAATGTTCACAGTAGCTTTATCTGTAATTGCCCCAAACTGGAAACAACCCAAATGTCTACCAATAGCTGAATGTATAAAAAACTTATGGTATATCTATACAATAGAATACTACCCAGCCATAAAAGGGACTGATCTGTTGGTACATACAACGATGTGATTCAATCTCAAAATAATTATGCTGAGTAAACGAAGCCAGTCAAAAAAGAGTACAGTATGATTCCATTTATAGGCAATTCTAGACAATGCAAACTAATCTACAATGAGAGAAAACAGATCAGTGATTGCTGGGGGCCTAGTGGGTAGTGGTAACTGAGATGGCCATGAAGAAACTTTTGAGAGTGGTGGATATATTCATTATCTTTACTGTAGTGATGGTTTCTTGGGAGTGCACATATGCCAAAATTTATCAAATTGTACACTTTAAGCGTGTTTTTATTTTATATGCCAATTACACCTCGATAAAGCTGAAAAAAACTTGGGCACAATGGAAGGTACATGAGCTTTAGAATCAGACAGACCTGGCCTTGACATATTTTGCATACTGACTATGTGACCTTGGGAAAATACTCAGCCTCTGTGACCTTTACTTTCTTTATCCGTAGGACAGCAACAATAAGACGCATTTGGGAATAAATTACAGATACGCCTTGCAGAATTGTGGTGAGATAATGTAAGTGACGATGCTGAGCACTGGCTGGTACGTGGTGGTCACACAATAGGAGGTAGTTGTTATTATTCAGTAGTAGCATTACCTTGATCACATCGTGCCCCCTTCCATCCTGGGCTGCAGTAGCAGGTCCCGGTGATGTGGTCACAGGTGGAGTTGTTCAGACAGTCACATATCTGACGACAGCCGTAGCCATATGTTCCGGCAGGGCACTCTGGAGAAGGAGATCAAAGGCAACTGTAGCTGCCTAGGTTTGAGAACCTGCAGCATGGCTGTCTCTTATGGTATGACCCTGTACATGCAGAGGCAAGGCTCCTTCTAGCAGCTCCCTGCCCAGGCAAGATGTCCCAGAGTTGTGCTGTATTCCCTCCATCAAGGTGGGACTCACAGCTCAGGCTGTGCTGGGCCAGAGACTGAGCTGCTCAACATCATATAGCCCTTAACCATCACCTCCCTGATGGTAACAAAGAAGAAGCTGAAAGCAGTCTGTGGAGCACTGACGGAGCTGATGAGGATAATCAATAGGGGCAATTTGAGAGGAGTGCTCCAGGCAAAAGTGTGGGGTCGACTGGGACTAGGCTGAAAGTATACACTAGAGGTGCTTCCTTAAGAACATGTACATTTTACTGTAGGTACAGGGATCCTCCTAAAGGTATTCTGACTTGGTCGAGCTGAGAGTAGGGGAAGGGGCAGCAAGTTTCGTTAATTTCCTGGTAAAAGTTTCTTGTTGTTATTAGGTTCCCTGAGTCAGTTTTCAGAGTAGAACTGCCCCGTAAGGTTTTCTAGGTTGTAATCTTTAGGGAAGCCAATCACCAAGTCTTTCTCCTATGGAGCAACTAGGTGGGTTTGAACCAACAACCTTCTGGTTAGCAACAGAGCACTTAACCATTGTGCCACAAGGGATCCTTAAACTTACCACAGAATGGCTCAAAATTTGGA
The DNA here is from genome assembly GCF_024166365.1 of Elephas maximus indicus. NCBI lineage: Eukaryota > Metazoa > Chordata > Mammalia > Proboscidea > Elephantidae > Elephas > Elephas maximus. Next base: position 130,397,035 of record NC_064820.1, read on the forward strand.
TTTGGAGGTTGAAGACTGAGAGACTAAAACAGTGAGACTCTTAGGATGTGGTCTTAATAGCAGTCAGTTTGGGCACAGATTTCAACAAATAGCGTCTCATTGCCGTTGAGTCAATTCTGACTCATAGTGACTCTATAAGACAGAGTAGAACTGGCCCATAGGGTTTGCCAAGGCTTTAATCTTAACGGAAGCAGACTGCCACATCGTTCCCCTGTGGAGTGGCTGGGGGGTTCAAACCTCTGCCTTTTGGTTAGCAGCCGAACTCTTAACAACTGAACACAAACTGCATAGTCACTTAAACCTAAAAATCAAGATGAAATACTGATGTTGTTTTTAAAACTAGCAGCAGGGGGAGATGTGCTATTATTATCAGAGTTTTCTGTCAAACACAAGGTTTCTGTTTACAAATGAGCATTGGGAGAATTCTCCAAAAATAGAAAAAAAAGACGTTTTAATTTGATGTTCAGAGTAATCACGGAAGCACTTAAGAGGCTTTTATTTAATAAGATCTTAACCAGGCTGGCATTCAGGTGAAAGTCAGTTTGGAGTCTATGTTGGTTTCTATGCATATGTTTAGACATTTATACACATAAACCAAAACCAAACCCACTGCTATTGAGCCGATTCTGACTCATAACGACCCTATAGGACAGAGTAGAACTGCCCCACAGGGTTTCCAAACAGTGGCTGGTGGACTGGAACTGCCGACCTTTGGTTAGCAGTCAAACACTTAACCATAGTGCCACCAGGGCTCCTATACGCATACACATAGTATTTATATACACAAGGAGGAGTGCGTATGCAATTGTATGACTTAGTATCTGTTTTATGATTAAATGAACTAGCAGTGCAAACTTAAAATTGGGCCATCTTTGTCTGTGCTGATTCTTGGTTGTCACTCCTGTTGTATTTGCTAGACAGGAGCAGATGCAAAGATATTCCAGGGTTTCACACATAAGGCTGCTGTAACCTGGCTGACCAGTGGTGCTGGTGTGGTGCTGGTGGAGTGAACAGAGATAAATAGACGCCTTGTTGCCAAAGCCCTGCTACGTTATCAGGCTTTCCTGGCCACATGGTGCAATTTTTGCTGCATCCCTCTCAAGAGCACGCCCTTTGTTGAGCTAGAAATGTCCAGCACCTTTTCTGGCCTTTATGGAATTTACTATAGGAGGGTGAGCCCCATACAGCTCTAAGCCCTTATTTATTCATCTTGGCTACTGAATGAAGGTCACAGTGGAAAGGCACGAGAAACTACTATGAAATAGTTAAGACTAATATTCTTAGACCCCTAGAGGCAGGTGCATAGCTGGTGGGTGGAAATGGAAAACAGGGATGGGTTATTCCAACAAAGAATTTTAAGGCAGTATATTCTTATGAGGTTAAGAATCAGATAAAAAGATGTTAGTGGGCACAGTGTAAAAGCACTACCTAGAGAAGGTTGTCAAAAGGGTAGAAATGTTTACAGGGCTTGCTTCCTCACCCACAAGCGGGGCTGCTGGCCCTGGGCCTCCAGCTTCTTCTCCCCCTGCACCCCCAGCCTGGCACCACCTAAGGCACTCCTCGCCTGCCCATGTGGAAAGCTGACAGGTGCTTTTAAAGTCCCAAGTAGCCAGGTTCCAAAAATAAGAAGGAGAGGATAGGAGAGCCAGAATGAACAGAATGGAAAACTTGAATTCTGTCTTCATTCCTGTAGCCACGTCACCTCCACCCAGTTAGTCAGAATAAGAATTTTGAGGGAAAAGATTTCCAACAAGGATCCCAGAACTGCCCAGTCTCTGGCAGGGGAAGTCAGTGATGCTGGTAAGTAACCAGCCATCATGTCAAACAACACAAAGCTGAAAGTTCTGCCCTAATATTTTCAGGTGTCTAGGAAGATTGATTCTAGCGAAAAATGGTACCTAGTGATGTTACGGAGTCTCTGGATGGTACAAATGGTTAACGAGCTTGGCTGCTAACAGACAGTTTGGAAGTTCAAGTCCACCTAGAGGTGCATTGGAAGAAAGGGCTGCTAATCTCCCCCCAAAATCAGCCATTGTAAACCCTGCAGAGCGCAGTTCTACTCTGACACGTATGGTCATCATGAGTCAGAGTCAACTTAACTGTAAGTGATGTCACGCGCTCGTACTCACTCTGCTCACAGTGCTTCCCCATGAAGCCAGTGCGGCAAGTGCACTGCCCAGAGATGTGGTCGCAATCAGCTCCGTTCTGACACTGGCATGTCAACGCGCAGTCCTTTCCATAAAACCCCAGAGGGCATCCTGTGCAAGGAGGAAGAACAACCAGCAGTCAAGAGGCCTCAGGAGAAAAAACACAGCTGGTGCCGCCAACATATTTGTGTTTAAACTTAAGTTCGCCTAGCCTTTAGCCAGTACAGGGTGAATATAGACAATAATGCATATCTCAGCTTATCGCAAAGTCTTCTGAAGTCCAAAGACAAGACTTTTGAAAAGAGGTTATAATTCATGAGCAGGAAGCAGAATAGTCTCTCATCTGGCAATTTAGCCTTTCCTGGTATCCCTGGAGGCAAGATGAGCATCTTTGAAGAAAGCAACCCCAGAACCCTGTGGAAGTATGGGGCATTTCCTCTCATTCTTTCACTCAACCACCAGAATCCTGGATCCGAACTCCATGGAATGAAAGGAATATATCAAAATTACCTGTACACTTTTATTCACAGCACAAAATGTCTCTGCTACCAGAGTTGCCCGCTATATCCCTTACTAAGTTAGAAGAGATTATCACCTTCACTAAAGACGTGTGGTTCAATGCTTAACCTACAAAACTGTACTTCACAGGTGTGTTGTAAGAAAGCAGTAAGCTCTCTCATGGCCCCACAGTTTTCAAGGCTCAGACTAACAGACTCTTGGGCTGTGGACATGCACAAGCCCTGCTGGCTTACATGGGCTAACTGCTGCCGCACTAGAGGGCTTCAAGGCTCTCTGGCGTAATGAAAGCTGGAATCCAGACAGGTTCGAGAGTTGTTCTCAAGCATCACATGTGTTTTTTATTTTTTCTGACAGTGAGTTTTTAATGGAAGCCGAACTTTAAGAAGCAAAGGCACTGCACAGATGCTGGCAGGCGATGGCAACCACCATCACCAGGTATTTACTTAGCACCTGCTCTGTGAGGGTTCTTTTCATGTATCCTCTCATTTAATCCCTACAGTATCCCTGAAAGGGAGGGATGGATATTCCTACCCAATAGACGGAAACAGAGGCCCAGAAGGCCCTAAGTCACACAGTTCCCAAATGACAGGGCCAAGATTTAAATGCAGGTAGATCTGATTCCGGACCCCATGTTCTTCCTACCATATCATGCTAGTTCCACTTAAAAATGGCTTTCTGTTGGAAAAATATTAATAATAACTTTTTAGAAATATTAATTCTAGATGAATATTGTTGTTGTTGTTGTTAGGTGCCATTGAGTCAACTCGAACTCATACCAACACTATGTACAACAGAACAAAACACTGTCTGGTCCTGCCCCATCCTCACAATCATTGTTATGCTTAAGCCCATTGTTGCAGCTGCTGTGTCAATCCATCTCCTTGAGGTCTACCTCTTTTTCGATGACCCTCTACTTTACCAAGCATGATGTCCTTCTCCAAGGACTGATCCTTCCTGACAACATGCCCAAAGTATGTGAGATGTAGTCTCCCCATCCTTGCTTCTAAGGAGCATTCTGGTTGTACTTCTTCCAAGACAAATTTGTTCGTTCTTTTGGCAGTCCATGGTATATTCAATATTCTTCGCCAATACCACAATTCAAAGGCGTTAATTCTTCTTCGGTCTTCTTTATTCATTGTCCAGCTTTCACAAGCATAGGAGGTGACTGAAAACAGAATGGCTCGAGTCAGGCACACCTTAGTCTTCAAGATGACATCTTTGCTTTTCAACACTTTAAAGAGGTCTTTTGCAGCAGAGTTGCTCAGTGCAATGCATCTTTTGATTTCTTGACTGCTGCTTGCATGGCTGTTGATTGTGGATCCAAGTAAAATGAAACCCCTGGCAACTTTAATCTTTTCTCCATTTATCATGATGTGGCTTATTGGTCCAGTTGTGAGGATTTTTGTTTTCTTTATGTTGAGGTGCAATCCATACTGAAGGCTATGGTCTTTGATCTTCATCAGTAAGTACATCAAGTCCTTTTCACTTTCAGCAAGCAAGGTTGTGTCATCTGCATAACGCAGGTTGTTAATGAGTCTTCCTCCACTCCTGATGTCCCATTCTTCTTCATTTAGCCCAGCTTCTTGGGTTATTTGCTCAGCATATAGACTGGATAGGTACGGTGAAAGGACACAACCCTGGCTCACACCTTTCCTGACTTTAAACCACTCAGCATCCCCTTGTTCTGTCTGAACAACTGCCTCTTAACCTATGTACGGGCTCCTTGTGAGCACAATTAAGTGTTCTGGAATTCCCATTCTTCTCAATGTTATCCATAATTTTTTATGATCCACTTAGTTGAGTGCCTTTGCATAGTCAATAAAACACAGGTAAGTATCTTTCTGGTATTCTCTGCTTTCAGCCAGGATCCACCTGACATCAGCAATGATATCCCTGGTTGTGCGTCTTCTTCTGACTCCAGCTTGAATTTCTGGCAGTTCCCTGTTGATATACTGCTGCAGCCACTTTTGAATGATCTTCAGCAAAATTTTACTTGTGTGTGATATTAATGATATTGTTTGATAATTTCCACATTCGGTGGGATCACCTTTCTTGGTAATAGGCATGAATATAGATCTCTTCCAGTCGGTTGGCCAGGTAGCTATCTTCCAAATTTCTTGGCATAGATGAATGAGTACTTCCGGCACTGCATCCATTTGTTGAAACATCTCAACTGGTATTCCCTCAATTCCTCGAACCTTGTTTTTTGCCAATGCCTTCAGTGCAGCCTGAACTTCTTCCTTCAGTACCGTTGGTTCCTGCTCATATGGTACCTTCTGAAATGGTTGAACATGGAGCAATTCTTTGCTTCCTGAGTCGTTTAATATTTTCCCCATAGAATCCTTCAGTATTGTAACTTGTGGCTTGAATTTTTTCTTCAGTTCTTTCAGCTTGAGAAATGCGTGTTCTTCCCTTTTGGTTTTCTATTTCCAGGTTTTTGCACTATATTTATTTTGTCTTTTTGAGCCACCTGTTCAACTCTTTTACTTCATCATTTCTTCCTTTCACTTTAGCTACTCAATGTTCAAGAGCAAATTTCAGAGTTTCTTCTGACATCCTTTTTGTTTTTTTTTTTTCTTTCTTGTCTTTTTAGTGACCTCTTGCTTTCTTCACGTCTGAGGTCCTTGATGTCATTCCACTACTCGTCTGGTCTGCAATCATTAGTGTGCAACATGTCAAATCTATTCTTGAGATGGTTTCTAAATTCAGGTGGGATATACTCAAGGTCGTACTTTGGCTTTTGTTGACTTATTCTAATTTTCTTCAATTTCAACTTGTAAATGAGCAATTGATGGTCTGTTCTGCAGTCGGTCCCTGGCCTTGTTCTGACTGATGATATTGACCTTTTCCATCATTTCTTCCCACAGATGTAGTCGATTTGATTCCTGTGTATTCCATCTGGCAAGGTACACATGTATACTCACCATTTACGTTGGTGAAAAAAGGTATGTGCAATGAAGAAGTCGCTGGTCTTGCAAAATTCTACCATTTGACCTTTGGCATCGTTTCTATCACCAAGGCCATATTTTCTACCTACCAATTCTTTATTTCCAACTTTTGCATTCCAATCAACAGCAATTATCGAAGCATCCTGATTGCATGTTCAATCAATTTCAGACTGCAGAAGTTGGTAAAAATCTTCAATTTCTTCATCTTTGGTCTTAATGGTTGGTGCATAAATTTGAATAATAGTCGTATTAACTGGTCTTCCTTGTAGGCGTATGGATATTATCCTATCATTGACAGTGTTGTACTTCATGATGGATCTTGAAATGTTCATTTTGACGGTGAATTTAATGCCATTCCTCTTCAAGCTGTCGTTCCCAGCGTAGCAGACCATATGATTGTCTGGTTCAAAATGTCCATTTGAGCTCATTAGTGACTGAGATATCAGTGCTTATGTGTTCCATCTCAATTTGGCAACTTCCAATTTTCCTAGATTCACACTTTGTACGTTCCATGTTCCAATTATTAATGTCGTCATTTTGAGTTGTGCCACATGAGCAAATAAAGGTCCCAAAAGCTTGACTCCATCCGTGTAATTAAGGTCAACTCTACTTTGAGGAGGTAGCTCTTCCACAGTAGTCTTTTGAATATTAGAAATATTAATAATAACTTCGAAGTACTTTTCTCCAAGGAGCTCAAAAACTTTACCTATGTATATATTATCTCCACAGAAATCTTGGGACAGTCTCCCTCCTTTCCAAATCTCTCCTTTAAGTCACAGCTTAAGGTCTACAGCCCCTTTTAGAAAGTTTCAAAAGACTTGTTTGGCCTGTTTTCTAATCAGCATTAAACAAGGATTGCCTTAATTTCTGACTCAGCTTTCCTCCTCAGCTCATTTCTTGATTTTAAAATTATTCATTATTATTAATGATTATCAAAAATCGTGCTTTCTTATCTTGTCTCCTTTATTCAACTGAAGGCAAGAGGGTAGAGAACAGTCTCTCTTCTCAGTGATGCTCATTTGTGGAGAACTTTGTCCTTTATATCTAAAAACCTCATAAAAACCCCAGTGCCGTCGAAAAACCTCATAGGAAAAGAAAATATATATAGACACCTCTGTAGTTAGGACACTGTGGGAGCACAAAATGGGAAAATGAACTAGAGCAGTGATTCTCAAAGTGTGGTCCCTGGGCCGCAGCATCACCTAGAAAGTTGTTAGAAAAGTAAATTATCAGGTCCTACCTCAGACCTACTATAGATTAGGTACTCTGGGTGTGGGGCTCAGAGCTTTGTGCTGTAACAAGCCCTCCAGGTGATTCTGAAGCTCAGTAAAGTTTGAGAACCAGCAAACTCAATCTTTTCCAAGAACGCACATTAACTCAGGCGGTGAGGCTTGCTGTCATCACTACCTTCCTAACCACTATACCTATTCCAACCTTTGTGGTGTTAGAATAAATGACAAGGGATTTGATCCACATAAACAGAGTCTGGTAAAAAGAGGGAGAAGAAAGGAGCTGCACACCATCAGGCTATAGCATGGCTCCATCTCAGTGTCCTGATATAATATACAGACAGAATAGTTGGAATGTGACAGCTCTTAGCCACTTGGAGACATTTAGATATCTAGAGGTCATTGGCTAGACCAAACACCCCAGTGGTGAGTCCAGATCATGCATGCAAAGGGCAAGGCTATTTTCTCCTTGGATGTGGCTTCCATTGGTCAGCCTCACAAGGCTCGTCACTTACTCTGAGTGCAGTAGAGCCCTGTCCAGCCAGGAGTGCATTTACATTCCCCATCATAGGCGCTGCAGAAAGCCCCGTTGTGGCAGTTGCAGGTGTGGATGCAGTTTGGGCCCCAGTGAGCAGGTGGACATGCTGAAACCACAACATGCACAGAGAGGTTTTGTTAGAGTCCTGAGGCCAGCAGCACGCAGACCGAATTCCATCCACCCTCACACACCTCCTTGCATATGAGAGCTAGCAATGTGCATCAGGAAAGAGAGAGCACAGTGCCCCAATTCTGCACTCAGACCCAGACGGCAATGCTGACCACAGCCACCATCACTGCAGACATATGTGCACGCTTGCAGTTTATAGAGTGAGGCAGGAGGAGAAAAAACCATCTCAAGTTTACAGATTCAGTTATTTAACAAACACATTCAATGCCTACTATGTACCTGGCAATGTTCTAAGCACAGGGGAGATAGCAGAGGACAAGACAAAGTTTGTACCACCTCAGGAAGCTTATATTTTAGTAGAGGAGGTAGGCAACCAACCACCAAACCAGCCAATCAAAAAAAAAACAATGGCCATAAGTGCTATGAAAAAAATAAAATAGGAAAAGGCAGGCAAGAATGATGGGAGCTACTCTTTTAGGGAAGCACTCTCTAAGGAGAGGACATTTGAGCAGCGATCAGATGGGAAAATGATTCGACTTGAGAAAGGTCAAGGGATCCATGTTCGTACAATTTGTGTCTCTGATCTCTAAATCCTGCACTTTTCACTCTACTCCAGAGTTGTCACTATAGGCTCATTTTAAATGTTAAGGCTCCCAGTAGTATGCAAGAATTGGTTTACTCAAAAAAGCTTGTAACTGGAAGAAAAATATAAAAATATATATATAACTGGAAGAAGCAGGAAATAATAAAACGAAATCATTAGGAGTTACTGCCAATTGAAGAAGAATCAGAAACTCAGATAAAGTATCTGTGAAATAGTAATCCAAGATTATGGAGTAAAATGATTTGATTTACAAAAAATTCTTTTTTATTTGTACTAATGCTTCAGGGACATTATAATTGCTTAAAAAGATGTCCACCTATAGTTTCTATGTGTTTACCCAGTAAGGAATATGGACCATAAAGGCAATAAATAAATCAGAAATAAGTAAAAAGATGAAAAAGAATTCTTCCATAATTCTGTACATCATTTTTGCCCAAGAGCAAAGGAAAAGTAATAGCTGACACTCGAGGTCTGGAATGAACCTTAGAACGAGTGAATTTTGTAAGTACGACATCCTCATTTTACACATGACAAACTGAGGTCCAAGAAAGGTTAATAGTGATTTGTCGAAGGTTACACATATTAAAAATAACATTTGTTATATGTTAGGTAAATACAGCTTCTCTGTTTTATTTATTTTTCTAGCAGTTTTTTTTTTTTTTAATGTGCTTTAGAGGAAGGTTTACAGAGCAAATTAGTTTCTCATTAAACAATTAATACACATATTGTTTTGTGGCTTTGGTTGCCAACCCCATGACGTGTCAACACATTTCCGTTCTTGACCTTGGGTTCCCCATTAACAGCTTTCCTGGCCCTTCCTGCTTTGTTGTTCTTGCCCACGGGCTGGTGTGCCCATTTAGTCTCATTTTGTTTTATGGGCCTGTCTACTCTTTGGCTGGAGGGTGAACCTCAGAAGTGACTTCATTACTGAGATATAAGGGGGTTCGGGGGCCATACTCTTAGGGTTTTGCCAGTCTCTGTCAGGCCAGTAAGTCTGGTCTTTTTTTGAGTTAGAATTTTGTTCTATATTTTTCTCCCGCTCTGTCTGGGACCCTCTATTGTGGTCCGTGTCAGAGAAGTCAGTGGTGGTAGCTGGGCACCATCTCATTGTGCTGCACTTAGCCTGTCGGAGGCTGTGGTACTTGTTGTCCATTAGACCTTTGGACTAATCTTCCCCTGTGTCTTTGGTTTTCTTCATTCTCCCTCGCTCCATATGGGGTGGGGCCAGTGGAGTATCACAGATGGCCACTCACACAGCTTCTCTCTTTTAAGGCCACAGCAAGACTCAAGTGTAAAAATGATTAAAGTGTTCAGTTCATGTGATACTCAGTGGAACACTCTTCACCTGAAACAACTTATTCCTTAGATGATAATTACCAAACCTTCGTAAACCCTTTTATGTTCACAATATATTTTTCTAAGATAATCTGTTTGTAATGGGCTCCACTCCTTATATTGGCTGTCATAAAATAATGGGACTGAGAATCATCCAGCTTTTATAGTCCAAAAGACAAATGTAGAGACAGGGCTTTAAAAAAGCATTTACTCAAGGACACCTGCCCCTTTAAATGCATCCTTTTAATTTTTCAACCTCTATTTTCACTGTGAAGGATCTTTCTCTTTATAGACAGGCTGACAATCAGCCAAGTAGAAATATCAAGGTGGTTCTACAAAGTCCATAAGGGAATCAATGAAATCAATGATTCCACAAGAGAAGCAAAGGCTTTTGCCAAATAAATCAGCTTCCTCCAGAGTGACGATGGGAGTAGGCAACACTATAGTCTCCATTCATGGTGGTGTTCCTTATTTTGTCCCTTCAAGCACATTCTGCTTCTAAATGAGGAAGTGACCAACTTCCAAAATAAAGAGTGCTTTAGAAAGGAACAAGTATATCAGTCATTTTATGACAATGATTTTGGGTGTTTGCTTGTTTGTTTTTTTCTCCCAAAACTGTGCCTTTCAGTATGTACTCCTCGAACTGTCCATGTGCCAACCTGAATCAGTCAGAGCCCTTGGGATACATGCAGATTTAAGCAGACCGTGGTAACTTTTGAAGTGATTTCCCCCCAAATAGAATGATACACACACCAAGGGTTTGTGTCTAATACTTCTTCCTCCAAAGAGCAACCTTTCTGATACAGTTGTGCTGTGCTGGTTTTTCAGAAGGCTGTGCTCCTTTATTCCTTATAAATAGAATGCGGAATGAACTACTGAGAAAAAAAAACTCAGACAAAACGTATTTCTCATCAATTAGTACTTGCAAGTTGACTTTAACTGTGAAGTCTGAATTAAATAACCAAGAAACTGCAGTGCAAAATCAGTACGTAGTCATTTTTTGATTTCTCTTCTGTGCATGGTGGCGAACTCCACATAAACCGAGTATGTGCCATGAAATTTGCAAGGAATGGTACCAGATTACCCCAGTGCATATGTTATTCCTTGGCCAAAAGTTGAATGCTTTTAGAGGTTGCATTAACCCTTTCGAATCATAAATCAGTGATTTACAGTGTTCTGTCTTCATGACATGAGTAATCTAAAAGTCATTTATAGTTCTTCATAGGGTTGCTCAGCTCTGGTCAGAAATACCGCGGTTGTGAGGCACCTGGGTGAGGCCAAGGTGGAGTTAAGCATGTGAGCTGCTGTTAGGTGGGCACTAAAGTTGGCTCAGGATCCCCACAGGTATCTAAGGCTCACATCACTGAAACTCTACTTCTTCATTTTCCCTATCATTAACTCTCCCTATCGTTAACTCTCCAGATAGCTGCATTGAAGGAACAGACTTCTAAGTGGACCTATTTTCATTTTAATTCAGTGGGTCATGAGTCACCGAAAAGTAAATAATGAAAATGGTACATATTTAGGTTCTTCCCAAGACATTATTTGGATCTAAATACAGGACCACTGCATAGAGCCCTTAATGAAAAAAAAAAAAAGCAATTTTAAAACAATAATAATATATCTTATAACTAGTCACCTATTCTTTCATGATTATACAAACACTCATACTTCAGTCCTAAGGAATTTGAAAACCAACAAATAAAAAAGTTTGATTAGTTGTTCTCAGAGATTTGAGAATCAAACAAGACTTACGTTGAGAGCAGTCACTGCCGATCCAACCTGGGTAACACTGACAAGATCTGTCAATGGGGTTGCAGGTTCCATTGTTGGTGCAAGTACAAATCCCTGCACAGTTTTTCCCAAATCTGCCACTGGGACACACTGTGAATAAGCTATAGGTCAGTAACTCACAATCACATCCCATCTCACAGAATCCTAGACTCTCGGGACAAAAGGAACTTGAAAGATTACCAACCCAGCTGCCAATCTAGTGCTTGCCTCCACACACCAGCATCCCTCATCTTGAGTGGGCTCATTTTCACAAATGCATGAAGCCAAAGACCCTCATTAAGGTTACATAAACCACGAGGCATCATCACATTTTTAGAAATCTGACTTCTTGGTTTCTCACTCACAGAGTCAACATCCTTCCTCATATTGCTTTTTAATGGGAGGATATTTCCAATTAAAACTGGAGTTGCACAGCTCTGAGAATAAAGACATTTTGCTGGAGTGGTAAGCCGGGTTTTCCAAAGCTCAAAGTCATATTTTCAGAAGCTGCAGACACAGCATACCAGAAGGCACTGAGAGCTGATAACTGAAAATATGTTCTTTGGGAAGCCTGAAAGAAAGCCGGAGGACAGGCTCCACAGGGCTTGCTCACCATCACTTATCTCCCCCAAATGCATGAGAACCTCACCTTCATTGCAGAGAGCCCCCGTGAAGCCAGGCAAGCAGTCACACAAGCCTGTGATGTGGTGGCAGGGCCCACTGCTGTGCACACACTGTGGGCACGTCTGGCTGCAGCGATGCCCATAAAACCCAGGGGAGCAAACTGGAAAAGAAAGGAAATTCAATTATGCTCCCTGAGACACTTTTCTCTATCATTCCACATTAGGGGTCTAGTTAAAGTTTCTGGTAAGGCCTTTAATAGCCACATGTGTGTGAGAAAAATCAACTTAAAAAATTGACGCTGAGAATTTAAATTTTCCAAGTATAGAATAATAACCACAAAAGGAACAAGGGAACTCTTTAGTAATGAAAAGAAGCCACTACATTCCGAATTCCTTGAGGGCAGTCAAATGCCTTAGTCCTTTTTATTCCTCATTTATGTCCCTAATTATCTGGAGGCTTGGCATAGACCATGGTTCAAAACATTACTGATGGACAGAAAAAGGAATAAACAAAATAAAATTGCAGATAGTAGCAAGTATGAAATAAGAACCCTCAGACCATGAGTTGATTCTTTATCCTTTAACAGTCATTCCTGGCAATAAATGCACAATCAGAGCTAGAAGACTTTTCCTGCTCAGAATGGCCGAGGTTAATGATTGTGATGAGTCTTATATTTAATAAAAGACTTAGTAAAATCTTATGAATCATTTCCTAAATCAAAAATTCTACTAAGCAATGTCAACAGCTCCCTCTTTTAGCTCTGCAATTGTTTTTTTTCCCCCAAAGCACTGACTTTAAGACTCATAGCAGGACGTATGATTTGCCGCAAGGTTTGGCTGATGTTGACTTTTGGTAATTGAGGTAAGGCCAATGCCAAGTGGCTAAATAAAATATTTACAGGTCATTGGATTTCTGGAACACCATTTGCAAGATTTAAGGAAGGATCAAGAAACATATCCTGACGATGGTGCCAATGGGGCAATGAAATCATTACTGAGAAGACTTGGTTAAAGCCCCATCTGTCAGGTTAATGCTGAAGGTTAGAAAGAATAAAGCCCATGCAGAAGTGCTATCGAGGTCAGTTCTGCCCTCAACTGCAACAGAACATCACTACAGAGTGAGTAGTGGAACAGAGATAATTATTCCGTACACAATGCCCAAGGAAAGGAGGGCAGAAATTAGTGCCTAATGAGACACTTACTTCTCTGACAAGTGGTGCCTCTGAATCCTGGAGCACACTCACAGATGCCATCGTCGGGGGAGCACGAAGCTCCATTTTTGCAGTAGCAGGGCAGGGAGCAGTTGGGGCCCCAGCGTCCTTCGGCACACACGCTGTCACAGTGGACACCTGAAACAGCCCACATGGGATAATCTTGAGTGACAGGCTGTGTGGGCACTTTGGGGATTCAAAGTCAAAGACGACGACTAAGCTAATAGTATTAAATCTGAGTGATCACAGGCAGCAGCGAGCGGAGGTGATAAAAGATTTCAAATCCAGTTACCACCTCACATACACCAATACACAGTATCATCGTAACATTAAAATAATACCCAGAACTATTTTCAATGGAATCAAGAAGAAAAGGAATAAAGTGCCTCTGTTAGACTGATATTTTAGGAGGAGGGTGCAGAAAGCGCTCTGCCTACTAAAAGTGAAATTTATTTAAAAATTTATTGAATTCTGTATCATGCAACCCTCCGTGACTTCTCCATCACCCCTTTCTTTTTTAAAACATAGAAATGGACAAACTGTAAAAGTTAAGGCAAAGTAAAAGGTAGCTAAATTGTTTTATGTAAATAAAACCCTCCCCTGGAGGAAAAAAAAATGGTGATCTTAAAATATTTTGATGATATATATGCAGGATAAAAAGATATATTAACATGTGCCACCGAATTCCTCTTTAAAAACTTAATCTGACATTGGACAGATATAAGCAGAAAATCACAACTAATGTTGTTCATAGTCGGCTAAGCAATTTATTACTCTGAAACTATATGTAGGTATTTAACTCATCCTGGAAATGCAAAAACTTGGGAATCAGCCATGAGTGAATAAACAGATGCATAAAAAAAAGTAAAGAAAATCTGAGATTGCAAAAATAAAAATAAAGCCAAATTTTGTGTACGGTAAATCAAAGTCTCTTTTGTAAGTTCGTATTTGAAATTCCAAGGGAGCCTCTATCTTGTAAGTATGAATTCCTCACAACTCAAAGAAACGCTCTTTCCATTGAGAGGTAGTAAGAGTGAGTTATAATTAGTGGTGAACTGCTGACTGCTGGCCTCAGACCAAATGAAAACATGGTAAGAACAAGCACACACACACTCAAGGATTCCAGAACACAAACGACACTCAGCACCAAGGATTCTGAGAACGCCATGTTTTATATCATGGTTTTTGCTTCTAAATCAATTACGAAAAAAAAAAATCACCATGGCCTGGATCTTAACACAGAAGAAGCCCCAAACCATAACACGGACGTTACTAATTGGTACGCAGCCATTCCTGCTGAACCGTAACTCTCCACTTTTTACTGCTTCTTTTGCTCCTTCTGAAAGTATTCCACATGGTAAAGACCATTAAGTAGGCATGAAAGCACGCAGGCCTCATTGTGTCTGCCTCGCACTGACAATGGACATTTATTTCAGCTTAGAACCACTGGCTAAAGAAAGGAGATCAAACCTGTAATGAAACCAATTGAAGTTTAAATGTTTAAACATAGAATAAAACACGGAATTTGGGCCTACGGTTTTTTTTTTTTTTTTTTCTTGAGTTCACAAATATATTATCTTTCTAAAAAATCCCTTTGGAAAAACTGAGATAGAATTGCAAATTCTATGCTCCCTAAATTCGATACACTAGCTACAGAGTCTTATCCGGTGTTTTTACCCACTACTCTACTACTACAGGAAACCCTAGTGGCGTAGTGGTTAAGCGTTACAGCTGCTAACGAAAAGGTCAGCAGTTTGAATCCACAAGGTGCTCCTTCAAACTGTATGGGGTGGTTCTACTCTGTCCTATAGGGTCACCATGAGTCAGAATTGACTCCACAGCAATGGATTTTACACTGCTAGGCACTATTCCACCCACCGTCTGTCAGTTTGTCATACTGTGGTGGCTTAAGTGTTACTATGATGCTGCAAGCTACGCCACTGGTATTTCACATACCAGCAGGTTCACCCAAGGTGGACTGATTTCAGCGGAACTTTCAGACTAGGACATACTACGAAGAAAAGGCTGGTGATCTACTTCTGAAAGTTAGCCCATGGAAACCCTATGGATCGCAGAATATTATCTGAGCTTTTGACTTGCTTACTTTGGTTGCAGCATCGGAAGGGGCTGATCATTGGATGAGGCTATCTTGTTTGGTCAAGTGGAGGTCCAGTGAGGACAAAGGAAACCTTCCGTGAGATGGATTGACACAACAGCTGCAACAATGGACTCAAACATACCAACGGTCATGAACATGGCACAGGACCAGGCAACATTTTGTTGTTATACATCATAAGTTGGTGCTAACTCGATGGCCACTAATAACAGCAATGCTAAGCAGAAGCATTAAACATATTGAGCAGAAAACCACTTGAAAGGAGGCTGCAAATCTAGTTTGAGGAAAGTATCCCATTACAGGCATCACTCTCTATTCAAATTCGAATCCTGAGCCCTATGACCTAGAGCCATGACTCCTGTTAAATAGCAGCCAAGAAGAGACTGACCACCCTGGGTGTTTTGATCCGAAGCCATCCAGGCCAATCCCAGTCAGGACTTAGAAGACGTGGAAGCTGAGTAATTGTCTGGTTAATCTAATCATCATCCTAAAAATTAGTCCTGATTTTTGACACACTTATGGGGTGAGGGCTTAGGAGTGAAAAGGTAGCTATTTATGATGACTTAATTTATCAGCTCCTTGTCAAATCTCTTCTTCATTTTATACTTAATAAATGCAGTTAAGATGGAATGCAGTACACTTTAGGTCAAAAGTATAGCTGCTTTCTTACATTATAAGTTGTAATGATTTATGTATGACTTAGTACATTCTCAATCAGAGCCTATTAAGAAAAATGACTCCAAGCCAGATTGGCAAATCTGAATAAAGGGATCCTTCATTTCCTATCTGATTCCTCTTGCCTTAACAGGTTTGTCCAGCTAGTTGGCATAACCATTAGTCACAATCAACTTTATCGAGGTAGTTTTGATGTAAGAAATAAGGCCCATGATATAGCAAGGAGAGCCATTGCCAAGATGAGCTTGTTTCACATAATTTACCCATCATTTCATTTCCAGATAATCATAAATTCTAGAGGTCATCTATCAAACCTCCTGTCTCCAGTCATATAAGCACATTTCAACAGAAACAAGACTACTTCTAAATAACTTTTATTTCAGGACTGCAAAGAAACGATTCCTCTGAAAGAAAATTAGAAAAATTTTAGTACTAACATCCCTTCCCCCGCCCCTCCCCCAAAATGCACTCTTTCCTTTTTCTCTATCAGTAAAAATGAGTCACCATTTTGTGGATATTAATGCCTTGTCTATTTGAAGACGAATATAAATTATGTCTCAGTCAGGTGGCGGCTCCAGGGAAAAGCGGAAGGCTTTCTTCCTCTTGCTGCACCCTTGTCTCCTATTGCTACTCTTCCCTTTTCAGATGCTCTGTGCCTCCTTTTATCTTCCCTTTCATCATTTTTTTTTTCATCATACAATCAGCACAGGACAAGATCAATGAATTCATTCTTACAGATATGTTACCTCTTTAGAGAATATGATCATTTTAATACAGCACACATTTTAAAGAGCCTAAGAAATAAATCTCTAATTGTGAAATTTCAGCCAGCAAGGCTGAAGGAGTACTGAGTAAGTGCTTCTCTAGCTCACACTAGGTATATGGCTGCTGATATTATCTTGATGTAAGGTCAGCCCTGCAGTAAAACTTTTTCCAGAATAGAGTTAGAAGTTAGTTTTAAGCATTTGTGTGTGTGTGTGTGTGTGTTTATTCCTTGTTTCCACTGATCTCATCCTACTCTTTGCCAGCTTCACTAGAGTACTGCAAGACATCTTTTGCTTCCTTGTTTGTCAAAGAAAAAAAGTCAACTCAACAAATGGTCAAGGGCTGTGGTGGCTGTAAGCCCTGCTGATGCCCATGTGAGAAGTTTTCTAACAGGGATAGCTCCAGGGTGATAAGGGTCCCATATCAGGCACACCAAACTCTGTCTTGGGATCATGGTCAGGAAAGGAGGTAACTCTGGAAGAGGAGGAGGGTTCCAGGCTAAAGGAAAAGTGATTGACAGGCTCAAGGCCCAAAGAAGTATATGTATATCCTTCAGAAATCACACATATTGGGCATGGCTGAAACTCAGAGTCTGAAAGCAGGGGGAGAGGAGTCTGCGCCACTGGGCAGTGGTCCTGCCATGCAGTGGAGTATGAGCTTCCTCCTGGTGTTAATAGGGACCGAGTGAACAGTTTTTAAGTAGAAAAGGGAAGAAATTAAATTTTTACTTTGTAAGAGGACAGAAACATTTGAAGTTGGTCAGGTAGCTGGTTTAGGCTACCCAGGTGATATATGATGAAAACAACAAGATCTCGAACTAAATCAATGGCAGCTGGATGCAGGGGAATGGATGAATTCTGGAGAGATAGGAGAAAATGCAGATGCAGGATCTCCCCTTCTGCCCACCGCACCCAGGGTATTTAATGAGTTCTGGCAACTCCATGACAGAGAGATGAGGCTTGCCTGTTTTTGCTCACTACAGGGATTATCACATGAAAGGTGTTAAATATTTGTTGAATAAGCCAATAAGCAAAGTTCCTCTTTCCAATATAATATTCAGGACCACTTTCCAACTGGACGGAATGGCCTTATCATTCCTTGCGTTCCTGAAGAAGTGAAGTGCACTCAAACCAAGGAGCCTAACATTTATATTTTGTGCATCTAAAATGATGACCTTTCCCAGGTTGGGGTGGAAATGTCTGCCTTGCTTGTTTATGAGGAGACATACTTTCTTGAGCTCAGGTCTACGTTTTTTAACCTTTGCCCAGGTTATAATAGAGCAATAGAAGAATTATGAGACTACTTGAGGAAATTCATTTGGAATGTTTACCAAAGAATAGATAAAAACGTTAATACTAGTCACTTCAGGAAATAAATTCCCAAAATATTTGGAGGAAGGGGTAAAACGGGAAGGGAGTATCTTTAAATTTGCAGCAATCTCTGGTTCAATGGAAGCGTTTTTTTCCTGATAAATGTTCTAATGCTGATAAGGAGATCTGTGAGGGACTGTTTTTGCCAGGATTGAGGACAAAGAGCTCTTTGATAGCCTTCACAAGTTGCTAGGCAATGGCTGAATGATCGTGATAAACTTCAGCTAAGCAGCTCTAAAGAAATGTTCATGCATTTAATGCCTGATGCATTATGCCAGTGGCCTCAATGGGAAATCAGCATTCACAGGGCATTTGTGATTGCATGAATGCAGAAAATAAATCATCTGGGGTGTCGTTATTTCCCCTCCCAGAGATATAACCCAAACTCCTTGTCCTACTTAATTGTTACATTCCTTATGCCAGCACTGCAAGATTCGGGGAGTTAATGAATGAAAGAAATGATTCAGATTCAATGTCTGTTCCTACACCACAAGCTGTTAAACATATATTAGAGCAAAGACAGAGATTTGTTAATAATAACTGGACTTGGTGATCGTAGGAGAGAGGAACTATAGGATTTAGTCATAATGTTGTAACACTTTTTCTGCTTTTCTAATCTTCCAACCAACAAAGCAGCACCATACAGTCATGTGCTGACATGATTCACTGGTGTGTCCACCTCCACTGATGGGGTGTCTACGGTGACAGAATATGAGCTTCTGCATGTCGAGATCTGGCATCACTTTCTCTTTGTGTTCCCAGTATCCAACCACTAGGTTGCACAGGACATGGAGACACTCAAAAAAAAAAAAGGTTGTTAAATCAAATTGTTCTATTTGGATACGATGAACTTTCAGCATCCATTGAGAATAAATCTGCTTTATATAAGCAGTCAGGTTGAAAAAAATCTTGATAGGTCGTGTGGATCAGAGATGTTTGCATTTGCAACTGCAAAACAAAAATACCAGAGAGCACGGCCTGCCTTGGTCCAGACCCCCAAAAAAGAAAATGGAACAAAATCCTGGGCAGAGTGGGAGATCTGGGAGCTTTGGGGCCTTTCTCTGCAACTTTCTTTTCAGGAAACAAGCCCCTCCCCCCTCACTTCAGAGGCCCAACAGTCTGCTTTTATCTGGCTCCCTGCCCCCAAGGCCACACAGACAGACACACAGATACACATGTGCGTGCATACATGCTCTGCATTCCTCCATACCGGAAAGGGTCAACTACTGAGTCACTTGCATTGTAGATGATTGGGCTACTGCACAGTAATTAAAGCTCATTTATTCTAAAGTATTACCTCCTCCTTGAATTTGCACTTAGCTGTCTCAGGGCAAAGGAAGGCAGATCTGCCCTCATTATAATAATTCAGGTATCGTTACGCCCTATGAGAAACCATGTTGGAGCAGAGTAGTCCCTGAAATAGCAGCTCACTTTCTCAGATGGTCAAACTTGGTCTGTCTCTGGTAACTTGGAAAGGGCTAGAGAAGGGGTGGGGCCACACCAGGACTAGATCTGCTTGCTGGGAAGAATGGAGAAGCCCAATTCTTCTCATAAATGTGCCTGCAAGTCTTCTCCCTCCAATGTCCTGGCTGGACTCAGGTGAGCACCCCACCTGTGCTCACACTCTCCTTCCCCCTCCTTACCTTCGCACCATGTCTAATAGTCCCTCTCCCTTCTCCAAGACACGTAGAAGTTGGGAGCCCTGGCGGAGCAGTGGTTAAGAGCTCAGCTGCTAACCAAACGGTCAGGAGTTCAAAGCCACCAGCTGCTCATTTGAAACCCTATGGGGCAGTTCTACTCTGTGCTATAGCGTTGCTATGAGTCAGAATTGGCTCAACCGCAACGGGTTTGGTTTTGAGTTTAATCTATTTTTCATGAGCTCAGTATTTAACTTTTTTTATTCTGGTATGAATGCATCCTTAAGCATCCTCTATTCTTTTGCCAACGGTAATAAGGTTTTTGTCAAAGAAATGTTCCACTGTACCCCACCCTCTTCAGGAACCAGAATAACAAGGCATAGCTGAGGCCGGTCTACAGACTGCTGACTGCCACCACATGGGCCACCAGAACATTTTTAAAATTACAAACCCAGTAAGGCTGTGCACTACACAAGAACTCCTGGCCAAGGAGGAAAGCCAGGGTAGAAATTCAGCCTGAATTTCACCTGTCAAGAAGTACACCTTGAGAGATTTCCAAACCTTTTCCAAACTTGTTCAAAAGGTGCTTTATGAGTTGGTAGTGGCTCTATCCTCCTCCTCACCCACTCTTCACAATCTCGTTCAGTAGGTGTGGGATGGGGACCTGAAATATGCAAGTGAAAAGAGTTCCCAGGTGACTCTGATTTAGGCAGGGCTGGGGACCAAAAGGGTCGGAAGTTCAAATCCACCAGGCACTCCTTGGAAACTCTATGGGGCAGTTCTACCCTGTCCTATAGGATTGCTATGAGTCAGACTTGACACAATGGCAACGGGTTTGGTTTTTTGGTTTTTGGGAACCAGTTTAGAGGCTGCACGCGCTCCTAGACAGCTTGAATGAAATCTTAATCAGCTGTAAAGCTCAGAACTAGGTGTTTTGGCTGACTGAAGTCAGAGCAGAAGAGAGGAAAGAAAATATCTACATGTTTCTACCCTACTCAGCTATAAAAAAAAAATAATAATACTTGGGCTATATATACGTATACATAAAACTCCTTCTAGTTCATTGACAATAGCTGTGTGTGCGTGTGTAGAAGAGGTGTAGGAAAACGGGCCCAGGGCACACCCTATATCCTACATCCTGGATTTTTTTTTTTTTTTCACTTTTTTCTCATTTTTTACTGCAACCTGCCTCTTTTTGATATAGTCTATGGGCTAAACATTCTAGTAAATTAAGATTTTAAATAACCACATATAACATTTTCAGGCCTTTTGAAAAACAGTACATTTTTTTTGGAAATAGTATCTGGGATGCCAGATTCAACGTTTGTTTTGGTTAATCTTTATGTCAGCGCATTTTGAAGACTTATTTTATGAACAGGTAAAATGTGACTATGAATTATAGTTCCTTTAAAAGACAGTCAAATATGAGACAAGTGAAGTTATGAGGAGTGGTGAGTGACCCGCATGGTAAGAAAGCAAGCTGACTTCCTTAGCATATGAGATTAGGGTATGGCTTTCTCAACTGAGTTTTGTCAATTTCTTTGTGAGAAGGGACCCTTATTTCTGGCTTCAAACTGGGAGGCCTAATCAGCTTCTCTCCACAGTGTTCTCAGTGGCTGAGCACTGCCGGAGCCTCTGCGCCATCTTATTTATTTGGTCAGAGGAAGGGCCCAGGGCCCTGTGTTAGACTTCACTGGTTTCTTCACAAAAGCCTCACTGTTACCACACACACTGCTACCCTGTCCAGTGACACCTAACATTTCACCTAGAGCAACAGGGAGGAGAGGAAACAGAATTATTTGCCTCCCCGGGCTTATGTTAATTATTTGGTCCCAAACCTGGTTTCTAAGTGAAAAGCAAAGCTTTCTGGATATTGAAAAAGGTCTTTAAAAAGTACTTATTCAAAACAAGAGTAATGATGAAAAAGTACGTGTCAATCCACTGTTGACAATGAAATGGTGTTTTGTGCAAATAATACACAGAATCTCCTCTTTGTTTTCTTTTAGAAAAATAAAGCATTTCTTGGTCCTTTTGTAGGGCACTTTTTAGAACATCAGTAACCTTCTTTTCCCCTGTGTATGTTTGCTCATACCAAGTGTGTTCTGTGAGTATGAGGGATAACCTCTCTAAAGAAATGTTTATAGTGGGTTTAGATACTTAACTGATGCTTATAGACTAACAGCCCACACAGAAGACCCAAAGAAATAAGTCAGTGGAGCAACCTGGCTGGCCTAGGAGGAACAATGGCTTATAGGCCAGGAAGCAAAAAGATTGCGGGCAAGATGTGACCAGAGGAAATTGAGACAGCAAAGCTTCATTCCCTCTTGGAGAAGCAGACCAGTCACAGATCGAAAGCCAGATTACAAGATTATGTTGTGTGACAAAGTCACTGCATTCCCGCAGGAGCCCGACAGGTCTAAGGCCATATGGGATAATTTGTCTTACCCCATGACCCAGACTGTGGAATGCAACTAACAACATTTTCTGGCTGGCTCCAGGACGAATCATATCTCCTGCTTTGTTCATGTACGCTAGAGTATGTCTTTCACTGTTGTGTTCAGGATCACCTCACATTCTTCCTACATTTATAAGACAAATGTAGATTTGGTGGAATATAGCCCCCAAACAAAGGATCTGTCCCCTGAATCTACCACTGTGGTTATTTAGAAATGAATGTTGGACACTCCATTTGAGAACATCAAGAGCCCTGGTGAAGTCACAAAATCTGATTTAGTCTATGGTGTGATGCAATTTTAGTATTTAGTAACTGAAAACCAAACAAAAACATGGGAAGGTAGAATTTCATATTATGAAGTCAGAGTTGTCTTAGTTTTTCCAAGTCAAAGGAGAACTACAGGGCCAGGGAATCTTGTGTCTGTGGGTAGCCCCTAACAACAGAAAATGAATTTCATTTACAGTAGCTTTGGTTTGTTTTCCAGAGTGGCTCTCAGAAAGCAGAAATCAAGCATGTGACAGTTTATCTCAATTTACCTGGTCAGAAACCAAAAAAACTCTCCACAAAGTCCAAGGGACTAACAGACACTACTAAAGAGGTGACACTCCATGTTTACAGATTGGAAGACTTAATACAGAGTATTGTTAAGATGGCAATACCTCCCAAATGATCTATAGAGTTAATGCAGTCTCCATTAAAATTCCATCTTTCTTCTTTTCAGAAACAGACAAGGTGATCCTAAAATTTATATGGAATTTCAAAGACTCAAAAAAGACAAAACAGTTTTGAAAAAGAACGACAACGTTGGAGCACTCACACTTTCTGATTTCAAAACTTACTAAAAGCTATAGAAATCAAGACAATGTAGTACCGGCATAAGGACAGACAAATAGATCAATGGAATACAATTAAGCGACCAGAAATAAACCCTCACATAAACCACTGTCTATCTATTTTCAAGAATGTCAAGACAATTTAATAGAGAAATACTAGTCTTTTCAAGAAATGGTGCTGGAACAACTGAATATACACAAGCAAGAGAATGAAGTTGGGCTTCTATTTCACACAATATACAAATATTTACTCAAAATGGATCAATAACCTAAATACAAGAGCTAAGACTATAAAACTCTTAGAAGAAAACAGGCATAAATCTTTGTGAATTTGGATTAGGAAATAGCTTCTTAGATATAACACCAAAAGCGCAAGCCACCAAAGAAAAAATACATAAATTGGATTTCATCGAAATTAAAATGTTTTCTGCTCCAAAGGACACCATGAAGAAAGTGAAAAGACAATCCACAAAATGGAGAAAATATCTGTAAATCATGTATATAAAGGAATTGTATCTAGAATACATAACGAACTTTTACAACTCAAAAACGAACAAAATAACCAAATTTAAAAATGGGCAAAGGATCTAAAGAGACATTTTTCCAAAGATGACATACAAATGGCCAAGAAGCCCATGAAAAGATACTCCACAACATTAGCTATCAGGGAAATGCAAATTAAAACCACAATGAGATACCACTTCATACCCACTAGGATAGCTATAATAAAAAAGACAGATAATAACAAGTGTTGGTGAAGACGTGGAAAAATTGGAACCATCACATCTTGCTGGTAGGAATGTAAATTGTGCAGCTGCTTTGAAAAAGAATTTAGCAGCTTTTTAAAAGTTTAAACATAGAGTTAGCATATGGTCCAGCAATTCCACTTCTACATATATACTCAACATTTACGCATCCACACAAAAACTTGTACACAAATGTTCATAACAACATTATTCATAATGGCCAAAGAGGGGAAACAATCCGAATGCCTATCAACTGATGAATCAGTAAATAAGATGTGGTATATCCATACAATGAAATATTATTTGACAATCAAAAGGAATGAAGTACTTATACACGCTCCAATATGGATAGACCTTGAAAACGTTATTCTAAGTGAAGGAAGCTAGTCACAAAAGACCACATACTGTACGAATCCATACAATGTCCAGACCAGGCAGATCTGCAGGGATAGGAAGTAGATTAGTTGTTGCTCAGGGTGGGCGGAAGGTGACTTGGGGGTAAATGAGGTGTGATAATTCATGGGTCCAAGATTTCTTTTTGGGGTAATGAAAATATTCTAAAATTGATTGCGGTAACGGTTGCACAATTTTGTGACTATACTAAAAATCATTGATTTGTATAATTTAAATAGGTAACTTGTATGGTATGCAATTATATCTCAATTATGGTGTTATTAAAAAAAGAGGTTGCTGGTTACCAGCACTGACTACCACCATCTTCTCATACAATTCCCAGAGGTCTTGGTCTATGCTGAAAGTGGAAGTTCAGCATAACTCCCAGTACTTCCTAGAATAAGTCTGTGTATGGCAGTAGTGTCCAGTGATTAGGATAGCTGGCTCTACAGTGGGAGAGTTTTGGTACAAATCCATTTCCTAAACTCTGAGACCTTGGCCAAGCCACTTAACTTCTCTTGGTCTCAACTTCATTTGTAAAAATGAGAAAATAATATATATACTATCTCATAGAGTTGTTGTGAGGCTATAGCAGGTGCTCAATAAACATTACTTATTTTTATTTCTCTAGACTCTTCTTTGTATGTATTTTTTCTATAAGGTAAGATCACCCTCATCCCATGATTTCCTAAATGTGACCTCTCTGGTATGTAGTCATATGATTCTCTTCCGAAAGATCCATCTTCTAAAAACATGAACCATCACTAAAGAGGATACCTGGCTTGTTACTACCAATTTCTCTTTAAAAGTGCTAGTTGAAAATTGTTTCAAAAGATACCAAAGCACTGTCAACATGAAAACAGATCTCTTACATATCTCCCTCTCTTCTATATAGATGTACATATATTTACATACATATAGACATACATACATACACACATATGTTTAGAAACAACTTCAAATGGAAAGTTTTTTTTTTTTTTCTAAGTTTTGGTTTATGTAAAGTCAAAGAGACAAACCCGTTGCTATCAAGTTGATTCCAACTCATAGCGACCCTATAGGACAGGGTAGAACTGCCCCATAGAGTTTCGAAGGAGTGGCTGTTGGATTTGAACCGCTGACCTTTAGCAGCCAAGCTCTTACCCACTGCATCAATACAGTTCCTAGTTTAAGGGTTTCACTGTACCAATCAATATTTTACTTTTGGTAGAAATGAATATTCATGACTGTATTCAGTTCATCCCTATGCTCAATAACTTTTCTAGTGCATCCCCATTGGTATTTTTTCTTAAGTGTTTAAAATCCTATTTGTTTTTATTTATTTATTTTTGTCTTTTTAGGATAAGCTTGATTTGATATATAAAAAAGAAGAGCAAGATCCCAATTTGCTTGGACATTTACCACCATCTTCCAAGTATATATATTATGAGCAAAAACTATAATTCTTTCAGGATCACTGTTAGTTTGATGAATTTCCTGCCTGAAACCTTGAAGGCATATGAATAAGGGTACATTCCCACCCTGCGGTTAAAAATTGGTACTAATCCACTTTGTAAATATGTCATGACTTAAACATTATCACACAAAAAAAAGAAAGTTTAAAAGCTTTTATTTTTAGCAAAAATATTTTAATATCTATATATTAATATTTTATGCCTCACAGGGTAAACCTAGTTATATTCCTACACTTTTTTCTCAGTCATTCTTTCCACAATGCTCAAAAAATACCACAGAGGTCTTGCTGAGATCTTCACAGCAATTTACATTTTTCCCACCTTCCTGGTTGAATATTAACAGTGGGACCTTACACGTGGGCTCACGTGAAATGTCCATGGGGCTCACGTGAAATGTCCATGCACAAATCCACAAAAAGCCATACCTGGCTTGCAGATGAACTGGATTTAGCAATAACATTTTTTGGACAAAAATATGTCATTAATTTACTGGAGAGATTATTGTATTTTCATTTTTTCTGCAAAGTTGACCTGTGTGGGTTTCTCTGGAGTAGCAAGGAACAGCTTAGGTGCTAAGCTGGCTTGTTTCTACTACATTTCCAGTAGTGCCCTTGGATCTCACCTGACCATCCAGGCAGGCAGCGACAATGGCCTGTGGTGGGGTGGCAGCCGTCGGCATGGCTGCAGTCACAGCGCTCAGCACAGTTCAGCCCATATGTGCCATCCTATATTGAAGACAGCATTGAAGACAGGAATGAGGGCACAGGAAACCCCATGATGGGAGACAAAAGGGGCCACAATCAGAACCTTTTAAGACACAGTTCCCTGCGCTTCCGAAGCACCTCCCAGTAACAGGAGTTGTGATCACCTCTTCCCATATCTTCTTACTCCCCAAACTGTAGGTTCCAGGAGGTCAAGTGTTCTAAAATCACTCATACCTAAAGCCTGACATAGTGCTATGAGTGGTGAAACAAAGAGCTTTTTCTTGCACCTTCATATGCCAGTTAATTAAAAGAACATTTTGTTATTTTATGGTAAGCTCAAACTTATACTTTTTTTTTTTTTTGCTCCTAAAGACATTTTTTTTTATTTAAAGACTTTACAAAACAGTTCAGGGCTCCCTAAACTACAAGTTTCCTAAACTTACACTAGAGAGGAAAGGGAAGGCCATGACCCAGATAAGGAATCTATAAAATTAAAAAAAAAAAAATTATAGCTCTAATTAAGTTGATTTCTGTAAGTTGCCTATAGGATACATGGAACTACAAAGAAAGATGAAAATCTTTCCCTAATTTTTTCCTGTTTAATCGCCTCTTTTTTTCCATGGAGAAGTGTAAACAACATGAGCTATTTCGACACCTCAGAGGGGATGGGTATGTTCTGGCACATTCTCCTCACTTTTCTCCTCCCAGGTCCTTCTGTTGTCACATGCACGTCAGCTTGGGTGGTCCAGTGGAGACCAGACTCTTCATGGTCATGATAATTTAGTTCATAGCAGAAGAATGTAGAGCTCTGAATTTATAACTCCCACTCAAGCCAAATCCTGAGCAATTGAGGGAGGGCACCACATACCTCCCCACTCTGCCCAAGAACTAAGAGAAACACTGTGTGCCTGTACACCTACTAAGAGGGAGGAATAGGAGAATCAGCATAAAACAGGGTGCTAAAAGGCATACTCATCTGCGAGAAATTATTAGATTAAAAAAATATTAAACCATTTTTGGACTCCACTAATGTTTGGTAGGATTTAGCTCTGCCGTACTGATTTCACACTTTCAGAGTGGAACAATGTGAGCCTTCGCTGGTTTACTAACACAGCTAATATGCAAGAAAGAACAAGATTACGCCAGGGGCTTTGCTTTGTTTACATTCAGATTGGGAGTGAAAAGTGATCTTAAAGTGCATCTCAAAGTACTGATCATTTATTCGCTGGTCAGGGGTGAGCCATAGCAAAGCTAATTTAACTCTGTCCTAGGGATTGGGAAGGCATGGAATAGCCCAGGGTGGGATCCTCCCCACATCTCTAGAAGTGGGTTGTACTTAATGAGGAGGAAGCCCAGGAAGAAAAGGGCCTCTGTGGAAGGCCCTTGGCCTGGGGCCCAGATCGATGGGGTCATATTGTTATCTCGACATCAGAGTGCTCTCCCAGAGGCAGAGAAGACACACTATTGAGAGAATGCTTAATGCCTCAGGAGAAAAGAACTGTGATAGGAAGAAAGAATGATGGGAAAGAAGAAAAGAAACAGGTCAAGTGTTATGGGAAGAAACAGAAACCAGCATATTGCTATAGAATGTACTTCCCATTCGTATCCCCTGTCAGCCTGTGGTAGACACAGTGTGGAATTGCTAATGCCATATACACCCAAAGTAGGCTAATGAGATCCAGTCAGAGTTGAACTAGGGAAATCTTTGGAGATTCCTGTGACTCTAGAGATATTTACATTAAAAGACAGCTGTTTCCAAACCTCCTTTCACCACCTCACTAAGCATTTCTGTGACACTAGTCACCAACCCCCTTTCAATTCCCTGCCACTTTCCACTCCAAAGGGTGGGTGATTTCCATTATAATAGAAGCAAAATATTTGGAGAGTTGACAGACGTACACTGGGTCCTTGACGAATGCTCTTGACTGGCTACCACTAAGAGATGGGTGTACTAAGGGCAGAGAAAACAAAGGGTTGAGGGGGAAGAGGGTAGAATTGAAGGAAAAGAAGGAAGCATTTCCCATAAAGCTTCCCTATCCAATTTCCACTTCTATGGCTTTTCCAATTCTATAGCCAATTTGAGGCCAAACACCTCAATTCATCTAATAGTTACTGAGGTTTGGGTCACACTTACCCACTCTAAACCAGGAAACTGTAAAAATCAGTCGACCCTCTAACATCAGCTCCCCCTTAGACATTCCCCATTGGTGCACTGGTTTGGACATACCTGGCAGAGAAGTTCACATTTCTCCCCGCGCCATCCAGGTGCACACGTGCAGGTCCCATCCAGAGTGTTGCAGGCTCCCCTGTTGAGGCACTGGCATGTTAAGTTACAGCCAAAGCCCCATGTGCCACTGGGACAGCGGATGGAGCAGTCCACCCCGTGCCAGCCTGTCATGACAAGATGCCAGAGCGTGTGAGGGAACAAAGGCAGCAGGGGGTTTTGCAGAGCCTGTCCAAGCCACGTTTCCCTGCAGAAACTTCTTCGGGATGCACAACAGTGCCTCCCAATCTCAGCAGCAGTGAACACTGGCTCTGTCATTTAAGGACACCACCAGAAATGAACAAAAGTCACCCCTGAGGACCCGAACAACTGTGTGTGCTGTGTGATCTGCAAGAATGCCAATGCCAAGAAGCTACTGGGGAAGACATACAAAGTTGGGAGTACTTTTAAGGTGCAGTGATGTGCACCGTGGAACGCTGAGTTTCATTCATATTGGGAGAGTGAAATATTTATATGGCAAGGAGAAGGAAGGCTATGATTGAAGGAACATCCCATCTTTAAAGCAGGACTCTGTTAATCATGCACAATGGGTATCTAGGGTCCTGGCTCCCACAGCACCTACACGTTCTGGCCCTCACATATAATTGGTGCTTGGCTATGTCCTTCAGACCAGCACATTTAGGGACATGAACATATGTCTGTTTCTTAACTCTTCCCAACAGTTCAGAGACTCACAGAATTTTAGAACTGGCAGTGATTTATGGGACCATCTAATCCAGTCCTCTTCCCTTGGCCCATAACAGAGCTGACACTGGATGAGGGGCTTGCTGAGGTCATGCACCAAATACAGCTGGGGTAGATTCCTAGTGAAGGTTTCTTTCCTGTGACTTTAGGAGATAAAAGGACCAGGACCAAATACAAGACTCATTCACCCACTCTTACCTGCCTTGCAAGTGCAAGAACCATCCACAGGGGAACAGACAGCATCATTTTTACAGCCACAGCGAGAGGAGCAGTTTACCCCATAGGTTCCCAGGGGACAAGGGGTAGAGCAGTCAATTCCCTAGACGGTGCAAACAGAAAAATGCATGCAACTTACTGACTGAAGTAAGATCACACAAATACACAAAAATATATCTTGGAGATGCTAATTAGACTTCCTCTCTAATTTTAACATATTGTACTGCAAAGAATTCTACGATGTCTCTACAAATCTTAGACATTCAAGCAAAATGATAGCTGGACTGTTTTGTTGCTGTTGTTAGTTGCCATTAAGTTGGCCCCTGACTCATGGTGACCCTATGCACAATGGAACAAAACGCTGCCCAGTCCAACACTACCTCATGATCATTTAGGTATCAGGCTGCTGTGATCCATAGTGTTTTCACAGGCTGATTTTTATAAATAGATCACCAGGCCTTTTTTCCTATTCCATCTTAGTCTGGAAGCACTACTTAAAGCTGTTCAGCATTATAGCAACACACAAGCATCCACCGACAAATGAATGGTGGCTACATATGAGGTATATTGGTCAGGAATCGAACATGGGCCTCCCTCATGGAAGGCAAGAATTCCACCACTGAACCACTAATGCCTTCTGGCCTTGTTTAGAATATGGTATTAAAATGGACCCCCCCAAAAAACCCTGCTGCTTTTATTAGTTCTGCTTTGGTAGCAAATAAAAACCCCTTGTCTTTGTTCAAATAAGTAGATAATTAACAATAAGTTGTAGCTATAAAATTACTATTAATAAATAAACATAAATATTAACTATGCATTAAATCATGATGCTTCCTAGACTTCCTTGTACAGTGGGTGAAGCAAAACAACAGAACCCATGCTCAGCTAGCACCATGATTCAATTTTTATCTGACAGTGAGTGTTAAACATAGATATGGGCTCCAAAAGGTGACTGGAGTCACCTCCTGTGAACACAGAAGCAACTTCCTTAAGACAAGACTAATTCAAGTGGGGCTTAACCAAAAGGTAGTGACGTAAGTTAGAAAGCCCTGTAAAGATCCTCTCAGCTCTATGGCTTTATGATCTACCAGTTACATTGTGTGTTCTGAAATAACCATTGGCATTCTTCATAGTTTAATGTTCTCCTTTTTAAAATGGGAGGAAATAATTCAACAATAACCCATTTTCCTTTAAAATAAGGATTCCTATTCTGGGGTTAAGAAATCCTAGGCTCAACATAATTAAGGGCATTTATATAAAACTAACAGCCAACACTATTCTCAGTGGAGAGTGACTGAAAGAATTCCCCTTGAGAATGGAACCAGACAAGGATGCCCTTTATCACCATTCTTAGTCAATATTGTACTGGAAGCCCTAGCCAGAGCAGTAAGACAAGAAAGGGAAATAAAGCACATCCAAATGGGTAAGGAAGAAGTAAAGGTATCCCTATTCATAGGCAATATGATCCTACACATACAGAGTCCCAGAGATTACACAAGAAACCTACTGGAACTAATAGAATGATTCAGCAAAGTGCCAAGGTACAAGATCAACATACAAAAATCAGTCAGGTTCCTCTATACTAACAAAGAGAACTCCAAAAGGAAAATCAGGAAAACAATACCATTTACAATAGCCCCTCATAAAGATATACTTAGGAATAAATCTAAACAGGGACATAAAAGACTTATACAAAGAGAACTAAATATATCACTGCAAGAAACCAAACAGAAAAACATATCATGCTCATGGATTGGAAGATTTCACATTGTGAAAATGTCAATACTATCCAAAGCGATCTAGAGATACAATGCAATCCTGATCCAAATTCCAACAACATTCTTTAATGAAAAAATGAATCACCAACTTTATACAGAAAGGAGAAAAAAAAACCTGGATAAGTAAAGCATTACTAGAAAAGAAGAACAAAGTAGGAGGCCTCACACTTCCTGATCTCAGAACCTGCTACACAGCCATGGTAGTCAAAACAGCCTGGTACTGGTACAACAACAGACATAAAATTGAGGCCAATGGAACAGAATTGAGAACCCAGAAGTAAATCCATCCACCTATGGACATCTGACCTTTGACAAAGGGTTGAAGTCCATTAAATGGGGAAAAGATAGTCTCTTCAACAAATGGTCCTGGCAAAACGGAATATCCATGTGCAGAAAAAATGAGACAGGATCCATACTTCACACCCTACACAAATAACCAACTCAAAATGTATCAAAGACCAACACAAAACCTAAAACTATAAAGTTCATGAAAGAAAACATAGGGCCAGAGGTAGGGGCCCTAATCTATGACATAAATAGAATGTCAAGCATGACTAAAAATTCATAAATTTCAGAAGATAAATTAGATAACTGGGACCTCCTAAAAACTAAACACTTATGCTCATCAAAAGACTTTACCAAGAGAATAAAAAGAGAATCTACAGACCGGGAAAAAAACTTTGGCAACTACATATCAGATAAAGGTTTAATCTCTAAAATATATAGAAAACATTAAGAACTCAACCACAAAAAGACGACTCAATCATAAAATGGGCAGAGGACAGGAACAGACACTTTACCAAAGAGGACATTCAGGCAGCCAACAAATACATGAAAAGATGTTCAAGATCATTAGCTATTTGAGAGGTGCAAATCACCCTGCAAGAATGGTACTGGTCAAAAAACAAACAACAAAACAATAAATGCTGGTGAGGCTGTGGGGAGATTGGAACTTTCATACACTGCTGGTAGGAACATGAAATGATACAACCACTATGAAAAACGATATGGCACTTCCTTCAAAAGCTAGAAATACAAATACCATATGATCCAGCAATTCCACTCCTAGGTATATATCCTAAAGAAACAAGAGCTGTCACAAGAGCAGACATATTCACACCCATGTTCATTGCAGAATTATTCACAGTAGCAAAAAGATGGAACAACCTAAGTCCCCATCAATGGATGAACAAATAAACAAACAATGGTACACTGACACATGGAATACTATGCAATGATGACCAGCGATGATGAACCCTTGGAACATCTTCAACATGGATGAATCTGGAGGAGATTATAATGAGCGAAATAAGTCAATCACAAAAGGACAAATATTGTATGAGACTACTATTATAAAAATTCATGAAAACATTTACACACAGAAAGAAACAATCTTTGACATTTACCAGGGAAAATCATTAAATAGGTAGTAGACCTGTGTTAACTCTGGTGAAGGGAAAGTCGATAAACAATGTAGGCGTACTTGGCACAACTTGACCAAGGCAAACAAAGACACCAACAGGAATGCAAAAAAAAAAAAAAAAAGGCAACCACAGTAAATACTATAACATATACAACCCTACAACAACAGTAAAAACAAAGAATAATTTAGAAGCAGATACATAGGTAGACATGTTTGCGGAATACAGGAAGGAAGGAATATAGGAGTATACTGAAGTACATATATAGGTTGGGCTGTGGATATTTTTACATACATACTTGTATGTGCAGCATGTATATTCATACATATAACAGAGCACACTGAGGGCACAGTCTTAAAAGCTTCCTAGATACAACCAAACACCTCACAGGACCAAGTTGCTGGGGCAGAGGGCTAGAGACCAGGGTCATGGAGGACGTCTAGGTCAACTGGCATTATATAGTTCATAAAGAAAATATTCTACATTCTACTTTGTTAAGTAGTGTCTAGGGTCTTAAGGGTTTCGGAGCAGCTATCTAAGATACAACTATTGGTCCGGAGCAAAGGAGGAAGGCAAAAACCGAATGAAGCAATTAATACAAAGGACTAATGGACCACATGAACCACAACCTCCACTAGTCTGAGACCAGAAAAACTAGATGGGGCCTGGCTACCACCACTGACCGCCCTGACTAGTATTATAATAGAGGGTTCTGGACAGAGCAGGAAAAAAATGTAGAAAAAAACTCAAACTCACAAAAAAGACCAGACTTACTGGTCTGACAGACACTGGAGGAACCTTCAAGACTATGGTCCCTAGACGCCCTTCCAACCCAGAACTGAACCCACTCCTGAAGTTTACCTTTCAGACAAATATTAGACAGGTCTATGCGAAAGATGGACAATGAATATGGAAGACCGAAGAAGAATTGATGCCTTTGAATTACGGTATTGGTGAAGAATATTGAATATACCATGCACTGATAGAAAAACAAACAGCCAGAATGCTCCTTAGAAGCGAGGATGACGAAACTTTGTCTCATGTACTCTGGACATGTTATCAGGAGGGACCAGTCCCTGGTGAAGGACGTCATGTTTGGTAAAGTAGAGGGTCAGTGAAAAAGAGGAAGACCCTGGAAGAGATGGATTAACACAGCGGCTGCAACGATAGGCGCAAGCATAGCAGTGATTGTGAGGATAGCGCAGGATCAGGCAGTGTTTCATTCTGTTGTACACAGGGTCACTATGAGTTGGAACTGACTCACAAGAACAACATAAAACAATAACACCCATAAGGAACATGCTCCTTAGAACAATCAAGTAAAAGAGCCCCAATGGGCAACGCCTGCCCAAAAGCAGACGCGACTGCAGGAAGGGACAGGAAAGCCAGATAAATGGAAACAAGGAAGCTGGGGTGGAAAGGCAGAGAGTGTTGACACATTGCAGGGATGGCAATCAATGTCATGAAACAATTTGTGTATAAATTACTGAATAGGAAACTAATTTGCTCTGTAAACTTTCACCTAAAAGCACAACCGAAAAAAAAAAAGACAGAAATCCTGGAAACTGTAGGCTGAGGTTGTAGGCAAAATTCTACCCTTTAGCATATATGCATTTTTGTAGAGTTCAGATTTTTAAAGAAATATAAAAACTTATATACAATTAACCATAAAATAAAATACATAATAAATACTAAATTAGATTTTAAAAAAACAAAACAAAACCCGTTGCCTTCGAGTCGATTCTGTCTCATAGCGACCCTGTAGGTCAGAGTAAAACTGCCTCACAGAGTTTCCATGGAGCTGCTAGTGGATTGGAACTGCTGACCTCTTTGTCAGCAGTTAAGCACTGTGCCACCAGGTCTTCAAATTGCATAGAATTCGAGCAAAAACTGTCAACAATAATATGTATCATACTTGGAGAAATAATTTCCTTGTTGTTTATAAAACATTGTAAAACCATTACTTACACAATAATCATGATACATCACACTTCACATATATTTATATTAAAAATTAATGCCATATAAATATTTTTATCAGCTTTCCAGTCATCATTCTAAGGTAATTACTTGTATCTTTATTAGCAATTGTCTCTTTATTCTCTTTCTCATTAACGATGTGATGATTTTATCATATTCATTTACCTCAGAAAAAGCCATGCAATCCCAATCCTAGATATATAGCCAAAAGAAGTGAAAGCTGGAACACAAACAGAAACCTGTCCACCAACGTTCGCTGCAGCACTTTTCACAATAGCCAAAAGGTAGAAACAACCTAAATGTCCATCGACAGATAAACAAAATGTGGTACATACATACAATGGAATATTATTCAGCCATAAAGAGAAACGAAGTCCTGATGAAGCGTGGATGAACCTTGAAAACACAATGCTGGGTAAAATAAGTCACTCGCAAAAGGACAAATACTGTATGACTTCACTTATATGAAATAAGCAGATATATAGAAACCAAAGCTTATTAGTGGTTACCAAGGTTGAGGGAAGGGGAGAGGGAAAGTTTTTGCTTGGGAGGCCCTCAGTGCATGTTAATGGTGATGGAATAATCAGAGAAAAGATGAGAATAGCAGTTGTGCAACATGAAGAGTGTAACCAATGTCACTGAATTGTACATGCAGAAACCGCTGAGTGTTTGAATGTGTATATTTGCATCACAATAAAAAAAATAGCACCCCCCCACACCAAAAAAGGTCATGGAACTTGCAGTACTGATATGTTCCACATCGTACCCCTTTTTTCCTTCCTCTAAAGTCCAAGTCACTCACTTTGAATCCAGGGGCACAGGTGCACTTTCCAGTCACACTGTCACAGTCAGCCCCATTTTGGCAGCTGCAGATCTGTTGGCAAGATTCCCCGTAGAATCCAGGAGAGCATGTCTCATTACAGTAGAGCCCAGACCAGCCTGGCTTGCAGGCGCACTCTCCAGACATGGGGTGACAGCTGAGAGACATGGATGAAAGGAACAAGTCACTCTGGGGTAAACATGACACCCAAGTCCTGTGCAAATGCTGTTTTAGCCATGATCACTAAATGTGTGGGTTAAGCCCATGAACAGTAATGTAAACTTCATTCCCAGGCTTGGAGCGATTTCATTAATTAGCCGCAACCTGATTGATGCTGCAGAAATGTTGCGTGAAATCAGCACTGTGCACTAACAGGATGACGACTGCAAACACATCCCTCTGTCTGAAATCCATTTGAATTGTCTTAAATTGAAAGCATTCATTTAATAAGGGATCAACTCTATGAGAAGATCTAAAGAACTGCACCCACTGAACAATACCGAATCAGTTAATCAGGGTGATGTTCAAGGAACTACAAAAGCAGGCCTAGGCTCCAGTACTTGGTGATGGAACAGCTGCTTCTACCTGAAACAGCAGTTGCATTGACAGCCAGGCAGCCAGCTGTTGCTCCATAGCAAATGGACACATCAGCTGCACTAAGATGCACACATTAGTGAAGTTAACACAATAGGGCCCTCTGTGGCACTCTGTCTCAAAACACATGTGCTTCTCAGCAGAGGAAAATCTTAACAATCAAACTAGCTCTGCTGACAATTGGAAGGCTGTTTAAAGATGGTCTTCCTCCCCTGATGGAGGCGAAACCCTCACCTTAAGTAGGCCCACAACAAAATCCACCGTCAGCATCTAGACATCACATGGCTGTTCTCATAGATTTTTCACTTTTGAGAAAAATGAGGAACTGGGAGGGTTGAAGATTGAGGATGGCATCTCAGTCTCCCACTCCTTGGGTGACTTCAGTGTGACCACAAACCTCCCTGGGCCTGACACCCTTGTCTGTCAAGTGAGGAGCTCAGCCATACTCAGTACTCTCATTTCCTTTTTATTTTTTTTAAAGAAAAAGCCTATGGGATAGCTGGTTTGTTCTTCATTTTCAGGAACGTATTTACATATATGTTTAGGCCCCTGCTGCAACTAACTGCCCACAAGGAGCTACCGCAATGTCCATCACCAGCATACTCAAAAAGCCTGATGTGAAGAAAAAGCAAAGCAAAACTGTGCATTTGAGATGGTTTCTTGGGTATAGAATATTTGGAATTCAGAAGACAAGGGTCTGAGTCTCAGATCTTCCACTTATCTGCTACGTATCCTTGGGAAAATCACTTATCTTTGGGCAAACACCTACCATTTCCTTAGCATCTCAAACTTAGCATGTCCAAAACTAAACCCTTGTTTTCCCCTTTCTTCCCTCCTCACTCAGTGTCTGGCCCCAATTGATTCCATTTCTGTAAATGGCACCAGCAGTCCCTCAGTTTTAGGTTTCACTTCCCAGAAACATAGGGGCTATTCTTGATAACTTCTCCCTCTTCTCCCATATCTAATTAATTCATCATCACTAAGACCTAATCATTCTATATCTTAAATCCATTCACATCTCTTCATCTTCATTGTCACCATCCTAGTCCAACCTGATCCCATCTATCTTCTAATCTCCTAAGGGTCTCCTGACTTTTCTCCCTGTATCCATTCATACCACACCATCGGAAAATTAGAGTGTATCACATCAGTCTTTGCCTGAAAACTCATCAAATTTCACCAAAAACACAATAAATTATTAAAAAAAAAACTCATCAAAGATTCCCCACTATGCTTAGAAAAAAATACACATTATTTAATATAGCTAGGGTGTCTATAATATTTATTGCCTAAATCAGAACATCTTTAATAGTAAAAGAGGAGCTACCAGTAATTACACCATGACAACAGGCCAAAACTAAACTACCCCAGAAAAACTGGGGTATACGATCACCTTAAATATAGTCATAGGACCCCATCACCTGGCCATTGGCTACTTCAACCTCTTCTTTCATCACCACTCTCTCTTAATTACTATGCTCAACTCCACTCGACTCCTTTTAGTTTGTAACAGCAGCAACTTAAGGGCCTTCACATAAGCATTCCATATGCCTAGGATGCCATTCTCCTACTCCTTGCCTAGCTCTCACCTTCTTATATTCCAGTCTCAGCTTAAATGTTTCTTCCTTACGGAGGCCTTCCCTGATCACCCAAACTTAAATTAGTTCTCTCTTGTTATTCTCTTTCAAAGCACCTTGTTCTTTTTCTCATCTTACTCACCACAATCTATAATCACATATTTACTTTTACCTTTATTCCATGTCTTCCTTCCCTTTTAGACTGTGAGCTCCATGAAGGTAAGAATTAGGTCTGGTTTATTACCTGTTCCTGATATATGGTAGGCCCATAAAAAAAAAAAATTATCTAGTAAAAATATCACAGTTCTTATGCAGCAAAGTCTGACTTCTAGGATCTTGCTTTCCCACACTAATCTGTTCTTCCTTATATCTCTGAG
The DNA here is from genome assembly GCF_024166365.1 of Elephas maximus indicus. Classification (NCBI taxonomy): domain Eukaryota; kingdom Metazoa; phylum Chordata; class Mammalia; order Proboscidea; family Elephantidae; genus Elephas; species Elephas maximus. The sequence goes on from NC_064820.1 coordinate 130,434,970, forward strand.
TCATCCAGCAATATTAAATTATAATCTGTATATCTGTATTTGTCTCATACACTTTGGGTGTGTTATCAGGAGGGACCAGTCCCTGGAGAAATACATCAGGCTTGGTAAAGTAGAGGATCAGCAAAAAAGATGGATTGATACAGTGGTTAATGTGCTCAAACACAGGAATGATTGTGAAGTTGGCACAGGACCAGGCAGTGTTTCTTTCTGTTGTGCATAGGGTTGCTTTGAGTTGGAACCGACTTGACGGCATCTAAAAACAACAACAACAACATATCTGTATTCAAGGGCAAGATTTCCTATTAAACTAGTCTTTAAAATGCTTAAAGTCTTGGCTTAAAGAGAATAGCCATTATTCGCTGGCAACACTCACTTATAAGATGCTTAGTTTTTTTGTTTTTTTTTTTTAGGGTGATGTTATAGGTGAATGCACAGACTAGCCGCTAGCATTTTCTGAGCACCGAACAGGTGCCAGCACCAAGCCAAGCACTCTATGTGCATTACTGAATTTAATCCTTAAAAGTTAGGTGCCATCCCCATTTCAGTAAAGAGGAAACAAAGCCCTAGAAAGAGTAAATACTTGATTCAAAGTCTCACACAAGTAGTGACAGAATCAAAACTTGAACCCAGCTTTGTTTTTTTTTTTTTTTACAGGAAAGAAAAGGAAATTTGATAGCAGTCTGCTGGGGGGACTAGATATGAAAACGGATGGCTAAAATTTAGGATACAGTACAGATAAAGGAATCAATAATGCAGGATCAATGAAAACCCATACTGTGCAAAAATCAGAGACAAATTTATATTTACTGACGGTCCTAAGTTTGCGGAAAGGAAAAGAAAAATTTCAAGTGATGGAATAATTAAAATAGTTTATCTTATAAATAACTCACTGTAAAATAAAAGACAACTTAGTAGAAAAATATTTCTTTATATTAGAAAGCAGAAAATAATATTCATGACAAAGACTTAAATGCTAAACAAAACAGGCAGTTTGAGGGCAGGGAGTTGGCCTAAGTGAGAGACAGACAGAAATTGATACTCAGGGCCTCCCAGTGAGTGTCAGTGCAGCACACTGGTTCTCAGAGTGATTGACACCAAAATTAGTGTTCTGCTATCTGTAATTAGATGTAGGAAGCCAGTGCACTTTGAAGGCATTTGATGGGTTCTCATGCAGGCAGCTTAATTGGCAATAAGATTTCCGTATGATGTTAGAGCAGAATATTGGAGGCTGAAGGGTGATACGCTCACTACCTGTTTTCTTTCCAAAGAATGGAGTGTTTTGTATATACGAGTATAGGATTATGCACATATAGGAATACATATGATTTTACACACACATATATGGGAAAACTATAAACAAATATCTTAATAAAATTCTCTCTTTAATAGTTATGACAAGCGTTCTCTACTATATGATACTGGCTAAAACAGAATGAGTCATTGAACTTACTTTTATGTTGCTAATGCTCATATGTAATGACAATTAGGTGGCATTTGCAAATAGGCACATCCTGATTGCTCACAGTTATTAGATGCCTTTACTAACAACGGCTAATATACATATCCTATGTGGGCTCTTATTAAGCCTCAAATTTCATTTTCCTGTTCGAAATTATTTCCGTTGTAAAAGTTAGTTTTTAGTTGAAAAGTCCTGGTCACAGTGAATGTCCATAGGTTTATTAATAATGCTATAAATTAAAATCTTAATATTATTTATGCTGTTGTTAGTTGCCATCGAGTTGACTCTGACTCATGGCGACCTCATGTGTTACACAGTAGAGCTGTTCCATAGGGTTTTCTTGGCTGTAATCTTAATGGAAGCAGATCAATAGGCCTTTTCTTCTTTGGTACCAGAACCACTGAGTGGCACAGAACCACTAACCTTTAGGTTAGCAGTTGAGCACAAAATGTTTGCACCACCTAGGGACCTAATATTACTTATACAAATATTTAAATTTATTTCAACCCTATGGTAGATTGCAAAATCTTTGCAGCTCCTCCCATCAAAAGGTGGAGTATATTGAATCTGAACTTTGTTGTGTGGCTTGCATTGGCCAAAGGGGCATATCTTAGTTATCTAGTGCTGCTATAACAGAAATATCACAAGTAGATGCCTTCAACAAACAGAAGTTTATTCTCTCACAGTCTAGTAGGCTAGAAGTTCAAATTCAGGGTGTCAGTTCCAGGGGAAGGCTTTCTCTTTTGGCTCTGGAGGAATGTCTTTGTCTTCATCCTTCCCCCAGACTAGGTGCTTCTCCGTGCAGAAACCCCGGGTCCAAAGGATGCGTTCTGCTCCCAGTGTTCTTTCTTGGTGGTATGAGGTTCCCTTGTCTCTCTGCTCACTTCTCTTTTTTATATCCCAAAAGAGAATGGCTTAAGACACTATCTAATCTTGCAGATCTCGTCAATATAACTGCCGCTAATCCATCTCTTTAACATCATAGTGATAGAATTTACAACACATAGAGAAATCACCTCAGATGACAAAATGGTAGACAATCCTATAATACTGGGAATCATGACCTAGCCAAGTTGACAGATATTTTGGGGGGACACAATTCAATTCATGACAGGGTATTAGGAAATGTGGTACAACGAAAGGCTTGGCAAGTGTTTGCATGTTAGGGCTTGCCCTTACTCTTGCTGCCTTTGGAAGCCAGTCAACATACAAAGAAGCTCAGGTTAGCCTGCTAGATGTTGGAGACATGTGGCTCAGTAGCCCCTATCATCAGCCAAATGCCAGACATGGAGTGAGGATGTCCAGGACTAATCAGCCTCTAGTTGATCTCCTGCTGAACTCAGGGAGACCAGCAGAAGAACCACCGGGATGAGCCCAGCTCAAATAGACAAGCAAAAACCATCAGCTAATAAACACTTTTTGTTTTAAGCCACTAGGTTTGGGGTGGTTTTTTGTACAGTGGAAGCTAACTGATTCAAACCCCTACCCAGATGTAACACTGTAAAATATGTACCTTCATAGAACTCAAAATTTATCTAAAACTAACAGTTTGCATTGTACTAGTTATCTCACTGATTATAATGAAAACTTTTAGGATGAATATACATCATGAATTTTGAAATAGCAAAGTTCAACCTACTTGATTAAATGGTAAAATGAAGACGCTAGGTTTTCAACTAATACAAAAATTCTCTCACTTTTGGTTCAAAGGAAGTTTGTGTTTCTAGGAGTTTTGCGTGTAAGTCCAAGACATAAAAATTAAATAGATAACTTCAAATTCAACAAGAGTCATATAATGGTCAAAATTAAACTGTTTTTAATAGAACATTTTAAAAGCTACTCTTAAAAATAGCTGTCATTATTTAGGAAATTACTTAATCATTCTAAATTTTCTGATTATTTGATATTATTAAACATATTTTAGTGTTCTTTTGACCTACATGGTCATCAAATAATTCCATGTACTTCTTTGTTAAAACATACATGCTTATGTACATATGACTTAAGTCAAAATTATCACAGTATTGTTGTCAATTGAATAACTCTCCACGTGCCCCCGCCATTAACATGGTACTCAGTTCCAACAAAAAGAACACTTTCTCTGCTTCCACAATTCTTCTCATAGTAGAGCTCTTCCTTTGTACAGGTTTATTACTCCATTTGCTTTCAGGCACTGTTTATATACAGGAAAAGAACATACCAGTATAAAAAGAGTTCTTAGCTTCTTATGTGAGGCCTATCTTTTGCTGTGACAAGACTTATACTGCAAGAAAGGCAGCCAGACTCATGACTTGTCCCTACTCCTGCCAGCTCCTTAAACATTGGAGAGTTTTGTTTTTGTTTTCTAAAAGCAGTCCTACAGAAATTATTCATCTTCCCCCCCAAATGTTTACCTAAACTTGTTATTTAAAGAGTGGCAATATTTTCCAATGAAGACAATCAAAAGTTGCCTAAAGTGACTTATAAAATTACTTGAGATCCAATGAGTACACTTCTTTGATACCTCCCACTGGCACCTATTCCAACACACACACACACACACACACACACACACACACACACAGAGCTAAGTCCACTGTTTTGTTCCCAACAATGGTTAAAAGTGGAGACCAACCACAAGCTTCTGTTTACTTTTAACATTTGTGCATTTGAGATTTGACGTGACCACAGCTATCTTTCAGAAGTATAAATGAAGTAACAGCTGTGCTGAATGCAAATAAAAGTAATACTAGTAACATCTGAACTGCTCTATAATGCACTTCATTTTTGTCAAACTCAACTTTCCCAGCAGTCTGAGTTATATGTATCTGCATTCTAAGTTGCATGTGTCCGGTCCTTGGGGGAAGGAGAGGAAAAGAGGGGGAAGGAAGATATTTCAGGCATAGACAAGGTATAGTAGAGTGAGTGGGATCATGGTTTCCCGTTCTTAAACTCTTTGAGAGATTTTTGAGCTACAAGACTCCTGTGAGTTCTACGTTAATCAATCCTGAAAACATATTTCACATGTGACAGCCACACATGAAGTACTTTCACAAAACCTCCACTGGTAAACTTCCTCTGTATAACCTTTTTTTCTTCAACAGATGTGCTGTCAAGTAAAAGATGTTGCAGTGACAATAATTTTATATTTTTACATACTAAACTTGGCTTATAGCTCCTTGTCTCTTGTTACATCTTTGCTTTTAAGGGTATGTCACAGAAAACTTCTCATAGGGGGAAGTTTTGCTAACCTCAACAGATTTAATTTTTACCAGTGGCCATTAATAGGGAATAGAATTTAATATCTACCAAAAGACCATCTGACATGTTCTGAGTTGGGCCACCACCCACTATGTGAAAATATTTTCAGTTTGCTTCGTGGTTCCTGACCATGATAACGCAGAAGCAGGAAGGGCCTTGTGGTGGGAATCTCTCTGCTTCCAAATACTGCAGACTGAGGTTAAGTTTTAACAGGACACATCCTTCCCGGGGTGGCCAACACTCACCTATCAGTGTGGTCTGGGTGGCAGGGGCACCGTTTGTCACACTTGATGCCGTACAGTCCCTCCGCACACAAGCGCGCTTCGCAGTGTTCCCCAGCAAAGCCTGCTTCGCAGAGGCACGCACCGCTTACGTGGTAACACTTCCCACCATTGACACATCGGCAGATCTCAGTGCAGCGAACCCCATAAGTCCCAACAGGGCACTCATCCTGGCACCTATCAAGCAGGAGACAGGAGTAGAGGATAGATTAGTTAGTACCAAGTGAAAATAAAGACTTGATTCTAAATGGCTTTACCGTGTATAAATTGAAACTTCTTTCGTGGACAATCATTTAATGAACATGCTGTTGTAGGTAGGAAAAGCATCATGATTAATTACTCCCTGACAACATGATGCTGAGTGAAATAAGTCAGTCACAAAAACACAAATATTGTATGATCCCGCTTTTGTGAAATAATCTGGAATAGCCAAGTGTATAAAGGCCAAAGTGTATTATTGGTCACCAGGGGTGGGTGTGAGGAAGGGGAAAGGAGGACTCAATGCTTAGGGGACACTCATCTTCTGCGAAGGGTGATGTTATAATTTGGGAATGGGCGAGGGTGATGGTTGAACAACATGATAAACACGTCAAAGAAGTGTACACGTGAAGATGTTTGAGATGTCAAATATTTTGTTACATATATATTTACCATAATTAAAAAAGTATATAAAAAAGAAGATTAATGACTCCAGCTACATCTATGTAATAGTAATAGCAGTACGATCTGTTGGAAGAAAACATAACAAAAATGAAATAAAATTATAAGCTTGTGACACAAAGCATCTTTTTAAACCTAGTGCATGCCAAAGGTATATATATATATGGCACTGAAATAAGTACCAGGAAAAGGAAACAAGAAAATGCCCAAACATTAGTAGCAGTCCATAAATAAGACATTAAAAAAAAATATGCCCTTCCTAATCCAAAGAGAAAACTCTGTGGCAAACGTGAAACTAAATTTTAATTTTCTTGGCTTTCATGTTGACATTCATTTTTAATCTCAGCCACGTTTCTCCTCCTTTCGAAGTAGAATGGTAATCGCTGCTCCTCATTTAGAAAGTTAGATAACTAATAAGTCCTCTTTAGATCTGGAGAATTCTGAGCTACCAAAAACAGATGTCCTTGATTCCAACCTGGGAAGCCCCTGGCAGTAGGTTGTAGGGAGGCTTGAAGTTTCCTAAAAAATTTGGCAAGTGGGACATTGTCCTCCATTGAGGAGAAGGGCGGCCAAATGGTAATGAAAAAAACATGAGACTACCCCAAATCATGTTATCATCTTTAAAAAATGACCTAGAGCCCCGTCCCAGTGGAATGGCATGCTGGGTAAGGTGAATGAGGTGGGTTGCTGAATTGCTGGGAACTGTGACGAGAAGATAATCACCCCTCCATGGAAAGCACGAATACGACTTGCCCAGCCAGGTTTCTTTTTGGCTAGGTGGTGATTTTTTTTTGGTGAGGTGACCAGGGCTGCCTACAGCAGAAGGAAAGCTTTCTGCCAAGAGAGATGGTGACGGGTCTCATCTAGCAGAGCACTCCCCACAAATAAGGCACCCTTTGTGAGACTCAGCAGCCACTTCCCATGTGGCTCCAGACAGAGTAAAAAATGTAGGTCAGCACTGCATTCTTCAGATCTGTATATGCAAGCAGTAAATACATGATAGAGTATTCAAGTCAAGTTAAAAGAAACAACAAAGGGGCAGAAAAGCAAACATTTTTCACAAAGCTATGCATATTTCTAATGACAGGGTGAGATGACTAACAATACCAGGGGTGGGTGAGATTCTATTTAAGTGTAGAGGACAAAACTTCAGAATCCTTTGATAGTTTCTGGTTAACTCTGACTGTACCAGTTACCAGTTGCCATTGGGTAGGTAGATTCTGACTCATAGTCACCCCATGTGTGTCAGAGTAGAACTGTGCTCCACAGGATTTTTCGATGGCTGATTTTTTGTAAGTAGATTGCTACGACTTTCTTCTGAGGTGCCTCTGGGTGGACTCAAACCTCCAATCTTTCAGTTAATAGCTAGAGTGCATTAGCCATTTGCACCATCCAGGGACCCCGCTCTGAGTCTAGCATATATTTAATATGGTGGAAACAAGGAAAAGGAACTCTTGCAAGTTTGGTTTCACAGATTTTAGACATCTTTAGGTATGTTTGTTCCAAAAGGCAAAGTCTTCAAATCATCTCCTCAACAAACCATTAGAAAAGTTCTGGAGTAATTAATTTTTAGCATAAAATCAAATGTGTGCTTTAAAATGACACATGCATATACCTATTTTTAGAGCCATCTTCTTAAAAGGTACTCTTTATATTTAACCTGTCAGAAGCTTTACTAAGCCAAGTTACTTAGTTTATTCCTTAAAGATGTAAACTTACAATAGAGGAATGCTAAGGTAAAGTAATTTGGCCTTATCATGGCTTCTGCTGGAGGCTGGCTAGACAACTTTACAAGCTATCTGTTCAGATCCTCTTGCAAGTCAACACCAAAAAGAAAAGAAAATGGTAAAATACCAGCACTTTCTCTCTCCTACATGGATTTGAAAACAAGCCCAAACGTTAAGCTCTGGACCGTCTCCATGATTTTAAGTCAGTAAAAAGCACAGCTCTAAAAGTGGTTTTATGTGGTACAGATAGGAAGCCTGGGAAAGTGTCTGCTACCAAATTACAGGGAACCATTATGTATATTTTATCATATCTTGGCAGAGAGTTCCTTTTCTCTGTGAAAAAGAAAATCCATAATAGCTGGTCCTGACCCATATTTACCTCTTTAGCCTATAATTAAATATACTGCTAATGTGTGTTCTAAACGGCAAAAAAACTCATTTGAATTTTACTTTCAGGGACTAAAGTAGCCATTATGTAAGCTTTTCTCTGTCTTCTCTCCCTCTGTTTTTTAATGTTGCACTTATAAGAGAATCCTGCTAACAATAGTTATGTCTATTTCCATCTACCAAACCAAAATGGTAGGATATCTTTCTAGAAGTAGACATTTTTCATCTTGAAAATAAATGCATTCATGAAGCAGCTTATGCCTTTCTGATTGGCTGAATTAAAAGTCTTTGTCAAGCAGATTTCTCTTTTTGGCCCATTTTATCTAAAAGAAGCAACACTTCCTGATGAATTTTAGACCTTTAATGTTGCTTTTGTGGCTCAGAGTGGAAAAAGAAAAGGTATCTCAGGAACCAGTGAAAGAAGAAATACATTTTTTTAGAAGAGATGGCAGAGAAGCCATAAAGATACAGTGGCCACAGTAGAAATATGGAAATTTGGGGTTTCCATTTCTTTTTATATATATATTTTAAATAAAGCCCCAGTGTTTGGAAGAATGGATAACCATAAAGTGGAGATGAACTAATAAAACAGGACTCCAATTCTCCAACCAATGAGTGTCACCAATGTTGTGATTGTTATCTAAAGTATCTCACCGTGAACTTAAGGAAAAGGAAGTGAGCTGGCCTGTGCGGGGGGCACAACTCCCACTTTCACCCTTGCACATGTAAGCATGTCCTTCCCTAGAGGCTGAACCAAGTGGTTGGACCACGCCATGATTTAGTGTGAAAGAATCGCATTCTTCATTAAACCTGGGATCGATGGATCAGATAGATGCATGCCATTCTAACATCTGGAAGCTGCTCTTGCGGAAAAATAAAAAGCATTGGGAAAGAGCCAACTTTCCTATTTACAGATACAGGAAGACCAATGTTGCATTCCCTCAATTCCCATTGACAATTTCTTACTTTATCTCCTTTCGGGCCATTTATTTTCACTTTCAGGGTAATATGGAACATAGCCTTCCCAGGACTCTCTTGGGCTTTACCTTGAGAGACCATCATGAAGCCACAGTTCCCTTCAAGCAACTAAAACTTACTGAGCACCAATTATGCCAGACCATCAAAGGCCCAGAGTGATTCTGTGACACCACCACTAGCATTAGGAACACCCTTCTTTAACCCCTTCAGAACAATTTTTTTTGTTTTCATGACCTTGGCAGTTTTGTGGAGTAGTGGTCAGGAATTTTGTAAAATGGCCCTCAATTTGGGCTTGTCTGATGTTTTTCTTATGGTTAGACTGGGGTTATTGGTTTTGGTGAAGAATGCCACAGAGGCGAAGTGTCCTTCTCACCACATCTTCAATTACATTTTTTTCCCCAGGTTTTTTTTTTTAAGTTGTATTTTAGATGAAGATTTACAGAGCAAATTAGTTTCTCATTAAACAGTTAATATACATATTGTTTTGTAACACTGGTTGCCAACCCCAAGACATGTCAACACTCTCCCCTTCTCGACTTCAGGTTCCCCATTACCAGCTTTCTTGTCCTCTTCTGCATTCTAGTCCTTGCTGGTGTGCCCATTTACTCTCATTTTGTCTTATGGGCCTTAATCTTTAGCTGAAGGGTGAACCTCTGGAGTGACATCATTACTGAGATATAACAGTGTCTGGGGGTCCTACTCTTGAGGTTTCTCCAGTCTCTGTCAGGCCAGTTGAGTCTGGTCTTTGTGTGTGTGTGTGTGTGTGTGTGTGTGTGTGTGTGTGTGAGTTAGAATTTTGTTCTACATTTTTCTCCAGCTCTGTCCAGGACCCTGTATTGTGATCCCTGTCAGAGCAGTCACTGGTGGTTCCTAGGCACCATCTAGTTGTGCCGGACTCAGTCTGGTGGAGGCTGTGGTAGTTGTGGTCCATTAGTTCTCTGGACTAATCTTTCCCTTGTGTCTTTGGTTTTCATTCCTTTTTGTTCCAGACGGGGTGAGACCAGTGGAGTATCTTAGATGGATGCTCGCAAGCTTTTAAGACCCCAAAAGCTACTCTACAAAGTAGGATGTGGAACATTCCGAAGAATTTTTTAAGGACCTGGAAAACCATCCTCTGTTTTTACTCTTACTTGACAAACACATAAAATCTCCTCACCACAATATCCTTTCAACTTTTCCACAAACCCCAAGGCCTTTTATTTGGGCATCTTGTGTGCTCTTCTGCCTGCCTACGATGTTCCTGTTTTGTTTTTCTCTTTTCCCTCTGGTTGATGGGGCCTTCCCCACATCCTGGCAGTGCTTTGTTGGCAGCTGCCCGTGGTGGTACCTGCTTTTCTGAGCAGTAGCCCTCTGGCCTAACCTCAGCGATCAAGTTACACTGACTTCTCAAAACAGAGGAAATGGCAAGTTTAGACCCCAACCTCTCAAGGCCTCTTTCCTCACATCTCCTGTCACAAGCTGCCCACAGCCAACTCATTTTCTTCCTTTCAGAGTGGCAAACGTGATTTTGTCATTGTGTGTATCTGTAATTCTAGAACCCAAATGGGGATAACACAATTAAAGACGGTAATCATGTCACTGGTTCATCAGAAAAACAATAGCTACAAGAACAGCAAGTCAAGAAGTTCCCTTTTCACCTTCCTTCCCTTTCCCTGGTTCTTTGCCTTCCTTGGCTGAACTCTCAAATTCACCTAAAAATCAGCTGTATGAGTATAAGCTTGCTTGTCTTGTATGTTTGTTGTGTTTGTGTTGCCTCTAATTTCAAGCTTAAATCCTTGGAGAGCAAGAAAAGAATTATATTTAAATATTTTAGTGCTCTAAAAATATTATGCAAAAATATTACTTAGGATTCTTCTTGGGCTTATGCCCCTCCTTTACTGACTCATCTTCTATAATAAAATGTTAATGCCGCAGGGATCCAGAACTCATCTAATCATCTCAGCTCCCAAAATACAACCTAAAACCAGGAAATTGGTCATGAAAACTTTCTGAGTAGCCAAGTTACATGTCATATAAACCATGTACTAAAGGTATCAAGAATTTGTAACATCAAAAAATTAAAGGTAAAAAAAGTATTTATATTAACAAAAGATGAAAAGGCCTTTAATGAAATTAAACAGATACTGCTAGCAAAAGCTTTTAATAAAAGAGGGATAAAAAAAAAACTACTTAAACATGCAGAAGACAATTAACTAAAAACCAACAGTAAACATGAAACCACACTGAAGTCATTTCCAATAAAATTAGAAACAATATAGGAATTCCTGTTTTTTGCTTCCATTAGTCAACATTGATTTAGAGGTTCAAATTAATGCAAGAATTTAAGAAAATTAAATAATTATTATAAATGTTAAAAAGAAGAGATTAAATTATCTTTATTTGCAGATGATATGATTGTATACCCAAATAACTCTAGTCTTTTCTAAAAATAACATTAGAATTAACTAAAAAGTTTGGTAGGGTGACTAAAAAAAAAAAAAAATTCAAGATAATTTTTTCTTTATCTAGCAATATCCAGTTCAAAAAAAAAAAAAAAACCATTGCCGTCCAGTCAATTCCAGCTCATAGTGACCCTACAGGGCAGAGTAGAACTTGCCTTGTAGGGTTTCCAGGGAGCACCTGGTGGATTTGAACTGCTGAACTTTTGGTTAGCAGCCATAGCTCTTAACCACTACACCAGCAGGGTTTCCAATACCCAGTTAGAAAATGAAATAAGGTTTTGTTAAAACGACAAATTAAATTTAACAAGAAAGTTCAGGGAAAGTGGGGGAAAAAAATAAAAATCTGGTATCTTATTAAAAGTCATAAAATTTGACCAGAGTTTTAGAAAGAAAAGACAAAAAAAAAAACAACCCTTAGGGAAAGGGGTTGAAGGAATTCTTAGTTCACAGACATCACTCAAAAATAATAATACCTAGTATTTATATAGGTGCTCCTTGGAAGCTGTGTGGGGCAGTTCTACTCTGTCCTATAAGATTGCTATAAGTTGTAATCGACTCAGTGGCAGCAGGTTTGGCTTTTTGTTTTTTGGGTTTTTTTTTAATATCTATATAGTTCATTATGAGTCAGAATTGACTCTGCGGCAGTGGGTTTTTTTGGGTTTTATATAGTTCATAGCCATCACTCTAATAATAGCTAATATTTATAAGTGCCAGCACTGTCCTAACTGCTTTAATATACTAACTTACTTAATCCTTACAACAACCTTAGAGAAAGCTGCGATTATTATTCAAACGTTACAGATAAGGGTGTTTCCAGGACGTGTCCACCTCAATCCAGGAAGCCCGATTCCAGAATCTTTGCTCTTAACTGTTACACTCTTTTACCTCTTCAGTCTCTTTTCTGTAATTTTAAGCATAGGTCCAATAAGCTTGGTTATCTAGTTTTCCAGGACATAATAGATTAAAAATATCAAATAGAATAAGTAGGGTAAGCAAAGACCCATGAGGTAACAGTTTATCATCTAATACAGAAAAATGATAAGCAGTAAATGTAAGAACCCATAAGGACAGCCATTTGCTCCTATTTCACATGGGGCCAAAACCCAAAAACCCAAACCCACTGCCGTCGAGTCGATTCCGACTTATAGTGAACCTATAAGACAGAGTAGAGCTGCCCAATAGAGTTTCCAAGGAGCGCCTGGTGGATTTGAACTGCCGATCTCTTGGTTAGCAGCTGTAGCACTTAACCACTATGCCACCAGGGTTTCCCACATGGGACCAGAGAGCCCCATATGCCTGGGCAGATCATACTATGTCACTTACCACATGATATGATGAATGACATTCTTAATAGAATACTGAATCCTACAAAGACAACCTTATGCTCAGCATACGTTTTCTTTTTATTGTGTTAAGTACATATAAAAAAAAAAGAAAACTTTCTTTTTTATAAGTATATATATAACAAAACATTTGCCACTTCAACATGTTTTCCATGTACAATTCTGTGACATTGATTACAGTCATCACGTTTACAACCATCACCAATATCTACTTACAAACGTTTTCATCACCCTTAACAGAAACTCAAAGGTACCAAAGCACACATTCCATTTAAAAATAATTTTATCCAAAATGTTTAAAATGTAGAAAGTTTTGATACTTCAAGTGGCAGTCCTAAACATTCAACTATTTAGAATGACTCATTCACCATTCACCATAGCTTCTGAATAATTGATGTTTTTAGGGTCTTTGTATTTTTTGTAATGCTTTCTCTTTATCTTTCATTCACCACTGCTGTCTGTGATTCAGTTTCTGCGCATTGAGTTGGAATGGAATTAGTCAGACACACTGATGCTTCATAGAGAAAAGATGATTCTGGAATATTATGGAATGGTCACAGATGCATAATGTCAAATGTGTTCCTTGGACCCTCCAAGCTTCCTTTCGCATCCTTACAAATGGTCAGAGAAATACAAAAGCTTCCCTTACCGTTCCCCTGTGTATCCTGGACTGCAGTGACATTGGCCTGTGGCAGCATCACACGTCCCTCCATTATGGCACTGACATTCTTGGGAACAGTTCTTTCCAAAGCGACCCTCAGGGCAAGGCTGACCACACACTGTGCCCTGCATTCGAAGAGACTTGGAAAATTAGATGGGCTTCCAGCCAGGGAAGGGCCAGAGGAGGGGGAAGAAAAGAGCGGAAAGTGAAGGAGGGATACAGAAACAGTACTATAAGGACATTAGATTCGGAGGATTTTCAAACACATGAACTCTGTTTATCTTAAAAACGTTAAAATTTTTACTTGGTAAGCCTAAATTTCAGGACACATTCAAAGAGGGCAAAATAGTAACCTTCAGAAATATCAATATTTAAAACTGAAGCATAAAATAAAGTTACATCAAATTATTATGGTAACCTAAGGAATTTATAAATCATCCTGTGTTCTTTCTTGTGTCTTACATACAGAGTAAGTCAATAATACTTATTGAGCACCCGTTACATAAACGGCAACATCTGGCACAAGTGGAATATTCAAATGTTTTGCCATATGTTCCAGAGAAAATACACATTGCTATTGGCTTTATTTCTTATAATGTAGCATAACATTAGACTGAAATTTTGTGTGCCTGAATTAACAATGATATTGCCTAAGAAATACTTCACGGAATGAACCCAGAAATTTTGTTTTCAAAGAAAAACACTCTTATGTTTAGCAGGTTCAACAAACATTGCCGAGCCAAAATCAATACAAAAGCTTACTTCCTGGGGAGAGAAATCAAGACAGTAATTTGGACCCGTCTCTTCACTCTAGAGGCTGTCCATCTTGTGGAGCACTATCACAACACTTATTCCAGTTTTATGTGCGAAAGAATAAGATACTGTACCACTAACTCAATAAAATACTATTTTCCACTTTACTTGGCTACATAGCTTGTGCCTGTAGCTTCAGATCTATTTATTGGGCTTATAGTTAGAGCAAATGGCACAACCCAAATTGTTGTCATGCTTTTTGACCGTTGGAAACTATTGCCTTGTCCTCCCTCTCTCTAAAAAAAGGCAGACTGTGGGCACTCTGAAATTGGAGGCTAGTGAACACCAGATGGTTTTGTAAATGTTTATTCTGGATAGCATAAGAAAACGCATTTCCCCTAACTCCTGGCTACCCACAAAAGGCAGTTGGTGTGCTAATTAAGTCTCCTCTGGTGGTTTCTAGCTATCTACAAACAGGGAAAGTTGTTCCATAGACTCTTGGAACTGAAAAGACCTTTGAGAGATGATTCAAATTCACACTTACTGAGAACTATCCATGTGCCAGGCATAGTACTAAGCACCAAGAATGAAAGATAAGGTCACAACCCTTAGTTAGCTCATGATGTGGTGAGGGGAAAGATGTGACAACAGTTGTAATCCCGCCATCCTAGCGCAACATATTATAGTTACAGAAATGTGAAGACACAACTGAAGGGATAATGTGCTAAGTGAGGGCAAGTCTGTCATGAGGATGCGTCTGTGAAAATTCTCGCTCAGGTCCTCACTCTAAGTACCCACACTGTGTAGTGGCCCCACCTAAGCTTCTGAGATGCTGTAGGAATATTGTTCTTATATTAATGTGTGCAACCAGCTTTAAGTAGGACATTATCTCTATTAAATACATTTGTATATTCATATGTGTTATAGAAATATGTATTCATCTTTGAAAAGCACCTGGGATGAAAGCCCAAATAAAAATGTTGAAAAGTAGAAGCATAAATTGAAAGCTCATCTAGCACACAGAGAAAATACGACCTGAAGGATTCAGTAAGAACATCTGTCAAGATAGTGGGACTAGAGCAGAGATAAAAGTGTAGAAGGGGAGGCTCCACTAGGCAAATGGAGGGGTCCATCTGTCCACCTACTGGGGTTCATGGTCCAAGTCTATGGTTACCATTATCCCATGTCAAGACCACCCCAAGAGAGAAGAGAAAATCTTGAACCCGAAGATGAGGCAGCGCTACAGACAATAATATTTACACAAAAGTCCTATGAGTAGAAGGCCTGCAGTTCCTTATCCAAAGAACAGAGAAATTGGGACAATCCAGAACTCTAACAGGCTCTTTTCCTTGACAAGAACCAACTAATAAACAGTGTTGACAACCGCTGGAATATAGGAAGTGAAAGAAGAGAAGGAGTCAAAGATAATTCAGCACTTCTACCATGAACGACTAAGAGAGTAGTGTTGGTTTCAACTAAAATAGAAAAGGTAGAACAGTAGGCTTGAGAAAGGCCTGGGCATATAGCAAGTTTGATTTTATTAAGATTGAATTTGATGGGCCTACTGGAAACAACTCATTATTCCTTCAATAGCTCCCTTGTCTCATTCTCAGGCACTTCATAAAAGGCCCCATCCTTTTGATTCTCCAGGGATTTCTTCAGGCTCTGCCTCTAGAATAGAACCTTGTCTTGAATACTTACCATTTCTATCCTTCACATTGTATCTGATAGTTGTTTTCCACCTGCCCTAGTGATCTTCACACCTTGAACTCTCCTATAGTTCCTATGACACCCATCAGGCAGTGGACTCCAGTTCTCCTTTGCTCCATACCCCAAATAAAGGGCCATCCAGACCAATTCTACCCCCATGTCTACCTCCTGAGATGACAATTTGGGCCAAGCCCAGAAAGACAGTGGTTCTACGCCTATAGGTTTTGTAGGTTGGAGTTTCTAACAGGATACTGAAAAATACATGTCCAGGCTTAGGTGAGTAAGGTCAAGATTTGAAAAAAATCAGCAGATGATTGTTAAAGCCATGGATCTGAATGAGATTGCCCAGAAAAACCTTACAGTGAGAAAAGAGAAGACAGACCAAGACTGAAACCTAGGAAATACTGGTAATAAGTGGTATGTAGAAGGGATATCAGGAAAAGGGATAAAGAGGAGTAAGAGGAAAGAAAGAAGGTAATCAGAGAAATGGAGAACAAAGAGATTAAAGAAGGGAGGTGGATGATCACTAGCGTCCAAAGCTTTAGCAGAGTGAAACCGAATGAGAACAGGTGAGTAGTCACTGAATTTGGCAATGAAGAAATCACTTATGGCATCTGGAAAGTGGCTTCATTACAGTTGCTGGAGATAGAAGGTGACCATGAATAAATTGCTCTATTAAGTAGTTTGTTAGTGAAGGAAAGGAGACAGGGCAGACACTTGGTCATTCACTTCTCTGCCCTCAAGCAGACATAGGCCAACATCAACTGAAAAAGATAACCGATATTATTTTCTGATTTCAGAGACACTGGTAGTAAACCAGCTTTGACATCATGCATTCCACATAACTCTAGACCTGTGGTATGCTACATGAAGAAAGGGTACCATGGTCAAATTTTGAGAAGTATGATGAGTTATAGCTCCCTCTTGGTTATCACATTAAAGGCTCTCAGAAGTTCTGTGATACTTCATAAACTTGGTTTAACCTCATTGTGCCTCCAAATTGATGTGACCAGATAACTTTTTTCACATAATGCTTATTTTGCTAAGAAATAGAAGAGTAGTAATCCATGGAGCACAATTATGAAAATGATTATTTAAATAATTCCAGTACTGGCTGTCATGTGTCAGACAAGAGATTTCCCTCTTTTTTATCCTGAGGAGAAATGCAGGACAGGCGACTACTAACTTTTCCAAGAGGAGCCTTAATGCACTTCAAGTCCAGGATCGAATCGCCTTCTGCCTTCTCTAGACTGAGGCATTCCGGCTTTGAGATGGCCAGGTTCTTCCATGTTTTGGATCTTTAACCATCAGTGTAGCTTTCTTTGGTGCTAAAGCCTTCCACATGCCTATTCACTTAAGTATCATAAAACAGGTGACTTTGCGAGGGAAGAGAAACTTACCATCCAGCCAGAAGGGCAAGAGCATTCGCCAGTGACATGATGACACACTCCTCCATTTTGGCAGGGGCATCTCTGCTCACACTGTGGACCATGCTTGCCAGGCGGACAAAGATCCTCACAGCTGAGGGATTAATGTGTGACAGAGGACACCATTATTTACTCAACTACACGACCCTCAGTTTCATAGATACACAGCTGATGAACAGTGCCCAGGGCCCTAAAATAGACAAGTATTCATTGTTCAATAATTGTTCATTTAATTAACAACAATTGCATTAATTGTATCGTCTGGAAGGGTCTTTGCGGGGTCATGTAGTCCTTCCCTTTCTTTTGGAGTGTTTTCTGGTGAAATCATTTCAGTCTGAGGAGACTCTGTCCTACCTAGGAGCACCAGGGAAGAAAAATAGTCAAACACTCCCTTGTGACAGGAACTTTCCATCTAACTCCTATAAATCCCACGTGTTACACTGAAGTCTGCTTTTGTTTGTGCGTTTCTCTAGCCTCAAAGAAGACTGAAGCGTTTGCTCATCACCCCCTTGGTGCACAGATTCCCCGTAATGAATTTTCAGCATTCTCTTCTCTAGACTGAAGAGCCTCCATTCCTTTAACCTGCCCTGTATCGTATGAATCTTCTTCTCTAAGCCTTTAATTGTCTTTTTTTCTCTCCTATGAAATTGCTCCAACTCTCCCATAGCCCTAATCGATTGTGGCCTTGATAAAACCCATAAAAGCAATATTAACAATTAAACAGTTTGAGACTGTCATCCATTCCTTTGAAAATCAGGACTTTCTAGGCTAATGCAATTTTTTCTTTAGCTCTATTTTATAGACATTAATACTGTCAGCAGGAAGTATTTACCTAATCATCTGCATTTTTTCAAGTTTTACTTCTGTGATTTACACGTGTAATTTTCTCAGTGAGGGAATAATATTTTTTTTATCTCTTACTTCTTGGGCAAATTCTGCCTCCTTTTATTCTCTTTGGGACTACAGGCAAACCAGACAAATGGCCATTCCATAAAATAGAGTAGTAGAAGTTAACTGTTTCAATGCAGAAAGAATTAAACTATCTGTGGGCACTTAACCTACACGGATGTGTTACATATACTTTTATATACACAAAGCAACATATGCATCCGTGGGCATTAAATAATACAATTAGTCTTTCGTTATGTGCTATTTCTAACACTGGAGTCTGCATGGTGCAAACAGCTGATGTGCTTGGTTGCTAACCCAAAGATTGGACATTTGAGTCCACCTAGAGGTGTCTTGGAGCCCTGGTGGTGTAGTGGTCATGAGGTATGGCCACTAACCAAAAGGTAGGCGATTCAAATCCACCAGCCACTCCTTGGAAAATCTATGGGGCAGTTCTACTCTGTCCTATAGAGTAGCTATGAGTCAGAATCAACTCGATGGCAACGGGTTTGGGTTTTTTTTTTTTTTTTTTTGAGGTGCCTTGGAAGAAAGACCTGGTGATCTGCTTCTGAAAAATCAGCCATTGAGAATCCTGTGGAGTAGTTCTCCTCTGACGCGCGTCAGATCACCATAGCTGGGACTGACTCAACAGCAACTGCTTTTGTTTGTTTGTTTATTTGTTTGTTTCTAACATCTTTCTTCTTCTACAGCACTGACACTGCCCAACTTTATCCGGCTAGTTAACTGTCACACAGGGCAGAACAATGTGAACTTTTAACAGCCAACAATGTAAAACGAATGCAATTGCCGGATACTCAAAGCAGAATCCCCAATCTGCCCCAACAAACCCCAAATATCACCAACCAACACAACGTGCTGGCCCTATCTCTTCCCTGCCCAAAGGAAAGCATGGAGACCAGCCTTCGGCCCTGACTGGGGGCTGATGTTTCAAGGATCAACCAGCAAGAGCACTAAGTGGCCATCACTGCTGATGCCCCAATGCAGGCCTGGAGTCCAGGACTGTCAAGCAGCAATAGAAACAGAGCCACAAGGAAGATGCTGGCAGTGGCAGCATGAATGGAAATGGTAGGTGGGCTCTGCCCAGCTGCTGAGCAGCACATCACTTACAAGGCTCCAGTGTATCCTGGTGGGCAGCGGCATTCCCCCGTGACGTGGTCACAGGTGGCTCCATTCTGGCACTGGCATCTCTGGTGACAGTCGTTACCGTAGGTGCCCTGCTCACAACGGTCTTCACAGCGCCAGCCCCGGAAGCCTGCAGTGCAATGGCAGGCGCCCGTGATGGGGTTGCACAGAGCCCTGTTTTTGCATTGGCATCGGCTGCTGCAGTGGGGCCCCCAGTGATCACCATCACAGGCTGAGGTTGGGGAAAGAAACAATGGAAGGCATCAGGGTACAGGTGTCTATAACAGCTAGCCCTTCAGAGCCAGCTTCCTCTCCCCTCGGAGAGAATGGCTTGATACCACTTCATCACCATTTCTTAGCTGGGCATCAAGGCACTGGGACCGACCCACGGCTGTCCTTCACAAACTGGTGCACAACACTAACCAGGCCACCTCCTATTACATAAGTGTCTGTACAATTCCTATTTCCATGCCTTTGCTCAGCCAGTTCCCTGTACCCAAAGTATTGATTTTGATATGGCTTGAATGATGGTCTAGGAAGGCTGTGAGGGGTTGCTGGGGAGAGAGGGGCTAGCTAGGCAGATGGGAATGGTCAGCTGAAGCAGGGGCTCTCACGCCATGCTAAGGAGTTGGGATTCCATCCCGTAGATAGGCGATTGGTAGTACAAGGTTTTAAGCAAGGAGCGACAGTGCAGATTGGGCTTCTAGGCAGGCAGCCCGGCCCCAGTGTGAGAAAAGACCAGGAGGGATGGCCGATGGGAGGCAGGGAGGCTGAGCAGGAAGAACTACAATTGTTCAGGAGATCAGTGAGGGGCCTGAACCAAGGCAGATGGAGAAGGGACCCATAGGCTGAGCTACTGAGGGGTAGATGACCCCACCACAGGTCTGGGTCAGAGTGCCCTAAGAAGGGAGCTTCTGATCTGCTCCTAAATTATGAATCAAAATGTGTGTGACTGGGAACTATTAAAAAGACAGGGAAAAAACTGACAAAAAAAAAGTTTAAATATACTGACCTATTAAAAAATAAGGCACTGAAATTGAAAATGGGCAGCAAATAAAAAGATAGCAGGCACATGAAACCAGGTAGGACAAAACTAGAAAATGGCATTTCAGAGATAGTTCAAAGTACAGTTACAAAGAAAAGAATGGCTGCAATGAAAAGTCAATGAACAGGAAAGGGGTGTGAGGAAGAGAAAAACCTTATCGCAAATATTCTAAAAATTATAAAGGGTGATGATAAGCAACATCTATTCTTAATATGTTATCCCTAGCCAGCACTATATTTATTTATTAACTAGATGCTGTAAAAATCACTAGGGAAGATGCACCCTGCCTGGGGCTCTTAGGATAAATTGCATTTATGATTAAAAAACAGTTTTATTACACAGAGATTCTGTAACTTTCACAGATCCAGAATAATCTATTATTAAAATAAAAAAAAAAAAAAACCTCTAGGTACACAAGAAACAACTTATTACGAGTGCAGGGTTCATCTTCTAATGTTAGAACCCACCACAGATTTCATTAAATCAAAAGGTTTAAAATGAATCATTCTGTTTTTAATCAGTATGGCTTTAGTCTCATTCCAAAAACCCAAAGCCGTTGCCTTCAAGTCAATTCTGACTCATAACGACCCTACAGGACAGAGTAGCATTGCCCCATAGGGTTTCCAAGGGGCAGCGACCTTTGGGTTAGCAGCCGAGACCTTAAACATTGGGCCACCAGGGTTCCTTACTGTCATTCGTACATTATTAAACGTTCCTGTTGTTAAGTGCTGCCGAAATAAGTGACCCTATGTACAACAGAATGAAACGCTGCCCGGTCCTGTACCATCCTCACAATCGTTGTCACGCTTGAGTTCACTGTTGCAGCCATTGTGTCAATCCATCTCCCTGAGGGTCTTCCGCTTTTTCGCTGACCCTCTACTTTACCAAGCATGATGTCCTTCTCCAGGGACTGGTCCCTCCTGATAATATGTCCAAAGTACATGAGACAAAGTCTTGTCATCCTTACTTCCAAGGGGCATCCTGGCTAATCTTCTTCCAAGACAGATTTGTTCTTCTGGCAGTCCGTGGTATATTCATATTCTTCTCCAGCACCATAATTCATACGCGTCAATTCTTCAGTCTTACTTATTCATTGTCCAGCTTTCATGTGCTTATGAAGTGACTGAAAATACTGTGGCTTGGGTAAGTGCACTTAGTCCTCAAAGTGACATCTTTGCTTTTTAACACTTTATAGAGGTCTTTTATAGTAGATTTGCCCAATGCAATGCATCCTTCCATTTCTTGACGGCTGCTTCCAAGGGTCTTGCTTATGGCTCCAAGTAAAATGAAATCCTTGACAACTTCAATACTTTATTTTTATGATAATATTGCTTATCGGTCAAATTGTGAGGAATTTTGTTTTCTTTATGTTTAGGTGCAATCCACACTGAAGGCTGTAGTCTTTGATCTTCATCAGTAAGTGCATCAAGTCCTCTTAGCTTTCAGCAGTCAAGGTTGTATCATCTGCATACCGCAGGCTGTTAATGAGTCTTCCTCCAATCCTGACACCCCGAGTTCTTCTTCATATAGTCCAGCTTCTCAAGTTATTTGCTCGCTGTGGAGATTGAGTAAGTGAGGTGAAAGGTACAACCCTGATGCACACCTTTCCTGATTTTAAATCACTCAGCATCCCCTTTAAGTGAGAAAGATGTAGCAGTCAGCTTTTGTAAAGATTACAGCCTTGGAAACGCAATAGAGCAGTTCAACTCTGTCCTATACGGCTGCTGTGAGTCTGAATCACTTGACAGCAATGATTTTTTTTTTTTTTAATAGTATCACCTTGTTCTATTCAAATGACTGCCTCTTGATCTATCTACAAGTTCCACAAGAGCACAATTAAGGGTTCTGGAATCCCCCTTCTTCACAATGTTACCCATAATTTGTTATGATCCACACAGTCGAATGCCTCTGTATAGTCAATAAAGCACAGGAAAACATCTTTCTGGCATTCTCTGCTTTTAGTCAGGATCCATCTGATATCAGCAATAATATCTCTCGTTCCACATCCTCTTCTGAATCTGGCTTGAATTTCTGGAAATTGTCGATGTACTGCTGCAACCACTTTTGAATGATCTTCAGCAAAATTTTACCTGCATGTGCTATTAATGATATTGTTATAATTTCTGCATTCTGTTGGTTCACCGTTCTTTGGAATGGGCACAAATATGGATCTCTTCCAGCTGGTTGGCCAGGTAGCTGTCTTCCAAATTTCTTGGCATAGACAAATGAGTGCTTCCAGCGTTGTATCCGTTTATTGACACATCTCCATTGGTATTCCGTCAATTCTTGGAGCCTTATTTTTTTTGCCAACGCCTTCAGTGCAGCTTGGACTTCTTTCTTCAGAACCATCGGTTCTTGATCATATGCTGCCTCCTGAAATGCTTGAACATTGATCTATTCTTTTTGGTATAGTGACTCTGTGTATTTCTTCCGTCTTCTTTTGATGCTTCCTGCATCATTTAATATTTTGCCCCTAAAATACTTCACTATTGCAACTTGAGGCTTAACTTTCTTCTTCAGTTATTGTAGCTTGAGAAATGTCAATGTGTTCTTCCCTTTTGGTTTTCTATCTTCAGGTCTTCGCACATTTCATCACCAAGGCCATATTTTCCAACTACAGATCCATCTTTGTTTCCAACTTTCGCATTCTAATCACTAGTAATATCAATGCGTCTTGATTGCATGTTTGGTCAATTTCAGACTGCAGAAGTTGGTAAAAATTCTTCAGTTTATTGAAAGTATGTTAATAAAGATACTTTAACACAATTAAAAACGAGAGAAAATTATTGAACCTAAAGCAGACCTAGAAAGCAATTACCTAAGAACTTGCAATCTTCTTTCACAAAATAAGATTCGGGGGTAGTTTCAAGATGAGATTTAACCCTAATTGTTATTCTTATGAGTTTTTTTTTTTAATTGCCTATGTATATGGACAAAGAAATTTCCTTTTTTCGATTGTAACTCTTTTAATCTAGGAGATATATATATATATATACACAGAGTATGTTTCTTGAAATCCTCTTTGCTATGCCAGGTAGAAAAGAATCTATCCTGTTTGTAAGGATACAAATATCGTCCAAAGTAAATTACCCAGTCCTTTGTAACTTGTCCCTTGGCTCATCAATCCTCAAGAGTAGGGGAAATCTTCATTCCATGTAAGCCAAATCTGTTATCCTGCAATTTAATCCTTTTTCCTCCTGTCTTCTTCAGCATGTAGACAATCTAGTTCATCACTGTTCTCTATATTATAAATGATCTTTTTTCTTCTGAAATATAAATGCTTCTTTGACTCTGCTCTTTTCTAGACTAAAGACTAAATCCCAGCACTTTTAACTTGTTTTCAAAGAGCTTATTCAATTTTCGTTCATCATCTTCTCTGGACCCTCTCCAATTTTTAAACTAGACTGTAGTATCAGATAACTTTTAAACTATTCTGCAGTATCAGATGGCTTCCACGTCACTCGCAACTTCAGGGAGCCTCAGATATTCAATTAAATATCTGTCTTCTGCTTATGTATAATAGAGGACTAGTTGATTGGCACAAAAAGCAATTTTAGCTAATAAAATTACCTTGATAAGGACATCAAGATAGAGTCAAAAGTATTAAAACATCATGATGGGTTAGTGAAGAGTCCCTTTTCCCCACCATGATAAGAGTGGGTCTGAGCACATATGTAGTACAGAACATGTTTTCTAACAACAGGGGAGTGATAGGAAGAAATAAAGGCACTGAAGGGACAGAACTGATCTCTCCTTCTGACCCCATTGCCACATCCCATTCAACGACCTCTCTCAGCAGAGCAGCCAGACATAGACCAGCTCTATTTTCTTGGAATTTGGCCAAAAAAAAAAAAAAAAGCCCTCAATGTATCTCCTCATGGTAGAAATGAGTTTATTGCAGAAATTGATAACTATCAGCATAGAAAGGGTTTCAGGCCTTTAAAGAAGTATTATTATGCTGACATGGTTAATTTCCTAGCTACATCTAAGCACTGTGGCATGCTTTGAAGTGACTGCTTCCCCTCTTTGGGCTGTATTTTCCTAAAGGCCACTGATACAGGGACCTCACAATGTGAACACTGTGCATCAACATGGGCTGTGCTGGGGGCAAAAATCCACAAACACAAGTTTACAGACAAATAGGCAGGAAGCAGATCAAGTAGGACTCAGAAGCCTTGGTTGAGTTTGGGAATAATTGCGATTTTCTTTTCTTTCTTCGTTTGTCATATTTAACTACGTCAACACACTCATTTTTAAATGCATTCCAGTGAGTTACACAGTTTACCACACAAAAGCCAGCTTTCTTCCCTGACTACTACCAATGCAAGGGTATGCTGACTTTGTCTAGACAAGGGGCAGAAATTGTTTGTTACGTTTACTGCCGAGCTAGACCAATTATCCTGAATTCAAGGGCTGTGTTTGGAGAGATGGTATGGAGAGTCTGAACTCAAACCATCTGACAACTTTTATTGAGTACCTCACTCTAACCTCAGCGAACAAGTGTTTCACGCCTCCAGAGAAAGAGTGGTTGGTTACTCCCACTGACAACTTAGAAAAAAGTGTAGCTAACACGGAAATAGCGTGAGTATCCTAAAATGGAAAAAAAAGTAAATAAACAAAATTTTGTTTCAGATTAAATTGAAAAGAACCCAAATGCTAGTGAGCAAATGATAACTCATTTTCAGCTCCTGGTTTCAGCTCTTGCTCTGTTAACAGCTGGAAATGGGCTAACAGATGCAAGGTGCCCAGATTCACGCAGATATTTCAAGATATAACTTAATGAGGTTCTCAGACAGGCACAGACAGCTTGCTCTAATAAACTTACAAAGTAAGGTGGAAATAAAAAGAATTTTTTAACTATTCTATAATATCAGAAGAACTATACAACCCGTGTTCCAATCTTTGGTGTATGATACTCAGGAAACTGGTAGAGCATTGGATCCTCCCAAGACAATGGGCTCACCCTGGAGGCCTTATGGCAGAGCTTCCAACGATCCCAGTAACCACAGGTTACGTTCATGGGCTGGGTACTTTAATTCATTACACTAATATCTCTGAAGTACCTACCACGTGCCTTTAGGTGCTAGGTCTGTAGTTCAAAGGAAAACAAAAGAATATATACATCTCTAGAAGCTTACCCTGGTGGCGTAGTGCTTAAGTGCTACGGTTGCTAACCAAAAGGTCAGCAGTTCAAATCCACCAGGCGCTCCTTGGAAACTGTATGGGGCAGTTCTACTCCGCCCTATAGGGCCACTATGAGTCAGAATCGACTTGACAGCAGCTGGTTTGGGATTTTTTGGTAGGAGCTTACAATTTAATGGCAGAGACATCAAGGTAACAGGCAATAAAATACCATATTGATAAGTAGTAAGGTAAGGATAAGGTACAATGGAATACAGGGGAATGATACTTAACTAGCGTAAAACAAGCTCAAAGCTTCCCAGCTAAGGGGGTATTTAAGTTGGGACCTAAAGGTAGCAAGTGACATCTTCAGGTAAAAGGTAGAAAACTTATGTGTAGGAAGAAGGGGTGCAGACAAGAGGAGTTTGCAGAAGGTGTCACATTCAGAGGGAATACAGCCAGAAGTTTTTTAAGTAGTAAATGTTCCATGAATGCCTTCTTGGGCTTCTATCCTATTGCATCATGGTCATTATCATCTTTCTTAGCTATGGGTACAACAAAAAGAAATAAGTATAGAAATAAGTAGATATGGAGAGATATTAGACATGTCTTTTCCCTCTACCAGACCTTCCCAGTTTTCCAAACTTAGCCCTAAAATCTCTTTGCTTTAGGTTGATTTTTCAGACCCCATTTGATATGCTCTCTGAAAACAGCAGTATCTATTGTCCATGTCTCACTTTGCACTTAGATCACAATTTTTATGTCTGCCTTTTTTCATACCTCCCAAGCAAAACTGAATTTCATCAATGCTAACATACACTGACCTCTTTCTGGATCTTAACAGTTATCAAGGACAGTTTTTTGTACAACCACGTCACTACAGTCACCTGGCTGACAATGATGGTTAAATGCATTCTAATTTCAGGGATGTTAAGCTGTGGAAAACTGTGCACCCTAGAATCATGACCCAGAACCTAAAAAGGGTAATAATAACGATGATGTCCTCTCCCTTTGTATGGAAACCAGCACTCACACACTACTATGGGAGAGTAGGTTACCATATCCTTGTTAGAGTCTGTCAGTGTGTATATCAAAAGCACTTTATTCAGAAATTTCTCTTTTGGAGATTTTTTTTTTTTTTTCAAAAGAAAGAAGCACACATGCATGTAAAGACAATAACAATAGCTAACTCATTACTAATGCTCAGTGCACCTGCAGGCACTGTTGTAAGGACCTTAGCTGGATTAACTCTCACATGACTCTGTAAAGTAGGTACTGTTATTACCCTTATTTTATAGATGAAGAAATTGAGACACAGGTGACTTGCTCAAGTTTACACAGGGAGTAACGGGTGAAGCAGAGACATCCTGACTCCAGAGTCTATGTACTATATTTTATTCCTTTCAGAGCTACAACGATGTTCTCGTCAGCAACGTTTACAATAATAAAAAATTGAAAACAACTTAATTTTCCAGTAACAAGGGATGAGTGAAAAAATTTTGGTACAATCATACAATTAAACGTGATCATACAGAAGAATATTCAGTGATCTGGAAAGATGTTTGCAGTAGTATAATTGAAAAAGTAAGTTTAAAAACGGTATACACCACATTATCCAATTTTATCAATATGTTAGAATGGACTGGGCGAAACTATCACTTATTTATGTCAAAAATGGCCAAACATCAGCAGTTGCATACGGTGGAACCTAATATCTGGGGGAGGGAAGGAGATGGCACATGAGAAAAACATAGAGACAGACAGACATTGAAAGGTTCTACAGTTAAATAGCGCCATTGGGTATTCTGGGTCTTGAGACTGTGTACAAGTTTTCTTTTATTCTTTTAATTTAACTAGATTTTCTAACTTTTCTAAAATAAACATGTATCCCTTTGGTACCAAGAGAAAAACAGGCAGTGAGTTATTATAATTTTTTGAATGGTTCTATCTTCGGCAGTTCACATATACCAGCCGCTCCTTGGAAACTCTATGAGGCAGTTCTACTCTGTCCTATAGGGTCACTATGAGTCAGAATTGACTCAGCGGCAATAGGTTTTGGGATCTTCTAAGCATTTATAATGTGCCAGGTTCTGTGCTCCATACTTTACACACCTCTTTCCAGTCCTCACAACAATTATGCCAAGATGAGTACTGTTCTCATATTTAGGAGGATATTTAGGATTCAAACATTTATGTAAAACATCCAACGACACCAGGCTAGTAAGTGGTGACATCAGTATTCAAACCAAAATGGTCTGAAAAGAAAGGTCCAAACACTTTTCACAAGACCATCCTGCTCCTGAGGCACTGAAATTATATATTTTTGTTAAATATAATATCCCACGATTATGTTTTTTGTCTAAGCTGATTAAGACCGGGGATTTTTATAGAGCAGCAAATGATAAGACCTTACACTGAACAAGCCTATGGAGTCAGCCAATGACTTGGTATTTGGGGGTACTGAGAATAATCATCTCAGTAATGAGAACATAGGACATTTCTCTAAAAATAAAATACCATATTTTACACAATAACGTGCACAATTATGCATTTTTTTGCAACCTGTGCAACCTCCTCACACATTATTTTTCCAGGTGCGCTGTGAGACTTACATGTGTGTATGCGTTATTTGTATGGACATGCTATTTGCAAAAAAATATGGTAAAGGAAATGGTTGGACCTGGAGAGTTTTTAAAGTTGATAATGATTCTATGCAAAAAACAAAGCTTGAACGTTCGCTGTGAAATGCCATTAGGTGTACACCAACCTGAAAACTAGGCCCACGATGTGCCTGACACAGGGTTGCACTCAAGAAACATTTGGTGAATGAATGAAACTGAATATGAATGTAGAGCCCTCTAATCAACTTTCACAAGCAGAGAAACCGGTAAAACCATCGTAATAATTCTGGGTACATTCTCCTTTCCTAACTGCCTCAAACTCTCAGTCCAATTTTCCATGCCAAGGACAGAAGTGAGAGGGAGTTCTCAGATAAGTTGAGTTTCTAACATGCCAGGCATTATTAGGGACATTATGCAAGCTATTTTATTTAAACCTTACACCTCAATGAAATAGGTGTAATTATTCCAATATTCCATGTGCAAAAATGGCCTCAGATGGTAATTTGTTCAAAGTTCCTTAGTGTGCAAGTGGCAAAAGTGAGGGTGCAAATCAAAACTGGTAAGTACCTCCAAAGTTCCACTCTTTGCCTGTACCATGCTGACCGCTCAAATTACAACACCAGATATCAGTGCAAACACAATACCCGATATCAGTGCAAATTAACTGCTTCTGCCTAGTTTTCAAAGGGGAACATTGTAGAACAAAGCCTCACAACTGTTCATCTGAGAAATAATACTTGTTTGCCTAAAATACAGTTCCCAGGTTTCCAAGTGTTAGTAACAAGTCCGTCAAAATTGCTTTCAAAAGGAATACCCAACATTTCCACAATCACATATGTATTAGCAAAAAAAAAGGGGGGGGGGCATTAAGAAGAGTCTTTGAACAAATGGAAAGAGTCTAGTAATTTCTTGTCTTCACGTAGCTTGACAAGGAAAGGAATGAACCTAGGATAACAAATGCCAAATTGAGAGGTGCTCTGGAGAAGCAGCAAGGGCATGTTAACACATGGTCTCAACCAAGCGACTCCTTCAGGACAAAAAAAAAAAAAAGAACAAAAGGAAAGAAAGGATGAAATCATTTTGCCTTATCACTTTCTTATAAAATTCATCAATTACTAACTGGCTTAAGGAGGCGTGTAACCATTTAGCATTAGATGGCTCAGCCATGGCTATTTACAGCAATGAGTTAAATAATCCTATTGGCTTGATGTGCCTTAGTTTATCTATGCTCACCCTTCACCAACCAAACAGGAAAAAAAAAAAAAAAAAAACAGTTGCCACTCAGTCAATTCCAACTCAGCAGTGCCTCTGGGTAGACTCGAACCACCAACCTTCCAATTAGTAGCTGAGCTCTTAACCATTTGCATCAACTAGAGGAAGAACACTGAAGCAGCCTTGAAAATACATTTTGTAGTATAAGTTGCTTCTTTAAAGTAACTAGTTCTGGATTATAGAGAGAACAGAAGTGCCCGGTTCTGCGTACTTGTGTTAGGTCTGTTGTTAGATCTGTGTACTTGTGTTAGGTCTGTTGTTAGCTGCTATCCAGTCGATTCCAACTCATCGTGATCCCAGGTATGTCAGAGTAGAACTGCTCCACAGGTTTTTCAAAGCTGTGATCTTTCAGAAGAAGATCGCAGGGCCTTCTCCCAAGGCACCTCTCGGTGGGTTCAAATCTCTCCGCTAGTAGTTGAGTGCTTAACCGTTTGCACCACCCACAGACTCCAAACAACCCTAGATGAACTCAAACAGGTAAGAGTTTTTTTTTGTCTTGATTTAGTACCTCGGGGATCTAAGAAGTCTAACAGTGGAAGTATATGGAGTTCAAGAATCTCAGGGATACATCTCCACCAGAACCCGACTATGGGAGAACACATTAAATCCTGGAACTCAAGTTAATCATGGAGAAAGTGATGTCAGCTTATAATACATAACTAACCTCACCAGGGCGGCTATTGAAATAACTAGGCTATAAGTACCCTTAACATATAAATGTCAAGTGACTATTAGGATACACCAAAGTGCTATACTGAATTGAAGAAAAGTATTTTTACACGGAGCTTTGCTGTCACATTCTCCAATGATTTTAAACACAGGCAAATTCATATCTATGAGAGAAATCAATAGGGAGGAAAAGCGAACCCTTCGTATTTTAACATATATGCAAAGTACAAATAAGTCACTTTTAACAGAACATCTCTACAGAGTGAACGTCTTTTAGAAGAGACTAAAATAAATTTCCCTGGTCTCAAAGGATAGAAAAACTCGATTCTTCCTGAAACATACACCCTTTCTTCTTAAGCCTCACACTCTCTCAGGGTCCTTTATTTATCTCCCTGTGATTTCATTCCTTGCACTTCAGGCTAACAAGGCTGCGGTGTGTCATTCCCTTTGTTAAGGTAGAAGAAAGGCTCCTCATTCAAAACATCAAGCGTGTTAAAAATAAAACAACTTTGTAAAGCTTCTCCGTCCATGAAGAAGAACAATAAAAATGTATTTTGCAGCTCCTCTGAAAGCACGAAAACCCCATGCCCTTCACATGTCAAAAACCCTCCGGAGAGCTGACAGAGTGCCAATAGTCACCATGGACAACCACCACTGCTGCCCGTATTAATTTTATTCAGTGGCCAAGGGACAGCCTTTATTTTTCTTTAAAAAAGAAAAAAAGTTTGTTAAATGAATTTTCAATATATGAACTGCCAGCTGTCAATAATGTCAATGTATGCTTACTTCAAATGATGAACCAGAAAAACAGTGGGAAATGTTTATTCTTTAATGCATCTAAATATATACGTTGATGTTTATCTGTGAGACCATACTAATGACCCTATTCACAGTTCAGAAAAAAATCTCAAGGATATAAATTTTAGGCAGAGATTAAGTAAGGGGTTGGGGGGGATTACATTTATTCACTGAAGTCAAAAGAATAATAACAACCTCGAGAGCCATTATAGGATGTCTTGCTTTATAAAGTGTTGTCCTATTTTCATTAAAAAATTATTAAGCAGCTTCTAAGGCTACTAAGCTCAATTCATTGAGCACGACCTACTTGCTTGATGAAGACATGTTCTATAGGAAAAATTTCTTAATCTAATGGAAGAGACAGGCTGCCAATGAGATTTATCACAAAAGAACGTACTAAGTGTTACAATGCACGGCTGCATGAGGTGATTTTGGAGCACAGAGGACCTATGCCAACTGTGCCCTTGGGCAGAGAAGAGAAAGGAAAAGCAGGGAAGGCTCCCTAGAAGAGATGGTGTTTCAGGTGAATATTGAAGGATGAGTACTCAGGACCACCATTACACAAATGCTCCTTATCTGCATTTTAGATATGCGAGGCTGAAGGGCAGAAGCTTTAAATAATTGGCCCTAAAATCCCACAGTAAGAAAACCAGTCCCAGCACACTAAATGCTAACCAATGGCCTGAAAGACTTAATGTAATTTTTTTGAGATTTTTTTTTTTTTTTTTTGAGAAAGAAAATTAAAACTACCTGAGACTACACCTAATACTGTAAGACCCAGGTACCCACAACCTAGAAGTAACTGTTGTGAACATTGTATCACATTTGCTTCATCCCTTAATGCGAGAAATAAAAGTTTACAGAAAAGTTGAAGTCCCTTTGGTTCCCTCTGTGCTTAGTTCCCGATTCTTTTCCCTGCCTTTCCCCAGAGGTAACCACTGTTATGAATTTCATGTGCATCCTTTTAGTCTATGTGTGTTGTATACCCATGAATAAAATATAAACCCGATGCCAATGAGTCAGTTCCGACTCACAGTGACCTCGTAGGACGGGCTAGAACTGCCCTATAGAGTTTCTAAGATTCTGTAATCTTTACAGAAACAGACTGCCATATCTTTCTCCCATGGAGCTGCTGGTGGGTTCTAACCACAGACCTTTCGGTTAGCAACTGAGTGCTTAACCACTGCACCACCAGGGCTCCTTGAACAATATACTGTTTTATGTATTTATTAGTTTTACATAAAATGTATATATAACTGTGCACCTTGCTTTTTATCACTCAATGTAGTTATACTAACATGTATTAATATTGGTGCATTTGCTAATACAGTGGGATGTTCTGCAATATTTTATGGGCATGAACTGCTATACAGCAGTCCACTATCTTAAAAGCCCCCAATAGATTTACCCATTCCCATATTCATAACCATTTTTGTTGTTTCCAAATTTTCACTATTACAAAGATGCAAAGAATTTATGTATGCAAGAGCTCTCCAAGGCATATAGATGGGTTATACAAAAGTAGAGATAAAATTGCTGTATCATATGGTGTACACATTTTAAAATTTTACTCTTAGAGACAGCCAAATGGTACTCTACCAATTTACCTTCATGGGAGTGATATATGGAAGTTTCTCTATACATCCTCTCCAATACCTGATACTATCAAACTTTTTAACTTTTGCCAATCTGATAGTGAGAAAGTTCCTTTATTCTGCACTTCCCTGGTGATTGCAAAGATAAGTATATTCTCATGTTTACTGGCTAATAAGGTATCCCTTTCTCTGAATTACCTCATTATATCCTTTGCCTATTCTAAAATGGAGTTGTCTTTTTCTTATTGATTTGTGGGAGTTCTTTACTTTGTATATCAATCATTTATCTGTTTTATATGTTGCAAAAATCTTTTCCCAGTCTCTTGCTTCTCTTTTAACTTTGTTTATGCTATCTTTTGTCTTAAAGATGTTTTTTAACTTCGATTTGGTCTAAATATTCTAAGAACTAATTTACAACATGGATAAATCTGGCTTATGTAATACTAATCTTGCAATGTAAGTTTCTTTCTTAGTAGCTAATTTTCTTTAATGTATGAACAAAAATTCTCAGTTATATATTAGCATTAAGTTCAAATCAACTCCATTAAAATTTAAACTTTCTCTGAAAGTTACTTCTGCTAGTGTTTACCAATATTAGTGAGTAGCTAGATCATAAGCTTTCACTGAATTTTAAGATGATACCATTTATTTATGGTACAAGAACTAATGCTCTTAAAACCTCTACTATTTGTCCAACTACAGTAGGCTTTATAACTAGGATACATACTGTATTTTTATTACTTTATAACTCTTATTAGTTCTATACATCATCAAACAGGTTTGATTTGTACCAGGCTATAGACAAATGCTGAAACACTAAAATCAGATTTTCAATGAATTGGATCGTTTAAAGGATGAATTAAAAGAAGAAGAAAAAAGACTGATTAGCTTCTTTGTTTGCCCTGAGGAAATTTTCAAGTATTTAAAAAAATTTTCTTTGACACTGTCCCAAACAATAAGAAATCACATATAGCCATGAAAGATGCTGGCTTATAGTATAAACGAGAACAACTTATTTCAGCCAATTAACAATATGACCCCATGGGACAAGACGTAAGTGGTTCTACTAAAACTAAGTCTGAGTCTAGACTACAGAGTAGGGTGGCCTATGAGTCCACGGGACCTCCTAATGCATATCATTAATGCACTCTAAGCAACACAGCCCGGAAGCAGTCAGAAAACTTTTCTTCTATGTTCCTATGAAAGAAATAATACAGATTTATGATTTATTATTTCTGTTCCCAATATGAATTGGGCCACCTATTTCCCGCCATTTATCTGACGGAAGGGGAGGCCAAAAAGGTTAATGAAATTCTATTCATTGCTGAGTGATCTGAAATCATTCATATTCTCAATTTCTTTGCCTAGTGCCTTACTGTTCATACTACATTCTGGTACAAATTAACAGCTATATTCTATATTATCATATAAAATTTCCACTTTGAGAAATAATATCCAACGCTTAGATGGAAAAATTGTTAAGCATTCTCCATTCAAATAAGACTGACTTTCAGGCAACTTTCTTCATTGTGAGGCTACCATTTCAGGAATCAGATCTCCATATTAGTAACAACTTCAATGCTTAAACGTTTTCACTCTTGAGGGTGAGGAACTCCCAAGTCCAAATGTTTCTCAGAGTTCATGGGAATCATGTCTAGTACATCTTGTCTGGCTTCTACAATTTTATTGCCGCTAAGTCACCAAGGATGAACAATTCTATGTTGCACATAGCCAAGGTCAATTCTGAAGCTACAGGAGCCTGGCTATCTTAAGAAGGATTTCAGGCCATGTCCTTTCTCAGGAAGACCTTTGGCCACTCCCTCCTTGACTTCACAGGATCCTTAGCCTATGTATTTGTGTCCATATTTCATCTCTTCTATTAAACTGAAAACACCTTAAAAGAAGAGTCAGAGTCTTGCTCATCTCTCACATCTGACGTTTCTATCCCTTGTTGCTCCTAGCACATTTATGCCTTCATTCCTTCTTTCCATAAATATTTGCTTGTACTCAGCACTGTGCTAGACATTAAGGATACAGCAGGGAATAAAACAGACACAATTCATGTTTTCACTGAGCTTATATCCTGGATGGGAAGACAGACAATAAGCAAGTAAGCAAATATTTCCAGACAGTGCCTTAAGAAAACTTAAAAAGGAGATACGATGGAGAGTCATGCGAGCATAGTCTACATATGGAGGTCAGGGAAAGATCCTCTATGGTGGTGACACTTAGGCTGAGATCAAATTGACATAAAGAAGCAGCCACGTAAAGATCCAGGGAGAAGAGTATTCCAGGCAGAGGAAATATTTAAGTGCAAAGGCAGGAATGAAACTAGTGCGTTCAAGGAAAGGAAGGCTGAGGCTGAGTAGAGTATCATCAACAAGGTAGTGGAATGAGAAGTTGTCAGGAGATAGAGAAGGACAGATCATTAAGCGCTTGGTGAATCACAATCAGGGCTCCGGAGTTAATTCTAACCCTAATGGGAAACACTGGGGAGTTTTAAGAAGGGGAACACCGTGCCCTGGAGTATATTTTTAAAAAGCTCATTCTGGTTTCAATACAGAACGGAGCCATAGTAGAAGCAGGGAGACTGGCAAGGCGTTTATTGCAATTGCCAGTTCAAAAAAAAAAAAAAAAATGGTGGCTTGGATTTGAGTAGTCGCGGAAGAGATAGTGAGAAGAGTTTAGATTTATTTTGGAATGGAGCCCATGAGATTTGCTGTTGACTGGATGTGGAGGAATACTGCAGAAAGTAAAAGAAAAAAATTGATAAATTATGTGGCAAAGAGTTAAATAACACGACAGCCCATCCTTGTCTTCACGGCCGTAGATGAGCATGAATAGTACAAATGTTTACAGTATTCTCCCTATGCCAGAAGCAATATAAACCAGACATGAGATGGTCTGGTAAGGACATCTGTGGTCAGAGATTGTAAACACTACAAAAAACTGCACCAGAGCTTCTGTCTGGGGAATCTTCTGCTAAGGAAGGGTGTTGCTGTGAGACAAGAAGAGATGTCCATAAAGAGCTGCCCCATCCACTGCCCAGTCAAAAGGCCAGATTTTTTGCAAAGAAGTGTGGTGGAATCTAGGCTTGTCACACAAGGAGCTGTAAGTGAATACCGTTTCCTGAGCACTTCCAGGTACTGTATCATTTAATCCTCACAAACTTATGAAGAAGATACTCCTATCTTATTTTAAGCATAAGGAAACTGAGGCAAAGAAACAGCAAAGAAAGGAGAGCAGCTAGGACAATGACAATTTGATTCTAATATGGTAAGGGTGGATGGTGGTGGTTTTCTGCCTCTCCAGAAACTGGTCATGAACAGCCTGGATTTTAGGCTCCTTCTGAAAGGCAAATTCAGCAGCTCCTGCTTGGGGCTAGTATCAAAATATTCAGACGGTCCATCAGTGAACCTACCTTCTGGGCAGTTCTGAAGAGTCGTTTGAGCTTAATCCTTCTGCCCTATCATTCAGGTCCTGCCCCTCACTCCAGTGAATTCAAATGATCTACTCTAATTCTTGCACTCCATCAACCTGACTTCTAAAGTAATCCTGACAGTGCGATGGATATGTTAAGGGCTTGCTGCGAGGACGGGCCTCTGAGGGTCTTCTCTTTTCAGACAGCATTGATCTGTCTATTGTGTCCAGTCAATAAACCTTTACATCAGATCTGGCTGGGGAATATGTCTGCTTTTGTGCCTTACTATTTCTGATTTGTCATATCCTTCAAATGGATTCCCCCATTCAAATATCCTGCAGGCAAAGTCTTATTACTTACTCCATGCTTCACAGAGTACTTGTTTTCTATAAAAGGTTATCAGTGTTGTTTACATTGTCCCTGACAATGTTGGGGCTAGTCTCGCCCCCTAGGCATATTTTAACTACTTCCAAGTACATTTGGCCAGAAACATTATTTGTAACTAAATAAACCCCCAGTTTGGAATTTCTAGGCCAAATTAATTTCCATTTGAGCCTCCATTTTGGTACTAATGTCAAAAGCAAAGAGCTTGGGGAACAATCATTTAAAAACTATTTACTTGCTGGCTGATGTCTGATTTAGGGTGCTCCCATAGGAGAAATAAATTTCCCTTTAGACATTTAGAAATTATAAATATTGTTGTGTAGGTTAAAAAAACAAATGTGCTATTGGTACTCATATAAAAGGTTTACACGGTTTACAACACAAAGGTCTCAGGAATTGCAAATACATGTTTATCAGAGTAAATCATACATAGAATCACAGGCTTGAAAGGAACTGCAAATATAACTTGGCCCAACATTTTTAATATTACAAATGAGGAAAGTCTAGCTTGGTACCATTGCAAATTCATCATCTCTAATGCTAGTGTGCCCTCAACATCTCTTAGGAAATTGATTTTAATATTTGTTGAGTGTTGTCTGCTCCTGCCTCCTGCTCCCATTCCCCTCAGTGGCTCTGACCCTTGTTATTTTCACTAAACCTCCTTTCCAACTTTGGGAGTGCCATACCTTTGTTGTTATGGATTGAATTGTATCCCTAAAAATACATGTCAACTTGGCTAGGCCATGATTCCCAGTATTGTGTGATTGCCCACCATTTTGTCATCTGATGTGATTTTCCTATATGTTGTAAATCCTACCTCTATGATGTTAATGAGGCAGGATTAGAGAAAGTTATGTTAATGAGGCAGGATTCAATCTATAAGATTAGGTTGTATCTTGAGTCAATCTCTTTTGAAATATATAAGAGAGAAGAGAGCAGAGAGACATGAGGACCTCATGCCACCAAGAAAGTAGTGCCAGGAGCAGAGAGTATTCTCTGGACCCAGAGTCCCTGCACTGAGAAGCTTCTAGACCAGGGGAAGATTGAGGATAAGGACCTTCCTCCAGAGCTGACAGAGGAAGACTCCCTGGAACTGACACCCTGAATTTGGACTCCCAACCTACTAGACTATGAGAGGATAAATTTCAGTTTGTTAAAGCCCTCCACCAATGGTATTTCTGTTATAGCAGCACTAGATAGCTAAGACATTTGTGTTTATAATTACTGGCTCTGAGTGAGATGAGAGTCTTAGACAAATCATTTCTTTTTGCCTCCATGTCCTCATCTATAAACTAGGAACAATAACCATAACTATCTTAGAGTCTTGTGAGCATCATATGAGGAAATTCTTGCAAAATCCTGACAATGGTGCTTGACACATATTAAGTGCTCAATAAAGGTAAGCTATGACTTTTTTTTTTTTTATTACTATCATCATCATCAACAACATGACCCAACTTCTGCCCCCCTTAGTATCAGCAGATTATCTCTCTTTCCAATTTACCAAGAGGAGAAGGGTCATCAAATATAAGCTCCCTCAGATTCTCCATTGCACTGCACACTTGCACACTAGGAGCCTATCTGCCACTCTATGTTCCTATCTACATCCCCCCCCCCCCACCACTCTATCTTCTCTCGTTCTGTCTGGAATGGAAAGTTTTTCTTCTTGCTAATGCCTCCATCTGTGCCTTGAATGCCATCCAGTCTCACAGCTGTCTTCTTAGGAGCCTTGTCCCCTCAATTAAGTGATCCCCTCTCTCAAATGGGTCTCTAGTCTTTCCTTCCTGGCACCATCCTCTTAGCCTCTACGTCTTTTTTATCTTAAAACACAAATAAAAGCAAGCAAACAACAACAAAATGCTTCTCTTGAACCTACGTTTACCTTTTATGTCAAAAGCACACAGCAAATAACCTAAAAGAGCTCCCAATTGCCAAAGGTAGGACAATTTGAGCAACAAAATAAATTACATAATATTGACTTACAACCCAAAATATCAAATAAATATATATGAGTTTCCATAAAACCTATAACCCCAGTATATAACAACTCCAGTCAAATAATGAGAAAAACACCAGACAAACATGGATTGAAGGACATTCTATAGGACATCTGGCCAGTATTCTACAAGATTGTCAACGTCATGAGAAACTACGGCAGACTGAGAAACTATCACAGACCAGAGGAGATTGAGGAGATATGACAATGAAATGCAACATGGTTCCACGGACTGGATCCTGGAACAGAAAGAGGACCAAAGCCACACCAAGCCCAGTGCCATCGAGTCGATTCTGACTCATAGCGACCCTATAGGACAGAGTAGAGCTGCCCCATAGAGTTTCCAAGGCGCACCTGGCGGATTCGAACTGCCGACCCTTTGGTTAGCAGCCGTAGCACTTAACCACTATGCCACCAGGGTTTCCAAAAAGAGGACATTAATGGAAAAACTGATGAAATACAAATAAAGCCTGGAGTTTATTTAATAGTTATGTGCCAATGTCAGTTTCTTATTAACAAAGGTACTGTAATAATTTACAATGTTAAAAATGGGGGAACGTGGGTGAGAGGCATATGGGAGCTCTCTATACTATTTTTGCAAATTCTCTATAAATTTAAACTTCCTTCAAAATGAAAATTTTACTCAAAAAAAAAATTGCTGTGGTTTCTGTCTTCTGATTAGACTGTGGTTGATACAAGGACCTGGTCCAACTATCAAAGGAATCATTTTCTAGATCTAATCATCAAATCTATGCATAATAATAACCAGAGTAAAGGGGACATACAAATAAAGTCCTTGGAATCAGGGCATTTTAACTCTGCTACTTAGCATATTAAAGGAGCCCTGGTGGTGCAGTAGTTAAGTGCTTGGCTGCTAACCTAAAAGTCCGCAGTTTGAATCCACCAGCTGCTCCATGGGAAAAAGATGTGGCAGTCTGCTACCATAAAGATTTATACCCTTGGGATAACTGGGAGCTCCTAAAAAATCAAACACTTATGCTCATCTAAAGGACTTCATCAAAAGAGTAAAAAGATCACCTACAGACTAGGAAAAAATTTCAGTCTGATCAAAGACTGATCTCCAAATCCAGCCAGTGACTGATCTCTAAAATCTATACGATACAGCAAAAACTCAGCAACAAAAAGATGAATAACCCAATTAAAAAATGGGCAAAGGATATGAACAGACACCTCACCAAAAAAAACATTCAGGCAGGTAACAGATACATGAGGAAATGCTCATGATCACTAGCCAATAGAGAAATGCAAATCAAAACTACAATGAAATTTCATCTCACCCCTACAAGGCTGGTATTAATGCAAAAAATGCAAAATAATAAATGTTGGAGAGGTTGTGGATGACTGGAACACTTATACACTGCCAGTGGGAATGTAAAATGGTACAACCACTTTGGAAATCGATTTGGCGCTTCCTTAAAAAACTAGAAATAGAACTACCATACAATCCAGCAATCCCACTCCTTAGAACATATCCTAAAGAAATAAGAGCCCTCACACAAACAGATATATGCATACCCCTGTTCACCGCAGCACTGTTTACAATAGCAAAAAAATGGGAAGCAACCAAGGTGCCCATCAACGGATGAATGGATAAATAAATTATGGTATACTCACATAATGGAATAGTACGTAGTAATCAAGAACAACGATGAATCTGTGAAACATCTCATAACATGAAGGAATCTGAAAGGCATTATGCTGAGTGAAATTAGTCAATTGCAAAAGGATGAATATTGTATGAGATCAATATTATAAGAGCTCAAGAAAAAGTTTAAACACAGAAGAAAATATTCTTTGATTGTTACAAGGGTGGGGAGGGAGGGAGAGGGGTATTCACTAATTGGATAGTAGACAAGAACTATTTCAGGTGAAGGGAAAGACAACACGCAATACAGGGAGATCAGCACAACTGGGCAAAACCAAAAGCAAAGAAGTTTCCTGAATACAACCAAATGCTTTGAAGGCCAGAGTAGCAGGGATGGGGTCTAGCGACCATGGTTTCAGAGGACATCTAGATCACTTGACATAACAAAATGTATTAAGACAACGTTCTGCATCCCACTTTGGAGAGTGGCATCTGGGGTCTTAAATGCTAGTAAGTGGTCATCCAAGATACATCAATTGGTCTCAACCCATCTGGAGCAAAGGAGAATGAAGAACACCAAAGACACAAGGTAATTATGAGCCCCAGAGACAGAAAGGGCCATATAAACCAGAGACTCCATCAGCCTGAGACCGGAAGAACTAGATGGTGCCTGGCTACAATCGATGACTGCCCTGATAGGGAACACAACAAAGAACCCCTGATGGAGCAGGAGAACAGAGGGATGTAGACCTTAAATTCCTGTAAAAAGACCAGACTTAATGGTCTGACTGAGACTAGAGGGCCCAAGGAGGTCATGGTCCCCAGACCCTCTGTTAGCCCAAGAGAGGAATCATTCCCACAAGCAACTATTCAGACAGGGATTGGACTGGACAATAAGACAGAAAATGATACTGGTGAAGCGTGAGCTTTTGGCTCAAGTAGACACATGAGACTATATGGGTAGCTCCAGTCTGGAGGTGAGAGGAGAAGGCAGAGGGGGACAGGAGCTGGCTGAATGGACACGGGGAAACAGGGTGAAGAGGAGGAGTGTACTGTCTCATTAGGAGGAGGACAGTTAGGAGTACATAAAAAAAAATGAAACTGACTTGATTTGTAAACTTTCACTTAAAGCACAGTAAAAAAAAAAAAAAAAAGATTTACAGCCTTGGAAACTCTATGGGGCAGTTCTATTCTGTCCTAAAGGGTCGCTATGAGTCAGAATTGACTCTACAGCAGTTGGTACTTAGTGTATTGCTAGAGCATACACTTTGTCTCAAGAACTATCTAGCCAGCAGTAAACAAAAAGATACATATCCTAACAAGTGATGTTAGGGTACATGCCATAGAGAAGCTCCGAGTAATAAGACCCGTTGCTCTAGCTCAGAATACTACTTTCTTATGTGCTTAAGATAGGTGTCAGGAACGTTTTTCTTCAAAACATCTTTAAAGACTTCAGATATCTGCTCAGGTTTATCTATGTTTTTGGTTATTATAAATCCAAAACATGAGTTGTAGGGAATAAATTAAAATTTGTCTCAATGCTATCTTCCAGAATTGAAAGAACATTTACTCTCAGAATTCCAGACACTTCATTTGAAAGTCAGTAAACTCCAAAACAAGTCAACGATTTATTTTCTAGAAGGCCTGAATCAGCTCTAGAGAGTCTGAAACCCATGTAGGCTTCTGTTTTGTTTATACAAATGCTCTGCAGTCTGGCTACTTAGTCTGAGGTAGGCTGCAGTCCTTATGAGACAAAGGATGAATACAACTGAACTTATTCCACAGCATTTTTGCCCTGAAATTAGTAACAAACCTTGTTATTCAGATGAAGAGCACACTCACTCTTCCCTTTCTCACTAGCTAATGATAATGTTATTTTTCTTCCGAATGTCTAGGCACAACTGAATTTTAAACTGAAAAAGTTAATGAAAGCAACATCTCATTTGAGGTCAGTCTGCCAGAAAAATGGACATGAGCCAAGTCCCACATCCCAAACATTTTGCCTCAATGGCATGGGAACAAAATGCCCACTCTCCTCATGATCTCTGACAGAAGCAAAACAAAACCCTGCAAGGCAGTTATATCCATTGGAACTGAGAAACCTGTGTGGGGCAGAAACACACACAAACACATACACACCCCCTGTGGAAGGTACAATAACAAAGAGTCTTTCACAAGGAGTGTTCTTTGCACAGACAGCATCAAGGACGTTCCCCTGGAGATGCACGTTCAGGAGTTGAGAGATCACAAGTTTAAAACAAGAAGTTCCAACAAGATACAGCATAAACGCCGCAATTTCAAATGTAAACAAGCAAACTTCTTAAAACCAGTTTATCTAGACTGCTTAAAGTCCTTTAAGATTAGTTTCAGAAAATTATTTGGTTACAGTGAGGAAAAATTTGTGTTATCACGAGAATCTGCTGATTTTTAAAAACTGCTATTTCCCTTTGTAAATGTGAAGTTTCGTGAATTACATTTTAGTTACACTTCAATTTCCTCTGACAACTTTTAAGGCAAAAAAAAAGAA
This sequence comes from Elephas maximus indicus, assembly GCF_024166365.1. Taxonomy (NCBI): domain Eukaryota; kingdom Metazoa; phylum Chordata; class Mammalia; order Proboscidea; family Elephantidae; genus Elephas; species Elephas maximus. The sequence goes on from NC_064820.1 coordinate 130,477,123, forward strand.
GTATAAAGGAACAGGAAGTATACACAATTACCATGTAACAATGAGCAAAGCAAGAAGACTGAAGTTTTAACTGTGGAATTTAGAAAAGCAACTGTACTGTATGGCATTTCATCATATAATCCTCATAATAATGAAATGGTATGTTAGGCCTGGCCTGTTCATATTTCAAAATACCATCATTTTAGGGTTATAATTCTAATCATAATAGAGACAAACTATATACTATATTGTGATCTGATTTAGCAAGAACCAAAATGCTCATCAGTTTCTATTTACTACAAACATATCTCCCCAAAACTATCTGAACAAGTACTTATTATTTGCACCTCAGAAGTCAGAGATAAGTAGATATGTCAAGCATCGAAAATAACAATTTTACTTTTGGGTTAAAACCAAAAGATGACAAATTTTGATCACCAAGAAAGTATCTGAGCTAACTCAACAGGTAAAAAGAGAAGTTAGAATACAATAGCTGGGTTACCACAACTGCCTTACAAAAGTAAGACATCTAAATTCTGGACCCTACTCTGGAAAATGCATTCCTAGTCACAAAAGTATCAGATTCTTAAGATCTCCTTCTAAAGTACCTTTCTTTATACTCTACTGACAACAGTTCTGTATGTAACACATATACACATGTAAATGGAACTGTGTTAATGAGTTGGATTTGGAATCCACCCCATGTTCTGTATCGGGATGAAGAGGAAAACTGTTGGCTCAGGGAAATCTGCAGACAAGGGGGCCCATACAGTGAAAATATCCCAAGACAGACAACAGCAGGTGGGAACTTACCACTGGAGCAGTTGGTCCCGCCCCAGCCAGGCTCACACTGACAGGTGTTTGGAGCAATGCAGCGACCATGGACACATTTATCAGCACAGTGGGCTGTCAGAGAGAAAATCAATCAAATAAAGAAAGTTGGCATGAGAAAAAAACCCGCAACAACACAGCTGTTTCACATCCCCCATCTCAAGTATCACTTAAAAACAACACGCATACTTGATAATTTTCTTCAATCCATTCTGCAACCCTCTTACAGCCCACTGTACAAGCAAACAATTCCCCTTCTTATTTTGATATCACCAAATAAATTCCTTCATTTCTACTGCTTAATTCTACTTCATGCTGAATTAGGAAAGAAATTTCAAGGTAAATTGCCTAATCCACTTAAAAAAAAAATTGTCATTGACTACCAAATATATCCTCTGTGTGTGTTTGGGGAGGAGCATACAGGGAAGCTGCAACGTACCACAAGGCAAGAGGTCAGGACTCCAGAGCAACAGAGCAGACCAAGAGGTAACCTTTACACAATACATTCACCAGAAACAATTGTCAAATTTCTCTGTGGAGATGTTAATGACACAGGAGAAATGTACACCTTTTTCTATTGGGGAGGATATTAGAAAAACGTATGTAGGTCTTTGGGAAATTTTAAATCTCAATTCCTCTTTTATTTAGTTAGCTAACATCTTGGGTGCGATACAACTCTTGGAGGTAAGGGGGCATCATGGCAAACAGGAGTGGATGGGTAGTCTGTCGATTGCCAAAAGCAAAGTTCAGTTTGCTGATACAAATGGATACCAAAAATATGTTGTGGTGTCCATTAGCATCACCTTCGACCTTCATGTCTCTCACATTGGTTAAACTGACTTTAAAATATTTGGATACGTAAGTAATTGTGAGAATAACTAGTAAGAAAGAGTTTTGGCTTCAGATATTCCAAAATTTTATTTAAGGGCGGGATAAGATACCCTGTGCTTTATAGATAAGTTTTATTAATTTATGCCTTATTAGGAAAATAAAACAGGTTGTTAAGGATTGAATTGTGTATCCCAAAAAATACGTGTTGTAAATATTAACCTTATGCCTGTGGTTATAATCCCATCTGGGAATGGGTTATCTTCATTATGCTGATGAGGCAGGATTTATGTAGGGTGTGTCTTGAGTCAATCTCTTTTGAGATATAAAAGAATTTAAAACAAGCAAGGAAGAAAGCAGAAATGGGGGAAGAGAGATGCTAAGCCACATGAAGATCACCAAGGAGTAGACGCTCAAAAGAGACAAGGACCTTCCCTCAAAGCCAAGAGAGAAAAAGCCTTCCCCTAGAGCTGGCAACCTGAATTCAGACTTTCAAAACAAAACAAAACAAAACAAAAATCTGTTGCCGTTGAGTCAATTCCAACTCTAAGCGGCCCTATAGTACAGAATAGAACTACCCCACAGGGTTTACAAGGAGCAGCTGGTGGATTCAAATGGCCGACCTTTTGGTTAGCAGCCATAGCTCTTAACTACTTTGCCACCAGAGCTCCTAAAATACAACACTGTCTGCAATAGGATAATATCCATATGCCTATAAGGAAGATGAGTTACTACGACTATTATTCAAATTTACCCACCAACCACTAAGGCCAAAGATGAACAAATTGAAGGTTTTTACCAACTTCTGGAGTCTGAAATTGATCAAATATGCAATCAAGATGCATTGATAATTATTAGTGACTGGAATGCAAATGTTGGAAACCAAGAAGAAGGATCAGTAGTTGAAAAATACGTCATTGGTGATAGAAACGATGTGGGAGATCTTATGACAGAATTTTACAAAACCAATGACTTATTCATTGGAAATACCTTTTTTGACAACATAAATGGTGACTATACATGTGGACCCCATCAGATGGAATATACTGGAATCAAATCGACCATACCTATGGAAAGAGATGATGGAGAAGCTCAATATCATGCCAGAGCAAGGCCAGGGGCCGACTGTGGAACAGACCATCAATTGCTCATACGCAAGTTCAAGCTGAAACTGAAGAAAATTAAAACAAATCCAAGAGACCCAAAGCATGACCTTGAGTATATCCCACCTGAATTTAGAGACAATCTCAAGAAGAGATTTGACACTTGAACAATAATGACTGAAGGCCAGATAAGTTGTGGGATGGCATTCAGGAAGAAGGCAAACAGTCATTAAAAAGACAGGAATGAAAAGACCAAATGGAAGTCAGAAGAGACCCTGAAACTTGCTCTTGAACATAGAGTAGCTGAAATGAAAGGAAGAAATGATGAAGTAAAAGAGCTGAACAAAAGATTTCAAAGGGCAGCTCGAGAAGACAAAGTAAAGTATTACAATGAAATGTGCAAAGACCTGGAGCTAGAAAACCAAAAGGAAAGAACACACTCAGCATTTCTCAAGCTGAAAGAACTGAAGAAAAAATCCAAGCCTCAGTTGCAATATTGAAGGATTCTACAGGCAAAAAATTGAACAATGCAAGAAGCATCAAGAGAAGGATGAAGGAATAAAAAAGGTTACTGTACCAAAAGAACTGGTCACAAAGGCACCAACTGAAACTCTAAGATTGAGCAAGCAGGCCTCGGACCTTTCCTCCAACATCAAGATAACTTTTATTAAAATGGGTAAATAAATACATAAGTTAAGCATGTTTTTCAGAGGGATCAGATTCAGAATTCCGTATGCCTGGATCCCAGTTTATTGTTAAATGTTGCTCTTGTTTTATTAATTCCAAAAAAGATAATAAATGAATTTTTATATGTAGAATCAAAAGAGATCTACTTTAGAACGCTGAATAATCATACAACTGCTCTTATGTGTGACTCCTAAGGGTCCAAACTTAATGTTTTATAAAATAAGTCCCAAGAAGTACAGACGATTATAATAGATGAAGATAAATCCTGTGATGATACTTTTTTTTAAATCTGTATTATTTATAAAACCTTGAGCTAACCTTTGACCAAAGTCTGAAGCAAAGTATGGATAGGCATTAGCAGAAAACAAATTCGCCTGTAAGTTAACTAGAATTTAGAAAGGAGAATATGCTTTCCTAATTGCTTCTCCCTAAATTAAAGCTAAAGCCACCTCTGGCATTGAAGCCTAAAGACAAATAATTAACACTGGGACAGATTCTAAAAGGAAAAGACACAAAATTCTACTGCCATGATGAAGACTTTTCACAGCATGATAGACTCCATCATACCTGCACCATCTCTGCTCTATGCCCTTCTTTCCATTGTCTCTGGACTTCATATTCAGCCATAGCCATCACCAAGTACCTCTAAGATGGCCAGGAGCAAAAAGAGGGAACAGTGGAGAAGAGAGTATACTATAGCGTTCTCTATGTTCTCTGATGTCCCAACTCACCAAGTTTCAAGTACACTAACTATGGCAAACACAGACCCTTATTCGCTACCCACATCTTTTCTTTTTGTTTTTAAAAGGGTAGTTAAAACCAGGATAATCCTAGCAAAGCTGATCTTCTCAATATGATTTATTTTTCTCTCCCTTCAAGGAAATCATTAAATATCATATTTTGAGTTTTCAGTAGCCTTTTTTAGAGGCCAGCTATAAGCTGAATCTCTGGATTCACACTTAGTACATTGCTGCAGACACAAGCTGAAAGATACAGCCAAGGCATCTTTTCCCTCAAGAACGGGAGGCGAGAGATACTGATGAGAAGAACATGCCACTTCTTTGAAGTGAAAGTTGTGGACAGACCGTCTGCCTGATGAACAGGTGAGGACTGACATGATGACCCTGGAATCATCCATAATTAGACTCCTGTTTCAACTTCAGTTCCCAAATCCATTTAAATCCCCTTACCAGGGCCAGGGATGTCATTCCTCTCACTTGTAAATACTTGGCTTTAATACTGAGAGCCACTAACTATACTCAATGGTTTTCTCTTATGCCATAAACATTTCCTTTTGGATATACACCTAAAAAAATGGTGGCAAATGGTGAGAGTCAGAGTCTCTCTCTGACTACAGGCTTCCTTATAGACCAGTCCCAGAACCCAGTGCCAGTATATCCTTATAAAACAATTACATCTCTAGTCACAGTACAGTAGTCCCCCACTTATAACAGGGTCCAGTTCTGACGAAGCTGTCAGAAGTTGGTTCTGACTTAAGTTAAAATCTCCTTTTTTTTTCTAGTTTTCATTTCAAAACACAATAGTGTTTTAACAATAAATCATAAAACTGAACATCTGCAAGTGAACATCTGAGAATGATAACATCAGCAAATTACATGCTGCAACACTATGTAGTACATGTTACTAACGATAAGATGTACAAAAAATAAAAAACAGACAGTTGTAAGTACAGTTCACTGTAACTCAAATCTGTCAAATTCGGGACTAACAGTACATACCTTTGTTCTAAAGGATATAATATAATCAATTCATTGAGATTAATTTTGAAAATGTTTTCAGAATGAAAGTATCTCTTAAAAATAACTGCCCAGTAGATATACAAATCTTCCAGCCAATCCGTCTTTCCTTAGAAGTTCCTTTTATTCCAATGTTCGTATGAATGAAGTGCATAAGTTGCAAATTTTGCTGTCTCTTATTTATCCCCTGGGTTGCTATAGAGGAACTTACACATTTCAAGCTAGCTATAGGTGCCTTTACTGAACACCATTCTTTCATTTTTACAGACAAGAAAACTGAACTAGGAAAATGGAATCCTTTCTCAATATTGGTAGCTTGTGATGAAAGCAGAAGTGGGATTAAACTCTGGTCACTGACTCCCATTCCAGGATTTCACCACTTCAATTGTGGACCAAGACATATTATGGGTTTAATGGGGTGGTGGGGAGAAGGACAGGAGGTGAAGAGGATGGTAGAAGATGCCCTGGGTAAGATACTAGGAAATGAGTAGCAGATGGCTAGGTATAGGAAGTCAGAAGATTCAAAAGTGACTGCTGAAGGGAAAGAAAACAAACAGAGAGCTGAATTCCAAGATAAACTTTATTCCCGCCATATTTTGAGGCCAATTATATGCAAACTCTTCATAAAATCTAATTGCTACTAAAAGGTTTTAGTATGGACAAGAATCATTTTGTTTTTGTTTTTTTTCAAACATCACATAGCACCCTACCCTATTGTGTTTAGTTATAAAAGGGAAGGAATTCTCTCCTCCCTGGCATTTAAAATTCACTGATGTAGCAGACACGTGGCTAGTCACTGCTGTGATACAAAGATGGCAGATTAGGGGCACTTAGTGTGGAGATGATGTCAGATGTAGGCCCCCCAAAACCCAATAAGCATGGTACAAAATGAAAGGGTAATCAGAAATATGGACAAAACACTGTGGGAGCATATTATATGATCCCATTTATATGAAATAGGCAAATTTATAGAGATATAAATTAGATTAGTGCTTGCCTAGAGCTGGGTACAGGTAAAGGGGAAAAGGGAGTGATGGCTAATGGGTATGGAGTTTTTTTGTTTTTTTTATTGTGGTAAAATGTATATAACAAAAAACTTGCCATTTTAACCATTTTTAAGTGTGGCATTAATTACATTCACTATATTGTGCAACTATCACCACTAATTATTCCCAAACTTTTTTCATCACCCCAAACAGAAACTTGGTGGAGTTTCTTTTTGAGGTGATGAAAATGTCCTAAACTTGATTGTGGCTATGGTTGTAAAACTCTGTAAACATACTAAAAACCAGTGAACTGTTCATCTTAAAAAGTGATTGCGTGGTACGTGATTTATGTATCAGTAAGTGATTCAGCCATTCCTCTCCTAGGTATCTATTTACCCAAGAGAAAAGAAAGCACACGTCCATACAAAGACTTGTACACCAATGTTCACAGCAGCTTTATTTGTAATAACCAAACGCTGGAAGCAATCCAAATTTCCCTAAACAGGTGCAAGGATAAACAAATCATAGTATATCCATATAATAGCATACTACTCATAATAAAAAGGAATAAACTAATGATACCAGAAACTACATGGACGAATCTCAAAATGATTATGCTGAGTGAAAGAGGCCAGACAAAAAAGAAAACATATTGTATGATTCTATTTACATAAAGTTTTAGAAAATACAAACTATTCTAGGGTGACAGAAGCAGATTATTGCTTCCTTAGGGATGAGGGGCGCAGGGAAGACTTAGTGGGAGGAATTAAAAAGGGACATGAGGAAACATGTCTATGTGATGAATATGTTCACTGTTATGATTGTGATGGTGGTTTCATGGATTTATATATATACATACTTATAAAATCACACTTAAATATGTGCAGTTTATTGTATGTCAATTACACTTCAGTAAAGATGTTTAAAAAAAAAAATTAGAATGTGAGATAAACTTCCAGGCATGGAAAAAAAAATCTAAGCTAACACTAAAATACTATGCACACTGGGCAATTCTAATAAGGCTCTGTGGTCTCTGGTCGGTGGGCTCTCCAAATACAAGAAACCTTCATTTGGAGAAATGCTAATAATAAAAACTCACAAGGAAATGTTCTACTAAACTTTTCCTCTATAAAATAAATGATTTATACAGCAGGGAGGAAAAAAAAAATAGTTTTTGTTGGAATAGACTATTGTAATGGATCCCACACAAGGGACTGACATACCATCTGTGGTGCACATAATCCTATTCATTTATTTGAAAATGGAAAGATTTTTGAGCTTAATTCCACACTTACATAGGCATTATCTATTTTGGCCAGGACTCCCGCATTGTGTCTCTTTAGGTTGAATCACATATAAGTAACATGATCCTAATGGACCATAGTTTCGAAATGTTAACAAGTACTGGAAAAAATCCTAGTTTTCCTAAGCACAAATTCCTAACAACTCAGCCTACAACAGGTCTGATGCTATAACTGCAAATTGATTCAATTTTAGAAGGATTTCAAAATCGACAATGTATTGGGTTGACTTGTGTCTTCCCAAAATTCATGCCCTTCCCACAAGCTCTGAAGCGACCTTATTTAGAAATAGGGTAGTCGCAGATGTAATTAATTAAGGTGAGGTCATGATGGATCAGGGTGAGCCCTTAATCCAATATGATTAGTGTCCTTATGAAAAGAGAAACAGACAAGGAGAACATCATGTGATAACAAAGGCAGAGATTGAAGAGTCTATACACCAAGGATTGCCAGTAACGTTGTTGTTGTTAGGTGCAATCGAGTCAATTCTGACTCACGTCGACCCCATTTGTTACAGAATAGAACTGCTCCAAAGGATTTTTCTTGGTTGTAATCTTTATGGAAGCAGATCACCTGGTCTTTCTCCCATGCAGCCACTGGGTGGGTTTGAACCACCAACCTTCTGGTTAGCAGCCAAGAGCTTAATGCCAAGGATTGTCAAGAAGCTAAGAGAAAGACATGAAACAGATTCTCCCCTAAAGCCTTGAGAGAGAGCACAGCTCTGCCAACACCTTGATTTCAGAATTCTATCTTCCAGAACTGTGAGAGAATACATTTCTGTTGTTTTAACCCTCCCAGTTTGTGGTAATTTGTTATGGCAGCCCTAGGAAACTAAAACAGTCAACAGGCAGTTTAAAGAATCAACCAGAAGGAATGTACATTCATTCATGGCAAATCATTTCCCTGCTGGTCCTGTCATGTTTATGTCTGTGAGGAAAGCATGATGATTCTTCCGGAAGTGCCATACCAGACTCTTCTCTTTTTAGACTGGCATGCCCCTTGGTGGCACTGCTCTCTATGGTGCCATGAAATTCTTTCACAAATAATCTTTCCCACAGCATGTTTTCCACCACATGGCATTTCCCCTGTCTGGCCTATTTCATCCTTCTGACACTTGTTTCCAGATACTTTGCTTCTGGTAGACCAGTACATCTGAATCACACGTTGATAATAAAGGCCAGCCCAGGGAAAGTTGTGAGGGAGGTAGAGGAGTTACCACTTTTCCCATACAGTGTCCTTGCCCCTGTTCCCTTCTTAGTGAGTATCCCTGACATTTTCTTTGGGACTCTGCTGCCCTCATTCTCTTTCTAGCCTCCTTCCTTCCTGAACCAGTTCTGGAATAAACAGAGACCTCCCACACAAAGGCCAATGACTGATAACAGCTAGGATTATTTCCCTTTTCAGGGACAAGGAAAATTTGCATTTCAGTGTCAAAGCTTTAAACTGTTGTCATTGTTAGGTTCCCTCAAGTCAGTTCAACTCATAGCGACTCTATGCACCACAGAATGAAACACTGCCCAGTCTTGCGTCATGCCCACAATCCTTGTTATGCTTGAGCCCACTGTTGCAGCCACTGTGTCAGTCCACCTCATTGAGGGTCTCCCTCTTTTCTGCTGACCCTGTACTTTACCAAGCATGATGTCCTTCTCCAGGGACTGATCGCTTCTGACAATATATCCAAAGTATGTGTGCTGCAGTCTCGCCATCATTGCTTCTAAGGAGCATTCTGGTTGTACTTCTTCCAAGACAGATTTGTTCGTTTTTTTGGCAGTTCATGGTATATTCAATATTCTTCACCAACACCACAATTCAAAGGCGTCAATTCTTCTTCGGTCTTCCTTATTCCTTGTCCAGCTTTCGCATACATACAATGTGATTGAAAATACCATGGCTTGGGTCAGGTGCACCTCAGTCTTCAAGGTGACATCTTTGCTTTTCAACACTTTAAAGAGGTCCTTTGCAGATTTGCCCAATGCAATGCGTCCTTTGATTTCCTGACTGCTGCTTCCATGGCTGTTGATTGTGGATCCAAGTAAAATGAAATCCTTAAATAGCAGCAGAATAAAGCCTTAAACTACATGTATAAATTAAGAGGTAGAATTTCTTTAAAAAGGGGAGACTAAAGGGCCAAAAAGAGAGCAGGTAGCAGGGCCTTCACTTTGAACAGCCCCACAGAAACCAGGGAACACAAATTCAAATGCCTACAGGAGCCAGGCTGATAATTTACGGGGGTAATGCAGGTCAGGTAGGGTTTGGCGTAACCCAGCAAGCACTAGTCCACTTAGTGGGAGATGTTCCCCATCAGTATCTCCTGTTTATTGTCACATATGTGTGTCACCAGCATTCTCAATCTCTTGAGTTTTCCATGGGAGCTAAAAATCCCAAATTTTTTGTGAAACAATATTTTTAAAATGTAAAACATTATGTGGACCAAATGAAATAAGATTATATGTGAGCTCATCCAGCCTTCCAGTTTGTCACCTCTGATACAGACTATCTGCTTGCTTTATGACACCATCAAAGGTCTAAAAGAACATGGAATAAAGGCCTTTTAAGTTCTTTGACAGGTCACATTTTGAATATAACTGTCCTTTTTCCATCATTTTAGTTTATGACCCTGGGTCAACTGCCAAATCTATCATTCATATTGTTGTTGTTGTTAGGTGCCATCCAGTATGCCCCGACTCATAGCGACCGTGTGCACAACAGAACAAAACACTGCCTGGTCCTGTGCCATCCTTACAATCGTTGTTATGCTTGAGCCCACTGTTGCAGCCGCTGTGTTAATCCACCTCGTTGAAGGTCTTCCTCTTTTCTGCCCACCCTGTACTTTACCAAGCATGATGTCCTTCTCCAGGGACTGATCCCTCCTGACAATACGTCTGAAGTATGTAAGATGCAGTCTTGCCCTTCTTGCTTCTAAGGAGCATTCTGGTTGGACTTCTTCCATCAAGGGCTGCTCCATATGCATAATCACTGACATTACTTTAACAGCTCAAAATTTGGAGGAGAGGCCCTCCATCATGCCATGGCGGAGGGAAGCAAGCATCTGCTGTACCCTTCCATGGCTCAACTAAAAATTTCCCTTTCTTGAGTTGTTAGAACACAATTATGACGGTCCTTAGAAGAAATTAAAGATCCCAAGATTCTCTGATAAAGTATAAGTATTTATAATTACCCAATATAAAGTTATATAAAAACAACGTGAATCACTTAATGCAATGTTTCCTAAAACTCTGGGGAATAATGGACTATTAGTTAAATCGTGTTCTTGAAAAGAATGAGGGGAGGCAATAAAAAATTCCATAGTCAAATAAGTTTGAGACATACCATTACTGTAGGCTAAAATAAATTTGCAAAAAAAAGAAGTACAGCACACAGCATTTCCCAAACTTACTGGATAATGTGCTGGTGAATTCTGCACAAAGAGTATTCAGTAGTTCACACTAGGGCTTGTTACTACAGGTAATGCCCAGGATCCAAGCCTAGTAAGGCATTCTTCTCCCTGGATCAACAGGTAAATTTCATTTGAGGAGGCACCACTTACAGTCACGACCTTCAGTGAGATGCTAAGTACAATACATCAACTTAGGTGTTCTTTATAATCTTAAATACCATTTTGGCTGCTCTATCTTTAAACTGCTGCTCTATCTTTAAACTTTCCATACTGTCTTTGCCACTCCACACAATTGCCTAGCTAGTCAGGGAGGACTCCTGTGACCCAATAAAGAATTTTGCTTTTCTATGTAGTGGAGCTCTGGCTGATACCTTAAACCTTTTTTAGAATTATTTATGGAGAAAGAAATATGTCTGGAACTTGGGCTGTCACCTCCCCTTATGGAAAGAACAGGGTGTTGGCACCAGTGCATTAGTCTCCCTTTCCCTTTAGCTTCTCTGCTTGTGGCCCAGAGAGAAGCACTAGGTCTATCACTGCATTATCTGCAAAAACGCTGTCCGTCTCTATCCCAGACTAAAAAATGCAAGTTCTATCGCCACCTGGCCGTATCGATGTTTTATGGTTGGTCAGTTAGACCAAAATGTGTCTTTTCCATTATTTTTAAATTACTTTACCCTAAAACAGCTTGAACCATAATACAGTCAAAATTGCTTCTCAATTCTGGGCTTTTATATTAGCTATTATTCATTCCTGCAAAGAGATTGCATAAATTAGGCCTGTGAAAATCCTACCTACCCTGCAAAGACTGCAAATCCAAGGACTTATTTTCTAGAGAGAAAGCAAGGGTGCTTCATTGTTTCCCTTTGACCCTGCCTCCAGGGGACTCAACAGTTATGATTTTTTAAGTAAAAACCAAGAATATCTCTGATGGCAGCAGACATGATTTCTAACTTACATTGAAATTATCTTAAATTTATACTTTTTTTTTTTTTTAATTATATTCGTGGTTCCTATTTATAAAATCCTAAGTCGTGAGCAAGCACGGACAACTAGTGAAGCAACAAAGGTTCCCTGAATTATTTATCAGATTTGCTGTTTCCCATTCTAGCAGAGAACAAACGGAAGTTTTCCGGTTATATTTCCATAACCAGAAAACCGAAATTTAGATCCCAAAAAATGCGTGAGAAAATTGGAATTCCCACTGGTGCGGGATGTGGACAAAGGGCCTTTCCAAGTATTTACTGGTAGCTTCCTCTGAACCAAGTCGGACTCCATAGCAACAGAGTACAGGGTCCCTATGGAAACATGAAAAAATGCCCTGCTGGTGGCAGAGAGGGCATCATGGGTAGGTCTACTTAGGAATGCACCATCTGATTATTGTCAGTTCAGGGTCTCTCTGCCTGGCCTAACAGGATTGTCTCACTTTTATCTATACTCAAAAGAGTCTGCTTAAAAGAGGGCACAAACTAAGTTTTTTTGGGAAATATTTGACAAGACCACAACTTTATTATTAAACGAGCCTGTGAGAATCAAATAAATCCACAGCAGAAGGCTCAGACTGACTGGAACTTCCGAGAAAAGTATTCTTCCTCTCCTTAAGCTCCCTCTTGGTCCCCTAAATCTACCAGAGAAGTCTAATTCTCCCATAAATAGCCCTCTGCCAAGGGCTGAGTCTTCACAGCCCAAAACAATTTGCCTTGCCCTGCTCTCCAGCTCCTTCCATCCAAAAAAACCTGAGCCCAAAACTTGGCAGCAGGAAAAGGCCAAAATGACACACACCCTGGATAAAGAATTAAATGTGTCCTTACATAATCAGTATCAAGTAGGGGAAATAAATGCCCCAGTGCGACTCTTCCTGAAAGCCTTGCCCATTTGACCAATGTGTCCAAGCTGGCCAATCCCCCTGCTAATCAGACCCTCCTACAGCTAACACTGAAGCAAAATGTGGCCATTAAAAATCCTTTTTCGATCACCTAATAAAACTGTGGAGGCAGTGGTGGTTCAGTGGTAGAATTCTCACCTTCCATGTGGAGACCCACATGTTTACCTGTGTTTTATTGACCATGCAAAGGCATTCAACTGTGTGGATCATAACAAATTATGGATAACATTAAGAATGGGGATTCCAGAACACTTAATTGTGCTCATGAGGAACCTTTACATAGGTCAAGAGGCAGTTGTTTGGACAGAACAAGGGGATACTGATTGGCTTAAAGTCAGGAAAGGCGTGCATCAGGGTTGTATTCTTTCACCATACCTATTCAATCCGTATGCTGAGCAAATAATCCGAGAAGCCGGACTATATGAAGAAGAATGGGGCATCAGGATTGGAGGAAGATTCATTAACAGCCTGCGTTATGCAGATGATACAACCTTGCTTGGTGAAAGCGAAGAGGACTTGAAGCACTTACTAATGAAGATCAAAGACCACAGCCTTCAATATGGATTGCACCTCAACATAAAGAAAACAAAAATCCTCACAACTGGACCAATGAGCAACATCACAATAAATAGAGAAAAGATTGAAGTTGTCAAGGATTTCATTTTACTTGGATCCACAATCAACAGCCATGGAAGCAGCAGTCAAGAACTCAAAAGACGCATTGCATTGGGTAAATCTGCTGCAAAGGACCTCTTCAAAGTGTTGAAGAGCAAAGATGTCGCCTTGAAGACTAAAGTGTGCCTGACCCAAGCCATGGTATTTTCAATCGCATCATATGCATGTAAAAGCTGGGCAATGAATAAGGAAGACAGACGAAGAACTGATGCCTTTGGGTTGCAGTGTTGGCAAAGAATATTGAATATACCATAGACTGCCAAAAGAATGAACAAATCTGTCTTAGAAGAAATACAGCCAGAATGCTCCTTAGAAGTAAGGATGGCGAGACTGCGTCTTACATACTTTGGACATGTTGTCAGGAGGGATCAGTCCCTGGAGAAGGACATCATTCTTGGCAGAGAACAGGGTCAGTGGAAAAGAGGAAGACCCTCAATGAGGTGGATTGACACAGTGGCTGCAACGAAGAGCTCGAGCATAACAACGATTGTAAGGATGGCTCAGGACTGGGCAGTGTTTCGTTCTATTGTGGATGGGCTCGCTATGAGTAGGAACTGACTTGACAGTACCTAACAACAACAACAACAACATACAGAGACCCAGGTTTGATTCTTCATCAAGGCACCTCAAGTGCAACAACCACTCATCTGTCAGTGGAAGCTTGCGTGATGCTGTGATGCTGAACAGGTTTCAGTGGTGCTTCCAGAACAAGGCAAGCTAGAAAAAAACGTCTGATGACCTACTTCTGAAGAATCAGCCAGTGAAAACCCTATGATCACAACAGTTTGATCCCGTTGTGCAGGGTGTTGCCATAAGTCAGAAGCTGACTTCACACCAGCTAACAAAGTGCAAACAAATGCAGAAACTGTGATCCTGAGCTAGCTTGGCAAATATGCCTGCTCACAAAGAGGAAGCTAATTTTTCCAGGGAACAACAGCAGGAACAAATAAATATGATATCTCAGTTAAATGGCGAAGCTAGGCACAAGGAGCCTATAACCAGGTGCAAAATTCAGGAACCTCAATTGATATCACCGTGATATCCAAAATCCCATTGGATGCCAGACAGAGTCTAATACAGGGATGGCAAATACTGAGCTCTCAGGCCAGGCCACCTGTTGCCAATCCAGTGTTGATGACAGAAATCACTAATGGTTTACTTTGCTCTCTTTACCTTAGCCCAGACATGGCTCAGAATCCTTCTAAACACAATGCTCCCCATACCCCCACCCCCACCACCGGCACTTCCAAAAGAAGCCATCCTCTCTCCGAAAAAGGAAGTTTTTAAATTCCAGTCTAATATAACATAAAATCCCAACACAAAATAAAAAAGAAGTGAAAATGTGTGGGATATATGGCAGTCTAATGTGGTCTCCAAAATGGCACCCATGTGGCCCATCTCCTAGACAAAAGAAATAGTCCTGTGTTAGTGAGCTGCAGATATTTTTAAGCCCTTAACCCAAAATTGGGGTTAAAAACACATTGTTTACTGAAGCATGACATCGAAACAAGAGTGAAGTTCATTGGCGGGCACTATGTCTCATACAAACACCAACCACAGCTCCAACTCCTCATTTGCCTTTGGCCAGTTCAGCTTTACATAAAATTGGCCAAGTTAAACTCAGCAGTGAATATTCATTCACTGCTATGGTAATCAATTGTCACACTCCCCTCTGCTATGAACAGGAAATCATATACAGTTCAGTGTGGGGGAGTTAAGGCTTCTCATTTACAGTTCCAAAGTTCTCTAAATGAATGCCAACGATAGGCAGGGCACTTCCATGGGAACTGATCTTCTACCATCAGAGCTGGCCTGCAAGTCCCCAAAACTTTTCCCTCTGTCTTCTCTGCAAGTCACGCTGCCTGGGGTGCCCCCATTAAAGCTTTAATTTTAGGTTAGCCTCTGCCCTCCTCTGTATAACAAAAATAGGGCAACAGAGTTAAATCTATTATAAAGGAAACATCAGTGAGAATGGTCCCTTCTTTTGCAGCTGCAGCCAGCACGAAAGAACTGGGGATCTGGGGCAAAAAGAATAGAAGCTAGACTGGAGGAGAGGCCCCTGACCATCTCCTTTGTCCCTCCAGGATTCTGCTGTGAGCAGCCCTGTTTACAATGATCTCCCTTCTCTGCCATCAGCCAAGGTGAAACCAAGGACATCTGTTACAGAGAACGCACGGCCTCATCTGGATTAATCGATCCTGCCCACAGAAGAGTAGTCATTAACTTCTCACTCTGCTGTTCTCTCCGCTGCTTTCCCTGCCAGCTTCTCCAAGTTCCCTGGAACCAATTCTACAGGCAATCCCCAACTTGCTAAGAGGTCAGTTTCCAAAAGTGTATTTGAAAATGAGTTGTGTGTTGCTCCAAACACATTTTTCTGGAGTTATAATGTTGGAAATATTGGTTAGGTCCCCACATTAGCCCTCAGGCTCATTTACTACAAAATGTTTCGGAACAAAGGGCAGTACTGTGGCAATCAAATGTCTCAACTCCGTTTATGACTGGTTCATTCACAGTTTCACTCTGCGTTGCCAAGAGCCCGTCCAACCTCAATGGATCAGAGATCCACATGCTCTTTGCATGACACTCATGGAGGCAAGAAGCTGAGAGACTGCCCTGGCTCCAAACCACCCTGGGGCTGCAGACAGTTAAGGTCTTGGGAAAAGAGAAGCTGGTGGAGGCTAGGGGTGAAGAGAGAAAGGCTGGGGAGGGGAAGGGTCTCTGAAAGGCCCAGGCCTCCTGCTGGTTTGACCCTGGGGCACTTGTTAGTCAGGTTCAGTCTCAAGCTGTCTCCTTTAAAAAAAAAACCAGCCCTCAAATTAGCCTGTTTTTCTTTCCGCCATCACCTGTTGTTTCTAAACAGTGTTTTCCTGACTCTCTAAGGAACAAAGCAGTCTCACTTCATTCCAGACCCTGCTCTTGTCCTTAAAGCCAAAATACTAATGGCTAAAAAAACATATCATTTTAAAAGAGTACAGAATAACTAGTAATTAAGGAGATGCAAAACACAGCAAGGTATCATCACCTCACTGCGTAGGTTGAAAAAATATTAATACCTAGTGTTGGTGAGGATGTGACGAAATGGACACTCTCTTACACTGCTGGTGGGGATGTAAATTGTTACAATTTGTCTGGACCTCCATTTGGCAATCTGTATCAAAAAGCCTTACAGTGTGGCTCAAACTTTCTCCCAGTATCCACTATCCCCTTCTTCCACAGAAATAATTTTTTATGCTGAGCCCTTGAATCCTCAAGAACAAAGATGGCCTTGCTCTGAGAGGGGCACTATTCCGTAGCCCCATCTCCAAGGTGAGCCTGGCTAGGTATTCGTTGAGGCCGCTCAGCTGTCCTTTCCCAACCACAGCAGAATGAACTGGTAGCCAACTCTGTAGAAATTTCTCTGGAGCCTAGAGAAAATGATTCTTTATGGTACACATCCTTGGCTATTTCCTGATGAAGAGCTACTATTAATATTTACACAATGTTCTAATCTCTAAAGCTGGGGAGGGATAAGTGGGGGAGTCAAGATCCAAAACCACATGTTGCTAACAGGTAGGAACTGAGACAGCCAGGTCCTCACAGAAAACCCCCAAAAGCTATGGAAAGAGGGTGGAACAACTGGCAGTCCCAAATCAGGACTCCGGAATGACCATCTACGGTGTGATCTATGGAGCAGGGGAGGCAGGGTGGAGTGGGGTAGGAAGGCGGAACTTGCTCTCCAGAAGGGGCTACTTCAGCTACATTAAAGAAACTTTTTTCAAATATACATTATTTGCATAAAACCACCCTTTTTTGTTTTCCCAGTAAGCTGACTACCAAAAAATAAACTAAAATCATAACCAATTCCTGTGATTCAATTCCTCCTTGTAACTGGAAACAGTTAAAAATGGTGCCTGTGCTGTCTGCCTGGCAGCAAAACCTGTATGAAAAAGCGATTATGAAAGCAAAACCAAGAATCACGTGTTCTTTCTTCCTTCTCTAGCCACAAGGGTGCCTCACGAGTGCCAGGTGTCGAGAGTGCTTGAGAGTTACTGCAGGGCATCCTCCAAGAATAAGGAAGCAAGGGAAGTTCTGTTTGTCCTCTGGGAGTTAAGCTATGAAATCAAGACATCAGAGTAGAGAGATGCAAAATATCCTTAAGGAGACCAAATGGCTCCTGGGCCTATGAGAGTAGACAGTAAGCTGATAAATATATTCACATATCTAAAGGAAAAATATTTCAATCCCTAGTGGCAGTTGGTCAGCCGAGAAGGCTTAGAAAAACAGAATTTTAGAGTAAAATGTTGTTAGCAGCCATGGAGTCGATTCCAACTCATCGCGACCCCATGTATTACACAGTAGAGCTGCTCCATAGCGTGTTCTTGGCAGTAATCTTAATGGAAGTAGATTGCCAGGATGTTTCTTCTGCAGTACCACTGGGTGGATTTGAACCACTAACCTTTAGGTTAGAAGTCACGCACAAACTGTTTATGTCACCTAGGGACCTAGGAGCAAATGCTAGATGTGTCCAATTGGAGCAATCCTGGGGATACTTTGCAACCCACCTACTGTGAGATGAAAGAAAATTTATTGTTGCCATTGTAATTTTCAGGTAAGATATCGCTAGTGGAATGTCCTAACCTTTTGAGAAGGGCTGCACTACTGAATAAAACGAGAAGGGTATTGTATATGGGAGGCTGGTGCCATAAAATACTGAGACCTCTCTCTCACTGACCTTGCTTGATCCATGCTCCCCATACAAGCTTGCCAGTAAAGCTTGGCTTCCCTCATACCATGCTTTCAAGGTAGGAAGGTATGGTTAAAAGATACAAAGGCCCAAGTACCTCTGCAAGCTCTCTGTAAGTGACTGAATTAGCCCCTGACTTTATATATGTTGTTGTTACATGCTGTCGAGCTGATTCTGACTCAGGGAGACCCCATGTGTGGGGCCAGGACTTCCCACCTCTCCCCATGTTATGTGTTCACTGCTGCTCTCTTTGAAACTTTCCCATCAGCCTGGCCACAGAGAACCAATTCTGCCATCAAGTCAATTCTGACTCTTAGAGACCCTTCAGGACAGAGCAGAACTGCCCCATAGGGTTTCCAAGGAACAGCTAGTGGATTTGAACTGCTGACCTTTTGGTTAGCAGCTGAGCTCTTAAGCCACTGTGCCACCACAGAGAACAGTCCATGATCACTTCTAAGATGTTTGATTATAAACATGCAATTTTCCTTATTCAGCATCATAATTAATCAAAGATATGCAAATTAAAAAAAAATAGCAAAGGGAATAAGCAAAAAGGCATTCTTATGAACTTCCGGTAGATGCACAAACTGGGAAGTCAGGAAAAGTCTTAAAAATATGTATACCTTCAGGCCCAGCAAGTCTCCCTTTAAAAATTTATCCTTAAAATTTTTTTTTTTTTATTAAGAATGTGAACAAAGATTTAACCACATGTCTTTTACAGCAGTTCATAATGAAACAAATGTGGAAATAAATGCTTAACAATTGAGACTGGTTAAATAAATATCTATAATACAATTATATGCTGGCATTTGTAGTATGTTACTGACCAGGAAAAACATTCACAATGTATTTTTATTTTCTTCTTTTTGTTTAGTTACACTTTCTATTTTTTAATGACCATTTATTATTTATCTATTTTTTTAATGACCGTTTATTATCATATACAGGCCTGGTTCTGAATCAAAGTTGAGGAATTGCCTCTGTCTACACCAGGAATAGACTCGAGGGGTTGGCAGGAAGATGAGACATATACTTGGTTCAAGCCTTTTCTCTATATGAGAGTAAAGGAGGCTTCAGAGAAGGGTAAATGGCTTATCTGAGGTTACACAGCTGGCGATGGCAGAGCCAGTGCCATCACCTGGCTCTGCAGATTCTTAAGCTCATATCTGTCCTGTGATTCCTGGTGCCTCCAAATTACAGCAGAATCTTTTCTCTGTGCTACTCAACAGTAATGACCTGACACAGATAGCAAATGTGCTCCTCTTGCAATGGGCTGAACCAAAATACTTGAATAAAATATTTTTTAATGACCCATCTCCCAAGTGTCTTATACATACTAGTAATAAACCTCAATTACAAATGGCATTCCACATAATATGCTAGAATTTTCTGAATTGTGTCCTAAAATGTCAGACTTCTCCCATGACATCTCAGAATGAATTGGTGAGATGGGGCGGGGGGGGAGGGAGGGGGAAGAGAGTAAATGAGAGTGAAAAAGAAGGTCTACTTTGTGACCCAAACTTGTAGTCATTTCTTACCATGAGAACTCTACTTTTAGGCAGCCTCATCATTCTGTGCACCAGAGAAGAACAGACTGTCCTCTCAGAAGTTCATTCAGGTCAGTTATGTTTCTCTTCTCTTCTGTGACCTAGGTCCAATGACCCTGACTAATTTCCAGTGAAGCATTTATAAAGGAGTACAATTAACATTGTTACATCTGCCCTTGAGTCAGCTTTCTGTAGCATCTGCTTCTCCTCCGGCAACATTCACATGAAATTTTTTGCTAGGACAGGAGAACAGAGTGAATGCCTCCTTCATTGCACAGGCCAAGGAAGTAGCAGCAGAGAGTGAGAGGGAAGTTTCCAAGATGCCTCATCTCCCCACGCCTGTATCTCGGGCTGCCATTACCAGAAAGAAACTAGCACTGGGCAAAATAAGTGAACCCCAAAGGGATAAAAGTCTTACTTACGGACACACATTTCACTGCTTTCAAAAAATCCAGGACAGCACTGGGATTTGCGTCTATACATGGTTTTTTCCCCATGGCGATAGGCTGTTCGGTAACTGATTCTATATAAAGGGAAAAAAAATCACACGGTTACTTCTTTAGAACTGCAATTTGATCAGAAGTAAAGAATTCATATCTTAATACACCAAAACCCACTGCCATCAAGTCGGTTCCGACTCATAGCAACCCTATAGGGCAGGGTAGAACTGCCCCATAGAGTTTCCAAGGAGTGCCTGGCGGATTCGAACTGCTGATCTTTTGGTTAGCAGCTGTAGCACTTAACCACTACACCACCAGGGTTTCCTTTAATACCCAGGAACTATTAAATATAATAAAGGCATGGAAAGCAAAGTACTCCAAAATAAATAAGAAACATGGAAGATATATTTTGACCAACATTAACTCTTATCAGTTTATCTAAGAATATATTAATATTCCCACTTTCAGCCAATCTATAGTTTATTTCAAGGGATCAAAAGTTTCATGACTTTCCTACCTCAGTTATCTTGAGATATCTTCATATGATATTTTCATATGATACAATTCTAGTCAGCATTCAATTATATATGTTTTAAAGGAAAATTTCAGAGAAATCCCTTTAAAAGTCTGGCTCAATACAGTCTCATTCCATTATAAAATGGAGGCTAACAGACAAAAAGACCTTTCCTTTTAAGTAAAGTCTCAATCATTCATTAAACTCATGTTTATTGAGCACTTACTATATTCCAGGCACTGCTGCACTGGGGAAATACCAAAACAATATCAAGCCTTTGCCCTCAAGGAACTTATATTCTACTATGAAGATAGACCCAGTAGAATTTGTTTAAAGAAAGACAGACATTAAAAGAATAAATACATCATATCATGGCTGGCAGTGCTTAAAAGCCTGAGTAAGGGAATAGAATGTGATGGGGAGGAGGTGGAAGTACACACAGAATGGTCAAGGAAAGCTTGTCTGAAGAAATGACACTGAGCATAACATCATTTAGTGCCGTATACATCAGCAGGGGCCACACTCAATCCCTGACTCATACTACCATAAATCTTTTACTAATAAAGTAGGATATTAGAACTCCCTTCCATATTAACATTAATATTGAATCATATTTAGTTTTTCTTTTCTGTTTTCACATTTATAGAAAAAACAAATCTATGTTTTTTTTCTTTTTTAAAACATTTTATTATGCTTTAGGTGAAAGTTTACATAGAAAATTAATTTTCCAATCAACAATTCTTACACAAATTGTTTCAGAATATTGGTTGCAATCTATGCAATGGGTCAGCACTCTCCCCATTTCCTCCCTGGGTTCCCCGTTTCCATTAGTCTGGTTTCCCTGTCCCTCCGTGTCTTCTCATCTTTGGGCTTTTTTCTTAAGTGTCAAATTTAAGCTAGCCTAAAATGAGTCAGATGTTCAATTATAAACATATGCTAGAATTTCTTGACATCTGGTAATATCCATTTTTAAGAATGTCTCCCCCAATTACACACAACACAAAAGGTGTTTGAATTGCTCCTAACCAAATGATGGCAAACTGTAGACATTTCCTCTGCACTTAGACTCTTTGCTTTGCTATCTCCCCTGTGATCCGGAACAAAGCTAGGACAACAGCAAGCACTCAGTAACTAGTCTCTGAATGGGTGGATGTGTGATCTCAAGTGTTTAATATCTGTCATTGTATCAGACTCCATTCCCAGTTAGCCAAGCTGATAAATATGCTCGAACCCCATTACCTGTGCCGTGTGCATTTAAACCAGTTTAGAATGTCAGTGCAGCTAGTGTAGTAAATTTGATCAAAGGGGTGAGGGTATGACTCCTGCACAGTCACTGAGTAGCTGAAAAGAAAAGGAAAAAGAAAGAATCAGTACTTCTCTTTCTTACACAAATGACATAACATGTACTCAAAAGGAACCAAACCCACTGCTGTTGAGTCGATTCCAACTCATAGCGACCCTATAGAACAGAGTAGAACTGCCCCATAGTTTCCAAGGAGCACCTGGCGGATTCGAACTGCCGACCTCTTGGTTAGCAGCCATCACACTTAACCACTACTCCACCAGGGTTTCCAAAGTGTAGGCTAAATACTCTCCATTTACAACTCCGTACTGAATTTTAACAAAGAATCTCCATTTTTTTAATACAGGTTATTATTTGTACTAGAACTCTAAAAGGCTCGACATTAATAATATATTTAAAAGACAATGGGTCATGCTAGAAATTTCCAAAAAAAATTTTCTTTTCCTATTCACCACAAACCTTGATATTCTCCAATTTTAAAATATAACACTCTTTTTTTTTCTGAATTTAATTCCTTTCCCTTGTCCTATGGCTCCAGGGATAACAAAGACCTTTCACAAAAAGTTTTCAATCTAAGTCTGTATGCAAATAACAAGGTTAATTAGCAGAAAGACAATTCAAGTATTCATAACAGAGTACATTTTGCTGCTAATTCTGAAAAATCAGAAAGAGCCTATTTTCCTGGTTGGCACTTGGAGTAATTTGCTTTTATGTGTCTGCTTTACTTCTCAGGCAGTGGAAGAACATCTGCAAATCTCTACATAAAAATTGCAAAGAAGTCTTTAAACCCTGTTCTAAACTTATGACTGAGAAAATTAGCCTGAAATCATCTTAGCGACAGTCTGCTGCTACTCAAACAGTCTGCTTTCCCCTCATACTCTTTCACCAACAGCTTCTTGTTAGAGTAAAAACATGCAATTCTACGGGCCTTATAATGCGGGTGAAAAACATGCCAGAAAGAGCGTCCAGTGCGCACTCTCACATTTTTTAATCTTAAACAGTCTATTACATGCTCCAGAGCTTAGTTTATGCCTACAGGAAAAACTGGGGAATCTTGCTTTTCAAACAATTTATTCTTTTTTCTTTAAAACTCTTTTAAAGATTTCCTCTAAGATATTCAATCCACACTGACAAACAAAATGGACCACAATCACTGACTTGTACGCTGCAAAATCAATAGCCCAATAGTTCATTAATAGAAACTATCAACTGGAGAAGGTACAGAGGGAATTAGGTTAACATTTCAGCAAGAATTCAGGTTAGACACAGGGCAGAACCTTCTGATTTGGAAAGATGCTGGCCTGAGAAAAGGTGAAATTTCATTCTGCAGCTGGTCTCGGGTAGTCATTATGTAGTTAGGATTCAATATGGCATCCATGGAATAGCCATCCTATTCACATTTTTGTATATTCCATGATTTGGGACACTACAATTTGATTTCCAGGTAAATTTAGGGATCCTCCACAAATTTTGGAGTCCCTGGGTAGTGTGAACTGTTAATGCACTTGGCTGCTAATCCAAAGGTTGGAGGTTTGAGTCGACCCGGAAGTCTTAGAAGAAAGGCCTGGCAATCTGATTCCAAAATATCAGCATTGAAAACCCTGTGGGGCACAATTCTATTCTGACACACGTGGGGTGTTTCCATGAGCCAGAATCACCTGGATGGCAAATGAATTAAAAAACCCACAAATCTGAAGCAGATGAAGCAAGCCCTATTAAAAAAACAATGGACCAGAAAAAAACAAAATTATAATCCTGATCTAACACTGAGAAACTGGGTCGACCTTGAGCAGGTAACCTCTCTGGTTCTTGATAATCATATCTTAAAACAAGGGAGTCAGAGATGGTCTTGAAGATCCCGTCCCACTTGGCAGTCTGAGTTTCTAACATACACTTTAGATGACTACTTACTTCTACCCCAATAGCTACCTGCTGCTACCTGCAAGCATGGGCTCAGATGAGGGTAAAGAGTGTAACTGCCTATATACTGTGATATTTCTCCTTCTGGGTAAAGCAAGCGCCTCTGTTAAAATATAAATGTTCTCGGTCTGACATACAGCATTAAGCCATTAATATTGTCTTCACACTCCTAGCGGTGCCCTGAGGTACAGGTTGATGCAAATTCTAAGACTTCCTTGCCAACTTTTTTCCTTCCTATCCAGCTGCTTGACGATAACTGAATCTTGAAGCCTGCAGTATATTTATCCTTCCATTTGCAGTGGACACAAAGCGAATGAATGTCCTATGTGAATGGAAATGCTGTAGAGGTACAGTCCCGCATCAGCCACAAGCAAACAGGGCAACTCCCCCACCCCCCATTCCCCGCCACGTACAATAGGAGCGAAAAACACTCCAAATTAGCCAGGCTGGTCAGGCTGTTGGAACTAGATCTCATGGAGCATTTCCAGAAAATTTCAACGGCCACGTTATGCTTAGGCCTGTGTGCCCTGGAGAGCAAAAGTGAGAATCAACTAACATATCCTGGCCGATCTATTTGATGCAGACAGGAAAAACGACTCAGAAACAATGAAACTGGTTCCACAAAAAACAGGACAATTTTTTTCCCCTCACAAATTTCTAGTAGCCTGGAAGACTCCTCAATAAGAGGAAACGTTAAAACACACGAATTTCTTTTCTTGTCACTTGCTCACCAATAGCAAACATTTGCAGGATACATCTCTGGTTTTAGGGCTGCTCTTCTCTATCAGGATCCCTGATGGCACAGTGGGGTTAAGAGCTCAGCTGCTAACCAAAAAGGTCGGCAGTTGGAATCCACCAGCCTGTCCTTGGAAACCCTATGGGGCAGTTCTAGTCTGTCCTACAGGGTTGCTGTGAGTCAGAAATGACTCAACGGCCTCAGGTTTAGTTTGGTTTGGCTTCTCCATCAACCACAACCTGTCTGTCAGTTTGTCATACTGTGGTGATTTGTGTGTTCCTATGATGTTGGAAGTTATGCTACTGCTGTTTCAAACACTATTAGGGTCACCCATGATGGACAGGTTTCAGTAAAGCTTCCAAACTAGGAAGAAAGGCCTGGCAATCTACTTCCAAAAGCTAGCCAATGAAAACCCTACAGATTACAAAAGAATATTGTCTGATATAGTGCTGGAAGATGAGGCCACTAGGTTGGAAGGTACTCATGAAGGCAGGACTGGACAACGTTTCATTCTGTTGTATGTGCGGTTGCCAGGTGTCAGAGCCAACTCAACAGCAGCTAACCACTACTCTATCCAAGGTCAATCAATCCATTTAGGGTTCCAAATTCAGAAAACATTTATTGAGCAACTTCTATGCAATTCCTGCCCTTAGAGAGCTCTTGTGAGAGAGGCAGATATATAAATAACCAAACTGTAATGTGATATGGCTATAATGAAGAAATGTATACAGTTTGGAGAAAATACAGTAAAATCTGCAAAAGTCAAAACCTGTGTAAGGCAGAAACCTGTCAGAAAAGGAAAACTCAAATATTTTCCACCAAAACTATCGATAGAAAATTAGTAAGACCCTGTCAAAGGTGGAAAGCTTGTGATACCCGGAAAAACAAGGCAGTCCCATCAAGTTCCAGCTTTCACAGGTTTCACTGTAGGAGGATAACGTACTATGTTTTGAGCGTTTCTCTTCAATCTTGAGTCTTCCCATTGAAATTATTCAGAGGCTCAAAACCAATTCAAAACCAACTACATATAAATTACGTTAAAAAAATTAATATGGTGAAATATTACTTTTTACAATGATCAGAAACCAACATTTCCACTTAAGCTTACAGAAGGGGCTAAAACCTGTTCAAGCCCAAGTCTCCTTTTCTGTTCTTTCTTAGACATCCTTTGTCTTTTTTACATTATCTTTTTTGTTTTGTTTTACATTGTTAAAGGTATTATCATCACATTACAATAAATGGAAAACAAAATTTTTAAAATAGAATGAGAATTCCGTAACTCTTACATAACCATCAAGAACGATTTTTTTGTGCTTCTTCGCATCTTCTTGGGGTTTTTAGTTTTTGTTTTTTATATTATTATAATCATTCTGTGCACATAATTTTAAAACCTGCTTTTTTATCTTAACAGTATATCATAAGCATTTTCAATGTTAGTAAATAGTCTTGAAATTATGACTAAAGTCCCTGGGAAACCCTGGTGGCATAGTGGTTAAGAACTACAGCTGCTAACCAAAAGATCGGTAGTTTGAATCTATCAGGCACTCCTTGGAAACTGTATGAGGCAGTTCTACTCTGTTCTATAGGGTTGCTATGAATTGGAATTAACTCAACGGCAATGGGTTTTTTGGGTTTAAAAGTCGCTGGGTGGTACAAATGGTTAAACACTTGACCCCTAGCCCAAAAAGGTTGGTGGTTCGAACCCACTCGAAGGCACCTCAGAAGACAGGCCTGGCATCTGCTTCTGAAAGGTCACAGGCTTAAAAATCCTATGGAGCAATTCTACTCTGCATATGTGGGGTCACCATGGGTCAGAAACAACTGGAAAGCAACTAACAACAGTACTTCGTAAGTAATGACACCATAATTTTCTCAATATTCAATTGTCTATTGTTACACAATTAAGTTGTCATTTTTTGAGGAACTCACTTGTCTGCAAGAATGGGCCCACCTTCCCTGGTCACTGCTGCCTTGGCCAGTGTGGGGGCCGCCGTTTGACCTTAATTAGCTCATTTGTTAACAGTAGCTGTCCAGACCTCCATGTCCATGAGTGGCTGCTCCTAAAGTCACAAAGTGGGAAGGAACCTTCTCGATTGTCTGGTCCAATCCTTTTCTCAGCCCAGATGAGCTCCCATTGAGCTCCCACTGCTAATGAGAGTATAGAGTCAGCCCTAGCCCCCAAACACCACCCCGCCTCTCCGACCCCTCTCAGATGTCACTAAAACACTGAGAGGTACAGCTTTTAAAGCAGTGATGGCAAACCGGGGCATCAAAAGGAATCTGATTCCAATTCTGCATGATTTTTCAGCGTTGAAACATAAAACCCTTTATTTTTCCTGCTTGTTTGTTTACTCTTCTCAAGCACACTGACAACATATCATCACCGTGATTTTAACCTATTAGGTATCATCCAGGGGAAAAAGCCCCAGCAAGATTTAAGGTCAAAGGAAGGGAAAAAAAGAGAAAAGCTATCATTACTTGGACACATTCCAAAGTGGTTAATTACATTTTATCTGCTAAATTATCTTGTTACTTTAATCAGATATGGTAATAATCATCATTTCTTATCTTCGCTCGTTTTGGGACTGCTGGTTCAATTACTACCACTACCCTGCTCCACCCTCAAGGGGTTGCGCAAAGCATGATTTCTCCCCATTCGCTCCGGTAGGTGGGAAAGCTTAGATTCATAAAACAAGGAAAGGGAATGGAAAGAGGGAGCTGATTATTCATAGAATTATTCATCTTCCAAAAGGATTCTCTGCAGAATTCCTTTAATAATAAACACCTTTGCATATTTTAAATGTTTTAGTTTTCTTTTATTTCATTTTACGTCCAAGTCCTTAGAATCATGATTGCTGTATTAAAATGAGGCACACCTTTATTTGTGAATAAGCATTCAGATAGGAATGCGGGATTGTAGCTAGCAGGCACTGATGGAAGCATTTTCAGGCTTGAATGTGCAGACAGATCATCCAGTGATCTTGTTAAAACGCAGATTCTGATTCAGCAGGTCTGGGGCGGAACCTGAGAGTCCGCATTTCTATCAAGGCCCAGGTGATGCTGACGCTGAGGCTCCACAGACCATGAAGAAGCAAGGCTCCCGGTGAGTCCATGGCTCATTGGATACGGGCGGCTTTTGGTAGGAGGAAAGTCTGCAATGAGCCCTACTCAACTCTACCACCAAGAATTGTTCCTTGGAGCTAATTTTCCCCTCCCCATTTCAGCTCAAGTCCATTTCAAATTTTGAAAATAGAGAACCTGTCACCTGCACCTCTATTTGATCATTTTAATTTATCTTCCTCCTCCTTTCTCCATTCTTGTCAAAACAACTCCATTTCCTTTCACCTTTCTTCAAAGACTTATTGTCTAACCATATAGCAGGAATTTATCAACCAGAGATTGTAAAAATAATCTTGAAAAATAAAAACCACAAATCTCTATCATTTCCCTATTTGTCAACACTCAGTATTTTAGACGTTACTCTATTTGTGCAGCTGTGGAATTATTACCAGGTTTAGAGGCTAATCTGCCCCTTGTCTGTCTGTCTCTGTCTCTCTCTCCTTCGCCATGATGTTATTTTTGGTTATCATGGAAACCCTGGTGGCTTCGTGGTTAAGTGCTACGGCTGCTAACCAAGAGGTCAGCAGTTCGAATCTGCCAGGTGCTCCTTGGAAACTCTATGGGGCAGTTCTACTCTGTTCTATAGAGTCGCTATGAGTCAGAATCGATTCGACAGCAGTGGATTTGGTTTTTGGTTGGGACTTCCTATTATAAGGTGGGCTCACTCATTCAACAATTATTTACTGAGCACATGCCATGTGCACGACAGCGTTCTGGACACCAGGGATTATCAGTGGTAAACAAAACAATATAATTATGTGTACCAGGTTTGGTAAAATATTGAACAAGGAATAATGATGAAGTATATAATTACAATTTTTGGGTGCTAGATTACTTGGGGAAACCCTGGCGGCGTAGTGGTTAAGTACTAGGGCTGTTAACTACAAGGTCAGCTGTTCGAATCCGCCAGGCGCTCCTTGGAAACTCAATGAGGCAGTTCTACTCTGTCCTATAGGGTCACTATGAGTCGGAATCAACTTGATGGCAGTGGGTTTGGTTTTTTTTTTTTTTTTTTTTTTAGATTACTTGGAACCTTGAATTCTTTTCTATTTACAGTCTCACACAGAGAGCTCATCTGTTCACGTCTTATCATCGTAGAGATCCCCAAGTTTATGTCTCCACATAATTCCAGGCCCATATTTCAAATTGATTTTATGAATGCAACATAGCCAAACCATGCTAATCCTCTTCCCTCTCAAATCAACTCACTTCCTTTTATTTTTCCATGTATGTCCTGACACCTCCACTCTTTCACACAGGAGGTTCCAGACCTCAGCTTTCTCTGCCTCTGTCACATCCTGTGGTCAATGCACCACCAAGATCTGTCAGTTCTTATTTCACAGTTATCTCAAAAATTCGACTTTTCCTGCCATCTGAGTTATTCTCCCCCAAGAAGATCAACACCAATGGTCTCTCCATTTTCTAAGTTTGATATATACCCACTCATATATTCACTTATTCATGTTTAGTATTTTAATAAATATTTATTAAGTACTTCCTTGGTGAAATATTATGTGGGGGTGCTTAATTATAAAGATAGTTAATACCTAGATCCCAGCCCTTACCTTTGTATAATCTAGTTAATACCGCAAACGTATAGAAGTTTTTTATATACACATATTTTCTCTATAGTTTAGGTTTCATAATGATGTATAACTCACTGATTGGCCAGGGGCATTAGGTTTTTGTTAGCCTGACTAGAGCTGGGATTGAGCCCTTACCAAATGTAAGGCTGCTGAGTGAGAAGCCAGCATGCCCTTAGATTAAGAGGCTCTGGGTTTTGTGCATCCTAACAGTGGGTGACGACGGTGATTAGAATGTGTATGTGTGCGCTAATCATGGTGGCAGGTGACAGGAAAAAGAGACAAAGACCTTGATGTAATTACACTCACGGCAATTAGAAAATACATTTTACTCTCTAGTACTTAACACCTTCTATTTGGTTGAAACACTTGCAGTTACAAAGATAATGTTTTAGGAATACAAGCATACATTTAAGCAGAGCAGACTATAGTTGATTGTACTGCAGTTACACTGTGTGGTCTGTGCTACTTCTGTGCTCCATGTGGGACTGTAAGATCCCTGAGGGGAGACACATTGTTTTGTATTCTCCCGTTTGTGCTACTGCACATTGCCGAGATCTGGATACTACATCATCTGTTTTCACAGAATCTACGTAATCTTTCCTTCCTCCAGGATTGTATGGCTCTGTTCTTGCTGGCCACAGCCCTTGGTGGTCTTCATGACACTGGTTTCAAGTCATCTTGGTTCCGAGAACCCCACCCAACCACTTCTATCCACTCTTCTCATTCAGTTCTTCAAGAGCACCGCAGGTGACACCACCTCCATACAACCTTGCCAGGTCCTCCAGGCAGAAACCATGTCTCCCTTTCAAGGGCACCTACAACACAAGTTCTTTCATACCTTACATTTCAACATGTTAGTTTAGCACATTGTTTCATGCTTCCTTCTACTGCTCACTCATTGGTTCCTGTGCTTAAGTCCAGCTCCCCAAATGATCCGCAAACAGATTCAGAGCAGGGGCAAGGCCCTAGGGAAGTCATTTGAATTGAGCTATCAATGTTTTCCCAGGATCTGATGGTTGCACTGGTGTTAGATGCAACAGGTTGTTTTTTCTCCCCCTACATAAGACCAAGGTGAGTAATACTGTCCAATTTACTAGCTATAGCTAATGATTTTTACAAAACAGAAATTTCACACTCTCTTTTCAAATTCTAATTTTCTACATCCGACTGCTAGTGACAGTATGCAAAGGACCTTATCAGAAGTTATTTCTCAGGCTGCTTTCAGAGCTCTTACCTTTCCCAGTGGCTACACACATTGGGGTCTTCAAGATTCAGAGGGGAGGTGGTCCCAATCCAGTGGCACAACAATAAACAGATAAAGCCCAGGCATGAGTTTGAAGAAATAACCATTTTTTTAAGAACAACCTACAAAAAAAAGAAAAAAATCCAAATTAGCTATGCATTAAAATGACCCAAACAGAATTCTTCCCAGTCCAGCAACCATTTGGTACCAGTTGTCACTAAGGCTGAAACATGCATAATAAGCCACGTATTTAAGCAGAGGTCACCAGATTTCATGGTTCAGGAGAAAGAGGTGTTTCTTATGTTGTGCCGGGTGCCCACAGTTTTGTAAATTACTAAAATGTGCAAATCATCATTAATTGCCACCACAACAAAAGTCCCTCTCATCCATGCCAGCCAACATTAAAGGAATGCATCAGAACAACTCAGAGCAACATAGGCTTCCAGATTCTCTCACCAGGCATATTTCCCTTCGGGAAGAAGAGGGCACGCAGAGGAATCTGGCCTCATTTGTCCTAGAGAGTAAATGATGAAACAGAAGCTCCATTGACTCAAGAGAGAGGCACCTCAGGCTCAAACTGAGATTCATCCAATAATTCGCTCAATGTGCACTGACTGCCTGCTCTATCCTAGGCACTGTGCAAAGCCTGGAGACCAAGTAGGGAACTAGGCCCAGCCTTATCCATTAAGATGCTTATAATTTATAGTCCTGACTTAGATTTCTGAAATTTAGTGCTCCAGTTCCTCCATCTGCTGAATAGAAATGAAAACAGGTAGCTTACAGAGGTTTAAAAAATATATATATATGTATATGTATAGAAAAGAGTATAAAGCTGTTCACAGGTTGGTACTGGAGAAAATGAATGTGATATTAGTGCGTGGGAGGCCATAATGGAAAAATGAACAGCAACATATTTAGGAGCTTGGAAAAGAGGTAGGTAGGCAAAGGAAGTAGAAAAAGAAGGGGAAGAATATTTCAGGCAGCGGGAACTGCACATGCCAATGTCCAGATGCACATTTAGAGAGCTCCAATTAATTCATGGTAAGAGAACAAGAGGGCTGGAGAAACAGGGTACACATCATAATGAGTTTTATAAGCCATAATAAAGTATGTGAACTTCATCCAAGGCTAACAGGGAGCTAGTAAAGGGTGTGGAGTCCCAGGATGGGACAAATGAACTTCTGAAAAATCAGCCATCGAAAACCCTACTGAGCACTATTCTACTCTGACATGCATGCGGTCACCATAAATCAGAGTCACAATGAAGGCAACTAGTTTGGGTTAAAGGGTGCAGAGTGACTAGCAGATGACATTAGAAAGGTCACTCTGGCTATAGGAGAAGGGGGAACTGGAGGGGAAACTGGTTGAGGGAGACCAGATGAGATATGACTGTGGCTGAACTAAGGAAGTAAAATTGGGGTTACAGGGAATTGAATGAATGTGGGGGACTTTCAGAGAGTGGAATCAATAGGACTTGGTGATTAAATGTAGGATTAAAGGAAAAGAGGGACTCCTGGTTTAGCCCTTGGTGAGATGGCCAGCCCCTCATTGAGATGGGGAGCACAGAAGCAGCAGCTCTGGAGAGAGAAAGCTTTGAGCTCAGTTTTAAATATGTCAAGTTTAAGGCTCCTTTAAGATATTCTCATGAAGCCTCTCCAGGCATTTATTGAATACCTGCTATATGCCAGGCACTCTGCCAGGCTCCGGTGTGTAATTGTTACAATGGCATTTGCCTGAGAACCATATGTCATTTCTCGCTTTCTGGGAACTTAGCACTTAGCAAGAAGGAAAAGTTTAGTTGTCATGCTCTGTCATCTAATCATTACAAAAACCGACATGGAAAAGAAATACCTGATGTGGCAGTCTGCTTCTGTAAAGATTTACAGCCTTGGAAACTCTATGGAGTAGTTCTACTCTGTCTTATAGGGTCACTGTGAGTGGAATCAACTCCAAAGAAGTGAGTTTGGTTTTGGTTTCAGACCCATTTACTAATTAAAATAAAATAAGCATTAACCTGCTTGTTGGTAAACTAGTGAAACTAGTAACAATGGGCCAAATTTTATGGCCAAAATAGCTACCTTTCTATACCATGAGGTCACCATTTTTTACTTCTTGAGAAGTGAATTTATTGAATAATAATCTTGTGGTTTGAAGAGGTAAGAGTGTTTTAAAACAAACACATAATGAACAGTAACAACAACAAAAAGCTTATATTAGGAAATAACTTATCCTATCAATAAATGGAGGAAAGATCAAATGAGGAAGTATTAAATTCTTTAAAATAAGATTGTTTAGAAGGACAAACTTAAGTCTTTTTTGATAGTTGTGTTACAACAAGAAGATTGAAGAAGAATTGATGCCTCTGAATTAGAGTGTTGGCAAACAATATTAAATACACATGGGCTGCAAGAAGAATGAACAAGTCCGTCTTGGAAAAAGTACAGCCAAAATGTTCATAGAAGCAAGGATGGCGAGACTTTGTCTCACATACTTTGGAGGGGTTATCAGGAGGGACCAGTCCCTGGAAAAGGACATCATGCTTGGTTAAGTAGAGGATCAGCAAAAAAGAAGACCCTCAACGAGATGGATGGACACAGTGACTGCAACAATGGTCTCAAGCATAACAACGATTGTGAGGATGACACAGGATCGGGCAGTGTTTCGTTCTGTCGTACGTAGGGTCACTATACGTCAGAACCAACTGGACAGCACCTGACAACATCTATCTCTGACTCCACAAAAGCTGAAATGAAAGAAAATGTTTGATTTGGAATAAGAAAAAAATCATGAACTTGTGTCATGAAAGCTCCATAGACACATCGAAACTCCCTGAGGGACTGACTTGCTAGGCTGAGGGCTGTGGGGACCATGGACTTGGGGAACATCTAGCTCAACTGGCATAACATAGTTTTTAAAGAAAATGTTCTACATTCTACTTTGGTGATTAGCATCTGAGGTCTTAAAAGCCCGTGAGTGGCCATCTAGGGTACTCCACTGGTCTCAGCCCTTTGGGAGCAAGGAAGAATGAAGAAAACTAAAGATACAAGGGAAAGACTAGTCCAGAGGACTAATGGACCACATCTACCACGGCCTCCACCAGACTGAGTCCACTACAACTAGATGGTACCCAGCTACCACCACTGACTGCTCTGACAAGGATCACAATAGAGGGTCCCAGACAGAGCCGGAAAAAAATGTAGAACAAAATTCTAACTCAAAAAGAAAGACCAGACTTGCTGGCCTGACAGAGGCTGGAGACACCCTGAGAGTAGGGCCCCCAGACACCCTTTCAGCTCAGTAATGAAGTCACTCCTAAGGTTCACCATTCAGCCAAAGATTGGACAGGCCCATAAAACAAATGAGACTAAAGGGGCACACCAGCCCAGGGGCAAGGACTAGAAAGCAGGAGGGAACAGGAAAGCTGGTAATAGGGAACCCAAGGTTGAGAAGGGAAAGTGTTGACATGTTGTGGGGTTGTTAACCAACGTCATAAAACAATATGTATACTAATTGTTTAATGAGAAATTAGTTTGTTCTGTAAACCTTCATCTAAACTACAATAAAAAAAAAATCATGAACTTGGAGGATAATTAAGAAATGGATTTCAATCATCACTAAACAATTCCAACATATAAAGCATAAATGGGTAGCCAAAATATGGTTTATAGATTAATTCAAATTATTGATGTTTCTCACAGGCTAACTACCATCAAGTTGTAAAATCAGAAGCTTAACATTATATAGGAAGTTGTTCCATCCAGCAGGAATAAATTAAAAATAATTATAATGAACAATAACAGCTAACATTTCCTGGCTGTTTACTGTGTGCCAAGCACAGTAGTAAACTCTTAGGTGAGTCATCTATTTAACTTCACAGTGGTTTATCTAAGAAGTAAAAACTTTATCCCCATTTTACGATTGAAGACATTTAATACATTGCTAAGGAGCCCTGCCAGCTCAATGGTTAAGTGCTTGTTTGCAAACCAAAAGGTTGGCAGTTTGAACCTACCCAATGGCTCAACAGGAGAAATACCTGGCAATCTGCTCCTGTTTTAAGGTTTAAAAAAAAAAAAAAACAAAAATCAAACCTGTTGCTGTTGAGTCAATTCCAACTCATAGCAACCCTATAGGACAGAGTAGAACTGCCCCATAGGGTTTCTAAGGAGCGGCAGGTATATTCAAACCACCGACCTTTTGGTTAGCAGCCAATCACTTAACCACTGTGCTACTAGGGCTCCCCTTTAAGTATTACAGCCTAAAAAACCCCAAGCGGCACCTCTACTCTGTCACATGAGGTCACTGTGATTGGGAATCAACTCGATGACATCTAACAACAGCAACAATATACTGCTAGTCTTTTCTTCATCCACCAAAAACAGGAAACCTTTCTTCACATATTTGCTTGTGACAAATAAGCATGGCAAATGTTGCTCTGTCTCATTGCCTTCTCTGTGCCAGGATAAGTAGTTTTTGTGAAGTGTGAAATGTGTATATTAACGTTCATTCTTTCCTCAAAGACAAAAGGAAGGCTGGTAAACAGTATCCTGCGTCTACTCACAATTATGCAAATTGGAAAGTAATATTCTGAGTCATAATCTCAGACCAAACCATCCATTTACCAATTAGAAATGTTTAGTCTATAAAGTTAGAAATTGCTGTAAGCAGTGAATCAAACTGCCAAGAAAAAGAAAGAGGCTGTAAGTTCTCTTTTAACGTAAAAATTTTATGGGTAATCTTCTGGTTTCCCCTTTTGCTTTGCATTTGATGCGTCCCCATGTGAGGGCTCTAACGTCTCCATCAGAGTGGCAGAATAAACTTAGAATTTGGTCACTTCTTGTGACTTTTGAAAATCGCCATACAGAAAAATCAGATTGCACTGAGAAGTTGCAAGTGGCATTTGTGGAAGGGGAGCTATCAATATATTAAATATATATATATATATCTCACTTGGTCTCTTATGCCCAAAGCATTTTCATAATTAAATTTTTTTAAAAATTAACTGAGTTCTAAAAAATTTATGTTAGTGAATAAAATGTAACAACCAAAAAGATTTGCTAGATCAAGATGCAGGGATAATGCACTCTCACATAAGCTGGTTAAATTACGTTAACAATTCATATATTAAATGTGGTTGGAAGAGAAGACAGTTTCAAAAACATGCCAATGAGAACTACAGAGATGTATTTCATTATACGCAGAAACTCAAATTGTCCTTTTTTTTTCTGGCTCCACATCATTTAATAAAGGCACTGTTTACAACCATAATGAAAAGTTGATGGGGCGTCACATATACCCTTTACCTATTTTACTTGTTTTCTTTTACAGGTTTTGGTGAGTAAATACCCCCACTCTTTTGCCTTTATGCTTACTCGGAGGGAGAAAAAGATCAATACATTTTTTTATCCTAATTTGTTTTAAGCTGTGTCACCATGTTTTATAACCTACTTTGGCTCTCCAATGAAAACAAAATACAGTTTTTGAAAAATAACATTATTTCAATTGAAAAAAAGGCAACATAGTGGTGATTTGCCTCATTAAAAGGCATTTTGAATACACTCAAAACTCTAAATTGACTATTGGGCTCCCTTCCCCCCAAGTCTTCATCTTCAAAAACTTTCCTTAGGGTTCCATTTAACAAAATTTAAAATGTAAAAAATAGTCATTTGCATGAACCCCCTAGTGCCAAACTTGATTGCATTCCATATCATTCACTTAATTATTATGGAAAAATCAAAACAGAAAATCAGCACACCTGATTAGCATTGCTAAAGTGTTGTTATCAGGAAGAGGAAACGCAGCCGGCACAGTTAACTCTTGCTGCCTGCGTGGTGGTACAGCTCCAGTAGGAAGGCAGGCTCTGCTTATTCTACCACAGGTTGAATATAATCCTTACAATGGATGAGCTTGGGTTCTGATGATAGGCGGCAGCTTCTTTATCAGTGTGTTAAAGAGAAATAAATAATGGGGCGTTGATTTACTAATTTATTTTTGCAACAACAGAAGGATAAATGATTCCAGACAATTCTGACTCTAAAATCTATTCTCTTCCTGGAATCATTAAATGCACATATAAAAATAACTTGGGTGCCCTTACTCAGCTTTTTTCCACCTCCTTTCCTACCTTTAAAATCCTCCCAGTGTCCTCTAAATTAACATTAATTTCCTGGTTAGAAATAGCCGCATTTCTAAAGTTTTCCTTTCTGGATACCAAAAGCTACCTATTTCTCTTGATCACTCTATTATGTTATCTATAAGGATGTACCATGGTAGACAGGTTTCAGCAGAGCTGCCAGACTAAGACATGCTAGGAAGAAAGGCCTGATGATCTACTTCCAAAAATTAGCCCATGAAAACCCTATGGATCACAACAGAATATCGTCCACTCTAGTGCTGGAAGGTGAGCCCCCTAGGGTGGGAAGAACTGAAAACACAGTGGCCACAATGGACTCGAGCATACCAACGTCATGGAGATGATGCAGGGCTGAGAAGTGTTTTGTTCTGCTGTACACAGGGTGACTGTGAATCAGAGTGATGACGACTAACAATGACAAGTTTTTCCTTGAATTAAAGGTGGCCTCAGGGTGGCAGAAGGCAGTGTGCTCTGTTCTTCCCGGAGCTTTGAGCCTGTGAACAGCGTACCCACAGTCCAGCTTCAGTGTGATAAAGATGTAGAAAGAATAAACTTGCCGGTTTCTCTAAGAACCTCAGAGAGGACTTCCATGGAAGCACTACTTTGCTGATAAAAGGAATCAATCCCTGAGGCACTGTCATGATTTTTCTCTATCTAGAGCTGGTTATTCTAGTAACACATTACATTACCCAGGCATGGCTACTCATTTCAGGCAGTACAAACACAATATGCTTTCTTTTGTTTCGGCAGGGGCTGGGGGGAGAAGATATATACTAACATCAAATACCATAAGAAATATATTTTTTCTAAACCACATAACTCTGGTAATGGCTGCAACAATGGGATAAAGCATAACGATTATGAGGATGGTGCAGGACAGGGGAATGTTTCATTCCACTGTACATAGGGTGGCTATGAGTCAGAACTGACTGGACGGCACCTAACAACAACAGCAGATACACAGCATTTGTTGGAAGCTTCGAAGAATATAAGTTAAATGAGTGTATACGCCAATCTTAGTACAAGAAAATTACCCTCAATTTCTATTTTATAAACTTACCATGGTTTTGTAAACAACAGCCAAAAAAAATCCCTAAAAACATTAGCAAGAAATAAGTGTTCAATAATGGTACTGGCATTCACTGGACACTTTACATCAAGCAAAAATTGGGCAAGGCCCTGAGGACGGCAGGTACTGAATGGGAGCTCACAGTCTCCCATGGAAGATGGCCACAGACAGATCATTTCAATACAGTACCATGCACACCATAATTAGACTGGAATAGGCTGCTGTAGGAACACGGAGGTATAGCTTCACCTACTTGTCCAACCAGGTTGGCCACAGTCTCCAAGCGGCATTATGGGAAATTCCTGGTCACCCACTTGTCGTTAGCTTTGGGAAGTACTCACAACAACATCCCTATGAATCTATCACCCACAAACATATGAAAACACACACACACAAATAATATTCATTAAGGATCTAAGTACAAGTAACTGGGGACTGTTATGAATTAATTATAAGGCATGGTCTCTATCCTCAATAGTTCAAGATCTGATAGAAAGAAACATCGTAAATATAATACAATTATTTGACAGATGAGTCCATTTAGAAATGAACTGCCAGGGTTTTAAGAGAAGGGAAAAGTCAATGTGAGCTGAACAGAGGCTTTAAAAAGAAAAGGAACTAGAAATCACTGTGTGTCTCTAGCTGGTACCTGACACCTCACACATGTAATCTCATCAACTCTATGATGGAGGATCTATTATCTCCATATAAAGAACATTGAGATTAAATATCTTGCCTAAAGTCAGACAGTTAAAACAGAGCAGAGATTCGAACAAGCTTGGCTGATGACACCGTCTGTGACCTGCTATCAGCATCACACGTGGAGAAAAAGAAATCTTTGGGTAAAAGAAAACCATGGGGAGGGGCTGCCAGACAAAGAGAAAGTATCAGCCGAGCCTTGGAGGTGGAGAGCAGAAGGTTTTGTAAGGGACCATGAGAAGCAATGCTAGGAACGTGGGTAGTATGATAAAGGGTTTGAGCACTAGGCTAAGGAGTTCCAACTAATTTTTCCTGTATGTGATGAAAGACAGTTGAAGTCTTTGAGTAGGGGGCATTATTTGATGAAAGAGGTGTTTTGGAGATTAACACAGAGAAGGTGTGCAAAATTCTATCAAGGAATCAGAGACTAGAAGCAAAGAAACTGGGCAGAGGCTATTGCACTCAGGTGTGGGCTTAAAGCGTGTTCTAGGGTGGTAGCCTAAGGAATAGGAAGCATGTGAGAAATGAACAGGAGAAAGCATTAGCAGGACTCAGTGCCCCAGGGGTCATGGGAGAGGAGAAAGTCAGAGACAACACTAAGTTTCAAAAATGACTGGGAGAAATAACAGAAGTCAGGTTGACGTGAAGTAGAGCTGTTTGGGCTTTAAACCAGTCTGAATCCCATTTACATTTTCTGGATTCAGTCAGTTTACTTCCAGCTGGGAAAACAATCTGTTTTTGATTAAAAAAAGAAAATTCCAAACATTCCTCCTCATTCCATTATTTGGCTAAAAAAGGTTATATTTATCTTTTTTTTTTATTTCTCTTGATTGCAAATACCTCAACAACATTTGTACTCATTCATCTCAACATAAAGAATCCTAATATTCCCGGCCTGGCTACAAAAAAAAAAAATCTCTCTTTCCTATAAAATATATCCTATATTTCATAAATATAGGATATTGGAGAAACAATAGAGTAGAACTTCTGAGACCAGGTAATAAAAGGCAAGACCTTGCTCTCCTGGATCACTTCTTCTGTGGGAAGCCAGCTGCCATGTCATTAGGACACTGAAGCAGTTCTACGGGGAGATCAACATAGAGAGGAACTGAAGCCTCCTGCCAACAGCCATGCGATTTATCCATTTTGGAAAGGGATCATCCATCCCCAGCCAAGCCTTCAGATGACTGCAGCCTCTGCCAACATACTGACTACAACCTCGTAAGAGACTTCGAGAGAGAACCAACCAACCAACTACTCCCAAATTCCTGACCCACAGAAACTGTGATATAATAAATATTTTGTTGTTTTAAGCCACTAAATTTTGTGATAATTTGTAATACAGCAATACAAAACTAATAAACCTACATTTAGTTATGTCTGTATCAAAATTGGAAACCCTGGTGGCGTAGTGGTTAAGAGCTACAGCTGCTAACCAAAAGTTCGGCAGTTCGAATCCACCAGGTGCTCCTTGGAAACCCTATGTGGCAGTTCTACTCTGTTCTATAGGGTCGCTATGAGTCCAAATTGACTAGATGGCAATGGCTTTGGTTTGGGTTTGGGTTTATACCAAAACTGGAGTCCCTGGGTGCGCAGTTAAATTCTTGACTGTTAACCAAAAAGTTGGCAGTTTGAACTCACTCAGAGTCAACTCAGAAGAAAGGCCAGGTGATCTGTTTCCAAAAGGTCACAGCCTGGAAAACCCTACGGAGTGCAGTTCTCCTCTTCACACATGGGGTTGCCATGAGTCAGCATCGACTTGACAGCAACTGATTGGGTAGTTATATCAAAATTATTTTATTTTACTACTTCCAAAATATTTCCCAATAATCCCCACCATTTTGTTGGCACGTTTGGTAGCCACAGAAGTACAGTAGCACACAGAAGAAACCACCTGCAATGATTCTGAAATATTTTCCCTACATCCTAACTCTGGCAATAGCCCATCATCTCCTAATTACAGTTTGAGTTATTTTTTCCTAGAAGCATGACCTCACAATGCCTATGTTTTGAGGTGTATCTGCTGCCCTTTAACTCACAGCACCATTCCAAATTATCTTGCCATTTATTGTTAACCATTTGCCTTTTGACTATCTAAAAAATGTAACCACCTCATAACAATTTGGAGTCTTCATCACATGCTCTATGCTACCGGTCATTTATAAAGTATTAACGGATGGATTCCAGACTCTTCTCTGAGTTATTTCTTCATCTCTAAATGTTTCCTTTATTTTCCTGCATTTGAACTGGTTTTCCATGATTATCCTTGATTATATGATATGTAACAATGATTTTCATAACAATTTTTTATTTAACTTTTTATTTTGAAATAACTCAAATTTACATAAAAGTTATATTAATAGTATAAAGAATATATATATCCTTCACTGTATTCACCAGTTGTTAACATCTTGCCATATTTAGTACTCTATATTTACATATGCATACATAATACATATATATATGTATATACCTATATATATATATAATTTGACTAGTCTATTGGTTTGTCGCACTGTGGTGGCTTGCATGTTGCTGTGATGCTGGGAGCTATGCCACCAGTATTCAAATACTAGCAGGG
Source organism: Elephas maximus indicus (assembly GCF_024166365.1). NCBI lineage: Eukaryota > Metazoa > Chordata > Mammalia > Proboscidea > Elephantidae > Elephas > Elephas maximus. The sequence continues at coordinate 130,518,160 of NC_064820.1, forward strand.
TCACTACGAGTCGGAATCGACTCAACGGCACTGGGTTACTGGGTTAGAAGGGTCACCCGTGGTGAACAGGTTTCAGCTGAGCTTCCAGATTAAGACAGACTAAGAAGAAGGACATGATGGTCTACTTCTGAAAAAAAATTAGCAAGTGAAAACTTACGCATAGCAGTGGAATATTGTCCTATATAGCACCAGAAGATGAGCCCCTCAGGTGGGAAGGCACTCAAAATATGACTGGGGAATAACAGAGTCACTGTACCAAAAAGAACTGGTCAACATTCAACCATTTCAGGAGGTAGCATATGATCATGAACCAATGGTGCTGAAGGAAGAAATCCAAGCTGCATGAACATACTGGCGAAAAACAAGGCTCCAAGAATTGACAGAATACCAATTGAGATGTTTCAACAAATACATGTAGCACTGGAAGTGCTTACTTGCCTACACCAAGACATTTGGAAGACAGCTACCTGGCCAACCAACAGGAAGAGATCCATATTTATGCCTATTCCAAACAAAGGTGATCCAATGGGATACAGAAATTATGGAACAATATCATTAACATCACACACAAGTAAAATTTTGCTGAACATCATTCAAAAGCAGCTGCGGCAGTACATTGACAGGGAACTGCCAAAAATTCAAGCCAGGTTCAGAAGAGAACATGGAACGGGGGATATCATTGCTGATGTCAGATGGGATCTTGGCTGAAAGCAGAGACTACCAGAAGGATGTTTACTTGTGTTTTACTGACTATGCAAACACATTCGACTGTTGTGAATCATAACAAATTATGGATAACATTGTGAAGAATGAGAATTCCAGAACACTTAATTGTGCTGGTGAGGAATCTGTACTTAACACTAAGAGGCAGTCGTTCGAACAGAACAAGCGGACACTGCATGATTTAAAGGCAGGAAAGGTGTGCATCAGAATTGAATCTTTTCACCATACTTGTTCAATTTGTATGCTGAACAAATAATCCGAGAAGCTGGACTATATGAAGAAGAATGGGGCATCGGGATTGGAGGAAGACACATTAACAACCTGCATTATGCAGATGACACAACCTTGCTTGCTAAAAGTGAAGAGGACTTGAAGCATTTACTGATGAAAATCAAACATCACAGCCTTCAGTATGGATTACACCTCAACATAAAGAGAACAAAAATCCTCAACAAGTGGACCAATAAACAATATTATGATAAAAGGAGAAAATAGTCAAGTCGTCAAGGGTTTCATTTTACTTGGATCTGCAGTCATCACCCATGGAAGCAGCAGCCAAGAAATCAAAAACTGCATTGTATTGGGCAAATCTGCTGCAAAAGACCTTTAAGGTGTTAAAAAGCAAAGATGTCACTTTAAGGACTAAGGGCTGCCTGACCCAAGCCATGCTATTTTTAATTGCCTCATATACATGAGAAAATTGGACAATGAATAAGGAAGGGCGAAGAAAAATTGATGCTTTTGAACTATGGTGTTGGTGAACAATACTGAATACGCCATGGACGGCCGGAAGAACAAACAAGTCTGTCTTGGAAGAAGTGCAGTCAGAATGCTTCCTAGAAGCAAGGATAGTGAGACTTCATCTCCCTTGCTTTGGACATGTTATCAGGAGGGACCAGTCCCTGGAGAAGGACATCACTTTGGTAAAGTAGAGGGTCAGTGAAAAAGAGGAAGACCCTCCACGAGAGGAACTGACACAGTGGCTGCAACAATGGACTGAAGCATAACAACGATTATGAGGATGGCACAGGACCAGGCAGTGTTTCGTTCTGCTGTACACAGGCTTGCTATGAGTTGGTACCGACTCGATGGCACCTAACAACAACATATAATTTGAATTATTTAGGAGTAATTTGTACACATCATCCCCCTTTACCCCTAATTCTTTAGTGTCAATTTCCTAAGAACATTCACCTATATATTTACAGTACAATTTAACATTGGTACAATACTACTATCTAATCTATAGACCTAATTCAAATTTCATCAATTATCCTAATAATATAATTATTTTAAGTTTTTCACATGGAAACTCCTCAGATATTTGCTGAAAAACAAACATTCATTCATGGTTAAATTCATCTTTGTCCTCAAAGAGCTTACAATCTAATACGGGACTAGTACTGTGCAGATAATAATGATAAGGCAACATAAAATGTGATTAGGGTCAAAAGGAGGATACGAAAGAAGTGTGGGAGTTCAGAAAGTATTTATTTACAATTTGTGAGTGGTGCTAAGAGGTGATTTTATTAAAGATCCTTCAGAAAAGGGATTGGGTTCATCTGAGCTTGGCTTTAAGGCAAGGGCAGATGACCCAGTGTGTAAAGTGAGCACAGGCTTACTTGTGCTTACTTACTAATCTGTCAGTGAGATTAGAAAGTAAGCACAAGTAAGCCTGTGCTTACCCACTGAGTCATCTGTCCCTGTCAGGGACAGCAAATTTGAAAAGAGGCTTTGATTCTGTAGGAAGGTGCTATGGGATTGGGAGAGAGACATATGCCAGCCGTACCTAGAAGCAGAATATTTGATGTGGTGAAAAAATGTGAAATTGTTCACTACAGATGATATAGTAAGCAAGATAAGCACAATGCTTACCTTGCCTGTTGGGTAATCCACCCCTGCTTTCAGGAGAGGAAGATTTTGCTGGGTAGATGGTGTAAAGAAAATCACGAGCGGTGGAACCAGTAGGAGCAAAGGCAAGAGGAAGCAACTTCTCAGAGTAAAGGCAAACAGGCCAGATAGACCGGTGTACAGAGTGGAAAAGGAAAATGAGTAGAGGAGGAAAGTTAGAGCCATATCATGAATGGCACTGAATATCATGGTTTAAGATTTATTCAAGGGTAAATATCAAAAAACCTCATGAAACCTCAGGCAGTTCAAGAGTGACCGGATTTGGAAAAATGAACTAGAAGATGCAACTCGATTAAATCAGGAAGAAAGGGAAACCATAAGTACATCTGAATACCAGGAAGAAAGGGTATTTATCTTTTGTTTTTCCTTTCAACCAACAATACTGACTCAAGAAGCTGAAACATTTCAGATTTGACCAATCCCCTGACATAATACAAGCAGGGCAAAAAAAAAAAACAGAATAAATGATAACAGAAGACAATTTCCTTAGAAACGAAAAGTCAAATTATAATAAAGAGGAAGGGGATAAATATAATTCTCTGATGATAAAGAGAAAAAGAAACTGTGCAGTAGGATACTTGAATGCCATCAAAATCTAAGGTCTTCCCCTGCCCAGGGAGAGGAAGACAGGGACAATGACAGGAAGCATTAGTGTTTGCATGGTCCCTCTGTTGGAAGGTCCTTTTCAGTTGTGCATGCAGCTGTAGCAGAAAGGAAGGGGACACTCATTCTGCCCCCATCATTGGCATGATAGGCGACACATACATGACACCCACCTTCCTAACTCCGGATCATTAAGGTAAACTTCAATTACGGAGACACCCACTATTAGGGCACAGCTGAGCAATCCAAGTCAAGTCCTTCCTCAGAAGGTCATTGCTTAGGGAAGAAAACACCATACAGAAACAAAGACGTTATTAGGAAAAGAATTTCTAAGGAACTGAGATTATAATGACTCTGTAGGAGAAAGACGTGGCTTTCGTAAAGATTTATAGCCTTGGAAACCCTATGGGGTTGCTATGAGTCAGAATCGACTCAATGGCAGTGGGTTTTGAGATTATAGAAAACTTTCGTGTCAGGTAAATCTCTTCTGATTCTATTTAGACAAACACACACGCGTGCACACACACACACAAACGTGCACACACACACCAGCATACATACACAACGTTCCTCTATTTTTGAGTACTTTACAACAGACCGTGTGCTTCAGGTTTTTAACGTTCATTTGGTTCCCAAATTTTCCTGAGTATTGTTGGGTTTCACAAAGCTCTTGCACTAAGCAAACGTAAAACAGAACGTTTGAGTTGAGAGACTTTATGCCATCCAACCAAAATTCTTTCATTTTATGGATGAGATAATTGAAGCCCCAGGTTAAGGTGACTTGACCACAATCGCAGAGCTAGTTTGTAGGTGATCCAAAACTATAATGCAGAACCTAGGTCTCCCAACTTCCAGTCAAACCACCTCTCCATGATGTGAAACAATCATAGTCTTAGGTAAAATAACATGCCATCTGTGTGTATTGGAGTAATAAACACTTCTTGAAAAGAAAATCCATTAGAAGTTAAATTCTCCAGGTAAGCTACTTCTTGGTTACAGCTGAGGATCTGAATTAGAAAGTACATAAAGCATTTCCACATTTATGCTGGACAGATGTTTCAAATAATCAAGGACTCAGCTGCCAGTCTTCCCAGTGAACGCAGGTCTGGACCGCTAATCCAGACCAGGGGGTGCAGTGACCACAGGCATCTCTTGCAGCAGACACTGACACAGAAGAATCTGAACACTTTTTCCTTGGGGTTTTAAAACCACATGGTCCAAAGCTTTGAAGATTTGAAAAAAATGTGAGGAAGCTGCTGGGGAAATGTAAGTCTGGCAGAAGGACGTAATTACTGAAAGCTGCATTTGGCCAGCACCTTCAGGAGAAAAGGCTTGGGCAGCCAACCCTCCCACTTCCGCTTCCTCACCAATTGCACAGATATGCAAATATAAGAAGCCACAGTCCAAACCACAACTTTCTGACTCTTAAAATAGGACCTTGTTGTAGTAGATAAAGTGCTACAGGCTGAAGTAGCAACCACTTCCTGTGGTATCTAGACAGATCTTTCATTCAAGAAGTGACCCTGTCTGACCCTGGCTAATAGTTAGAGAACAATCTCATGTTGACAGGAAAATTAATAGCCATTCTCCATGCTACTTCCTTCATTTACAGTATCTATAATTCTCTTCTGATTTCCCTGGGTCTCCTGAATTATCCTTCTCTACCCTTTAAAAAAAAAAAAATTTTTTTTTTTTTTTACCATTTTTTAGGGAAAGCCAAGATCTGGATGCCATGGGAGCGGGGATGGGGGGACGGGCAGGAGGGTATAGTGACTGAGAGAAATTCTAGTCTATGAGCATCAAACTTTGATCACTGACAGGTCACTCGCTCTATGTCTGCTTTATTGCCCTCAGAAATATCAGGTGCTAAAGTAGCTTTAACGGCAAGGAAACTTATGACGACAGGTTTATTTTCCCTTTTGATTTCTCATACACCTCCAGAATGCCAAAGATGCATCGACCTTTGTGTCAGCATAGCCTTTAGAGAGAAGCTGGACTATGTGAAGAATAGGGCATCAAGATTGGAGGAAGACTCATTAACAACCCACATTACGCAGATGGCACAACGTTGCTTGCTGAAAGTGAAGAGGACTTGAAACACTTTCAGATGAAGATCAAACACCACAGCCTTCTATATGGATTACACCTCAACATAAAGAAAACAAAAATCCTCGCAACTGGACCAACAAACAGCATCATGAAAAATGGAGAAAAAATTGAAGTTGTCAAAAATTTCATTTTACTGGATCCACAATCAATGCCCACGGAAGCAGCAGTCAAGAAATCAAAAAACGCATTGCATTGGGCAAATCTGCAGCAAACGACCTCTTTAAAGCATTAAAAAGCAACGATGTCACTTTAAGGACTAAGGTGCGCCTGACCCAAGCCATGGTATTTTCAATCACATCATAGGTATGTGAAAGCTGGACAATGAATAAAGAAGAAGAAAAATTGATGCCTCTGAATTATGGTGTTGGTGAAGAATATTGAATATACCATGGACTGCCAGAAGAACGAACAAGTCTGTCTTGAAGATGTACAGCCAGAATGCTCATTAGAAGCAAGGATGGCAAGACTATGTCTCACATGCTTTGGACATGTTGTAAGAAGGGACCAGTCCCTGGAGAAGGACATCATACTTGGTAAAGTAGAGGGTCAGCGAAAAAGAAGAACCTCAACGAGATGGATTGACACGGTGGCTGCAACAATGGGCTCATGCTAACAATTGTGAGGATGGCACAGCACCAGGCACTGTTTCATTCTGTTGTAAACGGTTCTGCTATGAGTCGGAACTGACTCTACTGCATCTAACAACAGCAACAACATAGCCTTTAGCAGGAATCTGGTCCAATACTCTAATTTTACACATGAGGATGCTGAGATTCAGAGAAATTAAGTGTATGCCCAAAGTCACAAAGCTCTTTCCTAAATAGCTTCTCCTTAGGCCATACGGCCAAAATTCAAGATCCTGTCTGTTTATCTTGCCAAGCAATATTAATTGCTGCCCACAAAGATAATAATGATGCAATTACTTTTTTTTTTTTTTTTCTGTGCCTAATGTCATGCTTAATAAGCACAATATAGAAATAATAGGCCCTGGGGAACTTATAAAAGTTTAACACTAAAAAATTGATGATATGGCCAAATACTTCAATAAGGTAACTTGTGAACACGCCTTTTCATTCTAAGGAAGAGCGTCTTGCAACGAATTATGTCCACTCATGCTGTGGACTGAAGGAGCAGATTGGGCATACCAGTTGCTGTCAAGTCGATTCCAATTTATGGCGATCCCATGTGTGTCAGAGTAAAACTGTGCTCATAGGATTTTCAAAGGCTGATTTTTTGGCAGTAGATCACCAGGCCTTTCTTCCAGTATGCCTCCAGATGGGCTTAAACTTCCAACCTTTCAGTGAACAGCCAAGCTTACCACCCAGGGACTCCAAATGAAAAAAAAAAAAAAATTAGGCATCCAAAAAACCAAACTTGTTCCCATGGAGTGGATTCTGACTCACAGAGACCCTGTAGGACAGACTAGAGCTACCTGACATGGTTTCAAAGGCTATAAATCTTTACAGAAGCAGATTGCCACATCTTTTTCATTGGC